>NC_064852.1:51761436-52482061 GCF_024139225.1 Suncus etruscus
GCTCCTCCCTTTCTGGATGGGCTGGCTTGCCTCTAAGGGAGGGGAGTCCTCCGTGGATGAAGCCTCACACTGGGTCAAATCTTAGGCCCGAGCATGCAACAGAGAAGACAGTCCAGAGAGAAATGCTTGCTTCTCTGATATAGCACAGTTCTTATTGTGATTTTTTCTTATTGTTGCAATGGTGTTCTTTTCTTAGAAGGAGCGCACGGCCGCGTAGCGAAGCGGAGCGGCCGTGCTCTGATGGAGCCTCTTTTGCTCCAATCCCAAGAGTTTCACACAAGAGGACAGTAGACAGATATTTACAGTTCACACTCACAGTTGGGCCCCTCTGCGCAGGCTTAGATTCGTGTCTTTTCCCCGCCTGATGTCCCACGCAGGGAATCCAGCTTCTGCAGCAGTCTGCCGGCCGGTTTTTATGTTCTGAATCCCACCCTGGAAATGGCCTCCGGGATAGGGAGAGCAGATTTCTGGAGCCTCTTTTGCTCCACTCCCAAGAGTTTCACACAAGAGGACAGTAGACAGATATTTACAGTTCACACTCACAGTTGGGCCCCTCTGCGCAGGTTTAGATTCGTGTCTTTTCCCCGCCTGATGTCCCAAGCAGGGAATCCAGCTTCTGCACTGTATTGGTTAATTGTTTCTAGGAGTTTTACTGTGGACTCTTTCAGGTTTTCGATGTATATCATCATGTCATCTGCAAAAAGAGATAGTTTGAGTTCCTCTTTCCCACTTTGGATTCCTTTGATTCCTGTCTCTTGTCGGATTGCTCTTGCTAGGACTTCTAAGATTATATTGAATAAGAATGGAGAGAGTGGACAGTGACAGCCTTGACTAGTTCTTGAGTTTAGTGGAAATGCTTCTATTTTTTGTCATTAAGGATAATGTTGGCTGTGGGCTCTTCATAGATAGCTGTAACTATCTTGAGGAAGGTTCCCTCTAACCCTATTTTGCTGAGTGTTTTCAACATGAAAGGGTGTTGGATTTTGTCAAACGCCTTCTCTGCATTGACTGATATGATCATGTGGTTTTTGTCTTTTTTGTTTTGATGTGATGTATGATGTTGATTGATTTGCATATGTTGAACCAACCTTGCATTCCTGGGATGAAACCCACTTGATCATGATGTATAATCTTTTTGATAAATTGCTGGATTCGGTTTGCTAAAATTTTGTTTAGAATTTTTGCATCTATGTTCATTAGAGATACTGATCTGTAGTTTTCTTTCTTGGTGGTGACTTTGCCATCTTTGGGAATGAATGTGATATTAGCCTCATAACAGGAGTTGGGGAGGATTCCTGTTTCTTCAATGGCTTGGAAGAGCCTGTGGAAAAGTGGTAGTAAGTCTTCTTAGAATGTTCAATAGAATTTGCCTGTAAATCCATCTAGACCTGGACTTTTGTTCCTAGGGAGTTTCTTAATTACATCTTCAATTTCCTCTGAAGTGATTGGTCTGTTTAGGCTTTCTAGGTCTTCCTTATACAGTCTCATAAGATGGTATTTTTCCAGGAATCTGTCGATTTCTACTGGGTTCTCTATCCTAACTGAGTATAGTTGTTCATAATATGATCTCATGATATGTTGTATTTCTCGGGGTTCTGTTGTAATCTCTCCCCTTTCATTTGTGATCCTAATTATTTGGGTGTTTCCCCTCTTTTTTTGGTGAGTTTTGCCAATGGTTTGTCTATCTTCTTTATTTTTTCAAAAAACCAACTCTTTGTCTCATTGATTTTTTTTTATTGTTTTCTTAGTTTCTATGTTGTTTATTTCTGCTCTGCTTTTTATTATTTCTTGCCTTCTGTTTAAGGTTGGATTTCTTTGCTGCTGTTGTTCCAGTTTCTTGAGGTGATCCTTTCAACTGTTGGTTTTGTCATTTTCCTGTTCCTTGACATAGGCCTGTATTGCTATGAGTTTTCCCTAATTACTGCTTTTGCTGTGTCCCACAGATTTTGACAGGTTTTATCTTCATTGTCATTTGTCTTAAGGAACCTTTATTTTCCTTCCTTAATTTGCTGATTGATCCAGCTGTTGGATCCAGCTGTTGTTGAGCAGCATGTTGTTTAATCTACAGTTATTAGTTTTTCTCCATTGCTTCTTCTTGTAGTCAATTTTGACCTCTGTTGCATAGTGATCTGATAGGGTGATTATAATGATCCTTACATTTGTGATCTTATATAGGTTTGATTTGTATACTAAGACATGGTCTATTCTGGTTCCATGTGGGCTTGAGAAGAATGTGTGTTCTGTTTTCTGGGGATGGAGGGTCCTATTAAAGTCTATTAGCCCTAGATCTTCTAATTTTTTATTTATAGCTCTTATTTCTTTGCTGTTTTTCTGTTTGGTGGATCTGTCCAGTGGTGGTAGTGGAGTATTGAGATCTCGTACAATTATCACATTTCCCTTCATGTGTTTCTCCAGGTTTGCAAGCAGTTGCCTCACATATTTTGCTGGCTCTACATTAGGTGCATGAATATTGACCAAGGTTAGTACTTCTTGATCTAGCGTTCCCCTGATCAATAAGTAGTGTCCCTCTTTGTCCCTGATCACATTTTTGAGGTTGAATGGAATTTGGTCTGATATAAGAATGGTTGTCCCTGCTCTTTTTTGTTTTCTATTAGCCTGAATAATTAATTTCCATTCTTTATTCTTTGATAGTTCTTTAATTTGGCTGATTTGTTCCTTCATGGATTTCTTATATTCAGTGGCTAACGTTTCCTTCATTTTCTTAATCAAGGCTTCCATTTCATTCTTCATAGTTGCTTTCAAGTCTCCTTCCAATGGATCTGTGCATTTTGGTGGACTTGGAAACTTGTTAGGGTTTCTCTACATATCTCCAGATGTTAGGGTTCTCTTTAATTTATCCATATTTCTTTGCATTTATTGGTGTGGCTTGGAGTTCAGTGCCTTCCGAATTCAGCCTGCTTTTGCCCCCTGTGGCATGGGGATGGTCCCCTCCCTGAGCATGGTTCTAGATGGGTCTGTTGTGTGTGCTCACCGAGATTTGGCTCCTCCTATGTTCTCTAGTAGGGTCTGGTCTGTTTTTTCCTTTTGTTGGCAGCTAGTGCAGTATAGCTCCTGGTCACAATTTTGGAGGGCACTGTTGAGCCTAGCTCCCTGTCCTCCCTCCTTTCCCTGTGAATCAGCGGAGCTTCACCACCTCCGAGCCTCAGTTGAGGAAATTGTTGCAGCCAAACCCACCTGGCGTTCTCTCTTCACCCCTGGGGTCCCAGGTCCACTCAGGGGCACAGGGGGAAGGCTGCTCTAGGATCCTCCAAGGTCCGGGGAGTAGACCAAAGCTTACCTAGTCTATAAGCTCTAGCCCTTCCCAGCAGCAACAGTGGGTCAGGCGCAGGGTTCTCTGGGTGCCCACGTGGGGAGTTGGTTGGGTGGCGTACTTGTCCTGCCTGCAGTCGGGTCAGGGGTCCCTGAATTCAGACGCGGGGCTGCTGCAGAACGCAGGGGTCTGGCTCCCACAAAGGGAGGTGGCTGAGTGGTGGGCACACTCACGCTGACTGCAGCCGGGTTGGGGTCTTTGGGTTCAGACTCGGGACTGGGGTCTGGCACCCACGTGGGAAGGTGGCCGAGTGGCAGGCATAGTCACCCTGCCTGCAGCTGGGTCGGGGGTCCCTGGGTTCAGGCACGGGACTTGGGCGGAGCTGGGGTCTGGTACCCACGTGGGGAGGTGGCCAAGTGGCATGCACACTCATCCTGCCTGCAGCCGGGTCAGGGGTCCCTGGGTTCAGGTACGGACTTGGGTGGAGCGTGGGGGTCCAGCGCCCATGTGGGGAGGTGGCCAAATGGCAGGCACACTCACCCTGCCTGCAGCCGGGTTGGGGGTCCCTGTGTTCAGGCGCGGGACTTGGGCAGAGCGAACCTTATTATTATTAAAAAAAAACATTTTCTATAATCTTTTAACATAAGGCTTTTATTATAATATTTAATTGTCTCAATGTATTTGTTGGTATGGCATGGATTTTTTTTAAATAAATATTATTATTTTGACCAAAGTGGATTACAAATCACTCACAGTGAAATTTTAGGTATATAGTGATATTGAATCAGGGGCATTCTCACCACCAATGTTGTCCTCTCTCTTCTCCCTCGTTCCCAGCATGCATCCCATATCCTCCTCCTTTGCTCCCCGGGCTGCTAATGTAAGTGGTTCCCTCTGTGTCTAGCTTGTTGTAGATTGGGTAACTATCCTGTTGTAGTTGGCTTTGGATTTAGTACCTAAGTCTGATCATTTTTTATTTCTATTCAATGTTCATACAACTGTTTGGTCTTGGTAACTTTCATTATTACCCCCTCAGTTTGAGAGGCAGAATAAAATGATTCAAGTTATGTGGTTCTGTTTGAAGGAAAGAAGGAAAAAAAGGAAAGAAAAAGGGCAGGGGCAAAATCAAACAAGCAAAAAATGGGAGGAGTCCTTCTTGAGGCTATAAATATCTGTTTAAGAGAAGAAAGGGAAAAATGAAGAAAAACATAGCAACAGTACTAAAAACAAAAGAAAGAAAAAGGAAAAAAATAAAAGAATCAAACTAAAAACCTGAAAAGTACCACAGCAACAAATACAACAATCAAACAATAACCACTGTCTTGAAATAAAAACAAAACAGAGCTCAAAATATAAATTATAAAAGACAAAACAAAACAAAGACAGAACAAAAAAAAACAACAACAATAATAAAAACATTAGTTTGTGGTGTATTCAGGCCAAGGCTTTTCCTTTTCATGCCGCCCATATTTTGGTGGGCCTATGCAAACAATAATTGCCACTCTAACACTGTTTTTACTTTGCTTCTTTGACTCTAAACGTTAAAAAAAACCTACTTAAACTTTTGAGGTTAACATAAACTAATATGCATGGAAATGTAAAAAATACTATACCTTCAATGTTTAAGGAGTTACACAAATATCATGGCTTTAAATTGCTTTGTGTACCACTAAGAAATGTTATAATGTACATCTGGAGACTTGAGGGACAAAGTAATTGTACATGGGTTCTGTTTTATTTCTTCTTAATGTTCCTTGACTGTATGTTCTAAATTAAGGTGTCAGCAACAGGATTTCTTTTGAGAACTCTGTTTATTGCTGATTGTCCTTCCATGGTAACTTTACCTTGTCCTCTTCCTTTGCATCATTGTTTTCATAATTAAAAAAAGTGGGGGAATTGTCTTGGCCTAAGATATACAGGGTTTCTCCACCCTTGAAGTATACTGTCATGTGCATAACTCCAGGTTTGTACCTGTTTGTTTACTCTCCCCTACGTCCTTTTGTGGTATCTGGAAACTATCTGCTCAGTCATGGATGATGAGATCAGGCCTCTGTTACTATAGATCTTGGTATTTACACAGGTTATAGGATGGAGCCTAGGATAGAGTCCTTCTTTAAGGTTCAAAAAGTTCTGTCCCATCACTGTTGTTTTCATCAGTCTTCTGTAGTTGGTGGTCTTTGTTTTTGCACGGATTCTAGGTTGTAGCCTAGGATGGAGTCTTTCATTATGTTTCCAGAAGTTCTGCTCGATTGCAGTTGTCACAGTCAGACTTCTGGCATCAGAGATCTTGGTTGTTGTACAGATCATAGGCCAAAGCATAGACTAGGGACTTTTTTATTGGTCCCAGAATAAGTTCTGCCCAGTCATGTTTGTCACAGTCAGTCTTCTGTAGTTAGTGATCTTGGCTTTTGCACAGATTAAAGGATGACATGTCTTCTGGTTTTACTCTATGATGGTAAGGTAAGACAACCTGTTCTTAGATCAAGTTGTTGCCATTTCCTTATTGTCAGGGTGTCATATAAAATCTTGCTTGTGTTGGTGTTAGAGCAGTATTAAGAATGTCCCAGATGGAGTTTGGTTCCTGGAGCTGTTGCGGAGAACTATGTCAGTTCTATGTCTGAGATCTAGGGTTCAGGTTTGGAAGGCCACTGTCTAATCACATGGAGTCTAAGTTAGAACCACATGACATATATTCAAGGTGGAAGGTACCCCTGTATTGTAAATGTATGAGTTCTTATCCCTAATAGATAAGAACTTGTTTCTATACATAAAATTTTCCCCTTTTTAGTATGCCTGTACAAAAAGAATTTGTGCTATGTTATATTTTTTGGTGCATTTGGGTGTGAGAGTGTCAGGCACCATCATCTCTGTGCCCTGGTTCTGACCTGAGCTTTTATCCCAGGCAAGACTTTTTCTTGTAGGTTTTTGTACCAAGCAGAACCAAAACAAGTGGAGTTAAGGAAGAGAAGAAAACAAAAACAGGACAAACACACACACACATACACGCACACATATATGTATATAAAAAAAGAAAAATATAAATAAAAATGAGTTTAAAAAAATAAAAATGATCAGGCTTGAAAAATAATGAGTTTAAAAGAAAAGTAATTAAGGGAACAAAGTGCTGCAGAGACTACCTTACATTTGGATATAAATAGGTTAAGAGGTAGTATTCTGGAGGTCTTAAACTTATAAAGAAAATATAGGCATCCTCATTGTCTTTGGGGGTATTCTTGTACATGGTATGACTTTTAGAATGAACTTTTGGGTTCAAGTATTTCTATTTCCCTAGTCTACCTGGTCTTTATACAAACAACATCTTCCTATTAATCAGAAGTTTAACTAATTCAGAGTATTTTTTCACTTTTTTTTTTTTTTTGGTTTTTGGTTTTAGGGCCACACCTGGTGGTGCTCAGGGGTTATTTCTGGCTCTTTGCTCAGAAATCACTCCTGGCAGGCCCAGGAGCCCAGGAGACCATATAGGTTGCTAGAATTCAAACCAATCTTGGTCTGGGTCTGCTGCTTGCAAGGCAAATGCCCTACCACTGTGCTATCTGCCCGGCTCCTATTTTTTCATTTTTTTTTTACTGACTAGGAATATATATATACATAATATCACTGCAAAACTTTTCATTTATCAGCTCACAGAATCTTCTTTATAACGATTTAAAATACAAACTGTATTGGGAACACTGCAAGCAGTGTTAAACTAATTACTAGGATTCTTTGGCAACTTCAAGTATAGCCTGATAAAATAGATAGAATAAATTTGCACCAACTATACAATTTTCTACAAAAGAAAATACAGAGGTACAGATAAAAATGTATATAGTAGCTGAACTAGACTTTCCTGGAGAAAAAAACTAGTTTCTATTTCCCAAAAAGTTACCAAACACTTATCCTTTATTTAGATTTTATTTTTGTAACTTTGAAATCAAGTTATGGTAGAGAGTAAAAGTAGTTTATACTTTTATAAAAATATCCATAATTTTGCTGTCAGTAATAGTTATTATTGAGTATACAAGAATAAAAAAAGTAACCTAATAGGTTCTATTGTACTTGATATATTACTTTTTGGCTCTTCCAGGATTTCTCTATAAACATATTTATAGAGGAAAATATATTAAAAAAAGATTAGAGAAATATCATGTTCATATTTTCTGAGAGAGATTGTACTTACTGAAAAATTGAAAAATTCTACGTGAGCTTGGCATGTAAGTGATGCTGTAGAACTTGGGTTTGGCCTGAGAAACAGACATATGTTTGTAAATAAATTGGAACTTAGTGGAATAAAAATGGAATACAAATGCTGATTATCTAAGGAAAAGTTAGGCCACCAAGTGTGGTTATGTTGATTAGTGTGGTTTTATTTTTTTCTGATTTGTTCTTCTATTAAGAATTGTGCAGGAAACCATTATTAATAGTATTATCACAGCTCTTTAACCAATACATTTTTTAAAAGTAAATTTTGTAACACAATATATGACATCAGTAGTTTATAAGATCAAACCAATAAGATTCTCATTAATGAAAAAAATTTAGCCTTGTTTCCCATGTGTTCTTTATATGAAAGAGATATAATAGAAAAATATTTAAGGAAAGCTCAAATAGACAAAAGTTCAGAAGCAACAAACTATCACCAATGATAGTAAGTTTACTCTTTTCTCAATACTATTGTGTTTATATAAATATATTACTATAAGTGTAGGATAATTTGAATAATTCTTGAAGTGATGTCACTGATTTATAAAGCAAAATTCAC
This sequence comes from Suncus etruscus, assembly GCF_024139225.1. NCBI lineage: Eukaryota > Metazoa > Chordata > Mammalia > Eulipotyphla > Soricidae > Suncus > Suncus etruscus. The sequence continues at coordinate 51,769,470 of NC_064852.1, forward strand.
AGTAACCTCAACTATTAGGCTCTTTAGTAAAATAGGGTTATTGGAGACTTTTTTGGTTTTTGGTTTTTGGTTTTTGGGGCCACATCCAGTGATGCTCATGGGTTATTCCTGGCTATGCACTCAGAAATTGCTCTTGGCTTGGGGGACCATATGAAATGCCAGGGGTCGAACCGGTCTGTCCTGGGTCAGCCGTGTGCAAGGCAAATGCCTTACCACTGTGCTATCACTCCGGCCCTATTGTAAACATTTTTATATTTCATATTAAGTAGATTTATATTTTCTATTTTCATAATCTTATTTCCATTTAAAACAGCTTTCATTATTTTGCTTAGGCCACAATATTTCTTCTGAAGTGGATAGGGGAGAAATTTTTATTAAGAAAACTATACACAGGGGCCAGAGAGATAGCATGGAGGTAATGCATTTGCCTTTCATGCAGAATGTCAGTCGTTCAAATCCCAACATTCCATATGGCCCCCTGAGCCTGCCAGGAGCGATTTCTGAGCATAGAGCCAGGAGTAACTCCTGAGTGCTGCCAGGTGTGACCCAAAAACCAAAAAAAAAAAAACTATACACAAAGATGTAAAATATCTGCCTCAACTTACTGTTTTTAATCACAGCTATAAAAAGTGGTTTTGATTATTTTATAAATGGTGCATTTGGTTATTTTATAAATGATATTTATAGTAAGATATTGCATAATAAGTTGAATTCATGATACATGAATTTATTGTATATGATATTTTAACTTTAGGTATTTCTTCTTACAAATAGTCATATATAAAAATTGGTGTTGTATATATTTTTGTAGGGGTGCACTTTTTCTATAACAAACTGAATGAACTCACTTTATATGGTATCAAAGTTAAACTACAAAACTTGTTAGCTTGATCACTTTGAAAGATTGGTAGCTTAATTGCCTCTTGTCCTACATCTAGTAAGGTATACACAAAGTAAGAAAAATATTAATATGTAGGCTGCTTTTTGTTACCAGGCATATTAACAGTTTCAATATTAAATTATAAGTTTAAGAGAAAATGAGTAAAAATAAAATTTAATATAGAATTAGCACACTATTTTTATAGGAAACAAATCAAAACCAACATGTGTATTCCTCATGTATATTTTTTATAGTTTTTGCCTTTAATTTTAAAAAATATTTTGAATAAATGTAAAATTTAAGTGGATGTTGAAGAATGAGTAGATCTTACTTTGTTGTAGAATTTTTAAGTGTTACATATGTTAATATGTGTTTGGAAGTCTAGATAGGTTATAATAGGCAGCAGTATTTGTGTTGCTTCATGATGCTAAGTCAGCTGTCATTAATTTTAAAAAGTTTTGCCTCAGTGAATTGAACCATATGTTTTAATTCTGAGACAAATGTTTATGAAGTAGTCCCAAGTATTTTGTATTTGAAGCTGCTTTCCCAAAGTAGCTGAAAGGACTTTTTTACTTATCTTATACAAATCAATAATTTCACACTTCAGTTGGTACTTTCTTCATTGTAACAAATTATATCGTATTTTGATTTGATATATGAAATGTATTGTTAGAAGTAAATTAACTAGGCAGTTATTTTTATGCAGTCTCAAATGAATAATTTACACACATAAATAGATATATTTATTATTATAGATAATGTTATATAAATATAAATTGTTTTAATATTAAACTTATTTTGAGCATTTTTCAATTATTGTATATCTTATTCTTTTTATAATTTTTATTCTGTTTATTTATGGTATCTCATTTGATAATGTAATTCTTTTTTTGCATTTTCTTTTTTTAATTTTTATTTTGATCATATTGTCTTACATATCTTTCACAGTAGTATTTTAGGTACATATTAACATTGAATCAGAGGAATACCCATCACCAAATTTGTCCTCCCTTCATCCCCTTTCCCTTCCTGCAACCATATGCCACCCGCCCCCCATCACTCCCCCGGCTCCCTCTTTTTCTAGCTTACTATTAGTGATCATATATCTGTTTGATCCTGGTACCCTCCCTTGTTTCCTTATCTATTTGAGAGGTGGAGCTCGATAATTCGAATTATGTGGTTTTGTTTGAAGGAAAGAAAAGCAGTAAAATGGGGTAAAAAATAAGAAAAAATAAATAAAAATAAAATAAAATAATGGGGTCATTCACTTGGCCTAAGAGATAACCCCAATATTTACTGTGCCAGTGCAGGAGGGAAAAAAAGCAAAAAACACAAAACATTTTTATATATTATTTTTATATACATATTTTATTATTTTTTTATTTTTATTTACCTATCTGCTTCTTGTCAATTTCCTTATTTTGATGAGGTATTGAAGTTGTTGTCCCCATATATATTTATGTTTTTCCTTCTTTTTTTTTTCTTTCTTTTCTTTCTTTATCTCAAGACCATGGCTTTTTTGTGGTGCTTATCGTTGTTATTGTTGGAGTGCTCATTGGATATTTGACACTTCTTTTTGTACTGTTGGGGTTTTTCACCTTATTTTTCTCCTTTGTCTCTCAAACTGATGATGAGAGCCTCTAGAAGGATTTCGCTCATTTTCGGCTATTAGATTTTTACTCCAGTTTATTACTTTTCTCTTCTTCAAACAAAACCACATAACTTAAACTATCTAGTCCTGTCTCCCAGTTAGAGGGAGAAATAAGAGAGGCACCAAGACCAAACAGGTGCAAGACTACTAAGTAGTAAACTAGGTACAGAGGGGACCACATTTTCTAGCAGCCCCGAGCGAGGGAGGAGGATATGGGAGGTAGGACGAAAGCAGAGGTGTAGGGAGGACAAATCAGAGATGGGAATCCCCCTGATTTTATGTTAATATGTACCTAAAATATTATTGTCAACAATATGTAAGCCACTATGTTCAAAATAAAAAATATATTAAAAAATAAAATAAAATAAATCAAATAAGCTGAACATGGCGGAGTCCTTCAACCTCAGTTTGAGCGAGGACATGAAAAAGGTAATTGAAACACCACGTCAGTACAGAAAGAAATATCAAATTAAATATCCAGTGAGCACTACAGCAATAAAGACAAGCAATAGTTTCAGTTCTGAATCAAACCATGCCGGAATATAAAAATAGAGAGAAAGATAAAATAAAATAAAATAAAATAAAATAAAATTGGAGACATCAACTTCAATATCTACAACAAAATAAAGACGTCAATAAAAATTGATCAATCAATTAATTTACATGTGGAAAAATGATTATTTTGTGCTTTTTTTTTCTTTTTCTCCCTGCATAGGCACAGTAACTATTGGGGATATTATAGAGGGAATTCTCTTGGCCTAGAGATACAGGGTTTCTCCACCCCTGAAGTATACTGTCATGGGATTAACTATAGACTCCTTGCATGATCATTTACTCTTCCCTCTGTGCTTTTTTGGTGTATAGAAGACTTGTGCTTTGTCATGGATGGTAAAATCGGACCTCTATATCCAGAGATCTTGGTTTCTGTATAGCTCAAAGAATGGAGCTTATGATGAAATCTTTCTTTGTGTTTCTAGCAGTTCTGCTTCTTCGGTATTGTTTTAATCCATCTTCTGTAGTTGGTGGTCTTGATCATTACATTGCTCCTATGACGGAGCTTGGGATAGAGTATTTCGTTATGCTTTCAGAAGACCCGTTCAGTTGTGATTGTCTCAGTCAGACTTCTGGAATTGGAGATCTTGTTTGTTGAAGAGATCGTAGACCAAAAGCTAGGCTAGTGCTTTTTGTTGTTATTGGTGCATACTGTCCGGTCCTGGTTGCAACAACCAGTCATCTGTATATAGTGATCCTGGCTTTTGCACAGATCGAAAATATAATGTGATTCTTTTAATTTAATTTAATTTTTATTAAGGCACCAGTTATTAAAGTTATTCGTAGTTAAGTTTCAAGCATATAACATCCAGCACCAGTTTCACTACAGGTGTCACTTTCTTTTTACTTAACAGACCCATTATTCCCCAGCCTGCAAGCTGGCTTAATGACTACACATGCTTAACTTTGGTGTTATAGTTTAGAGCTAACTCTGTGGTTTATATATTCATGCCATACTTATATACCACCTATATGTCCAAAAACCTGACAGTTACCACTGTTACTTACCAAACACCTTTTTTTTTTTTTTTTGGTTTTTGGGCCACACCCGGTAATGCTCAGGGGTTACTCCTGGCTATGTGCTCATAAGTTGCTCCTGGCTTGGGGGACCATATGGGACACCGGGGGATCGAACCGCGGTCCGTCCAAGGCTAGGGCAGGCAAGGCAGGCACCTTACCTTTAGCGCCACCGCCCGGCCCCCCAAACACCTTTTTTAATTCCCTTTTTGATTTCTTTCTTTCCAGTCCTTCTCGGTTTAATAATTTAGAGTCAAGAGTAATCTAGGAGTTCCTCAGTTTGCTAGCTTGCATTCCCTTATCCTGATATTTTATACACCATAGATAAGTGAGATGAACCAGTATTTAGTCCTTTTTCTGACTTACATCACTTAAAATAGTATTCTCCAGTTCCATCAGGGTGCAGCCAATCACATAATTTCATCATTCTTTGCACCTGAATAGCATTCTATTGTGTACATATAGTATAGATTCATTATTCATTTATCTGTCCTTGGACACCTTGGTTGATTTTATATATTAGCTATTGTGCTAAGTGAATGCTACAATGAATAATGGTGTGCATATGTCTCTTGAATGAATGTATTTTGGGTTAGTAGTAGAATTTCTGGTCCATATAGTAGCAGAACAGTTATTAAGATTTTGAAAAGCTCCATACTGTTTTCTATAAGGGGTCAAAGAGATAACATTCCCACCAGTAGATGAGAATTTACTTTGTACCACATCCTTGAAAACAGATTGTTTCCAGTTTTTGTTTGGAACTATTATTTTTGGATAGCATCCAATGGTTCACAGGGCTTACTTCTATCTCTACACTCAAGGATCACTCAAAGTCTTAGAAGGGCTTTGTATACAATATGTTTTCTGGGAACTGAATTCAGGTTGAGTACTTTACAAGGCTAGCACATTACCAGGTATACTATCTCTATGTGCCCAAATTGCTCCCAGCGTTTTTTTTTTTCCTTTCTTTTCTTTTTCTGTAGTTACATTCTCTTCCTTTATTTGTTTTTTACTTCTCTATTTTTTGCTTCTTTACTATTGTTGATAGTGCTTATTTTGTCTTCAAGTTCTCTGATAATACTCTTAGTATTCAGTATTCTATTGCTATGGCTTGCTATTATATTCTCTAGCTTCTTCAATTCTATTTGTATGGAATCTTTCACACTCTGAATCAATTCTTCTCTGAGTTGATTGCATTTCTCTTCCAGTGATTGCTTACTTTCCATTGTCATTGCATAAGGTCGATTTGAGGTTATACTTGACCAGTCTTGAGAATTTTGATGAATTCAGTACTTGTCTGAATTCTTGTCTCTTTCTGTCAGTGAAGCTGAATGTGTCTGTTTCCCCATTGTTCTTATAATTTTGTGTGTGCTGACATTTGAGATTTTGATTCTTGTTATTTGGCCATTTATCTGATATGTTATTTTACACTAATTTGATACTGCTTATGCCGGTGTTACTCTATTTCATTACCATGTAAAAATATTTCATTGGAACTTTCATGTGTACAACAAATTCCTTTCATTTAGTTAACAGGGCTGTTGTGGGGCATTCTGATACTGAATTAGGACTATGTACTTCATCTACCTCCTTTTTGTGTAGGGTAGTTGGAATACAGCATTTGGAAGAATGTCTAGGGGATTCTGGGTTTCCTTCTAACCACAAGGCTTGGGCTAAGTCTCCCTGCAGTGGGACAAACTGAAATAGCAGGAGCCTCAGTGCACTTCTTGATTAGATTTAAATTGAATTGTGGTTGGCCACAGTCCCTATGGCTGAATGGTGTCAAAGCACAGGCACAAAGAAGTTTATCAAAGTATTAGCAGCTGCCTAAGTCTCATTTAATTATTTTTATATGTATACTGTTCATTGTAAAATATACAGAAACTATGTGCAGTTTATATGTAAGCACATTTTTTTAAATTTGAGGGCCATACCTGGTATTGCTCAGAGGATCACTTTTAGCTCAGTATTTAGAAACTATTCCTATCATTACTCAAGGGATCATTTTCATGCCCAGGATGAAATTCTAGGTTTCTTGCATATAATTAATCATCTTTCAGGTTCCAGATGTTGTTGTTTTGTTATTTGTTTATTTTGTGGGAAGGGCTACACCTATTTGTGTTCAGAGCTTAAAGCAAGCACCTTCCCTATTATCCTATATATCCACTTACCTAGATGGTTTTAATTATTTTTTAATTTTTTTGGGCTCACATCTATGCTATCAGTGCTCATTCTGGTCAGCATTCAAGGATCACTTCTGTTCCAGCTATTGTGTTAAAGTGAGGACCATATGGTATGTTGGTGATTGAACCTGAGTCCAGACTTTGCAAGACAAATGCCTTACCTAAAATACTAAATATACAGTTCCTAAAATGGTTTTTAAAAAGACATATGTGGTAATTTATTTGGTATAATTACTACTTTATACCAAATTTATTATTGATTTATTAATTTATTTATGGTTAGATTTGATAACTATGTGTTCTGCAAGGTTCTTTACAAGTAACATTTTGTCCTCATTGCAAATCTTTAGGTTTGAAATTGTTATTCTCTTTTGAAAGGTATAAAAATCTAGGATTTGCACAGTGGCAGGGCCACTAATCCCATAGGATATAGGATTTAAGAACTGACATAGAATGGTGGTGAATGGATCCAGGCCCATTAATAAATAAAAGTATCTCTTTTTCACTACAATATATTGTAGAGATTTCTATTTTAGCATTTAGTTATTTCAATGGGATAAAATAATCCTTGCATTATTTCACAACCTGGTATTGTGAAAACAGGTGCCATTTTACATAAAAGACAACAAAATTCGAAGAAATCAAATAGTTGCCAATGTTAAGGTAAATAGGCTGCATCTACTATCACTTGGAAGATCGAGGCTAGGTTGACAGAATTTTAACAACTTCACTTACTATGCATTAAAAATTTTAACTGGAAGTTAAATTTTTACATATGGCACCATTATTTTTTAAATATAATTTTTATTTTAATCATAGTGGCCTACATATCATTGATGGCACCATTATTTTTTATATATTGACCATTAAATACCTCTTGTAGTTTCATGCTGTATCTCCAGTAGGCAAAAACAAAACATAAAAGTTTTGTTCAATATGGATTTTTTTCTTTTTAAATACAGTGGGATGTATCCTGTTTTGAACCTGGAGTTCACCCCTGTGGCTTGGATTTATCATAGTAGCATCCATCTTTGATCTCTAACAAGACATCAAGAAAAGACATGAGGAGATTTGTCTATTGCAAGGTGGTTTTAGCCACTTCACTGATGTGGGTTCTCGTTGATGTCTTCTTACTCCTGTACTTCAGTGAATGTAACAAATGTGATGACAAGAAGGAGAGATCTCTGCTACCTGCACTCAGAGGTAAGTGCTTACAAAACAATTATTGTTTTCATAAAATTGAGTATGGAGTCGACTTTTGGTAAAAAAAAAAAAAAGAAGAAGAAGATACCAATATCTATCTGTTTAACTTTACAGGTTAGAAAAATAACTTTTCCATATACTTTATATGCTTTTAAACTTTAAGATGTTACTTTATTTTGGCTTCAGAGGTATTGTTGGAAGAAAAAGAGTGAATCTTTAAGGTTTCTTCCAATTTTAATAATTCTACTGTTTTGGAAGTGTTTAGAAAGGACAATTTATTTTATTTTATTTTATTTTATTTTGTTTTTTGGGTCACACCCAACAGCACTCAGGGATTACTCCTAGCTCTACACTCAGAAATAGCTCCTGGCAGGCTCGGGGGACCATATAGAATGCCGGGATTCGAACCAGCATCCTTCAGAGTTGAAGGCAAATGCCCTACCACTATGCTATCTCTCCAGCCTCAGAAAGGATAATTTAGTGAATATTCTTATTGGACAAAATTTTAAATTTAGGCATTAAGAAACAAAAGCCACTAGAGACAAGAAATAAAATAGGGAATGCTAAACTAAGATGGCTATTAAACAACAATATAATTATACTTGAGACCTCTAAAGATTTTCTCAAAACAATTAATAAAAGCACATGTTTCTCTAGCTTTGTGAACAAAAGCCTTACATATTTTGCTGGCTCTGCATTTGGTGCATAAATGTTAATCAGAGTTAGTACCTCTTGGTCTAACATCCCCCTGATCAATACGTAGTGTCTATGTTTGTCTCTGAGCTCTTTCTTTCTTGATATTAAATCAATTTGCTCAGATATAAGTATGGCTGTCCCAGTGGCTTGACAAAAAGCACACATTAATCGCCAGTTCCAACTGTGGACCTATAGTGTGTGAATGACAAAAAATACAATTTTAAAATTTTAATATTCACTTATTATATGATGCCAGACTGAACCCAGAACTGTCCCATATTAGACATAGGTTTTAACATTGTTCTACATCATCAACCTACACTCATTTTAAACTACTGGTTTATTTATATACCAGTATCAATGACTAGAAAAGAGTAACTTCTAAAGAAAAATAATGAGCTGTATAATGGCAGTCTATTATATAATGATTTTTAATTTTTTCCTAATTGTTAATCTAAGCTTTTTATTTTTCTATATCTATACACATATTTATAAATTATTTTAAATAAATATTGCTTCAAATAAAATTATTCTTATTTATTGGAATTGAAATTTTTCTAGAAATGAAGTTAATATTAATCCTTAAAATTGTAAATTTTTTTATTTATTACTATGAAAAAGTGCAAAGAGGAGCAATAAATAGTAATGTGGACAGGGTGCTTGCTTAGAACGTAGTTGTTCTATGTTCCATCTCAGATATCCCATAATTCTCTCAACATTTTCTTTTCCTTTTTCTTCTTCTCCCCCCCAACCCCATTTTTGGCCACACCCGGTGACATTCAGGGTGTTTTTCTGGCTATGAGCTCAGAGTTTTCTCCTGGCTCAGGGTATCATATGGGCCATCGGGTATTGAACCTAGGTCTGTCCTGGCAGCTGCTTGCAAGGCAAATGCCATACCACTGTGCTATAGCTCCAGCCCTTCAACCCTTTTCTTGAATGATTTCTGAGTGCAGAGCTAGAAATAAACCTGAGCATTGTTGGGTGTATTCTCCAAAAACAAAACAAAAAGAAATATGACAAATGGTTAGCTTTTAATTAAATATAAATTATTGTGCTTAGATTTGTACTTAGATGCTTTTAATGTTATAAATGATTTTGATGTCATTTCTTAAAGTTTGCACATGAATAGAATGTTATTGAAATCCTTTAGTGTAAGAGGTTCAGTGAAATGTGAAAGAATATTTTCAATAGTAATTGTTAAAATAACATTTTAGACATCTTATGTTTGCAATAGATTGCAGTTCAATTGTGGTTCAGTTATCTTCCTCTTTATAAAATGTATCTAAGTACGTATTATAGTGTATGACTAGTAAAGTTTGAAGGTGATTGAAGCTAAATATTTTATGTAGTCTGTATATGTATTTTGTTTTTATACTAGAATTATTCTGACAACACCTTTATGAGTCTATCAATTTTTGATAAATGAACTTGGAGATTAATTTGCTGATCTTCGGTTAAAATCTCAGACAAAAGTTGGCTTTGCCTACTTCATTGTGAGAATTGCTAGAGCGGTTGCTTGGCCAAAAGTAAAATTATATTTTAATAGACCACATCAGTTTGGACTAATTGCTTTCTAATTTTTTTGAATGGAGACATCTAGATTGATCTAAAAAATTTGCAATCTGATTCAGCAAAACTATGATAATCTTTTATGTAAATAAGAAACAAATACATGTTTTTTATTTAAATTTTCAGTACATTGTCTTAAATTTTGAAATGTAATGGCAAAACTAGTCATTTTCTCTTCTATGTAACTTTAAAATTTAATAATGCTTTTTATATATTTTCAACTAATTATGATTATTTTAGTTTTATGGCCACATCTTTAGCAGTGCTGCTCAGGGCTTACTATGGTTTTTACTCAGGTACTACTCCTGGGGGTGCTCAGGGAAGCCATATGGTTTGCTAAGTATTGAAACTACATTGGTCATAATCATGCTATATGCTGTACTATTGCTCTTGATCCTACACTTAAATTTTAAGGCTTGTTAACTAGTTTTTTTACCAATATGAATGAACCTTGACAATACTATGATGTCTTTCAAAACAATAAAGTTTATGATAGTTTGAAAGAATCAAACCAAGTAAATGTTTAAAAATATACACATTTGGTATATATAAAAATGCAAAAAGACTTTATATTAGGTCATATAGGCTAAATTTGACCATAGGATTTAGTTTTTTATGAGGTGAGTGGGAGGGAATTAAATACCTTGAATGAAAGGGAGAATTTTGAATGTTCTATATAAGTTTTGGGTGAGGGTTTGATTATTATATTTAATATAAATATGAATGACTAAGAACCACTACATGGATATAAAAACTGGGATGCCCGAATAGATTTTAAATACATAGGCATGACCACCTTTGTGTGGAGAAAGAATACTCAAAGTTCTTGTGTAAAATTCATTGTATAGGAACTATTCTCTTTGTGAGCTGTTCCAGCATTTCATACATTTGAAGCAGAAAGTAATACCTTAATAATTCAGAGTAGATACATATGAGATACATATGAGAGAAGTAATGATCTTGAGACATTTGAGTTAAAGGAATGAAGAGCTGGATGGTTGGCTAAATTGGTTGTTATAATCAAAAAAGTATTGGTTTGTTGTTTTTCTTTTTTACAAGGCATTATTTTATCCACTTTCCTTAAGGAGAAGAAATATAGAAATTATATGATGGTGGACATTACTATTAATTTTTTACTTTTGTGTTTGAGACATGTGTTAGGCGATTAAATAAAATTGCTTAGAAGTAAGATGGTTGCATTGTTATTATTACTATTATTGTTACTATTATTGCTGTTACAGTACTGCTGCTTATAGGATTGCGTTCTGATATCCATATCTTCAGTTGATTTTGATTTAACTTTTGCTCATAGCATTAGAAAAAGGGTTGAATTCATCTATTTTTTTTTACTTTTTACTAATTATTTTTTTACTTTTTAAAATATCTTTATTTATTACAAACATGCTTGTAGTTGGGTTTCTGTTATAAAAATGAAAATTCCCTTTCAACATTGCCACCTTCCTACCACCAGTGCCCCCCCATTTCCCTCTTCTCCCATCCCTGCCTACATTCAAGATAAGTATTTTATTTCTCCCACTCACTACCATGAGTTACATTATTATGGTTAAATTGTTAAACAAAGATTTAACTATCAGCTTTTCGGTATTTTTTCTGACACATTTTTCTCTCTTATAATTGATCATATGAGAGTTAGCTGATCTTTTCTATTGAGTTTGCATTAAAATATTGCACACTAATTGTTAAATGATGCTTCAGAAGATGATTTTAGTAACTGTATGAACATATGTTGATCCTTTTTGATATTATATTGCTATTAACCCAACATTTAATATCAAATCATTTCTCTACCTGGTTTTGTAAAGATTTGTTTTTGTTATTATAAGTACATTCTAAAAAAGCATACCAATTTTTGTGTGTTTTGGGGTGACACACTGAGCTGTACTCAGGATTTACTCCTGACTCTGCTTATCAATCACTCCTGGTGGGGATTGGAGGATCAAATAGGGTGCCAGGATTGAATCTAGCTTGGTGTTCTCTTCTATTACAAGCTTATATTCTCAGACATATTAATTTCTCTGGATATTTGTTTTCATATGTAAAAAGAAACAAATGGATTGTGATTCAAGTATCATGTTAGGTTTCAAGAATGAATACATTAATTTTTAACTTATTTTTCAGTGAAACTATGGAAAGTGAAATGTTTTAGAACCTATTTTTTGACAATCTATAGGTTATGTTCTGAGAAGTAGAGATATCAAAGTGACATTATAGAAAGAGATTCACTTAGAAGTCTCATATAAAACTTTTCATTGTCACTGTGTACTGAAAATATATAAGTTTTGACATTTTTTTGATATTCAGGAAGAAAAGGGATGTACCTGTCCTTAATTTGAACACATTTTACAAATGTAACAAATCAGTTAAAATGTTCACTTTCTTAATAAAAGGGAAACTATTTAAAGTAAGTTGCTTATATATAAACTAAATATATTAACTAATAACAACAAGGTATTAACTATTTTGAGTTTTTATTATAAAATTAGAGAGAAAGATAATTACAATCTAGTGTCATTAATGAATAAATATTCAAGCGTTCTCAGAAGAGTACTTGCTAAATTAAATGTACTGCTATGTATTTATTAAAATTTAATACCCATTATGATTAAGAACTAAAGGAAATAAGGATAGAAGGAACATACCTCAACAAAACAAAAGATAAAAACTATCACTATACTAATACTATATTCAATGATAAGAAATTGAAAGCTTTTCCTTTGATATCTGGAAATAACTCACTACAATTATTTAATATAGTAGTCGAAATCTTCAGAGCAGTTAGGCAAGAAAGAGATATTAGGGACACCCAGATTGGAAAATAATTGAAATTATTAATAGTTGGAGATGACATGAGACTATACTGTGAAGATCCTAAAAACTTTACCAAAACTTTTATAATCAAAACCTTGTACAATAATGTGGCAGACTACAAAATTGCACATAGGAATATATAACCTTTTTTTTTTTTTTTTTTTTGGTTTTTGGGTCACACCAGGCAGTGCTCAGGGGTTATTCCTGGCTCCAGGCTCAGAAATTGCTCCTGGCAGGCACGGGGGACCATATGGGACGCCGGGATTTGAACCGATGACCTCCTGCATGAAAGGCAAACGCTTTACCTCCATGCTATCTCTCCGGCCCCATAACCTTTTTATATACAAAGAGTGAAATGAAGAGAGAGAAAAATAAAAGAACCAATTCCTTTCATAACCGTAACTCAAAAAGTCAAGTACCAGGGAATCAGCTTAACAAAAGAGTGAAAAATTTCTATACAGTAAACTATATTTTACTGATAAAAGAAATAAGAGATGACATGAGATGAACATATATCTATTGTTCATGAAATGAAAATATTAACATTGTAAAAATCACAATGCTACCCAAATTTTGGATTCAATACAAATTTTATAAAAATACTCATAGCATTCTTAAAAGTTATAGATCAGATGCAGAAGAAATTAATTGGAGTAATAAACTTTCCAATATTTTCAAAATTATTTTAGGAAAAAGTAAATGGGAAGCTTTTTTATTTTGTATAATGTAAATAAATGAGTAATGTAAATTTATAGTAACTAAGACAGTATGGCACTATTAAAAGGATGGACTCTCAGAACAAGGGCATAGAATTCAGAGCTTGCAGATTGGCTGTAATATATACATCCATCTAAGTTTTGACAAAAAAGCTAAGAGTATGAACTGAAGAAAGGATAATATCTCCAGTAAATGGTCTTGGAAAAACTGGTCAATCATGTGTAAAAAGTGGAACTCAGACTCTATTCTTACACTATAGACAAAAGTCAATTGAAAATGAATTTAATAGCTCAATATAAGACTTTAATATCCAGTTGGCAGAGTGATTGCATAGAGCTACAGTGGTCAGTGTATTTGTGTTGTACATAACTGTCATGGGATTAACTGTAGACTCCTTGCATGATCATTTACTCTACCCTCGGTGCTTTTGTGGTGTATGGAAGACTTCTGCTTTGTCGTGGATGGTAAAATCAGACCTCTGTATCTAGAGGTCTTGGTGACTGTGCAGCTCAAGGAATGGAGCTTATGATGGAGTCTTTCTTTGTGGTTCTAGGAGTTCTACTTCTTCAGTGTCGTTTAAATCCATCTTCTGTAATTGGTGGTCTTGGTCATTATGTTGCTCCTAGGATGGAGCCTGGGATAAAGTTATGTTTCCGGAAGACCTGTTCAGTTGCGTTTGTCTCAGTCAGACCTCTGGAGTTGGAGATCTTGTTTGTTGAACAGATTGTAGACCAAAAGCTAGGCTAGAGCTTTTTGTTGCTGTTGTTGTTGTTATTGGTCCCGGGATGTGTACTGTCGAGTCCTGGTTGTAACAACCATTCATCTCTACATAGCGATCTTGGCTTTTGCTCAGGTTAAAGGGTGACATGTTTTCTGATTTTGTCTTATCCTTGGCTGATGAGGAAGGACAACTTACTCTTAGATCAAGTTGTTCCCATTTCCTCGTTGTCAGGTTATAAATTTAGAACTGGTGCATGTTGGCATCAGAGCAACATTATGAATGCCCTGTAGGGGATTTGGTTCCTGGAGCTGTTGTGGAGAACTCTGTCATTTCTATGTCTGGGATCCAGGAGTCAAGGCTGGACAGTCGGTGTCTAGCTCCCTGGAGTCTAGGTTGTTTCCACATGACATACGTTCGGGTGGGAGATGTCCCTGTGTTGTAAAGAAGTATGAGTTCTTATCCCTAGTAGATAAGAGCTTGTTTTTACACGTAAAATTTCCCCTTTGTTTAATGTGTCTTTGCAGGAAGAAGTGGTGCTACATTATATTGCTGGTGGATTTTTGGGGGTGGAGAGAGAAGAAAACAGACACAGGCAAAAATCTATGTCAAGATGATAATGAGATACATCTCACAGCAGTGAGAATGGCACATTTTAAAATACTGGGGGGGAGGCAGATAGAAAGCATGGAGGTAAGGCATTTACCTTTCATGCAAAAGGTCATTGGTTCGAATCCCGGCATCCCATATGGTCCCTTAAGCCTGCCAGAAGCAATTTCTGAGCGTGGAGCCAAAAGTCACCCCTGCGCGCTGCCGGGTGTGACCCAAACCCTTCCCCCAAAATACTGGGAAAATAAATGTTGGTGGGCATATAGTGAAAAAGGAATTCTTTTTTTTTTCTTTTTGGCCACACCCGGTGACTCTCAGGGGTTACTCCTGGCAATACACTTAGAAATCGCTCCAGGCTTGGGGGACCATATGGGAAGCCGAGGGATCGAACCTCGCTCCATCCTCGGTTAGCCGCAAGCAAGGCAAATGCCTAAAAAGGAATTTCTATCTGCTGCTGCTGGATGTTGTCTGGTCCAAACCCTATGGAAAATAGAGAGGATCTCAGTAAGCTCAGAATGATCTACTTTATGAACCAGCAATTTGACTTTTGAGTATCTTTGCTCAGGAAAAAAGTTATTTAAAATGATTTATACACATCATTATTTACTGTATAGTAACTAAGATTTGGGATCAAACTAGATACAGTTGAGTGGATCATTAAGATGTGGTGTGTGTATATGTGTGTGTTCATATATATGTGCATATGTACACACAATGGTATACTACACATATGTAAGAAATTATGGAATCATTCCTTATATTTTGCAATTTTCTGTAATGTGGATGCAATTGGAAGCTATGTCAAATGAAGTAAACAAAAGGATAATCACAGGACAATTCACTCATATAATTCACTCATATCTAACTGGGTGAGGGATTACAATGTTTTAAAAGAGAGATATTTAGATTATTCTTGGTTCCATAATATACAAAGAAGTAAAGAAATAGAGGGGGAGGTTTATGAAGATAGAAGAGACTATTGAGAAAACTATTCAGGGAATACAGGAATGAAGACATTAAGGAATGGTAGAGCTAAATATCCTACCAGCAACACTTAAAAGTTGAGATCTAAAATTTAACTACAAGAAAGGTCATTTTTCCACAGTTAAGTTGTGAAAAATTTCCTTCTCCCTCAGAAAATCATATTTCAGGATGTATGTGGTCACATGTTAGACATTAAGGAACAATGAGAAAGTCATATGGACACTTGGGTTGGGCGATAATATTTATCACATGAATAAAAATCAACAGTGCTGGGGAAAGGTGGCCTCTCTGTATCACATATAATTTTTAAAAAGGAGAAGACAATATGAAGGTGATAAGGTTTGGTCACCAAAAAAGAGGATAATAAACACAAATTATAATAAAAAATAAAATTGAAAATCTAAGATTTTAACGTGTTTATTAAATATGATGTTAAACACTACATTACAAAACAAAAATAGGATTGACAAAAACCCATAAAAATATAAACTCTTGAATCACACAATTTGATCCTAGTATATTTCAGTCATACCATTTCCTCTATTCCCAGTACTTTTAAAGTTTAGTATCAGAAATTCTCTGACCTTCAAAGAGAAATCTGAGTGAATTCATTAGAACTTTCTGCATTTGACAGTTAAGATACTTGAATTTCTTGAGCTATGTATCATTTCACTTTAAATTGAATCTCATGCTCTCCTATCTTTATGTATTCTTCATCCTTCTTATTCCCCAAGTCTTTGGTATATAATTTTGTCTCCTGACCAGATATGAACATAAAATATTATGTATGTAATCATATCTGATATACTCAAGCCTGTTAATTAATAATACATTCAGATATTTTCATCTTCAGGATAAAGAGAAATACAGAATTTTATCACAGCAACCAAAGAAAATAATTTGGTTATAAGTTTATAAAAATTATCATCAGTATATTCCAATTTACATTGGAATTAAGTACAGTGAATATATTCAAATTCATATAAGGAGATATATATGGAAAACTTGGACTTAATATTTAAATGTCCTCACTTTCAGGGACACCCCTACCTGTCATATCTTTTCCTGGTTGGTTGTCTATAGATATTCAGCTAAAATATATTTCCTAGTGATTTATTATGTTTCATACTATTTATAAAACTGTCATTTTATGTGGCAACTTAATAAGATTTTATAAAGTTAGACTTACACAATTGTGTCTCTCAAAATCTTCTCACTGTTTCTCTAAATTAGGAGATAGAAAGAAAATGAAGAGAATTGCTGACCAGTAATCTTAAATTGATCTCTTCACATTTCCCTTGGTCCTGACTTGGGAAATAATTGGTGCTTAACCTATAAATCTGGGAACAAAGATAGACTAAGCACTCTTAAATTCTTAACAGTTGGCTCTTGTGTCAACTCTTTTAATTCTTAAATTTTTTGAAAGCATAATCTTTATAATGTGAACACAGTAACAATGTACTCATTATTATGTAGTATATGTTTGTTCATTTTGTTGGATGAATCTTTGGTCTTCCAGGGGAGAATCTGTGTGTGTAGGTGTGAAAGGTGACTTAATTCATCATGCTAGAAAAATGGTGGAGAGTTTGGGGAGGCTGGGATTGGGACAGTGTTTAAGGGGTAGCTCTAGTGGATTGTGTGATGTTGGATCTTTGTATGAAACTTATCAGTTAATAGTGTTGTAAATAATTCACCTCAATTAAAACAGAAATTGAAACTATTGAGTTGAAGTGCAAATACTAAGATTTTTTTGGTTTGTTTTTAAAAAATATGGTTGTTTTATCTTTTCAGACAGATTGAAGAGAGTGATTTACTAAAATACATGGTTAGTACTGCAGTTGCCCTGAATAAATTATAATGACTACTAGAACATTCAGTTCATGATATTATAGTCATACACAAAGGAGGGACAACAAAATAGTTAAACTTGTTAAATTCTTAGATAAATTTCTTAATTTAATTACATTTTTATTGAGGTACTGTTTTTAGAGTACTGTTTATGTCTTTTGGGTATAGTCCTATACCCCGATAGTATTATGCTATAATACTAGGCTTGCTAATATCTTCAAATTTCTAATCTTTTTAAAATAGTTTTCAGAAATTAATATGCTTTATTTTCTTTAATGGTTCTTACTTTTTTTCTCCAGTTCTCTATTATCTCTTTGCCATCTTCACTTGCACATAGAGATGTCAGTAATAACACAGTAACAATGAATTATGGTAATGAACAATTGTTAGTGTTATTGTTCTTATGGCTCTATGTTCATTTTTAAAAATTAATTAAAGCAATTAATTTCCACCCTTTCAGTGCATGTTATTACTGAACTACAGATCAATCTCAGGGGGTTATAAATGAAGAGACATGTGTACTGAAGAGGTATAACACTGATGCCTCCATTCTTAAGGTATTACTGAGGGTAGGACCTGATTTCTTCATTTATATAGCGTGACCTAAAAGTTCAATTATATTTCCAATACTTTAAGATGTGTAAGAGAGAAGAAAGCTGGTTGGCAGGCTCATTATCTCTGCTATTAAACTAAAATTATGATGGTTCCTGACATCAGTTGTCCAAATTGCTTTTAGGAAATATAATTATAGTGATTTTGTTACTTGAAAGTATTTTTATAAATAAAATTTCTGGATTATATAGTATTTATACTGAATTTAAGAAAAATATAATAACAATGCCATAATGCAAAAAGGGCAAAGTAGTGATGCTTAATAATAGTACTTAATAACAGTAAGAATGTCTTTATTTAAATGTTATAATATTGAAATTTTACATGCTAATTAGAAGCATAATAGTTAAAGGGCAAATAAATTGAACATCAAATGAGTTATATTCTTCACTTTGCAAAATAATTTATAAGAAAAAAGTCTTGTTTAAAAATTGAGCTTATATATTTATTATATCACCGTGAGATACAGAATTAAAATGTTGATAGTTTATTTTGAGTCATACAATATTCCAATACCCATCCTTCACTATTTTCTTCAGTTTTTCTATCTTCTCCCACCAACCTTCACCACTCAGCCTGTGTCTATTGCAGCCATTTCTCTCTCCTCCTGTTTTCCTATTGTTCATTTTATCCATGATTTGCAATATTGTTACTGTAGGGACATCATAAATATCACATTACTTTATTTCAGGTTTGAGTTTATTTCTGTGCATGTTAGAGACAGGTTTGAGTTTATTTTTGTGCTTGAAGTTGAACAGTTTTTTCCTTACCACTTGTTGAAGAGGTTTTCCTTCCTCAATTTTTCACTCAATTATTGAAGATTAACTTATCAATAACCTACTTACTGTCTTAGGATATTGAATTCTATACCACTAATCTGATGGTAGGTCTTCATTCCAATAGCATGCATTTTATTTCTTACCACTGTGTAGTAGATGTTGATGTTGGGTAAAGTAATACCTACCATCTTCTTTTCTCCAAGGATTATATTTAACTCTTTTGGAGATCAATTGTTCCATATGAATTTTAGAAAGTATTAATCTATTTATTTGAAAAACATAGGTATCTTTATAAGAAGAACAATTAATTTATACAATTATTTTGGGGTATTGCCATTTTAAAGATGTTAATCCTCACAATCCATGAACAGGGTATGTGTTTTCATTTCCTCGTGTATTCTTTCATTTCTTGAAGTTGACTTTTATAGTTTTCCTCATATATTTCTTTTACCTCTTTAGTTATATAGATTCCAAGGAATTTGATTTTCTGAGGCACAACTGTGAATGGAATTTTTTAAAATATCTCTTTCTTCTCCCTTTTTTATTTGCATATATAAAGCCATGTTAAATGCATGTTAAATTTGGTGACTACTTCTTGACTATCTACGTCCATTGTTTCTTGAAGCTTTATCATAGACTTTTAGGATTTTCTAAATCCTAAAGTATTATATCATCCACACATAGTGAGAGTGACCTCTTTTTACCATCTGGATGTCTTTGATATATTTTCCTTGCTTTATTATATGTCAAGTCATTGAGTACTACATTGACTAGAGTTAGCAAGAGAGAATTGCCTTGTCTTATACAGATCTAAGGAGAAAGTTTTTTTTGTTTGTTTTCCCCATTGAGTTTAATTTTTGCCTTGGCAAGTGATGGAGATCATCTTTTATAAAAATTTTTAAAAAATGTGGCCAGAGAGATAGCAGAGTGGTAGGGCATTTGCCTTGCATACAGCCGTCCGAGGACAGACGATGGTTTGAATCCATGCATCTCACATGGTCCCCTGAGCCTACCAGGAGTGATTTCTTAGTGTACAGCAGGAGTAAACTCTGAAAACTTCTGGGTGTGACCCAAAACCAAAACTGAAAAAAAGTAAAAAAGAATTTTAAAAAGGTATAAAGTACATGAAAAAATATGAATCAAGTCCAAACAGAAATCATACAGCTAAATATTTCAATAGCAAAACTAAAAGAAATACTGTGGAGGGATTTATTTAAAATGTAAGAGCCAAAAATAAAATTTGTGTGGTAATGTGATATAAATCATCTACAGAGACTAGCATAAGATAAAAAAGTTAAATGTTTTCATATAAAAACTTTATGGGTAAAGAAAGTGATATATATGCATACATCACACATATATTCACACACCTATATAAAACAGAACACTGTGGTTAGAAACAAAAAATTACATAATACAATTTAAGGCTACTTAGATGCAGCTACATGACATTATCCAAGCAGAGACTGACAGATGCAGGATGATCTCTCTCATATATGGGATTTAAAGAAATAGCAAGACAACTAAACCTGCAAACTGGTTCAATGAACTGAGGTTGTCCAAGCAGGTGCTGGGTTGTTGGTTAGGAGGGGACTCTGACAATAATGGAATGATGCAGACACAATGAATATCTTTTTTTTTTTTTTTTTTTTTTTTTTTGGTTTTTGGGCCACACCCGGTAACGCTCAGGGGTTACTCCTGGCTATGCGCTCAGAAGTCGCTCCTGGCTTGGGGGACCATATGGGACGCCGGGGGATCGAACCGCGGTCCGTCTCCTAGGCTAGCGCAGGTAAGGCAGGCACCTTACCTCCAGCGCCACCGCCCGGCCCCCACAATGAATATCTTTGACGTGTGCATAAAATCATGTTGGTTCAAATTTTAAAAATCATAAACAAGCTGTTTGGAGAGAAATAACTAAGACACCATATGGCTCCAGAAAAATAGAGAAATGGCTAGAATTCTTAACACTCTTTACCTGAAACTAATATTACAAATTAACCTTTTAATTTCTTGATATATGCTTTTACTGACTCAATTAAATTGTAACATTGGATGCTTGAATGTAAAAATTGAAGGAAAGAAAACAAATAAATGCATGAATAAATAATAGTTCATATTTTCTTTAAACACAAAATGGTTTCATCATATGGATAGCCAAAGTGCTCCAAAAAATTGAGACAAAGAAAGAGATAAAATGTAAGTGATACAGAGGGATAGTTTTTTGATTTTTATTAAAAAACCAAGGGGCCGGTGTGGTGGTGCTGCAGGTAAGGTGTCTGCCTTGGAAGTGCGCTGCCTTGCAAGTTCTAGAGCAGGAAGAACCTTGGTTCAATCCCTGGTATCCCATATGGTCCCCTAACGCCAGGAACGATTTCTGAGCACATAGCTAGGAATAACCCCTGAGCATCAAACAGATGTGCCCCCCCAAATCCAAATGCATTGTTGTTTGCAATTTTTTGTATTGCTACTCCTCAATACATAATTTTATCTTTTAGAGTTACCTAAGCAAACTAAAACAACTATGAAACATCACCATTGCTTTTATGTTTTATCTTTGTCATTCAATAATTAGCTTTGACTTTGCTAATAATGTAATTTATTTAAAATATCTCCTATAGTTTTATATGTATACATATGATATTTACAGTTTTGGTGATATGATATTGTTGGGAATAGGAATGGCAGCTTATGAAAGAGTTTCTTAGGATGATAAATACTAAATAATTAGATTTTGGGCATGCCAGGATTTCAACGTTCCTCTTCCAACTGGTAAGTGGGTGTCACTGAGCAGGGGAGCTCGCCGACAGGCCCCCTGTACTGAACACTACTGCAGGGGAATGGGACCACCCATGCCAGACCAGGTCTTCAGGGTAAGGACAAGCAGCTGGGTCTCTGGGGTGGGGGAGCGAAACCAGACCCTTCCATGCCCATAAATAGGGCTATACAGTGGACACCCTTGC
This sequence comes from Suncus etruscus, assembly GCF_024139225.1. Classification (NCBI taxonomy): domain Eukaryota; kingdom Metazoa; phylum Chordata; class Mammalia; order Eulipotyphla; family Soricidae; genus Suncus; species Suncus etruscus. The sequence continues at coordinate 51,791,277 of NC_064852.1, forward strand.
AGGGATGTCCTTTCTCACTAGTCCTCATTTTTAAAAGCTATACCTTTTTAACCATTATTAAATAATGCTCATAATTTTAGATTGTTCCTTGGAAAGGAAATGGAATGCCCAAGATCTGGAGAATAATACTCAAATAGATCTATGAAGTCAATCTATATGTGGGTGGGAGTTTCTATACAGTGTTCTTCTCTCTGATTACTAAACCTAAACTGTAAACTATTTATGTCTATAGTGTATATATTCTCTCTTATATATTACCCCTCTCCACATTTTAGAATCCCTTCTATCCTCTCATCCCCCAATCCTGATCCATTAACCCTCCTTATTTTACCCTCTTTACCCTCAGTTCTTAACTCATTACTCACCGAAACCAATGTCTTGCCCCAACAAACCACCACCCAGCTCCAAAACTAAAAGACACCCTCTCAGTCCCACATCTTGTGCCCCAGCAAGAAACTACAACTGCTTTTTCTCTGCTGAGCCTGCCTAAATCCAAGGACTATAACCTCTTCAGGACCCACACCTGGTAAGATGTCCCCACCCAATGAATGTGGGGCCAAATCCTGCCGTGATTGAGTACCCAGAGACTTATAAACCACAGCGGCCTTGCTCTCTACCTTTTCTCTGCTGAGCCTGGCTACATCCAAGGACTATAATCTCTCCAGGACCCACACCCGGGCGCGCTTATCTTGTAACCCCTGAATTCCATTTCTGCACATTTTAAGAAGCAATCTACAGCCTTGCCAATGGAGTAATTTTGCAGTACACCCCCATATTTACAGAAATCAAGATGGCTTCTCTAATAATCTAAAAAGTAGGAAAAAAATAGGTATCCTCTCAAGAAGTTTAGAGTAGAATTATGGAAAATGTTCAGAGAGCTCAAAAAAAAAACAAAACATCGATAAACTTGACTGGAGCAAAATTAAGCATCAAGATTTGTCAACTGAAATTAGAAATTTTCACACTGAACTAACAGATCAGAAAAACTGAGCTTACCAGGACCCTTATTCCTAGCCTGAGGAGTGCTGGGAGGCTTAGCAGGCCCCCAGCCATCCTTGTCTTTTTCCCCTGACTCCAGGCCTTCCCTGGGTGCCAGCTCAGATGGCCAGAAGTGGGTTCAGGTGGACTCTTAGAGGTCCTCATGTTCCCCCCTCCCTCCGTACTCCAGGGGGGAGGTGCATGGGGAGGAGGGCGGGCAGACATCTGGCTTCCAGTTTCCTCTCTGATTCTGGAGACCAGCTCTTGGCAGGTATGGGGTTTGGGGAGGCCCCATACCAGAGCCTTTCTCCCTAGCCTGGGGAGTGCTGGGAGGCTTGGCAGGCCCCCCAGCCATCCTTGTCTTTTTCTCCTGACTCCAGGCCTTCCCTGGGTTCCAGCTCAGATGGATAGAAGTGGGTTCAGGTGGACTCTTAGTGGTCCTCAGGTTCCCCCTTCCCTCCATACTCCAAGGGGGAGGTGTATGGGGAGGAGGGCGGGCAGACATCTGGCTTCCTGTTTCATCTTTGATTCTGGAGACCAGCTCTTGCCAGGTATGGGGTTTGGGGAGGCCCCATACCAGAGCCTTTCTTCCTAGCCTGGGGAGTGCTGGGAGGCTTGGCAGGCCCCCAGCCATCCTTGTCTTTTTCCCCTGACTTCAGGCCTTTCCTGGGTGCCAGCTCAGATGGCCAGAAGTGGGTTCATGTGGACTCTTAGTGGTCCTCAGGTTCCCCCCTCCCTCTGTACTCCAGGGGGAAGTTGCATGGGGAGGAGGGCAGGCAGACATCTGGCTTCCGATTTTGTCTTTGATTCTGAAGACCAGCTCTTGCCAGGTATAGGGTTTTTTTCCCCTTGACTTCAGTCTTTCCCTGGGCACCAGTATAAGTGGACTCTATAGGGGTCAACAGGCTTTCCCCCTATCTCTTCCTACACTAATAGTAATGAGCTCTGGGAGGAGGGCAGGCTGTTCTAGCACTGGTTTAAATTGGGACAGTCAGTGGAAATTTTTTCTCTTTGTTTTCATATTGATAGTATTGTGTGCATATATTCTATATATCCATAATATCCATCCTGTATTGGGACCTTGATACTGCCCTACAAAGCTCATTTCTAATATTTTACTGCCTCAGTCCCAACCCTTACTTCCCCCCATCCTCCCATGTAGGTGCAGCTAATGACATGAAGCTCACCACATAGAATGATAAGTGCAGTTAGAGAAATAACTACACTGAAAACTATCATAACAATGTGAATGAATGAGGGAAAAAGAAAGCCTGTCTCAAGTACAGGTGTGGGTGGGGTGGGGAGTAGGTAGATCTGGGAAATTGGTGGTTGAATCCTGCACGGGTGAAGGGGGGTGTTCTTTACATGACTCTAATCATAAAACTACAATTATATTTGTAATCACGGTGTTTAAATAAAGATAATTAAAAAATAATAATAAAAAAAGAAAAAGAAAAGAAACTACAACTTCTGCCCTTATCACCCCCTCAAAATGTGGACTGTTGCATGGTACCGGATTCAGTTTCAGAAAGACCCACACCTCAAGGACACTACCTGATCCCATATTGCTACAAATCATGTCTCAAACTCAAGACCAAGTTGCGTGATAAAGAAAAAAGTGCCTTGGATTTCAACCCCCACAAGAATATCTCAAAAGACTTAATTGGGAGGCCTATATTGCCTTTGTATGTTTAACATATTTATAATAATGCATCTTAGGATGTTTATCCCCAAATATATATAAAGGTAGCCTCCTCCATCACTTTTTTCTTCAATTACTTTCTTTTATTTAATTCAGTTTTATCTATTTGTTCATATATAGATATAGATATAGATATAGATATAGATATATATATGTATATACACACACATATACACATATATGTTTTCGTTATCCTCACCAGTTTTGGTTCTACTTGGTATGAAAACTGAGAAAAAAGTCTTTTTTGGGATATAAGCTCAGGTCAAAACCAGAGCATAGAGACTGTGTAGCTTGTCATTCCTACCCAAAATAGCACCAGCAGTGCAATATGACACCAAACACTTTTGTATAGACACAATTAAAAATAGGGAAACCATAAACACAGAAACAAAATCCTTTTTTATTAATAATTTTATTTAAACACCTTGATTACAAATATGATTGTACTTGGATTTCAGACATGTAAAAAACACCCTCCCCCTTCACAGGTGCAGCATTCCCATCACCAATGTCCTGAATCTCCATCTTCTAAGGATAAGAACTCACACTTTTAATAACACAGGAGCGCCTCCCACTCTGAATATGTGCTATTTGGAGAAAACTCAGTCTCCGTGAGATTGGACAGTGTTTGTCCAACCCTGAACCCAAGATCCCAGATGTAGAACATATATAGTTCCCTGAAACAACACCAGAACCAAACTCTGCTGGGAAATTTCTTTTTTATTATTTTAATTTATAATATATTTATTTAAGCATCTTGATTACAAATATGATTGTGATTAGGTTTCAGTCATGTAAAGAACACCCCCCTTCATCAGTGCAACATTCCCAGCACCAATGTCCCAAATCTCCCTCCATCCCACCCCACCCCCACCTGTACTCTGGAAAGGCTTTCCAGTTCCCTCATTAATTCACATGTAGTTCTCAGTGTAGTGATTTCTATAACTGCACTCACCACTCTTTGTGGTGGTTTGCAAAATTGTTGCAAAACTGACTTTTATTTTTCTTAAAACCCATAGATGAGTGAGACTATTCTGCATCTCTTTCTCTCCCTCTGACTTATTTCATTCAGCATGATAGATTCCATGTACATTCATGTATATGAAAATTTCACGACTTCGTCTCTCCTGATGGCTGCATAATATTTCATTGTGTATATGTACCACTGTTTCTTTAGCCATTCCTCTGTTGAAGGGCATCTTGGTTGTTTCCAGAGCCTGGCTATTGTGAATAGTGCTGCAATAAATATAGATGTGAGGAAGAGGTTTTTGTATTTTATTCTTGTGTTTCTAGGGTATATCCCTAGGAGTGGAATAGCTGGGTCGAATGGGAGCTCAATTTCCAGATTTTGGAGGAATCTCCATATCACTTTCCATAGAGGTTGGACTAGATGGCATTCCCAACAGCAGTGGATAAGAGTTTCTTTCTCTCCACATCCCCGCCAGCACTGATTGTTCTCATTCTTTGTGATGTTTGCCAATCTCTGTGGTGTGAGATGGTATCTCATCGTTGTTTTGATTTGTATCTCTCTGATGATTAGTGACAAGGAGCATCTTTTCATGTGCCTTTGGCCATTTGTATTTCTTTTTTTTATCAAAGTGTCTGTTCATTTCTTCTCCCCATTATTTTATGGGATTAGATGTTTTTTTCTTGTAAAGTTCTGTCAGTGCCCTGTATATTTTGGAGATTAGCCCCTTATCTGATGGGAATTGGGTGAATAGTTTCTCCCACTCAGTTGGTGGCTCTTGTATCCTGGGCACTATTTCTTTTGAGGTGCAGAAGCTTCTCAGCTTAATGTATTCCCATCTGTTGATCTCTGCTTCCACTTGTTTGGAAAGTGCAGTTTCTTCCTTGAAGATGCCTTTAGTCTCAATGTCATGGAGTGTTTTACCAACATGTTGTTCTATATACATTATGGTATCAGGTCTGATATTAAGGTCTTTAATACATTTGGATTTTACCTTTGTACATGGTGTTAACTGGCGGTCTATGTTCGCTTTTTTTTGCAAGTGACTAACCTGTTCTGCCAGCACCACTTGTTGAAGAGGTTTTCCCTGCTACACTTACGATTTCTTGCTCCTTTGTCAAAAATTAGGTGTTTGTATATCTGGGAAACTTTCTCTGAGAACTCAAGCCTAATCCACTGATCTGAGGGTCTGTCTTTATTCCAATCCCATGCTGTTTTGATAACTACTGCTTTGTAGTACAGTTTAAAGTTGGGGGAAGTAATGCCTCCCATACTCCTTTTCCCTAGGAGTGCTTTAGCTATTCGAGGGTGTTTATTGTTCCAGATGAACTTCATAAGTGTTTGATCCACTTCTTTGAAGAATGTCATGGGTATTTTTAAGGGGATCGCATTAAATTTGTATAAGGCTTTGGGGAGTATTGCCATTTTAATTATGTTAATCCTGCCAATCCATGAGCAGGGTATGTGTTTTCATTTCCGTGTGTCCTCTCTTATTTCTTGGAGCAGGGCTTAATAGTTTTCTTTGTATAGGTCCTTCACGTCTATGGTCAAGTGTGGCACTAATGTGAATGGGATTGCCTTCTTAACGTCCATCTGTTCCCTATCATTATTGGTGTATAAAAAGACCATTAATTTCTGTGTGTTAATTTTGTAGCCTGCCACCTTGCTATATGCATCTATTGTTTCTAGAAGCTTTTTGGTAGAGTCTTTAGGGTTTTCTAAGTAGAGTATCATGTCACCTACAAACAGTGAGAGCTTGACTTCTTCCTTTCCTATCTAGATGCCCTTTATATCTTTTTCTTGCCTGATCGCTTTAGCAAGTACTTCCAGTACTATTTTGAAGAGGAGTGGTGAGAGCAGACAGCCTTGTCTTGTACCAGAATTTAGAGGAAAGGCTTTTTGTCTTTCTCCATTGAGGATAATATTTGCCATTGACTTGTGGTATATGGCTTCAACTAGATTGATACAGGTTCCTTTCATTCCCATCTTGCTGAGAAATTTGATCAAGAATGGGTGTTGGAGCTTATCAAATGATTTTTCTGCGTCTATTGATATTATTGTGTGATTTTTATTTTTTTGTTGTTGATGTTGTGTATTATGTTGATAGACTTACAGATGCTAAACCATCCTTGCATTCCTGGAATTAAACCTACTTGGTCATAGTGTATGATCTTCTTGATCATGCATTGGATCCTATTTGCCAGGATTTTGTTGAAGATCTTTGCATCTGCATACATCAAGGATATTGGTCTGTAATTTTCTTTTTTTGGCAGCATCACTGTCTGGTATTGGTATCAAGGTGATGTTGGCTTCATAAAAGCTGTTTGGGAGTGTTCTCTTTTATTCAATTTAATGGAAAAGCCTGGCTAGGATTGGTAGTAGCTCCTCTTGAAAGGTTTCAAAGAATTCATTAGTAAATCCATCTGGGCCCGAGCTTTTTTTGTGGGGAGGGGGGCATCTGTTTGATTAGAGTTTCAATTTCTTCCATAGTGATGGGGGTGTTTAGATATGCTACATCCTCCTTACTTAACCGTAGAAGGTTATAAGTTTCCAGGAATTTATCCATTTTTTCTAGGTTCTCATGTTTAGTAGCGTAAAGTTTCTCAAAGTAGTCTCTGATTACCCTTTGGATCTCTGCAATATCTGTCATGATCTCCCCCTTTTTATTTCTATTATGGGTTATCAGGTTTCTCTATATATATATTTGTGAATTTTTCCAATGGTCTATCAATCTTGTTTATTTTTTCTAAGAACAAACTTCTGCTTTTGTTGATCTTTCAGATTGTTTTTTGGGTTTCCACTTCATTGATTTCTGCTTTCAGCTTTTTTATTTTCTTCATTCTCCCTATTTTTGGTTCCTTTTGTTGATCATTTCCTAATTTTGTGAGCTGCCTCATTAAGTTATTCAGGTATGCCCCTTCTTCCTTCCTGATGTGTTGCAAGTCAGCCCCTGAAGAGGTTGACTGATGGAGGGATGGAGGACGAGGTCTTTCTACTCCAGCTCAGAGCATGCGTATGCCACCTTGTCTAGCCGATAGTTCTGAGGTGAAACGAGGGAAAACAGCTCACAGACAGTCAGGCTTGTGGAAATATTAGCTTTATTCAGTGGATAAGACTGAAGTCCAAAGACTCAGCATAAGTTCAGCCAAAAGCCTCTCGCCTTCCACAGACCCTTGTTTTTATCCCCCAGAATCAGGTACCACCCAATGGTGGGATCAGATACCACCCAATGGTGGAAGCGGAATCAGGTACCACCTGATAGGGTAGGGGCAGAATGCCAGGTCACACCCTAGGGTAGGGCACATCACTGATCAGGATACGGTCAGTGACATAATAATCTCCTAAAATATTTACATACACAACACAGATGTGTGCTTGCAAAGCTATAAATTTTCCTTTTAGGACCCCTTTGCTGTGTCCCATAGATTCTGGCAGTGTGTGTCTTCATTATCATTTATTTCCAGGAACCTTTTTATTTCCCCTTTGATTTCATCTCAGACCCACTGGTTGTTCAGTAATAGGCTGTTTAATTTCCAATTGTGAAAGTTTTTCTTCTGTGTCCCTTTGTAGTTCAGATATAATTTCAGAGCGTTGTGGTCAGCAAAGGTAGCCTGCAAGATTTCTATCCTCTTGATTTTATGAAGGCATGTTTTATGTGTCAGTATGTGGTCTATCCTGGAGAATGACCCATGTACATTGGAGAAAAATGTATATCCATGTTTTTTGGGGTGAATATAATATATATGTCTACTAGTCCTTTTTCTTTTATTTCTCCTTTCAGGGATAGTATGTTTTTGTTGGGTTTCAGACTGGTTGACCTATCAAGTGTTGAAAGGGCCGTGTTGAGGTCTCCCACAATTATTGTGTTATTATTGATGGCATCTTTGAGATTTGTCAATAATTGTATTAGATAATTTGCTGGTTTCTCATTGGGTGCATATATGTTTAATAGTCTGATTTCTTCCTGTTGCACATATCCTTGATTAGTACGAAGTGTCCATCTTTGTCCCTTACCACTTTTGTGAGTATAAAGTTGGTGTCATCAGATATTAATATGGCCACCCCAGCTTTTTTAAGGGTGATGTTTGCTTGGATGATTTTCCTCCAGCCTTTGATTTTGAGTTTATGTTTTTTCTGATTATTTAGGTGTGTTTTTTGTAGGCAGCAGAAGGTTGGATTAATCTTTTTGACCCATTTTGCCACTCTGTGTCTTTTATTTGGTGAATTTAGTCCATTGACATTGAGGGAGATGATTGTCATAGGATTTAATGTTATCTTTGTAGATAAGTTTGCTGTGTTTGTTGGTCTCTCTTGTCTTAAATTAGACCTGTCAGTTTTTCCTTTAAGGATGGTTTTTTATCTGTGAAGTTTCTGAGCTGTTGTTTATCCATGAAGCTATGTATCCTTCCTTCAAACCTGAACGTGAGTCAGGCTGGCTGCAGTATTCTCGGTGAGGCATTCATTTCATTCAGTCTTGTCACAATATCCCACCACTGTCTTCTGGCCTTGAGAGTTTCTTGTGACATGTCTCTTGTAAGTCTTTTTTTTTTTTTTTCAGAATTTGGTGAGATATTTTATTTAAATTTACCATAGTTAATTGGTTAATTCTACATATTCACAATAGTTGAAAGAACTTACTAAAAATATTCCATCCAAATTGCTTATTGGAAAGTGTATGCAAGGCAAACTTTTATGGAATCTGTACATCATTTGCATAAGTTTCTTTTTTTTTAAGTTCTGTATATCATTTTTTTAAAATTAATTTAAACACCTTAATTACATACATGATTGTGTTTGGGTTTCAGTCATGTAAAGAACACCACCCATCACCAGTGCAACATTCCCATCACCAATGTCCCAAGTCTCCCTCCTCCCCACCCGACCCCCGCCTGTACTCTAGACAGGCTCTCCATTTTCCTCATACATTCTCATTATTAGGACAGTTCAAAATGTAGTTATTTCCCTAACTAAACTCATCACTCTTTGTGGTGAGCTTCCTGAGGTGAGCTGGAACTTCCAGCTCTTTTCTCTTTTGTGTCTGAAAATTATTATTACAAGGGTGTCTTTCATTTTTCTTAAAACCCATAGATGAGTGAGACCATTCTGCGTTTTTCTCTCTCTCTCTGACTTATTTCACTCAGCATAATAGATTCCGTGTACATCCATGTATAGGAAAATTTCATGACTTCATTTCTCCTGACAGCTGCATAATATTCCATTGTGTATATGTACCACAGTTTCTTTAGCCATTCGTCTGTTGAAGGGCATCTTGGTTGTTTCCAGAGTCTTGCTATGGTAAATAGTGCTGCAATGAATATAGGTGTAAGGAAGGGGTTTTTGTATTGTATTTTTGTGTTCCTAGGGTATATTCCTAGGAGTGGTATAGCTGGATCATATGGGAGCTCGATTTCCAGTTTTTGGAGGAATCTCCATATCGCTTTCCATAAAGGTTGAACTAGATGGCATTCCCACCAGCAGTGGATAAGAGTCCCTTTCTCTCCACATCCCTGCCAACACTGTTTATTCTCATTCTTTGTGATGTGTGCCATTCTCTGTGGTGTGAGGTGGTATCTCATCATTGTTTTGATTTGCATCTCCCTGATGATTAGTGATGTGGAACATTTTTTCATGTGTCTTTTGGCCATGTGTATTTCTTCTTTGTCAAAGTGTCTGTTCATTTCTTCTCCCCATTTTTTGATGGGATTAGATGATTTTTTTTGTAAAGTTCTGTCAGTGCCTTGTATATTTTGGAGATTAGCCCCTTATTTGATGGGTATTGGGTGAATAGTTTCTTCCACTCAGTGGGTGGCTCTTGTATCCTGGGCACTATTTCCTTTGAGGTGCAGAAGCTTCTCAGCTTAATATATTCCCATCTGTTATCTGTTGTCTTAATGATACTCCTTTGAATGTAATTTTTCTTTTTGATCTTGCTGCTTTCAGTATTCTATCTCTATCTGTGGGATTTGTCATTGGAATGAGGATGTGTCTTGGGGTGTTTCTTTGGGTCTCTTTTAGCTGGTACTCTTCAGGATGCAGGATTTGATTGCATATAGTTATTAACTCTGGGAGTATCTCTTTGATGATGTCTTTGACAGTTGATTCTTCCTGGGGATCTCCTACCTGGGCCTCTGGAACTCCACTGATTCTTACGTTGTTTCTGTTGAGTTTATCAAAGATTTCTATTTTCATCTGTTCGCATTCCTTGAGTAATTTTTTCATTGCCTGATCATTTGTCTTAAGGTTTTTTTCCAATTTCTTTTGTTGTGTTGAGTTTTTTTGCATCTCATCTTCCAGCACATTGATTCTGTCCTCAGCTGCTGTTAGCCTGCTGTCGAGGCCACCCACTGAGTTTTTCAGTTCAGCTACTGTTTTTTTCAGATCTGTTATTTCAGTTTGGAGTTTTCTGATTTCTGTCTTTGTGTTCTGTTCAAATCGATCTATGCTTTTTTTGAGTTATATGAACATGTTCCATATTTCTATTTTAAACTCCTTATCAAAGGTTAATCAGATGGTTGGAATTTTTTGGGTCGTCTGACCTATTGTCTTCATTCTCTGTGCATGGTGTTTGCCTGCGAGGTTTTCCCATTGTTACACTTGTAGTGTGATTTTTTTCTGTGTGTTGTGGTGGGGTTCATTGGTTAGAAAGAATGCGTGGCCACGAAGTGAAGCAGAGTGACCGCGCTCTTCTGCGCCTCTAGATGACAGTTTTTTTGAGGGTGCACTTCTTAGGCTTCTGAAGAGAGCTTCAAGTATTCAGGAAAGACAGACAAAGCAAAGCAAAAGGTTCCCTTCAAGTCCTCAGTGTCATCCAAGCCACAGCAGGAGGGCGGATCCAGCCAAGAACTCTCTGTAGCAGGGAGGATCGCAGGCAGGAACCCTGATTAAATCCAGTCTCCGGTGGCTGGAAACACCATGGCCTAAGATAGCTTCTGTGTCCTTCTGACACCCAGCAGAAACCAGCAGGAATCAGTGTGTGTATGACCCGACCCACCTTTGAAGCAGGCAGGATCAATGGCAGGAATGCTGATGAAATCCAGTCTCAGGCAGCTGAAAACAGCATGACCCAAATGGCTTCTGCACCCTTCTCTGCTGGGAAATTTCTAACTGCTCTGGTACCATCTTGCACCAGTTCTGATATGACATCCCGACAATGAGGAAACGAGAACTCGATCTTAGAGCAGGTTGTTCTATCTCTTCACATAACAGTAAGAGGAAATCAGAAGACTTGTCATCCTTTGATCTTTGCAAAAACCAAGAGCGCTAACTACAGAAAACTGACTTTGAAAAACATGACTGGGCAGAAATATCTTGGGATCAATAAGAAAAACCCTACCTTAGGCTGTAGCCTAGGACTTGTACAAAAATCAAGATCTCTAATTACAGAGGCTCGAATTTACAACAGAGACTGAGTAGAACTTTTGGAACCATAATGAAGACTATCCTAGGCTTTAGACTAGGATCTAAGCAAAATCCAAGACCATTTATTACAGAAGACTGACTACAACAATTATGATGGAACATAACTTGTAGAACCATAAAGACTCTATCCTAGACCTTGTCCTATGACCTGTGCATATACCAAGATCTCAAGTTACAGTGGCCTGATTTTACCATCCACAGATGAGAGGAAAGTTTTTTGGCAAAAAAGACCTTGCAGTGTGGTAATGAGCATGTACGGAGCCAGTAGTTGTACTCATGATATTATGCTTCAATCGTGGAGAAACCCTTAATCTCTTAGGCCAAGAGAATTTCCTTTCTTACTACCCCAATAATTACTGTGCCTATGCAAAAAAAAGGGTGGGCACAAAACCTTGCCACATCAGCACTCCTTTTATTTCTTTTTTTCTTTTTTCTCTTATTTCTTTATTTTCCCTTTCCTCTTTTTTCTTCTTTTTATTTCTTTTTCACTCTTGTAGTTATTATTTGGTGATTTTTTTGTTTTTTTTAGCTGCTGAGTGTATTTTTATTTTTTGGTAGTTGCTATCAAATTTTAATTTTTTTGTTTGTTTTGTTTTGTTCTTTTTTCTTTGTCTTCTAGCAGAACCACACAACTTGAATCATTTTGTTCTGCCTCATTAATTGAGGAAGAAAATAAAAATGAACAGTACCAGAACCAAACAGCCATAGGAACATTGAGTGGAATTAAAAAATGATCCAACTTAAACACCAAACCTAAAGTCAACAACAGAATCAATACCCTATCTACAACAAACTATGCACAGAGGGGAACAGTTTCACAAGAGCTCTGGGGAACAAAGGGGAGATATGGGACACATGCTGGGAATGGGGGTGGAGTGGAGGACAACCCTGGTTGTGGAAAGGCCCTGATTCATTGTCAACATGTACTGTAAATATTACTGTGAAAAGTTTGTTATTCACTCTTTGGACACAATGAAAATATTATTAAAAATAAAAAATAAAAATAATTATATTTTGGTTTTACAACTGTTTTACAACAAATGAATACAGCAAATGTCATAAAATGTATATTGAAAACAAATTATTAAATTTGTTAGTATAAATACTCATGAGTTTATATAACAATCTCTTTTTTACAGTTATATCTCAATAAAACTGTTGAAATGCAAAATAATATTATCAAATGCTGCACTTTAAATTTAATAATTCCAGACAAGTATATAAACACATATTAAAATTCTTGATTTGGATTAGAGCTGGGGATAGAAAATAAAAAATTCATTTTTAGAAGAGAAAAGAGGAATGTAGAAGAATGTGAATAAAATATCTATTGTTCTCTTATGAGGAATTATTATATACAATACAAAGTGATTTTCTTTTTTGGAGGGGAAAACTTGATTTTCAGTGATTTAAAAACTTGAACAGTGGCAGACAAAAATGTTTGCCAAAATAGTTCACCAATATTATTGGAATAACAAAATCTCATCTTATCACTGGCATGTATTACTACAAAAAGGCTCTTTTGCAGCAGAGACAATGACAAGTATAATATTTATTGATTTTTGTCTATTTGTATCCTTACTATCTCAAATAGCTCCTGACTCATTCTAGTTAATAATTTTGGTTGAATGCATAATTATCTTGATTTTTACTCATAATGGTGAATATCTATACAACCTCCTTCATTGATCTCATAATCTCATGATCTCATGATCTCATATTTTCCAGCGTACAATTTTATAACTACTAATAATATATTTATACTATCTTCAATAGTATATAATATAGTATTTTATTTATGAGAAAACTTGATATATTCTCTTGGATCCAAATCATCTTATACATACTATGTTTAAATTAGAACTCCTGATCTCCCATCAAAAACTTTGCTACAAGCAGTTTTCTCTAAATTCATTTTATGAGCTTTTGCACTCTAGTCATTTGAGCCAACAATTCAGTCATTTTTTAATTTTTTTTTTTTGTGAAACTCTCTTCAATGAAAATAGCCCCTTTTAACTTTTTCTTTAAAATTTCATGTAGTGGAGTTTATTTATTCCTCCTTCAAAATATAATTGAATTTGTTTTAAAAAATAATTCAAACATTTTCAGTTCACTGACTTCTCCATTTCTACTTTTATTTAGCCTATAATCATTCTAAATAAAGCAGTTAGAATCATTATTTATTTATTATTTATTTATTTACTGCACTGAGAGAGACCTCCAAGTGTTTAAGCAACTCTTTGGGGGTCATTCTCAAGAAGTATTTAGCCAACTGTGCCAATTGATTTGATGAGCTAGTTACTGAGGCCCAGCAGTGCTGGTACAAACAACCAATATAGCTGTGCTGAAGGCTGTGGTCTGTGGTTGCTAACGATTCACTTTGGGGTTGTGCGTGCATTGCATGCACACTTGTATAGTGAGCTCTCTGTTGAATTTCTAGATGGTTCTAAGCTAGATCTAAGTCCTTCCTTTGTTCAGATTGGTTGGCTATAGCGGGAGTAATAGCTAACATTTTTAAGTCACTTGTTCAATTTCTGTACATTATTTAGTGCAATCAGCTCTAACTTCAATCCCTGTTAATCTGATTTTATTAAGTCTACTCCATTCATACTTTTCTCTTTTGCTATTTTGAAATATGTCAGGAATCAAATAATAGGACCTTTCACATTATGTTATTCTATTTATTATGTTCTTTTTCCAGAATTTTCTTAAAGTCTTATCTTGTCCTTTTTCTTTTTTTTTTTTTTCTTGGATTTTTTTTTCAAATATAGGTAGTATGGCTTTCAAACCATGGAATTTTGAAATTATATTGATTTTTTTATGATTTCTTTTTTGGTTTTTAGGTCACAATTGGTTTTTCTCAGGGGTTACTTCTGGCTCTGCACTCAGAAATCACTGCTGGCAGGCTCGGGGCACCATATGGGATGCCAGGGATCAAACTTGGGTCTGTCATGGATCAGCTGCATGCCAAGCAAACACCCTACAGATGTGTTATCACTCTGGCCCCCATATGATTTTAGAATTTTAATTTCTCAGAAGGAAAGCTTGCTGAGTTAGGAGCTATGTTATAATTTGTGCCTGTCATAATAGTAGTAAGAAAAATAAAATTTACTAGTATGGGCCATTCAGGGTTTTCTATAAAGTGGTACCTATATGATTCTGAGGATATAGAAATATGACAACTGTTGAGTTTACTTCTGGCAAAGGCTATCTTAGAAAGCATTAATTTAACTATTTTTGAGTTTCTCACAATTCTCAATGTGATAGGTACATTTTTTACAAACAGCATCTCATGTAAATATAGTGAAAATGCCAATATATTATATATAAATAAATTAGTGATCCTTTTTTATTTTTGCCAATAGGTTAATTGAGAGTCTCTGGAGTGCAACAGTTATTACTTAATTACTTAATTAAATTAATTACTTAATTAAATACGTGGTAGATACTAATATAATCTATATAATAGCCTTAAAGTTGCCTTTATAGAAGTTATTATTGGCCACCAATGGGTTTGTACACTTTGTATAAGCTTGTACAATGTGTAACCCTCTTTTGGCCTTATGAGTTTTATGTGTCTATCCTTTATTTTATACATTTTCTATTTATTATTAATATCTGTTAATGTTTTACCTCAAATGTACTACTACTTTACCAAATAATACTTTTTAGAATATCCTTTTAAAGTCCAGTTATTTATCAATTCACTGAATATACATTTTCAATCTCATGTTTAAAGTAATTATTTTTCTTCTCACTCTGTATGTTATCTATGTATACTCCTTACATCATAATATTCTTAATTTTTGTTATTTATGTACAGAATTTTTTATCTTACTAAGGGCACTTTGTATTCTAAAATTAGTGTTCCAGAAATAGTTTCATATAGTAGGTACAGTGCCAACATTTAGTAGATGAATAATCTTAGACCTAGTTTGAATAACCCTTGTCCTTTCACTTTATATTGTTCTCTGATGATATTTGTAAAGAAAAAATGGAAATGCTTTCAGTTCCGTTCTTTTATCCACCAAGTATAATGGAAGAAGTATGTCCTCATATAGATGATCTTGTCATTTGATATAAATTATTTGGTGGAGTCTGTTGATGTCTGTTCTTTACACTACATACCCTCAGTAAATACTTGTATGAACATTTGTAAAAGGTCCACATCTGAAAGGTGAAAAGTAATTTGATTATACCAATGATTTATACACTTTTACTTTGACTGGTTTCTAAGATTATTTTGACATTGTGTTTCTTTTTTTTTCCCTTGGAGCTCTTTTGCTGCCTTGGTGTTCTGCCCCTTTCAGTCTATTCTTCACACTGATGGAAGATAAATCTTCCTGAAATACTGCTTTGATTCTTGCCTGCTCAGTGTCCTTCAGTAACTTCCAATTAATGGTGACTCAAGGTCATTACTCTTTAGTCTGGCACACTAGGCTATGTCTACAGGTAGATCATAACACAACATTCTTAAATTGTTTTATTTTGTTGGTTTTGTCTTGTTTGGGGGGGGCACATCTGGCAGTGTTCAAGTGTTACTCCTGTCCCTGTGCTGAGAAATCACTCCAGTGAGAATAGAATAATTATATGATGTGCTGGTGATCAAACCCAGATGAACCAAATGCAAAGAAAGTGCTTTATCTGTTGTACTGTCTCTTCAATCTCATAAATTCTTTACTACATGTGTACTATATAGTGATTAATGTATAATTTTTTGTGATAAATGTCTGCATTTTAAGCCTTGTCAATTCGTAAACATGTGTTCTTATGCAGTTCATTTGCCATTGTGAGCCCAAGATGCTTCATTCAGAAAACACGATGATTACATTTAGTTTTGTCTCTACCCTCAACAAAAAGCAAATTAAATGTTTACCACATACTACAATAGAGCAATACAACTATCAACAAAATAGCCCAAATTATTGTTTAGAGTACTTGCTAGGGAGAATCAATAATAATAAGAATACATGAATAACTAGCTTAAAAGTTATATTCACAATGATATTCTATGAAAAAAGAAGTTGGTATAGATGGAGGTTGTATCACTGGAGAGAAAGGATGTAAATGAGTTTTTTGACAACCAAAGTATGCTTATTGCCTTGCTTTTTAAAAAATCATACATCTAGCAGAATACATAATTCAGAGACAAAACTATTTAGGCTTCTTATTAATGTGTTCTGTCAGATGGTCCTACAGACTTGGATTGATGTGCAAGAAAAAGAAATTGGTTTTAATCTTGCTAGGTCTTAATAACATAAAATAGTCTACTGTATGTGAAGGGAAATTAGTATCACTTTTTTATACACAGTGATTGAAAAATTTGGAATTATTTGTATGATTCATAACATTAAAATTAAGTATTTATGCCATTTGATAGCTGAGTTCCTTATTTTTATATTTATATTTCTTAAATACCTTACTTTTTACATTTTGATATTATAAATGTAAAAGTTAATATACAAAAGTACAAATACATATAAAATTTTATGAGGGTATTTCTTATGATCTTAATTCAAACCAATTTAAAGTTCCAAGGCTTTCTCCTATTATAACTCTAGAATTCCATGATAGTATAGTTAACACAATTTTTCTTTATTTTTATTTTTGTTTAAATATGGAATGCTTCACGAATTTGTGTGTCATCCTTGTGCAGGGGTCATGCTAATCTTTGTATCATTCCAATTTTAGTATATGTGCTGCCAAAGTAAGCACAATTTTTCTTTTATTTTTAACTGTGTTTCTAAGTCTTTGTATCATGGTTTCTTAACACAGAATGCAAATTAGATTCTATGGAGGTCTTGGAAATAATGTTTTCATTTTGTATTTTGTTTGGGTAACTACTACCAGTGTTCAAAATTTATTCTTGGTTATGAGAATAGTAATCACCTGTGGAGGGACTCCGGGACCAGATGGGGTCCAGTGAATCAAACCTGGCTCACTCGCCAGGCAAACAATCAAGAGTTCCTCCTGATGTACTATCACTCCAAATTCTTCCCCCACCAGGATTCTTTTTGAATAAATATTTTCCTCTTTGCTGACAAATATATTTTATCTCTATGAAATTTATAATATTATGTTTTATAAATTTATTAATTGATTTTTTTGTGTGATATGACCTAAGAATGATTGGTTTCAGTAATTCAATTATATCTCTTCTCAACTCATTTACCATTCTCTCCATTCATTTCCTTTCTTGGCTCAAAGATATTTCATTCCCCATTATGCAAGCTCTGCTATCTTAGGATCTTTTCATCTGACTTTTAATAACATTCATTCATTAACCTTCCTATCAATATTTATTCTGTAAAGCTTAATTTTAACTTTATGTTATAGAACTAATATGTTTTGAGTAGTGTTAATTCTTGTGCTTTCAGTGCACAAAGTTACTGTACCTCTACCACCATCAAAGAAACAAAAAATTTCTACCACTGTCCTAATATCACTTCTAGCCACTCTTTCTAGTCACCATATCTTTACAGTATCTACCTCCATTTTTCACCTGGATACTCATCTCTGATCTTAGAGCACAAAGTATATTTTTATTTAACTACTGTCTATTCTTTATTTGTTTTTATGTATACCATGTACATAGCATTTGTTACTTTCCCTCTGACTTGTTTCATTTTAACATGATATGCAAAATTTTTGTTTGTTTGTTTTGGGACCACACATGTTGACGCTCAGGTGTTACTCCTGATTATGCGCTCAGAAATCACTCCTGGCTTGGGGGGGTACTATATGGGACACTGGGGGATCAAACCTCAGTCTGTCCTAGGCTAGTGCTTGCAAGGCAGAAACCTTACCTCTAGCGTCACCACTCTGGCCCCAATATGCAAGATTTTATTTTTTATTATAGTTGAACGTATTTTATGTGCATAATAATATGCACATGTTTTTCAACATCTTTTTTGGCATTTGTATTCTTTCTAGGAATCACTGTTATAATCATATTTCAATGAAGATAGCTGTGAATAAATATTTTTGATTTTTTGCTTTAGCTAAGTACCAAGAAGTGAATCATGCAGTTATATATATATATATATATACACATATATACATATACACTGTTTTTCATGTTGATTGAACTATACAACAGTCTAAACAACAGTGAGAGTTCCTTTTGCTTCAAATCCATGCCAGCATTGTTTCCGTCTGTTTGATATACTTGATTCTTGCTATGTAACATGGTATTTCACTGTCATTTTCATGATATTAAATAGAGATAAACAGTTACTTTTCTATGTCTGTTTATATGTATTATATGTTTTTGAAGGCACATCTAGTAGTGTTCAGGAGTTTCTCCCATTTCTGGAATTATTCCCTTCCAGGTTCTGGAGACCAAATGGGAAACTGGGATTAAATCTGGGTTGGCTGAATGAAAGGGAAATGCCTTTTTCATCATACTACTGTTTATGTCCTCTGTTATATTTAAAGAAGTATTTGCTCAACTTATCACCCCAAGTTTTGTTTTGTTTTGTTTTGTTTTGTTTTTATGTGCTTAGGGACTCTGTGCTTAGGAATAACTACTGGCTTTGTGATTATAGTATGCCTTGCTTGTTGCATTGCTGGATATTATTAGCTAGTATTTTGTTAAGAATATTTGCATTTGTATTCATCGAGATTTTGGACTTAAATCTCTTCTGCTGGTATTCTGCCTTTGGTATCAGAGTGATGATAGTTTCATGGAATCTATTTGGAAGTGTTTCTGTTTCTTAACTTTCAATTTCTGGGAAAATCTTAAAGGTTAAAGGAATTCATCTGGGTCTGAACTTTTTGTTTATGGAAAGATTTGATTATTTCAATATCCTCTCTAGTGATAGTTCTGTTCAGGTATTCTGTAACAAATTGTTCCAGCCTTGGAAGGCTATAGGAGACCAAAAGTTTACCTCTAGTTTTTAGTTTGCTCATATAGTGGTATTTGTTCTCTATTTAATATCTGATGATCTTTGAATCTCTGTGGTGTCTGTTGTGATATCCCCTTTTCATTTCTTATTTGACTTATTAGGGCAGGGGTCCTCAAACTTTTTAAACAGGGGGCCAGTTCACTGTCCCTCAGACCATTGGAGGGACTGACTAGTAAAAACAAAACTTATGAACGAATTCTTATGCACACTGCATATATCTTATTTTGCAATGAAGAAACAAAACAGATACAAATACAATATGTGGCCCGCGGGCCATAGTTTGAGGACCACTGTATTAGGGTTTCCACCCCCCCTTTTTTTGTCTTGCTAGTGGATTTTTGATCTTTCAGACTTGGTTTCATTAATCCATTGGATTTTTTGAGGGTTTCAAGTTGATTAATATATGCTCTATTTTTATTATTTCCTTAGTTATGCCTAACTTTTAGTCCTTTTTTATTATTTTCTATATTCATAAGTTGTGCAGTTGAGTTCTTTATGTAGGCTGACTTCTTCCTTCCTTCCTTCCTTCCTTCCTTCCTTCCTTCCTTCCTTCCTTCCTTCCTTCCTTCCTTCCTTCCTTCCTTCCTTCCTTCCTTCCTTCCTTTCTTTCTGATATGCATGCATACCTATGAAATTTTATATAACTAGTGCTTTTGTTTTGTTTCACAAATTTTTGTAGCTTCTATTCTCATTCTCATTTGTTCCAGGAATCTTTAGATATCCTATATGACCTGTTGTTCAGTAATGCGCTATTTAGTTTTCAGGGTTTTTTTTTTTTTTTTGTTATTTCTTTTTGTTGTTAACATCTATTTTCAATGTTTTTGTTTTATTTTATTTATGTGCCTTAGTCTAAGGATAGTAAAAATCAGAAGGCCTGCTGTGAATTGCTGAGTAAAAACCACAAAGAGAGGTCACTTCTTTGATTAGTGAGGGTGGTATTTCTCAAGCTTAGTCCAGTAATAGTTGCAAACATTTATTTGACCTTATAAGAAATTTTATTCTTCTGTGCTAGGTACACACACACACACACACACACACACACACACACACACACACACGTCTGTGTGTGTGTGTATTGAACTCAAATATATGTATTTGAGCTCTTACCTCCAGATTACAGAATTAGTACACTCAAATATGGTCTTGATTAAATTCACTTTACCTGGGAAAATCAGCACCAAGGGAAATTTAAAAATAATCTTGAATTCCTCAAAAAGAAGTTAGTCTTTTAAAAGATATTCTGTATCTTTAAGCAATCTGTTCACTCAGATGAAAGGAACTCTTTTTTTGATTCACATTTATTCTATAAGTACTAAAGAACATTTTTCCATATATTTCTCTCTGTATTTCTTCTTTATTTTAGATTTATTTTTAAATATCTTTATTTAAACACCTTGTTTACAAATATGATTGTAGTTGGGTTTCAGTCATGTAAAGAACACTTCCCTTCATCAGTGCAACATTTTCATCACTAATGCCCAAATATCCCTCCTCTTCACCCTCACCCCTGCCTGAACTTGAGATAAGCTTTCACTTACCTCATTCACTCACATTGTTATAATAGTTCTCAGTGTAGTTATTTCTCTAACTGCACTAACCACTCTTTGTGGTGAGCTTCTCATGAGCTGGACCTTCTAGCCCTCATCCCTTTGTCTCTGAGAAATATTTCAAAAATGTCTTTTAATTTTCTCAAAACCCATAGATGAGGGAGACTATTCTGCATCTATCTCTCTCCCTCTGACTTATTTCACCCATCATAATAGATTCCATGTACATCCATGTATAAGAAAATTTCATGACTTCATCTCTCCTGACTGCATAATATTCCCCTATGTATATGCACCACAGTTTCTGTAGCCATTCATCTGTTGAAGGTCATCTTGGTTGTTTTCATAGTCTGGCTATTATAAATAGTGCTGCAATGAATACAGGTGTAAGGAAGGGATTTTTGTATTGTATTTTTGTGTTCCTAGGGTATATCCCTAGAAGTGGTATAGCTGGAACTCTTCGTAGTATCACCTGTCAAATTTGGTATTCTTCTTTTTTTTTTTTTTTTTTTTTTTGGTTTTTGGGCCACACCTGGTGACGCTCAGGGGTTACTCCTGGCTATGTGCTCAGAAGTCGCTCCTGGCTTGGGGGACCATATGGGACGCCAGGGGATCAAACCGCAGTCCATCCAAGGCTAGCGCAGGCAAGGCAGGCACCTTACCTCTAGCGCCACCGCCCGGCCCCAAATTTGGTATTCTTTTAATTTATATCTATATTTATACCCAGGGTCCATTCTGGGAGTAAAAAAAATTGAGATGTTAAAAATTGCCCTTATGAGTCTGTACTTTATTAGGAACTTATCATTCAGAAGATTTGTAACCCACAATAAAGGCCTGTGAATTGTTTGTTGTGAATAAACTTATAGATCAAACAGTATGTACACTTAATATTTTTGCCTATCAGAAAGTACAATTTTTAACCTTTCAGAAAAGCAGATATAAGTGGTCTCTCACACATAAAATTCATATTTAAATACATCACTGGAGCATTCAATAAACACAATTCAGATTTAGCCTCACAATTGAGTGTGGTTTTGTCATTCACTGTATCCTGCACCCATTTTCCTGGGAACCCCGAGAATTTGTCGAAGTGTCCGGACAAAGATGGCCATGACATCCAATGCCTAACAGGAGTTGCTATGATTTCCATACTCTTTACTTTGTGTTTTGTGGATGTATGTTTTGCATCATAGCATATGTTCTATTTTGGAAAATATCCCATATGCTTTAGAGGATGATGAATATTTTGCTTTGCAGAATGAATATATATATATGTTTCTCTTTTCTAATTTTTTCTTTAAGAAAAGTATTTCCTCACTGAACTTTAGTGTGATAGATATATGAAGAGGTGATAGAAGAACAGCATTGAAGTTTCCTACTCCTGTTGTGTTGCTATCAATATCTTACTTCAAGTCTATTAGCAGTTGTTTATTTTGTTTTTCACTCTAGCTGTATATTTGTATACTATGTGAATTCTTGTGACCCCCCCCAAACAAAAAAAAAGATTAGAACAAAATATTGAACTTATATTTTCTTCCTTTTTTTCCAAGAATTTTATTGAGACCATTGTGAACTACAAGTATTTTACAGTTGTATTTCAGTCATTTAGTGACATTGAATTAGGGACATTCCCACCATTAGTGTTGACCTCCCTCCACCATAGTTCCCAGCATGCAGCCCATGCTCAGGGCTCCATCCTGAGCCCCCTGTCTACTAGTGTAACATTCCCTTTTATTTTTAGCTTGTTATAGTTTCGGTCTCTTGATTTTATTGTCATTAACTATGCTTGGGTATTTAGATCTGACTTATATTTTGGAACTTAATGCTCCGAGACCACTTGACCCTGTGGTCCCATCCACTTTTTTTATTTCTTTATTTTCTCTATTTGTAGAAAGATCTAGAATTATGAGGCAGAACAAAATGACTCAGTGAACTTATTTTTTTCTAAATACTCATTTGAAGGCATGAATCCCACTTCCTCTGAGACTAGAGGTTATGATAACCTCAATTAGATTAATAAATCATTGAAGTCTTCTAAATACATGTCTTTGCCAGTTTAGGGAACTATTTTATGTCAACAAAATTTGAAAATAATGGTTGTACTTGAAATAAATTATTAAATAGTAAACTGTTATTCAAAGCCTATAAATGTCCTAAACTTTCAATCTATTGTTTTTCTAAAACAAAAGAGTAATACTGGTTGCTCTAAACATATAATCAATTTTTTCTTGCCCAGTGATTTATGAGTATGAGTCTGAAACTTACTCATCCTATTTCTTATGTCTACATCTACTCTGCTACTCCTTTGTCCTTGACCCATCACCATCCACATCAATATCAACCAAAAGCATGCTAGAAAGCAGAATTTATGCAGCACTTTAACTAAATCAAAATCTTCATTTTAATATAAGTATTCCAGTTTACTCAGATGGATGTTAACATTTTTGAAACAGGGAACAATCTTTTTAAATTTACTATTTGTTCAAAACTCCACTCATACATTTACCTATTGAATATTCCTTAATTCTGTGGAAATAAAATCTTCTCATATTCACAATACTGTGTTTTTTATAATGATGCCATTGTCTTTTATATATGCTTTTCCTCCTTGATGATACTTTTTTGGGGGGGGGTTGGGTCACATCAAGCAGTGCTCAGGGGTTACTCCTGGCTCTATGCTCAGAAATCACTCAGGGGACCATATGGGATGTCAAGATTCAAACCACCGACCTTCTGCATGCAAGGCAAACACTTTTTCTCCATGCTATCTCTCCAGCCCCATTGAGATACTTTCTAAAATCCCTTAAAAATGGATTTGTGCGATTTTTCAAAAGTTTGTGCCAGTAAATAGAAGTGATGTTTCCCTGCACAAGGCAAATAGTTTGTTAAATTTTTCTTTTTGTTTTGGGCCAAACTCAGTACTGTTTGGGTCAACTTATTGGCTCTGCACTCAGATATTGCTTGTATTTTTCACAGAAATATTTGGAAGGGGGGTTCCAGGTATTAAACCTGGGTCAGTTCTATGCAATGGAAGCACTTTACCTGCTGTACTATCTCATTGGTCCCTGGTGTGTTAGTTTTAATGTGCACTAAATTAATATGAAGTTGCAAGAGAGAGAGTGTTGTCTATAAACTTGCTAATCTATTGCTTATTCACAGCTTTCTATCATCTCTGAGTCAGATAGTAATGAAGGAGCAGAAAGCTGAAGAGCTACCTACATTTTTATTACGGCCAAGAACATAAAACAGTATGCTTGAATCAGTGGCAATAGGGAAACCTGGGTTTTAATTCCTGTTTTATCATCTTGCTTTTTGTGATCTTAAGCAAAATTCTTAGCTTCTGTGTCAATTTCCTCACCTATTAAGCAAGGACCTGATAATATGCATACTGTCTACTTTATAGGGTTACCATCAGTATAATGTCATATACTTTATTTTTAGACTGTAATGAAGCTTTTGAGATAACTGTTATTTTAATCTGTATTTATCCAATACTTAAAGTTTATGCTACTTTCATGTGGCTAAGGAGAATTTATATAACATTTAAGATTAATTTATTTTGTTTACTTTAATGAATAACCATAACCAAAATCAATCGTGTTGAAATTTAGTTGTGGCCATTACATGAATTTGTCTGTAATTGACCTGGCCACACTTATTTAAAAATATGCCATGTGCTGAGAAACTGAGGATCAAACTTAATGTGGTAATAAAGGCTCCCTTGATTTTGAATAGATCAATATCCTTAAGTGAATCAGAGGCACTTACAACTAAAATCCAGGAATGAATTAAAAATAGATTTACTATTGTTGGATGAAGATAGGAATCAAAATTATAGTCTCTGCCAAAAGTTAGTGATCTGCATTATAGTCCTCTTCCTCCATCCATCCTTTCCCTAATGTATGATATGGTATAGCTATGCTTACATGATTAAAAAGATATTGAAAAGCCACACTCAATAATTAATAGCTTTTAAAGTTTATGTACAAATCATTATCATGTTCTAGTAGAATCCTTGTACATAAATAATATGTGCAAATAAAGCATCTACATGTAAGATTCTTAACATTCTTTAAATGCTACACCAACACTGAAAAAGAGTGGTATCAGCATCTAAAATTTATTTGCTTCTTGAGAAGAAACTAAAAAAAAATAAAGTTTTAAATCTGGTCAAAAGTCTACAAGAATCAAATGAAAGATACTTTATAATCTTTCCTAATCCCCTATTATTATTTACTAATTCAACTGCTAGAGGTTCATGAATCTTTATTTTGTCCCAGATAATAAGGTCAGAAAAGGTATAGAAGTGTAAGCCTAACAGTAAAACCAATGTAAAACAGAATTGATGTTGTGTCATATAATTATGATAAATGCTTCTTTACTGTATAAGACAGCACGTTCGTGGATGTTCTGATATCATCTGTGCAAGGAAGAAAGTTAGTGACTGGGAGAAGGCAAATATTGTTGTATGGGAGAGACCAGAAGAGCAATTTATGTATTGTATGCTACTTTCAAAAGTTTGATTTTAAGTCTAAAGAAGTTTGCTATTAATATAGGATTTTAAGTAGAAATCTCTAAAGTCATAACTCAATGTTGTTTAAAAATAGAGAGGTGTGCGGGGCCGGGAAGGTGGCGCTAGAGGTAAGGTGTCTGCCTTGCAAGAGCTAGCTATAGGATGGACTGCGGTTCGATCCCCCGGCATCCCATATGGTCCCCCCAAGCCAGGAGCGACTTCTGAACGCATAGCCAGGAGTAACCCCTGAGCATCAAACGGGTGTGGCCCAAAAACCAAAAAAAAAAAAAATAGAGAGGTGTGAAAGCCTCTGAAGTGGGTGAGTTGAAAGACTTGGTAGTCAGTGATTGCAGTGATTGGAAGAAGGAATAATGAACCATTTTAGCAGTAATAGCAATGAAAAATAAAAATAGGTGAAGTTGAGAAAGAAAGGTTTAGAAGGAAGAATAGGCATTATTTAAAATTGAAAAATTAATAAACATTTTAGGCACTGTGGCTTACAGTACTAGTAATAATAAGGTTTCATGTATAGTATGTTCCTAATTGGAATTTTTTTGAAGATGAGAAGATGGGCAATGAACAAGATGATTTCAGGTTACTTCTTTGAACTGTTGCACAGGTGATAGGGAGTTTTGCTAAATAAAGGAGTTTAGTTCTGAGTATGTTGCAGTTAGAGTTGCCCTTGAAATATCCCTGTTAAAATATTCTTGTAAAAGTCTTGCATAGGTCATTTGATTTATGTTTCTGAAACTTAGAGTTTTAATTAAAACTCTTTCAGTAACTGTAAATTTGCCTGTTAAGGAGGCAAGAAATTAGTGGTTTGTCATCATATGCCTGAAAACATCACTAATAATTTTGTAAATGTTCTTCTCTAACTTAAATATATAATCCAAAATATAAATATAATTTTAGAAAAATATAAAACTAAGGGAAATAAGAGGATATATACATATACATAATATCACCTTTCTTTATGTATAAATCTGAATAGGAGTCAGAAGTAGACCTCCAAATGATTCAGATAGATGTAGTAGTTTGGTTGTGTTGCTTCTTAGAGACTGTAGTATTGTGAAGCTGCCTCAGAGCACACTGAGTGATCTTAAATCAAACATCAACAGTGTGGATGAAGTCAGGACAGGCATAATATAAATTTATTTCCCAGATTATCTCTCCAGAAACTAAATATTGGATTGAAAGGGCTATTCATTTAGTCTCATGTGAAATGATTTTTGTTCTTGATATATTGAAGGAAATTTTTAAAGAGAGCAATAGTCAAAGTGTTGCTTATTTGTGGTAAACAACACACATTTTTTCTTATCATCTGAAATCAGAAATTCATTGAAACAGATTATTTCCTTCAAGTTTGAATATTTGTCAGGATTTATGGAATACAGTCTACATTAGAGTCTCTGAGATAGAATACAGTCTACATTAGAGTCTCTGAGATAGAATAACTTTAGAAACATATTTTGTTTGTTTATTTTCATAGTTATAATTTATTCGATATTGATCATGTCTATTACTATAATTTTACTTGATTAGCCTTGCCCTTTCTCTTCCTATGAAGAACAAATAGTTACTACCACTCACAGGTTATCTCTGTACTTAAGAACTGAAAAGGTATAATTTTAACTTTCTGATTTTTTTTCAAAAATTTTTTTTCAGAAATTCTCATGAATGTCTGCTAAGAGAAATTTAGTTTTCCTTTTATTTCACAACAATCTACAAGAAAAAGTAGTTTTAAACATTGATCATTTGGGGCCAGTAAATGTTAGGAATCAAATGATAGACTCAGAGAAAAGTTACATTTTATGATTTATTTACTGGAATGAAACATACATGACTTAGTAAATACTACTAACTTTATTTAAATATTGATCTTTTTAGTGTGAGGATTAAATAAATTTTAGAACATATAGGTTATAAATATGAAAAACATTTTTCTCTGTGATACAAATTCTACATGCTATCTTCCAAATCTTTAAATAGGTTTGTTGGTAACTGCAAGTTCTGTTATAATTTGTAACCAGCATTAATAATCAAATTCATATTGCTGAAGTCAGTGTTTGTACAAGAAAATGATGACAGGCATATAGTAATTGTTGCATGCATCTGTCATTGAACATAGCAACTTCATTTATTTATCTATTTATTTTGGATGGAGTGCACACCCAGTAGCACTCAGAGGTTACTTCTGCCTGTGTGCTTAGAAATCGCTCCTGGATGGGGGGACCATATAGGACACAAGGGGATCAAACCAAAGTCTGTTCTAGGTTAGCACATGCAAAGCAAAGGCCCTACCACTGTGCCACAGCCCTGGCCCTGCAACTTTATTTTACATGTGAAAAGATTAACTACTTTTAGCATATAATAATTCACTTTCTTCTTTAAATGGCAGCATGGAGTTGCAAGTTTGTCCTTGACTTTCAGACATAAATTGATGATCTTAATCTAGTGTCATGTTGCAGTTCATTTTTTAAATGATTTGTAGATGATCACACAATCACATTGCTATTTTTTAAAATAACATTCTGTGTCCATAAATAGTTAAGTGAGTAGGGTTCTCTACACAATATCAACACAACATCAACATTATATATTTTGGTCACCACTACCAATGTGATTCTCCTTAATCCAATTTCTTCTGAGAACATATCCACTAATTAAAAAATAAGGTCAAGAGGTTCAACCCAGGTAGAAAGCTTACCACAAAGAGTGGTGAGTGTGGCTAAAGTAGAGAAGGATCTAATAGGACAATGATAGATGGAACTGATAGCTCTGGACAAGAACTTGGCACTGAAAAGGGATAAAAATAGACCGCTCCATTGACAATAGTGCAAACTACAGCGTCAAAAAGGAGGGAGAGAGGGAGACAGATAGACAGAAAGTCAGCCAAACAGACAGACAGAGACAGAGATAGTTGCCTGCCCTAAAGCAAGGCAGGATTGGGGCTGGGGGGCTGGGATATGAGAGGGAAATCTGAAACAGGTGACCGTGATGGGAAAGGTGTATTTTTAAAGGATGGTGTACATTCTATTACTTAAACCCAGCAATGAACAATTTTGTAACCACGGTGCTTAAATAAAGCAATTAAAAGTAATAAAATAGGTTATATTGGGGATGGAGAGATAGTACAATCGGTAGGGCAACTGACCTTGCATGCAACTGGCCTGGTTCAGAACCCCTGCCCTCCATATGGTCTCCCAAGAGCTTCTAGGAGGCATTTCTGAGCACAGACTTAGGAGTAAGCCTTGAACATGGTTGGGTATGGCCCCAAATCAAACTAAAACAAAAACAAACCAAGAAAGCATACATGAAGTTCAT
Source organism: Suncus etruscus (assembly GCF_024139225.1). Lineage (NCBI taxonomy): Eukaryota > Metazoa > Chordata > Mammalia > Eulipotyphla > Soricidae > Suncus > Suncus etruscus. Next base: position 51,819,634 of record NC_064852.1, read on the forward strand.
GCTAAAATGTTGATTAAAAGTATTAATTAATTAAGATTATTCAGTAATATTTGGGGAAGTATTTTTTATCAGAGTACTTATAATATCTCACATTCGGTATACTTTGGGTTCTAGGAGATTTTGTTAGTTTTTGAAGAGAAAAAAAGGAAGATAGATTTCATTATAGAGAACTGTTTTTATCTGGGAATAATTGCAGAATTAAGATGTCTTTATAAAGTCAACTTGTCAGAAATATGAAAAGCAGTTTTGATGTAAATAAATTCTACTTATAAGTTGTCAAATTTTCTTGTAAGGAAGTATAATTTGTTATATAGTAAAAATTGCTAATTTCTTTTATTTTCATTAATTTTTCAAAACCCTTAGAAATGCTAATTAATCTTTCCCAAATCTTAAATTTTATAGAATGCCTAAAAGAAGTCTAAAAGGTCATTAAAGCTTGGAAATGCAGAATTATATATGGCTTCAAAATATCTTAGCTATAATTAATATAATTTTAAATATGATTTTTCTTTAAAATTATTTAAGTCTTAATAAAACTAATGTCAATTTTAATATGCGTTTAAGTATTAGAAATCATGACTTATAGTTTGCACTTAAATACAATTTATATTCAATTTTTTTCATACTTTGTTTTATTGAACTTTGGGTTTATTGAGGTTAATTGGATAACATTGCTAATTGACTATATACTGAAGTATTTAATAAATGGATTCAGTTTAAGGCAATGGAATCTTTATACATTCTCTCTAACTGACTTATACAGAGTAAATTGAGATTTTATTTGTTTAATGAAAAAGCCTTAAGAATTGTAGTGTGATACATATTTTTTTAAACAACACTTTTTGTTCTTGGTATTGCATTAAATTCTTAGTACTTTAGCATGTGAATATTTGGATGGTCTAAATGAAATGATCAACCTTTATTCTATGTCTCTTATTGACATATTGACATTTCAAGAATGTTAGTATTACTTTGGTCTCTTTAAAAAAATATTGCACTTCTTCCTAAAGCAAAAGAAGAATTACTTGAGAATAAATGTTTAATGGTCTCACAAAACTGCTATACATTTTAGTTATGTTATGAAAAGATCTAATTGTGTCTGAGTATGTATTCTCTTTTAATTTTATTTTTATAAATTTATTTTGACTAACTTTTATTTATTTATAATATACATATATATATATTGGTATTTTGGACCCACCTGACTAGGTTCAAGGTTTATCACTGTCTCTTCTCAGGAGTCACTCCTGATGGTACTAGGAGAATCATATGTAATACTGAGGAACTCTTTTGGCAACATTTTTAATTTTAAAGTTTTGATTTTATAATAACAAAATGCTTCCTTTTGAAGGTCAGTTTTGGTACAAGTTGGCAAAATAGGTTGGATCTTTTGTCTCTCAATTTTATTAATGTGTTGTTAGTGCTTGAGCCCAGAGGCCAACCTAAACTTAAACCTACTAGTGCTTTTAGAGATTAAACTTGCCTATGCAAAACCTGCACTTCAGTCTTTTGAGTTATTTCTGTGGCCTTACATTGAGAGGTTTGTGTGTTATTTTTTTTTCTTTATAGAAATTCTAATAAAAGTTTAATGAAGTATCAAACACTCACATTGTTTTGTAGTCAGGGATGATTTCCAATAACCATAATGATTGTTTTGCAGTACTTATGTGATAGGATTTTGGGAGAAATAAACATTGAAGCACAGTTTATAAAAACATTATTTTCATAGTTCAATTACTTGCAACAATTAGCATGTCTCTTTTTAGATATGTAAAAACACTCTTACAATATTACAGGTTAGACATTGCATTTGCTTCAACAAAATTTGACATATGAAAGGCATACAGAGAAGTTAATATTCACAAATATCATAAATTGAAATTATGAGAAATTATATTTCAATTAATTTCAATAGTATACATCTCTTATTTGAATTATGTAACGTCTACATTTTTTTCATACCTATACCAGGTCATATTTACACCATGATTTCTTAGATCTATACCACGATCATCTCATTTTGAGTTAATCATCACTCAGTTGTTTACTTTGGTCAGTTTAATGAAGTGAAGTTTATAAACAATAGCATTTTTATTTTTATTTATTTTTTGTTTGTTTGGCCATACCCATTGACGCTCAGGGGTTACTCCTGGCCATGTGCTCAGAAATCACTCCTGGCTTGGGGGGACCATCTGGGGCACCGGGAGATCAAACTGCAGTCCGTCCTAGGCTAGCGCTTGCAAGGCAGATGCCTTACCTCTAGTGCCACCGCTCCGACCCCAATTTTTTAATTTATTTTTTATAAAATAAATTTTATTTATTTTGGAGGGCTGTACCTAGATGTACTTAGGGCTTATTTCTGATTTCTTGCTCTGGAATGACTACGGTGGGCTCAGCATACATAGAATGTACCAGGGATCAAGCCTGGATTGATCTTGCCCAATGTAGTCACCTTTCCTGCTGTACTATTGCTTTGTCCCCATCATTTATCACTTTTAAGTATGCAGTATAATAAAATAAAAATTGTTTATACTGCATGAGCATTATTCGTATGCTTCAATCTAAGCCCCGAAAATAAATTTTTATAAGTCTTGTTTTATTATCTAATACATCACTGAATTTTGTTTTGCTCGGTCAGAAAAAGAAATACAAAATACTATGTCATATTTCCTCTGCAAAGAATATATATTTTTTGGTTATCATCAAGCTCAGGAGAGTTCTCTCATGCCTGGTAATATGCCGAGGAAATGAAGGAAAAATGCTAATACTAAGATGTTCTTTGAGACCAGACTTTGGAGGTGAACTGTCAGCCCCTGTTTTTGTAGTGACATTACGATTCAACCCCTCAAACTGATAAATTATTAAACCAATTCTAGCTTAATTTGGTTTTTACAGAACCACTTACCTGATAGAGACAAAGAGTTTTTACCTGCATAGGCTTATATCAATAACTTTCTACACAGATATGTATGCACTGAAATATCCAGTTATTTTATTTTCCAAATTTTTTTTTATCTATATTTCAGAAGGTAGGAGGTGAGCTACATCTGACTGTGCTTTGTACACTGTTCAATGATCTATGGTCAAGTATCTAGTGTTGGTGTGGAGTTGGGATTCTATGTTCAAGGATCACTCTTGATGGAGTGTAGGCATGACAGAATGCAAGGCATGTAGCTTACTTGCTGTTTCTCTTAATTGATATACTATATATTTTAATACTGAGAAGTGATATTTTGGTGCATAATTAAATCTAATGCGATGTCTATGTCATTTTTTCCATTAGTTTGCAATTCTATGAGAACTTCTGTAATAAATATTAATACTTTTTCAAAAGACAATTTAAAATCCAATTCTTTTTTTTATCTATTGAGTTTGGCATTTCTTTGAAATGGAAAAATAGGTTTATGTATCTCATACATTAAATGAGATTATCTGTGTATTTGCCCTGACTGGTTAAATTTTAAGCTATAAATGAATACTAATATTTTTGTTACTGTTCATTATTTATGCTAATTCATTTTGGTTTTTGGTTTTTTTGGTTTTTGGGCCACACCTGTGATGCTCAGGGGTTACTCCTGGCTATGCACTCAGAAATAGCTCCTGGTTTGGGGGAGCATATGGGACACTGGGGGTTCGAACCCCAGTCCATCCTAGGCTAGTGCACACAAGGCAGATGCCTTACCGCTTGCACCACCGCTCCAGCCCCAATTTATGCCAATTCTTAGATAATAAAATGTGTTCATTATTTATATTTATTAGTCAAGAGGATCAAGTTCCTAGAGAAAAGGCTTATTTATTCCTTGTAAACTTTTATTCTCAGAATAAACTTAAATGTACATTTGCTTTATGTTATTTTTACACTATCTTCCAGACTCCTCTCTTTATTCTTTCTCGATTATTTGACTTATTTGAAAATCCCTTTTATGTTTACTTGGCACTCCTATTTCATATAATATTTACATTAAACAGGTTTATTAATGAATTACTTACTTTAGACTAGGAGCTCCTAGAGGAAATAGGTATGCACGTAATCTATATTTTTGGCACAAAAACATCCACTGAAGCATAGTAATAATTTAATATTTAGGGTAATATGCATATTAATAAAATATTTGAAAAAGCATTTATTTTCACATGTATCATTTTCATTCTAGCAATTCTAATGGACTATATTGCTTCTCCATAAAGTCCTACCTTCTTAGCTAACTCCAGAGATTGAAAACAATAACATAAAAAGCATATTCTGACTGATTGTCTCTGTTCATCTATGCTGTGTGCTTGGCACATTTTCTTGTTTCATTATTTATTAAAATGGTATTTAGGATGCTGAATTTGGTGATGAATTGCAATGTTCAATTTGTATTGGAAATCTTTAACTGTATTTAGTTTTGTGAGCATAGGTTATTATATGATCTCAGCACAATTGTCCACATCAGAAAAATTTTGTACTTTTGTGGTAATTCTAAAAACTGACCATCTTATAGATTATCAAGCATTTTCTATAAGCAATGTGAAGTTTTATATAATCTTTCCAATAAAAAGTTACTGAAATACTTAGCAAGAGTCCTTTGGAGCTAGCATTCTTCAACTATTTGATTCTGTCAATAAAATAGCAACTGTCTCAGTGCTTCTTTGTCAAATCATTAATTGATATTTATTTCTTTATAGTAAATAGTTGGCTCTAAATATTAAAGACTGCATTCATTAATATTGAAGATATTTTATTGTGGGAAAGTAACACTTTCAATGGCACTTCTATGATTTTGGACTCCCAAATCCAAGAAGGTATTTGATATATATATATATATATATATACATATATATTAAAACACAAATGAAAGATTTTACTGCTGTGAATAAAAATGCTCTAGTTTTAGTTAGCTAGTAACTAACATAGGTCAATATATCCTAGGTCTATAACTAAATCAATGACCTATCTCATTAATATAGGTCATTAGCTACTCGGATTATAATAATATGACAAATCTCAATTACAAGTTCCAAGATGTAGTTCTCACACATTTGAAAATCCCACAATGGTGCAAAAAGTTGACCTCCAAAACACTGCTTCATAGACTCACATGGGAATGCTATTTTCAATCCTATTCCCTGGTCATACTAGTAGGTGAACTTAAATTCCCCTGATTTTCTTGATATCTGATTCAGATTCAAACCAAAGGTAATAATTATTTTTGCTTGGAAATTTATATGATTTTTAAAAACAAACTCTTGTATAGTTTGCTTTTAAATTATGTGGAAAAATTTATGAAACAAAATGATATCTGATAATAGCTTTTCAGAAGCCCATACAGTCATTGTTACACACCTTAAGAACATTGTCTGGGGGGCTGGAGAGATAGCACAGCGGTGTTTGCCTTGTAAGCAGCCGATCCAGGACCTAAGGTGGTTGGTTCGAATCTCAGAGTCCCAAATGGCCCCCCATGCCTGTCAGGAGCTATTTCTGAGCAGATAGCCAGGAGTAACCCCTGAGCACCACCAGGTGTGGCCCAAAAACAAAAAACCAAGAACAGAAAAAAAAAAAAAAAAAAAAAAACATTGTCTGAAGAAGTATCTTGAACCAGGAGTTTAAAATATACAAAAAAATTAAAATAAATAACTGAGAATGATTTCCACATCAGCTGGAAAATGGAAAAATGTGATTATAAGAAGTAATGATATGGGGCTGGAGTGGTAGAGCCAGCGGTAAGACATTTGCCTTGCATGCTTTAACTTAGGACTGGCGATGGTTAGATCCCCTGGTGTCCCAAGCCAGGAGCAATTTCTGAGTGCATAGCCAGGAGAAACCCCTGAGTGTCACCAGGTATGGCCCAAAAAGAAAAATAAAGAAGTAATGATATGAGTAGTATATTTATATGCTCTTCCTTAATGAAATTGCAATTTGTTAGGAGGTTGAGGAATTAAAATGTTAACTAACATGTATTTTTAAAAAATTTAAAAAATTATTTGTATTGGGAAGTTGGAGTCATGTTAAGTGGACCTAGGATTTATTTTTGGCTCTGTGCTCCAGGATCATTCCTGGAAGTTTTCATGAACATATATATTTAGTACCAGAGCTAGAACCTGGCAAGTGTTTTAACTAAAAATCACGGTTGGAATTAATTGACTCTTAAAAGATACGAAAATTTATTTCAGAATTTAAACTTAGAACATTTTAAAATATATATTTAAAATGTTACACATAATATAGAGTTATTAAGATTGGTTAATAGTGAGATATGTTGACATCTTGACTATTGCACCGGGAATACCTTATCCTCTAGCGATAAAATTTGCAAAGAATTTTATGAGGAAACAATATATAATGATTCAAAATGTAGCAGATTAATACTCTACTAGAATTAAAATTAAATGAAATATCAAGTAATCTACAGTTATCTTTGATCATTTAAAAAGCTTTAATTTAGACTGATATTGAGATATAATAATAGGTCTGAATTGTATATTTTAAACTCCTATGATAGACTTATATCAAAAGATACCCTACCATTGCTTGAAAAAGCCACATCCTTTGGGGCTGAGATGGGAAAAAGCAGAACTTGCAGAGTGCTTGAGTTCCCCCTGATTATTTATATGACTTTCTTTAAGACATAAATTATTAAACAAATGTGACCCAATTATTATAACAAGCTGATACATTTAATTTTCTCCTTGGGGTAGTATGCATATAAGTATGTATAACAAGCAGACCTCACTTTAAATCAGAGTAATAGGTGGGTTTGTGTAAAGATGAAGGAAGTTATTATTGGCAAGGTGAATTTTGTGAAGGGAGATGTATGGCAAAGCCTGGGGCAATTTTACAGTCTGAATATCAGAGAGAAATATGCATTGAACACTTTACATATCTATTAGGACTACAAAGTACTGTAGCAATCAAAAGACATATATATGCCCTTTCCTTTCATCAGAACTCTTAGAAACTTAAATAGTGGGTAATAAGTAATTTTGGGTAGAAATAGTATTTCAAGGAATAGTTATATAATCAGAGAATGCATAAGGTTTTGGACAAAAAAGGTCTTGAGATAAATTAACTTGTCAGGAGACAATGATATTAGTTCAAGTATAAGAAAGATGGTATTTGCCTGCCTATATTGGAAAAATCAATAATATATTAAAATATTCTCACAAATAGAGCAATACATCATAAGATAAGCCTTGCTTGGTCTCGAGGAGATACTATTAAAAGAATGTTAAAATATTTATTGAAGGTTTACAATTAATAATTTGATATATCACAGGTATTGCTTATTTAATCTATAGATCAGTATATTTCACCTCCTGATTTTCGTTTATATAATATATATATAAAATAATAAGGCACACAGACATTAAAGTATTCAAGATTACTCAGGTAGTAAATGATAAAATTGGAATTCTAAGGCAGAATTCTTTTTTTTTTTTTTTTTAGAAAAAGGAGAAGTGTAAAAGATGTAAGAGAGGGGCCAGAGCAATAACGCAGCAGTAGGGCATTTGCCTTGCATACAACTGACTCAGGACAGACCTCGGTTCGATCCCAGGCATCTCATATGGTCCCCCAAGCCAGGAGCTATTTCCGAGCGCATAGCTAGGAGTAACCCCTGAATGTCACCTGGTGTGGCCCAAAAATAAAACAAACAAGACGAAAAAAAAGATGTAAGAAAGATGTTAAGTTCTCACAGTAGTGAAAAAATATATATTTATCAACAGTACGGTTTTTGTTTCAAAATTTATATGTAAAACTCCTTTTTCACTTTATTGTGTGTATAGTCAGTGATAGAAACCTAAATCTCTGTTCAGTAGAATATTCTTGTAAGAAATAAATGAGCGACTAATATAGATTTTTATTTCCTTAAGATAAAGCCTTTCCTGAAATAATATAGAAGAAAAAAATGAGTTATTGAAAGAAAATAAATGTTAGCTACCTGGGGTGTAGTAAAAAGTATTTAAAGACACTTGTTATGAGGCAATTTGCTGAAACTAATATTTAAAATTCATTATAATAATCAATATACATTGTACTGTTTCTATTGCTTTAGAAAAATACAAAAGAAAATGTTTGAGATTTTGAAATTATAATATCTCCAATAGATATAAATCCAAATGAATGACCTAAAGTGCACATTTTTAGTATACAACTTAGAAAATCAAACTAAAAACCCTCAAACTTTGATACAAATTTTATACTAACATTTTGTAAAATTGGTGTACAAATGGTGATGTCTATTTTCTTGACATTGGTTGAGAGGCCTAAGAACAATACTGACTTTTAGTCTAAAGCTAAGTACTTTGTAGGAAGAGGAAAACATCTGAAGCTAGCAAATTTACTTCTATTTGGGATGAATGCCCAGAGTTCTAACTAAATTTGCTTGTGGTAACTTTCAAATCTGTGTGACTATATGTCCCATTGACATTTGGGAAGTAGAGCAGAGAGAAGCAGGACATCTTATATAAAACCACTCTGGCTGTTTAACTTAAAGAGGATATTTCTAAGATAGTGCACTAGAACAAATCATTTTAAAAAGTGAAGTCTAACTGGAAAGGAGTAATATTGGGTATATTGCATAATTTGTTTCAAGAAAGCCTTATCATGGACTGAATAAAGAACTCTAAACAGAATATAGTAAGTCTTGGGTGGAGAGTACTGATATTAAGCTAGAATAGGCAGAGATAAAGTCAATGTTTTGAGGACCAATGCATATCAGACAGATTTGAAGTAGCACTTAAGCAGAATATTCCAAGAAGAAATCCAAATCAAGGAAGAATCAATGGACAAGGGAACATAGGAAGAATTAAACTTCTGTCTTGACTTTGATTCTTTAGTGAACTATCATTAAAGCAAATAAATACATTTTGAGTAGTTCATGCTATTGAAGGACTTATAAAAGAGTGATGGATTTAGACTGAAAAACAAATAGTTACCATTTATGTGTTAGAGATGATATTATGCCGAAATGGAAGGTATGAAATTCACTTATATCTTTTTTTTGGGGGGGGACACACCCGTTGACATTCAGGGGTTACTCCTGGCTTGGGGGACCATACCGGACACCGGGCGATCGAACCGCAGTCCATCCTAGACTAGTGCTTGCAAGGCAGACCTCTTACAGGTAGCGCCACCGCTCTGGCCCCTTATATCTGATTTATATTTCTGCCATTCTTAGCAGTGTTAACCATGGGAGCTTATTAACTGTTTAAATTTTCATTCTCATCTCCATAAAAAGGAGATAATGTGTTACTTGTTATAAAGCCAGTGTTTTGGGGCCAGAGGGCTAGCACAGCTTGTAGGGAGCTTGTCTTACATACAGACGACCTTGATTCAATCGTTGGAATCTCATAAGTTCCCTCTTCCCTAAGCCTGACAGGAGTGGCTCCTGAGTGCAGAGCCAGGAATAACTCTGGAGTGTCAAAGGATGTCACCCAAACAACAACAACAAAAACAAAACAAAATTAAATAATAACATCTGCATATGTTTTCCTGGAACTTACAAAATGAATGACATACCATTTTTTAATTTTTTTATTTACCCTTTCTTGGGGTGCAAACCCAGCATTGCTCAGGGATCACTTCTGTCTCTGCACTTAAAAATTTCTCCTGGTTGGGGCCAGAGCAGTGGCACAAGCAGTAAGGCATCTGCCTTGTACACACTTGCCTAGGACCTATCGCAGTTCGATCCCCTGGCATCCCAGATGGTCCCCCAAGCCAGGAGCTATTTCTGAGCTCAGAGCCAGGAGTAAGCCCTGAGCGTCATCAGGTGTGGCCTAAAAGAAACAAACAAACAAAACAAAAAAATCTCTCCTGGTCATGCTCAGTTGATCATATGTGATACTGGGGATTGAACCCAGGTCAGCCACAGACAAAGGAGGCATTGCTGTATCATGCCTCTTGCTCCACCCATTGTTTTATTTTTATACCATACTTTCAATCCAGGACATCTAAATAATTAAAGATATTCAACCCTTGTGTTTATTCAAATATTTGAATACCATGAAGTAAAGGGACTAAAAATGAAGTGGTAATTCAGTGTATTTTAATATCTCATCTGTAAGTTTCTAATTAGTGTGCTAAGAAAATATGTATTTGTTCACTTGACTTATTTCTATGGGAAAATTTTAGGCACGGGCTGTGGTTTGATGAAATGAAAAGAAATGTCAGGATTGTTTATTATGCTATTTAGAATGCATGTTGGAACCTACTTTACTTTATGGAAACATATCTAGAATAAAAAAAGGAATAGAACGAGGTAATTAAAAATTGAATTATTCATTTTTATATATTTTATTGAAAATGTGTGAATGAACCAAGTTGGAATTAGTGTGAGAACCAATGCCCTGATTAGGTACTGTATTCTAGAAACCTAGGGTCACTCAGTAATTTCTGAAAAGCAAAATTTATCTATTTTGTATTACCAGAAATAATATCTAATAGTAATGTCAGTCAAATCATATTATATGAAATGTGATAGGTTACTAGTAACCTCCCAACCTTGACAAGCCTAAGAAGTCACATAGAAGGCTCATCTAGACCAACTTTATTATGTATCCTGATTTTAGTAATATCACCATTTTAGTAAATAACTGAAAGATATAACAATCATTTCAAATTCACCTGTATTGATCTATATTCTGATAATGATATTTGTCTTTTTGATGTAACAAGCAAATGAAATATTCTTGTGCATGAATGGAGATCTATAGGACCCTTTCAACACTGTTTCCAACCTTTTTGTTAACCTTGTTTTAGTCTAGCTACAAGAAAAATAACTGAGAGGTTATCAGATAATAATTTTAAGGAAGTTGACACACACTAATTTTAAGCTCTATGTTCTGTCAGAAACAATTCTCTTATATGGTTTATTATGTTTAACTCTATCTTATGAAATCAGGTCATGAATTTATAGTTAAATAGTTTAACTACAATGAGGCTTATTAGTAGATATTTCTCATATTTTGTATATACAATAACATTTGATAATGTTTGGTGGCATGGGGTATTAGCAATGAAATTTACTACTAGAGTCTATACCCAGGATGGCTTCACTATTAATCTGTACTTAGTAAAAAGTTAGAACCCGTATGTTCCTCATTCCATACCCACCCTCCCTTGGTACATGATTATAATATTTTGGTCTCTAGATAATCCAACCTTAGCTTGCAAGAAACGTCGTCATGTTTTATTAGAATCTATCTTTAGTTGGTAGAATTATCCAAGGCCCTTTTTGTCACAAGGGCAGCATATTCAGCCTTTAATTCTCTTTAATAATACTGGTATTATCCATAATATTGAAACATTAATATTTATGTAATTTTCCTGTCTTAGTATATTTTAATTTGTGTAAATAATTTATCTCTGTTTGGGGCCAATTTTCTGTTTGTTTTCACTGAAACTTTGCTTTTTGGTCAACTTGATGATTCTAAATAGTAAACAATATTTATTTTTTGTTTATTAGTAAAACATGAAAATAAAAAGAAAGTTGATCATGAATTCTACAGAAAAATGTATATATATTGCTTATAATTAAACAAATTTACAAGAAACTTAGATACTGACAAAAATAAAGAATGGAACTGATACTACATTTTAAAAATCAGTTTAATGTTTTTCAGTCTTGTGCTCGTCTAAAATTTACCATATAATTTAAAATATATATATATATATATATATTGGTGTTTTCAGAAAGAAACTGTTTTGGCAGAATAATCAGTTTTTGAATTGTGAGCTAAGCATATATTGTACAAAAAGATCATAAAACTAGTTACATCTTTATTCTGGATTAGACCTAAGGATTGACATCATTAATGAATTTTCCAGAAAATATCTTAGCTGGCAGTGGTTTTTCATTCAATAGATAAGATTCTAAAATTATTTTAATAAAATATATGTGTTATTCCTCTTTTCTCTTCTCTAGAGCAATACCTTGTTTCTAGTCTTCTTCAAAGAGGAATAAATGCTTTTAGTGAATGACTTTTCATACATAATTCAGGATTTAAATATTTTTCATTTATATTTGAAAACATGTTTCTCATTGCCTTCTACAATAGCTACCCTATAACTCTGAGGAAATGAAAAAAATTCAACTATAATAACATCCAACAGGAATTTTAGTTGAAATGTTTTGAATTTTCTTACTTGATATCAGCTTTTTTTTTTTTTAACGATTTAGCTGGTAAGAACAATGGTTTTGTATTTACCTGAAGAATAGAATAAAAGAAGTTGTAAGGGGCCAGAGAGATAGCACAGTGGTAGGTCACTTGCCTTGCATGCAGCAGATCCAAAATGAATGGTGGTTCGAATCCCGGTATCCCATATGGTCCCCTGTGCCTGCCAGGAGTGATTTCTGAGCACAGAGCCAGGAGTAACCCCTGAGCACTGCTGGGCTTGACCCAAAAACAAAAAACAAACAAACAGAAAGAAATCTTATTTTTTTTCATTTAAAGAAACTTTATTATTCCCTAAATATTTTCATAAGAGAGAACAATTAACTCTCCATTTGAATACTAATGTAAAAAACGTAAAATTTCAGGCTCAAAAGGTAATGTGGGTAGAGAGCTTGCTTTGCACATTCCCGATTTCTACCTCTGGCAGCCCATGTTGTTCCCTGAGCCTTACCAGTCAGGATTCCTAAGTGCAGAAACAAGAGTAAGTCCTAGCAAAGCCAGATATAGTCTAAAAAATAAAAATAAAAGCAGAAAAGATATTGTGAAGGTTGTAGTTTACATGCTAGCCAAATTTAGACTAATCAGTTTTTAGTTTTAGTAGCACACATCTTAGCAAATTAATTGTTCTTTACCTTAAAATATACACATTTATGTACAGAAACACACAACATAGTACACATTATTGTGCCCTATCCTGGGAAAATTATTGAGAGATTAATATGAATTGTATTAGAAACTACATGCTGGACATTTTGGATAAAGGTCTCTTTTACCACCACCAACTCACCACTTAGGAAAAGAGGCCAAGACAAAGACCTTGCATTATTTCTGGGACTAACCTCTAGTTGGACAATTCTCAGGGTTTAGAGAAATAGCATGAGCTTTTAAGTTTACCTTTGTCATATAACTCTTTTCACAGCACAAGCAAGAACCCTTTGGCAATGGGAGATTCCCCCACTAATGGAATTTAATTGACTTACATGAAAAATTTGAACATTAACTTTAAATAATTTGTGCCTTTGAGCCAGATAACAAGTTAATAATTGAATGCTAAAGAATTGCTAAAGTAGAATATCCTTATTAGAAGAAAATAGTAATTATTGGTCCGGGACTAAATTCTGTTACTAAGTGCTAGAATTCAAGAAGAAAGACTTTAGAATTCAAGATACTCTTCACTATTATATAGGAAAGTATAAGCAAAAAACATGGAAGAGTGCAATAAACAGGGAACAAAAATATGTTCCTTTTGGTAGGATTATCACATAGCTAGCAGAATAGTGGTGGGGTATTTTTGATCTTGAAAAGAACACAGAACCCATATCCATATCCATAGGAGTGTGGTATCACAACAAATAAATCTAGACCCAAAATATCAGATAATAACTTTTATATTAATAAAATGCAAGAATTGATCCACTTATTTTGATTAATATGACTTTTGTGAATAGGTTTCTTTGGTTTAGCTTTTTGATTTTGTGTTGTGCCACTCCTCGTAGAGCTGAGTGACTAATTCTAGAGCTTTGCTCCAGAGACCATGTGGTGAGAGGAATTAACCTGATTTTATTGCATGCAAACCATGTGCCTCATTTCTTTGTGCTATTTCTCTATCTTTTGCCTGAAAGTTTGCTTTTTTTTCACTTTTAATTGTAATATATATGAATGTTAGAATAATTTTTAATAATAAAATCTAACTATAGAGTAAAATCGTATATAAATTTGCTCTGAATTAATGTGTATAAGAAGCAAATATTTTGCTAGTTTTGGAGCCAAAGATGCTCATTTTAATAAGTTCTTTTCTTATCTGGTTGCTATGTTATTACAAGATAAATTAAAGAATGTTATCTTTGGACAATTATAAGATGCTAAAATTTTTACTTAAAGTTTTGTTTTATATTAACTACTAAGAAGTTTATAGCAGTAAAACTTGAAAATTTAATTTTCATGTAAATTACAAAGATTGCAATGATTAATTTAATTGTCAAGAATTGAGATTTTTGTGCCAGTTATTATCAAAGCCATCCATGTAGAGAATATAAAGCCAAATTTAAATAATACATGTCTCTTATTTCTAAAACTCATTTTATTCGTAATTTCCTACTACTACTTGGCATGAAACTGTGTTTTTTTTGTTTTGTTTTGTTTTGTTTTGGTAAAATATGCCTTCTGAAGTTCAGAAATGAACTGACGTTATGACATACTGAATTATTTTATTTTTTATTTATTTTAATACATTTATTTAATGAAAATGCCTCACATAGTTGACATAACTGATCATAATTATTTGTTTCAAGATGACCAAAAGCAAGGTTATTTAAAAAAAAGAAAATAGAAATAAAAGAAAAACTAAAAAAAAGGAAAATAAAAGAAAGAAGAAAACATTCATAGCAAGTACATTTGTGAAAATTATTGTATCACTAATGAACACATTAAAGCAATAGCAGAAGGTTTAGTAAGCTCTTCATTTTTTTAAGAATAAGAGTTAAAGAAATACAGCATAAAAGGTGTGAGAATGGCAATTATTATTGTTGGTGTCAGGTTTCTGTAGGTAGAGATCCTGGTTTCTGTCGGCAACCTTTTATTTTCAACTGAGCCAAATCTCGCCAAAACCACGATTGAAATTTATTTTGAGAGCCACACAGGGCGCGCACTGACAGAAGCTAGGAGCAGAGTCCTGACTCCTGGAGCACACAGAAGAGCCAAATTACAAGTGTCAAGAGCCACATATGACTCATGAGCCGCAGGTTGCCGACCACTGTTCTACATCAAAGCCAGGATGATGTGGGTAATAGTTTTATTTTTAGCACAAGAGAAAGTAAGGATCTTTGTTTGCTCTTTTCATAATATTTGATTATACTTTTTTTTTTTCTTCTTTTGGCCACATCCAGCAATGCTCAAGGGCTACTGCTGGCTCTGAGCTTAAAGAATCACTCCTGGTGGACTTCAGGGACCATATGAGATGCAGATGCCTTACCTTCTATAGTATTGTTCCAGCTTTGCATTTGCTTAGTTTTATGCGCCCCAAACTCTTGTTCAGAGATCACTTCTGGCAGGGCTTGGGGCAACCACATGGGGAGTTGGGAATAAGACCTGAGTCATTTAATAAAAACAACTGAACTGAACAACTAACTGTGCAGTCTCTGTGGTTCCCACTCTCAGCTTTTGACATCATGGGTAATTTAAGATGCAAGTCACAGACAGACATGTTCATATTTCTGATCCACTTGTAATTTTGAGTGTTCTTGTTCTCTGTATTATGGAGACTCATCTGTATGTTTCATTTATCCTGTTTTGGTATTTGAACCCTTCGAACCATGATTAAGATAAAAACAAATCTTTACTGATCTCATGTTTTAAATACCAAATTATTTATATTAAGTATTTAACTGTATTCAATATTTTATTTTGTGATAGGAATGACTTTATTGCCATTTAGAAAATGCACACATATTTAACAAAAATAAAGTAAAAGTTACCCTTTACCCTACCATCTGGAAGTAGCATCTGCTAATATTTTGGTATATTTTATTATAATCCTGCATATGTAAGCACTGATTATTTTTGAATTATGACAAACAGTATGTAACAGTTTACGTTTTGCTACTTTTATTTAACAAAGTGCTTTTCAGGTAATTTTATTTTGCCAAGATATTTAATTCATTTTATATTTATGATTATTCTGATTTTTAACTTACATAATATAAATGAAATCTTAGTTATGTTTTGAACATTTTTCCTCTTTTATTCAAGAAATTTTTATTCAATATACACTGTGACAAATACTTTGATACAACTAATCAATAATATACATCAACTCACTTTGAAGGGGATTAGATATGAAGGGGCTGATGTGATTTGTGTAATTAATTCTTAGAGTTAGGATTGATATCATTAAAATGTTCTGGTAGGGAAAAAATAGGGTCTTGAAGAAATGAAAATGTGATTGAAGGGAGAATACATGTGAATCAACAAAGGCTATTAAAATGCATGCAGTACTCTGATCTTGGTGGGTGATGCTTTATTTGGCTATTCTATGAAAAATTAATAAACCAAAATGTTTATTTGTAGTTAATTTGCATTTTCAGCAGGTAATATGACAGTAGAATATGGCTTGTTTTGGTGTAAAATGAAGAGTGAAAAAACTACTTGATTTGAAAATTTCATGGACTCATACCAAAAATAAAAGTGAGTGTGACAGCACTAGTAAATTAAGTTATGATTGGTGTCCCCACGGAGAATGATAATGGTTCAGTGATGAGGCAAAGCCATCAGGTAAAAGTTCATTCTGGATGATGGAGGCAGCAAGCATGACTTCAGCTGGATGGACTTTGGCCTATTCTCTCCTCCTGAGAAGACCAGTTTTGTGTTGTATGGGCTGGTGTAGCTTTAATATTTCATAGTTCAGTTTACATTTTATTCGAGAAAAGAGTAAATCTGTGGGGCTGGTCAGGTTTGAACATGGTGATGGTGTTTTGTCTTTGAAGATGTCATTAACTTCATGTTAATAAGAGCTTTGCCTATGTATCCTCTGTGTTTTCCTTATGGTTTCAGGTCTAATAACAACATTTTAAATCTATTTTGGTATGAATTTTGTGCACATTATTAAAGTAGTCCAAATTCATTTTTTGGCTTGCAGGTGACCAGTTGTCCCAACAATACATGTTGAACTGACTTTACTTGATATATACTGTATTTTTTATTTTGTATTAAAGATTAATTGATTTATAGATGATATAGATTTCAAAAGGCATATGAAAAAATTCTCCACATCATTAATCAACAAGGAGATGAAAATCTAAATGAAAATTAGATGTTATTTTACACTATATAGACTGGCACACATTATCAAAATAAATAACCAACTGGTGTTGGCATTGGATGTAGAGATAAAGGGATTTTAATTTACTGCTGGCCAGAATATAGACTGGTTCTGCCTTTTTGGAAAGCAATATGGTTATTATTCAAAAAAAAAACTAGACATTGAACTCCCATTGATCCAGAAATAGCACACTTGGGAATATATCCTAGGAACCACAAAACCACCTCCAGAAAAAGTATCTTCACACCAAAGTTCATTGCAGCACTATTCGTTATAGCTAGAATTTGGAAACAACCCAAATGTCAAAAAACAGATGTGTGGGTAAATGAAACTATGCTACATCTAGACAATGAAATATTATGTAGCTATTAGAATATTTGATGTCATTAAATTTATTTATACATGGATAGCTCTGGAGAGTATTATGCTGAGTAAAATTAGTCACAAGGAAGGATAGACATAGAATGATCATGTTAATTTGTGGGATATATGCATAAAAAAGGGAGTATGGTTATAATATCCGGAGACAATAGAGTGAGGGCTAGGAAAAAAGGGAGTATGGTCATAATATCCAAAGACAATAGAGTGAGGGCTAGGAAGACTAATCCATGGTATCTTGTCACAAAGAGTAGGGGAGTTCAGTTAGGACAGAGAATAAACCAGTATTGCAATGATTGTTGGAAATGACAAGAATTGTGTGCTGAAAGAAGGTCAACTGATATACATGATATCCCTTTAATAACAGTATTGCAACCGGGTCTAATAGCAAAAAAGGAAGCTAAATAGATAGTGATTGAGAGAGGGAGGGATGGAGAAAGAGACAGACAGACAGATAAAGAGAATTAAATTGATAATGCCTGCCATAAATGCAGGCAAAGTGGAGGGTAGGGGAAGGTGGGAAAGAAACTGGTAGCAGGAAATGTGCACTGGAAAAGGGGTAGGGTGTTGCACATGTATGACTAAAACTCAAGCATGAACAACAAATTAGCAATTGTCTAATATTCTATGATTAAATAGTAATTTTTCTTAATTAGAAAAATATTTGGGAAATATTTAGTAAAACATTATGTTAGAAACTTAGAAACATATTTAAAAAATGTTTGTTAAGGTCTAAATAATAGTTGAGACATTGTAAATATCATGTACATACTTTTTGAGAGGCTTTTAAAAATACATTTCAACTATAACAAATAATAACTAAATATAAGGGCTGAAGCTGTGGCGCAGGGCGTAAGGTGTCTGCCTTGCATGCGCTAGCCTTGGTTGGACCGCGGTTAGATCCCCGGCGTCCTATATGGTCTTCCAAGCCAGGAATGATTTCTGAGCGCATAGTCAGGAATAACTCCTGAGCGTCAACAGGTGTGGCCCCCCAAAACAACAAAAAATTACTTGTTGCAGGATGTTTTTGTGATGATACTACCTATATTAATTTATTATTAATTTATTCTTTAGTCAGAGATGGAAGAGGGAGGAATTAAGAATAAGTGTGTTTTTTAAAAACAAAGATCTATATCCATGCTGAATATTCTAGTTAATAAGTATTTTCTACATATAGGCTTATAAAC
Organism: Suncus etruscus; assembly: GCF_024139225.1. Lineage (NCBI taxonomy): Eukaryota > Metazoa > Chordata > Mammalia > Eulipotyphla > Soricidae > Suncus > Suncus etruscus. Next base: position 51,838,168 of record NC_064852.1, read on the forward strand.
TTGGGTTTCAACTTCATGCTGACTTTGTAATGATTTATTATTTATTTTATTATTGCAGTATGAGCTGATTGCTTATTTTGCTTCATATTATATACGTGTATATTTAAATATTTATATAAACACCTATATGTATAAATATAATTTGAAGTTACGAAGAAATTAGTGTCCAACTTTAGAACTACTACCATAGCAACAATAACTTCCCTGGAGCCTCCCTTTAATCAAAAAGCAAAACAATTTTATATTATAGCCCCTTTGTTTAAATTTATCTGTTTTGAAAATAGAAAAATTTATCCCTTGATATGCTTGATATATTCTGATTGTCTAGATCTGTGAACCATAGATTTTTGCATTGTAGATACCATCATAGAAAATACTATTGCATTTATGCAAAATTTATAGAATCCTGACAAAAGATTCTCAGTGAATAATTGTTTCACCACAAGCCCTTTATACATTTCCTACTTTGCTCTCCATGCACACACTTGATTTGATTTATTAATGCTTTATTTGATGTACAAAAATAATGTCAAGAAAATAAGCAGTATTAAATATAGACTCAGTGAACATTTTTTCTGTATTTGTGTGTGATATGTATACATACACTTTTTCATAAGGTTTAATCTTTATTTGGAGGTGGGCACATTGGGTCAGACTTTGCAGGGCACAGGAACTACTTCTTCATCTGGATTATATGTTAATGCATTTTAAAATTAACATAAGAAAGATAACTACTACCATATACATTGTAGCAAATAAATTAATATATTTTCTTAAGAATTTAGGAAATTTTGAATAAGCCTATAGTAGAGAGGTGTGTTTTATCCTATAAAGGTAATATGGTTTATGTTATAAAATATTAGTAGATAGATGATGCTTAAATATCTACATCAATAAGTAAAATACTTATAATACTAACATTTTCTTTACATTCCTTTACATTTTGCAACTTAAGTGATCATAGAGTAGGTAGGGCTATGATCCCTAGTACTCCTCTAGTCACCTGAGGCCTGCTAAGAGTGATTCCTGAAGGAAGTGACAAAAATGAACCCTGAACACAGCATGTTGTGGTCCCAAAACAAACAAAAACAAAATTCAAAATCTCCGTATATGTATTAAGTCACCTGAATATAGATAGATATAGATATAAAACCTTCTACATGAATGAAAAATTACTTTATTATTTAATAAGTATAAAATCCTTTAGCAAACTTTGAATAAACATATTCTTAATCTAGGAAACAATAACTATAAGCACTGAGTGAATGCAATACTTAATGACAAAGTACCATCTTACCTTTTTTAATAAAGGAGAGCTAAGCATCAAGGAAAGTTCTTTTAATGTTCCTTGCAAAACTGGTTTCAGGGCTATGAATTCCTAATAAGTTATCTGTCCATGAAGCTCTGTGTTTGTTATTCAGTGGATAGGTATTCTTTGTGTGGTGTTCATTTCATTGAGCTTTTTTTCCCTTTGTTTTCCCTTTTACCTATTGCCCATCATTATTTTAAGAATCTCATTTGCTAGATTTGCTGTAAATTTTATGGGCTTTCCTTTGACATAAGTTCTATATTTGATCTTGCTGCTTTCACTATTCTGTGTTCTTAGCTTTTGTTGTTGTGATTAATATATGTCTTGGAGTTTTTCTATCTGAGCCTGTTTTCACTGTGACCTTTCTGGCCTTATGTATTTAAATGCTTGCATGCCTGAACATTGAGAAATTCTTATCTGATCTCTTTACTACTCATTCTTCATTTAATTTGCTTTCCTAGTTCAGCAACCCAGTGATTAATGTATAATTCCTTTTGACCTCATCCCCTATGTATTATTCATTTAATTTTAAATATTTTTCTATTTTCGGTTGTTTTTAGAACTTTTTGCATTTCATCTTTGAGTTCCTCAATATTTCCTTTCTATTAAGCTTCTTATATTACCTACCATGTTTTATTTCTGTCATTTCTGACTATAGTTTTCTTATTTTTTATTTCATACACTCTGTCCCTTTGTTTCTTTGAGTTCATTAAATATCCTTAACACGGTGTCCCTAAAACCAATCAGTCTCTGAGAGTTCACAGATTTGATTGGTACTGGAAAAGCTTTTCATGTTATTACTTTTGCTCACTGAGCTCTTACCCTTTTTTCCTCCAGTGATAACATGTAAATGTGAATGTGTAAGATCTAATGACAAGAGTTTTGGAGGTTCACCTGCTGGGATAGCAAAAGATCTGTGTGAGACTTGCCTGGACCTGGCTGGAAGGAAGGGGAATCAGTTCTAGTTCCATAAAGGCCCTGGAATGTCAGTCAGGTTAACATCACCTAAAGTATTGTAGGAAGAAGTACTGTTTCAAGAGATTTACAATTACAATATATTTATGCTTTTGCTTTTTCAGGAGAATTATTTTTTCTGTGCATCAAATTGTTTATTGAAATATATATAAACATATATGTATATATATATGTGTGTGTGTGTGTGTGTATATATACACACATTGTATTTTGGGCAATACCCGGAGATGCTCAGGGAGTACTCCTGGCTGTGGATTCAGAAATCACTCCTGGCTTTGGGGACCATATGGGTCACCAGGATTCAAACTACTGTCTGTCTTGGATCGGCTGCATGCAAAGCAAATGCCCTACCACTGTGCTATTGCTCTGGCCCCATGGAAATATGTTTTTCTTAAGGTAGATACAATTAATTATTCAACTGGAAAGAAATATAACTTCATCAAATTTTAGGTAAAAGTTAGCTAATTAAAATAATTTAGAATAACATATCAATGCTTTTTGTCTTATTTTCCTGCCTTTTGGCTCAATTATATTCATTATTATTCATATGACACAGAGTTTTATATTACTACCCTATGGTAATTTTATTGAGAGCATCTGTTTTTGTAGAAAGAGCTGCTGTGAAACATTATTGGTAGAAAATGTATCAAATTCATATAGGAAGTTTAGGCCTGCAGGTAAAACATGACCCTGATTTTGCTTTAGCTGTTCATTATTTATAGCATACAATTATATCCTATCCTATCCTATCCTATCCCATCCCATCCCATCCCATCCCATCCCATCCCATCCCATCCCATCCCATCCCATCCCATCCCATCCCATCCCATCTCATCCCATCCCATCTCATCCCACCCCACCCCACCTCACCCCATCCCATCCCAACCCACAAAGGATATCTAGTTCTATAATAAAGAACCTTTATTATATAGATTTATAACTTTATTTTAGAGAAACCAGTTTTATAAAATATATTTTTTAAATGTGATTTCATCTTTATGGCTCAGTGCAATTGGGAACTTTGTACAAGAAAGGCTTTATGTATTAGGTTGTGTATAGAGCATTCTAGAAAATTATGTGATATGATATTGTGCACTGTATAAGGAGAATACACTGTGGAATATTATCAAGTGGGTCCTGAGCATACCGTTCCTTTACTTGAAGTAATCCAAAATTATGGACATTATGGTATCATGGTAAACTACCTACAGTTTGGAAGATGAGGACTGATGGGAAGGAAGGAAAGCTGTTTGGAAAGGCTACTTGGAAAGCCACATTTCTGTTTGGTGGGAGGGGTTACTGACTAGTGTTAACTCCTTCCCACTCTGGGATCCACCTGTCTGGCCCCAATGGGCTGGAGTGGAGAAGCTGCCACATGGCCCCAATTGAGGGCCTTCGATCTGGAGTCTTGTCTATCCCCACCCAGGGAAGGCTTTCCTGTTTCCAGGTGTTCAATCCATATCTTTTGTCAGGAGACTCCATAGAGTCTTTCCTAGAGTTTTGCCCAGAAATAATTCTTACCAACATTGAATGAAGATTATTTTTTCTCTACATTAGTGCTTGTTTCAACTCTTTGTGATATGCCCCAGTCTCTAGTATTAGGTGATAACTCATTATTGTTTTGGTTTTCAGTTTCCTTATGATAAACCAGGTTGCACACATTTTCTTATATCTATTTGTCATCAATTTGTTAACTTTGAGAACTTTTAAGCTTTGACTGTTGTAGTTAAAAGTGATAGGAAGAACTGCAGATAAAATACAAAGTTTAAAAGGTTCCTCTATCCCAGACATTGCCAATGGTCATTAATGCCATCAGCTATGACCCCAAAATATATAAAGAAATAGCAAAGCAATCTAGAAACTATTATATATAAACATAAGAAAAGAAATCAAATGAAAACTTATACTTAAATAATTGTATTGTTATTTTCTTACACTGGTCTTTCTTTTTTATATTAATAATTTTTATTTTGACCAAAGTGGATTACAAATCATTCATAGTCTTTCAGGTATATAGTGACATTGAATCAGGGGCATTCCCACCACCAATGTTACACTGGTCTTTATTGCTACCAGTATTCTCCTCACCTTGCTTCCAGCTCTATTTTTTTTTTAATATATTCTGTAAACCTTACTCCAGCTGACTTTTTATTTGATCATTTCCTGGTATGTTACCTAACTCCCATCACTTTTTGTTGGCTTTCTGAGTAGACAGACAGCCTTTAAGGCAGCTTGTGTTGTTTCAAGTGTAGAGGAGAAAAAAAAATATCCTGCAGTTATTATCTTGCTTTCTTGGCAGGCATAGAGAACATCATTTATTTCTAGTGAAAATTGCCTTAGATTCTAAGTAGTACTTCAGCTCCTCCTTTAAGTTTATGGTACAAAAAAAATAAGAAAGCAACAACAAAAAGTTGAGAAACTCCAGAGTTTACTTACCTTTTTCTCTTTCTGATAAACAAATTCCCATGTTATCATTTGAGGATGAAACATGATAAAATTATGAAATTTATTTCCATAAGTATTTTATAAATGTTACCTAACATCTGACTGTTCTTTTAGTCTACTGTTAGTGTGAAAGTGGGTTTACTATTGAACTCATGGTTCTTGAGAATTAGATGAATTATTTGCTGCAAAATTAGGATCTTAGCAGTGAACTACAGTCTGAAGTTGCTTGTTTCATGCCCCAATGTCCAGTCCTCTGTATGATGTCTTAATTAACATCCCTTGTCATCTGTTTGCCACCAGTGAAAGATGACCTGGAATTGTCCCTGGGTCTTTTTCTAACCAGTGTACTTGTTCCTAAGTCTAAAATCTGCACTGTGGACCTGTTACACAGCTTTACTAATATGCTTGGGCTTGCTGTTCTGTAACATGTCTGTAGGACTGACCCAGAGTGCCCCATGTCTGCCAGCACTACTCTGACTCTCACCATGGACATTCTATAGGTGAATGTCTTTCCATCTGAGTGGGCATAAGTAAAAGGGACAAATTAGATTTCTTTACCAAGAGCATCCTTCTATCTGATATCTTCCACCTCTAGCCATCCCATTTTATATTTTGATTGAATACCTTTGAAGTAGGTGAGTTTTTATTTTTATTATAATTGCTTTATTTTGGGGGGGCACACCTGCAGCACTTGGTTTACTCCTAGCTCTGCTGTCAGAAATTACTTGCGAGGGGTCGGAGAGATAGCATGGAGGTAAAAGTGTTTGCCTTGCATGCAGAAGGACAGTGGTTTGAATCTAGGCATCCCACATGGTTCCCCGAGCCTGCAGGAGCGATTTCTGAGCATAGAGCCAGGAGTAACCCCTGAGCTGCAGGGTGTGACCCAAAACAAAACAAAACAAAACAAAACAAAACAAAACAAAACAAAAAAGAAATTACTTGTGGCTCATGAAACTGTGTTGGATGTTGAGAATTGAGCATGTGTCCATTCTGGGTCAGCCCCTCTAATTTCTTTATTTAAGAACTTTAATTACAGAATTGTTTATAATTGGATTTCACTTATAGAATGTACTTCACCCTTCAACAGTGCACCTTTCCTGACATCAGTGTCTCCCTTTTTCCTACCACCCACTACCCCAGCCTATGTCTGGGGCAGGGAAATTGCTTCTCTCTTATCTCTCTTTCCTCTTTTGACACTGTTGTTTGCACTATTGATAATGAAGGGGTACCATGCATTCCACCTTATCCTCTTTCTTCTCTAGAGTGATCAATTCCAACTATCATTATCATAGTAGACCGTTTTCTGCACTAACTGCACTCACAGCTCTTTGTGACAGCTTGTTAGATGAGTGCTTAAATGTCAGTTTTTAAATGTCACTTCACCTACCTCTCTTCCTTCCCACCTCTACTGTATCACTTAAGAAAAATATTCTGTGTAGGTTAGATCTCATGTCTGTTTATAAACTGTCTTTGCCACTTGTTGCCAGTATTACATATTTATCTGCAAATGTTAATGCTTTTATTACCCAACTCAATATACCTTATTATTTATTATATTTGGAAATTAAAACTTTAGGAACCAGAGTGATAGCACAGTGATAGAGCACTGGCCATGTACTTAGCCAACCTAGAATGGACCCTGTTTCAATTCCTGGCATCCATATGGAATATGGGATCCCATAACCCTGAGCCTGCCAGGAGCGATTTCTGAGCACAGAGCTAGGAGTAACCTCTGAGCACCACCGGGTGTGACCCAAAAACCCAACCCCCCAAAAAAGAACTTTAAAGAGGCTATTAAATTAAAATGAGAGTATTATGGCCAGAAAGATCATACAGCAGGTAGGTTATTTTCATTGAACTTGGTCAATCCAGGCTTTATCCCTGGCATTTTGTATGTCTCCCAGGAGTGCTTTATTAGCATAGATGTGGAGTAATTTCTGGGTGCTACCATTGTGGTACCTAAAAAAATGGGAATATTAAGGTCAGACCACACTTCAATATGCTTGATTTCTAAATTAGAAGACAATAGAAGATATCCATAGAGAGGTCAGTCAGTAGAGGCTATTTGCAAGCCAGGGATATAAGCCTCAGGAGAAACCACACCTGCCAAAACATTGAAATTGGATTTCTACTTTCCAACACTATGAGAAAATAAATTCTTTATACAGCCTGTGGTTATTTTGTTCTGACAGTATGTGTGGATGCATACAACAGAAAGCCCAGTTAGTAAGTTTGTAGTTTCTGAGTGAGAGTTTCATGACTATAGCCTACTGAAGATAGCAAGCAGATCTTTAATGCTTCAATGAACCTTTTTCTTTTAATTTGCTTTTACATTTGTAACATTAAACTACAGCTAAGTGATTTCTGATCTCTGTTTCTTGTTAGTCTGATACATTTCACTTAGTTACATTTTTAATTATCTAAACATTTTGTGTGTTTGCTAAAATTGAAATAGGAAACTCAACAAATGAACAAATAATGATGTGATGAAATCTGTTGAATAATTATTTAGAAAGTAATAAAGTAGTGTTATATATATATATTTTATTAAATATACTACAATTTGAAATTATGTATTAAGAGCCTGAGAGATAGCACAGTGGTGGGTCTTTTGCCTTGCATGCAGCTGACCCAGAAGAACCTGGTTCAATTCTCAGCATCCCATGTGGTCCCCAAGTCTGATAGGGGTGATTTCTGAGTGAAAAGCCAGGAGTAACCCCTGAGTGCTTCTGAGTGTGACCCAGAAAGCAATCAATCAATTAATCAATCAATAAAGTTTGAAAAAATAAAATAAAATAATTTATCAAAAAGTACATTATCTGAACAATATAAATAATGATATAATGATATAGTCAAGATAATAACACCTGGAATTAGTATATTGTGGTTTAAATCCTTGCTCTCCTTCTTGGAACCTGGATAATATTAAGAAAGATAATTAATTATATTTAAAATTCTATTTTCTCAAGTTAACAGTAGGAATATTAATAGTGGTGCCCTGCTTTTAATGCTGCAATACCACTTAATAAATTAATAACAACACCTAGCTCACAATGAATATTAATCATCTAAGATTGTATTACTATATTCCTTAATCATATTGCTTACTGGTCAAAAACATTTTGAATTAGTCTTGTTTACATTGATTATTTATTGTAATATTAATTCAAACATAATTCACTCTATATACATTACAGATAGTTATTTGTTGTGAGATCTGTCCTGTTTTTGCTGAATATTTAGCATTCTATGGTCTTGGTTCTTACATACCATTAGCTTATCTCATGTTTTTATTTATGGCAACAAAGAATAACCCAAACAACGCCAAATTATCTTCTTAGAGGGAAACATGTTACTATTGAATGTATTTGACAAAAAAAAAAAAAGGTTTCAGTTTTGTTTTGTTCACCACACCTGGTGACGCTCAGGGGTTACTCCTGGCTATTCTCTCAGAAATCACTTCTGGATTGGGGGACCATACGAGACACCGGGGGATCGAACCAGGTCCATCCTAGGCTAGCTCGAGCAAGGCAGACAGAGGCCTTATGGCTTGCGCAACCACTCAGGCCCCTATTTGACAAAATTTTGATTGGACAATATCTGTATCAGTTGCTGTTTCTTAAGCATTAAGCATGACATTTTCTCAAATCAATGAGTGCATTGATTTTTTTTGTTGTTATTTTTGCCACAGTAATTTATTTTTCAGATCATAAGCATTTTGGTTTGGCACGCCCCCTTTGATTTTGCTCGGATCAGTGCAAAGACCAAGGCCACCAACCACAGAAAATGGATTAAAATGACACTGAGGGAACAGAACTTCTAGAACCACAAAGAAAGACTTCATCATAAGTTCCACTCCCTGACCTGTGCAGATACCGAGATCTCTAGATACAGAGGTCTAATTTTATCATCCAGGACAGAGCAGAAGTCTTCCATTCACCACAAAAGCGCCTACGGGAGAGTAAATGAACCTGAAAGGAGTCTATAGTTAACCCCATGACAGTATACTTCAAGGGTGGAGAAACCCTTTTTCTCTTAGGCCAAGGGAATTCCTTTTTGAATGACGCCAATATTTACTGTGCCTAGGCAGGAGGGAAGAAAAAAGGAAAAAAAAAGGAAATAAGTACAATTTTTTTTAAATTTATTTATGTAGTTTTCACCGATTTGTTTTGGTGTGGTTATTGAAGTTGTTGTCTCCGTTCATATTTATTTTTTTCTTCTTTTCTTTTCTTTCTTTATGTGCTTTGTCATGTTTTTTATCTCAAGACCATGGCCTTTATGTGGTGCTTATCTTTATTGTTGGAGTGTTCACTGGATGTTTTATTGGACACTTCTTTTTGTACTGTTGTGGTGTTCCACCTCCTTTTTCCCCTTCGTCTCTCAAAACTAGGATGAGAGTTTCCAGAAGGACTTCGCCCATTTTCAGCATATTTGATTTTTTCCCTAGTTTATTACTTTTCTCTTCTTCAAACAAAACCACATAACTTGAACTATCTAGTCCCGCCTCCCAACTAGAGCGGGAAATAAGGGAGGTATCAAGACCAAACAGGTGTAGGACCACTAAGTAGTTAGCTAGGCACAGAGGGGACCACTTATTCTGGCAGCCCCAGGGGTGAGGGAGGAGGATATGGGAGATAGGACAGGAACAGAGGTGGAGGGAGGACAATACGGTGATGGGAATTCCCCTGATTTTATGTTAATATGTACCTAAAATATTATTGTCAATGATATGTAGGCCACTATGATTGAAATAAAAATTATATTAAAAAATGAAGTGCCTTTAGCTTAAATGTCATAGAGTATTTTTACTATGTTTATTCTATATACATAATAGTTTCAGGTTTTATATCAAGATCCTTAATCTATTTTGATTTGACCTTTGTGCATGGTGTCAGATATAGATCCGAATTTGTTTTTTTGGTTTTTTTTTGCATGTGGCTGACCAGTTGTTCCAGCACCACTTGTTAAAGAGGCTTTCCTTACTCCATTTTGCAATTTTATCCCTATATCAAAGATTAATTGATTGTATGACTAGTACTCAATCTCTGAATACTCAAGCATATTAATTGATTTGGTATCTTTCTTTATGCCAGTGCCATACTGTTTTAATGACTATTATTTTGTAGTATAATTTAACATTTGGTACATCTACAATGTAATACTATGCAGCTGTTAGAAAAAATAAAATCACAAAATGTACCTATACATGGATGGATATGGGAGTATTATGCTGAGTGAAAGAAGTCAGAGGAAATCAGATAAACACAGAATATTCTCACTCATGTGAGATTTAAGAAAAATAAAAGACTGTACTATAATAATACCCAGAGACCATAGAGATGAGCACAGGAAGAACCAACATGATATGAAGCATAGATTGGTAATTAAGTTAGAGAAATAACTACACTAACAATGATAGAGGAAACAACTCTTGTCTGGAAGTCAGGCCGGAAATGGGGGGAGGAAGAAGGAATGTATTGGGGTTGGGAAAGTTGCAAATTGAAGGAAATGTGTGCATTTTATGGCTAAAACCCAATTATGTACATGCTTGTAGTTATGGTGCTTAAATAAAATATTATTAAAATATTGAAAAGTGTATAAATAGCCATGTTTTCTCCTGTAAAATTTACTTTTACAGGTATGTTTAATCCTTACACTTCAGTTTAATCCAAATTTATTTATTTATCAGTTTAATCCACATTTATTTATTTATTTATCTTTTTTTGTTGGGGGATACAACTAGAGGTGCTCAGAGGTTACTTCTGGCTCTGCACCTCAATACCTGGAGGCTCAGGGACTAGATGTGATGCCAGGGATTGAACCAGTTATTCATGAGGAAGGTCTGATTTCTGTGTTATCACTCCAGCCCACCTATTCAGACATTATATTTATTAATATTTTTGGAGGGACACATGAAGTTACCCCTGGCTCTGCACTCAGAAATTACTCCTGATTGCTCCTGGCAGGATTGGGTGACCATATGGGAATCTGGGGATCAAAACCAGGTTGACGACATGAAAGGCAAACACCCTGCCCACTGTACTTTCACTCCATCTCAATTTTGAGTATGTTTTAAATTATTGATCTTATTTTTAGTTTTTCAAACCTGTTGTTTGTTTGTTTGTTTGTTTTGATTTCTGGGCCACACCTGGTGGCACTCAGGAATTACTCCTAGCTCTGTACTTTGAAATCACTCCTGACAGGCTCGGGGATCATATGCGATTGGTGATTGAACCCGGGTCTGTCCCTTTGTTGTGCTATCACTCTGACCCCTCAAACTTGGTTTTAAGGTTTTGCAAACCCCATTGATTGATGAGGTTTATTTTCTATATTGTATGGTCTTGTCTTGTATGTTAAACTTTCTCTGTCCATATATGTGTAAGTTTATTCCCTTTATTCTGTCTTCTTTTATTCAAATACAATATATTATTTTATCACTTTGTATTATTATATTGTGAGGATTGGTAGAGTGATATCTATAATTTTGTTCTTTTCTCCTTATAATCACTTTGTTTCTGAGAAGTGACTTCTATCCATACAAGAGGTAATTGTTATATTTCCTTGAAAGATGCATTGGAATTTTGATAGGATAGGACTGTAAATTCTTAGGTCAGTTGGTCATTTTAACCATGCTTATTTCATTCCTGGCATAAACAGAAGCTATATTTTCACTGCTTTGTGTTTTATTTTTATTTAAAATTTTTATTTCAGTAGTCATGTTTTACAATTTTATAATACTAAAACTGAGAGGATTTTATTTATGCAGCATTCTAAACCTCAAGCCCCTCAAAAGTGCGCCTTTCCTTCCACAGTTATCCCCCCCCCCACTTTAACCACCCACATACACAGTATGTATGGCAGAGTAAACTGTTATGGAGAACAGTTCGTAGATTATGTTGCTTTGTCCATGTATTATTCTCATATTTATTTATACCACATATATAAGAGAAATTATGCTGTATCTATCTCCTTCACTCCATATAGCAGCAAATTGCATAATGTTGTCTTTTCTTATATCCTAGCAGTATTCCAGTGTGTATTTAGCTGTGTATGTGAGTGTATAATGGATTCTTTATCCAGTCATCTGTTCTTGGACACTTTGCTGTTTTCAGATTTTGTCTATTATGAATAGTGCTACTATGAACTTAAGAAGAAAAATATCCTTTCTGAATAGAGTTTCTGTGTCCTAGTTCAGAGGCCTAAAATTGAAATTGCTGGGTCATATGGAATTTTAATTCTTTGTTGTTTTCAGAAGTGTCCATATTTCCTAAAAACCTTGAATGACTTTTCCACCAGCAGGGGCTGAGGTTTCTTTTTCATGCATCCATGTCAACACTGATTATTTTGATTGTTTTAGATATATGTCAGTCTCACTGGTGTGAGATTATAATCATATTTTAAAATTTGCATTTTCCTGATTATCAGTGATTTGGGTTAATTTTTGTATACCTATTTACCATCTGAATATCTTTTGAGAAAACTTTTATTCATATCTTCCAATTATTTGATGAAATTTATTTTTTTCTTGTTGAATTTTACCATGCTTCATATGTTTTGGGAATAAACCCTTTGTCAGTTGAATGGTGGTTAAATATTGTTCCCAGTTGTTGAGTTGTCTCTTTTATTCTGGTTATTCATTCATTTGTGATAGTTTCTTAATTTTTAAGTTTGTTGCTTTTTATACTTAGTTTACTTTTGCTTCCATTGGTTAAGCCAAAGACAGTGATGTGAATCATTAAAGATGCTTCTAGATTCACTGTTCTTCACTCTTCTCTTTAACAGTATTTACAAATTAGACGTACTCTTGAGGATCTTCATGAATTTTGAATTGACTTTTGTCCACTGTATGAGGTTTTGGTCTGATTTCCTTTTTTTGTATGTGATTTATCAGTTTTCACATGCCATTTCCTGAGGAGCCTAACTTCTTCTTAGTTCCCTTATGCAATATTTACTGTCTGAATATCTGAGGATTTACATATGGATTCAAAATTCTGTTACATTGGTCTCAGGGTTTGTCATTATTCAAGTACCATGCTAAATGATTACTGATTTAAATTTAGCATTTAAATTTGTTAAAGAAAAGCTTTCCATTTTTTTCTTATTGTTTTGACAGCATTATTTGGTAGAACAGCATTATTCTATATAAATTTCAACATTATTTGGTCTAAGTCTTTAAAATTTTTCACAAGAAAGTAAATATCACATGTATATAGAAGTGACTAAATAAGTATATTCCAGTAGGGTCATTTAAAAGATATCCCATAAAGGCTGGACTAGACGACATTCTCACAAGCAGTAAATGAAGTTCCTTTCTCCCCTCATTCTAGACAGCAGATTGTTCTTGTTCTTTGTGATATGCGCTAGACTCTGTAGCATGAGATGGTACCTCATTGTTGTTTTGATTTGCATCTCCTGATGATTAATGATGTGGAGCATTTTTTCATGTGTCTTTTGGCCATTTGAAGTTCTTCTTTGAGGATTTGTCTGTTCAATTCTCCTCTTCATTTTTTGACGGGGTTAGAATTTTTTCTTGCTAAATTCTGTTCGTACCTTGTATTATCTTAGATATTAACCCCTTATTTGATGGGTATTGGGTGAATAGTTTCTCCCATTCTGCGGGTGGCCTTTCTATCCTAGTCATCACTTCCTTTGAGATGTAGAAGCTTCTCAGATTAATATAGTTCCATTTGTTTATCTCCACTTCCACTTTTTTGGAGAGAGCTGTTTCTTCTTTGAAGATGCCTTTGGTCTCAATGTCATGGTGTGTTTTACCTATGTGTTCTTCTATATACCTGATGCTTCCTGATCTAATATCAATTCTCCTAATTTCTTTCCTTCCCCATCCCATGCCTGTATTCTGGATAGGCATTCTATTTCTCTCACTTACTACCACTGTCCTGATAATTGTCAGTATAGTTATTTCTGTAACTGAACTCACCACTCTTTGTGCTAAGCTTCATATCATGGGCCAGTCCTTCCAGCCTTCTTTTTTTATTGTCTCTGGGCATTATTACATAATGTCTTTTATTTTTCTTACTACCCATAAATGAGTGAGACTATTCTGTGTCTATTTCTCTTTTTCTGACTTATTTCACTCAGCATAATATTTTCCATGTCCATCCTTGTATAGTAAAATTTCATAACTTCATTTTTTTCTAATAGCTGCATAGTGTTCCATTGTATAAATGTTCCACATTTCTTTAGCCATTCATCTGTAGTCAGGCATCTGGGTTGTTTCCAGATTCTGACTATTGTATATACACTGCAATGAAAATAGGTGTGCAGAAGGCATTTTGGTGATGTGCTTTTGTATTCCTAGAGTATATTCCTAGGAGTGTTATAGCTGGATTATATGGGAGCAAAATTTTCAGTTTTTGGAAGAGCCTTGAATACAGGCAGGAGTGGGGAAAGATGGAGATGGGGGCATTGTTGGTGGGAATATTGCACTGCTGAAGGCATTATTCTTTTTTATAACTGAAAACTAACTACAAAAATGTGTGTAATCATGGTGCTTAAAGATAGAAATTTTTAAAAAAGATATTCCATGAATAATTCCAATAACACTGAGTTTATAGATAACAATAGACTATTTAATGAAGGGTCTCAAAAAGTTGCATATGCTATTTTGAGACTGACCAGGACAATGGATATCAGACATTGATTGGGGGAACTTCAGTTCAAAAAAATCTAATTAGTTTAAACTGATCCTAAATACATTTTTGTAGTATTCATGTCATGCTATTTCTCATATACTTGCCAGAATAAGAAAGAAAATGGGATGCTTAACCATTGAAATTAGTTAAAAAATTTAGTAGTTGGAAATAGTCTAATAAAGCATGAGAAGGAAATTTTAAAATTATTGGACACGGAAGGAAACCTATTTAGGGAAGGATTGACAGCTTGACTTCACACAAATCCTCTACTTCTCAGAGTACAAATATTAGTTGATTCTTTGTAGACACCTTCATTGAGTGGGTATAAACTTTCTCCACCCACACTCAGAAATCCAAACAAATTTCTAAAGTTTTACTTAAGGAAATAATTTCTAGTTTTGACTAACCAAATTTATGTAGAAGGATGATGGAATTTCACTTTTGTAGCCACATAGATTTAGTCTCTGCTTTAAAATTAGCACCTTACTGTCTGATATTCCCAATCTTCATGAAATATTGACAAATTTAACCACATCCTAAAATGTATACTTGACTACTTATATCAACAAAACTAAAGGTCTTGGGGCTGGAGCAGTGGTGCAGCAGTAGGACATTTGCCTACATGCGCTAACCTAGGACAGTGGCTAGATTTGATCCCCAGGTGTCCCATATGGTTCCCAAGCCAGGAGCGATTTTTGAACACATAGTCAGGAGTAACCCCTGAACGTCACCGGGTGTGGCCCAAAAAATAACCAACCAAACAAACAAAAACTAAAGGTTTTGCCTATATAAAGCTTGTATCAGAGAGAGTATAACATTTTTTTTTGTAGGAGGCATAGCTTTTGGACCACACCCAAGTGCTCAGAAATTATTCCTGGTTCTGAATTAAGAAATCACTGACTCCTGGTGGGATGCAGAGGACCATATAAGATACTAGAGAATTGAAAACAAGTCTACCTTGTGCAGTCTTGTGCCTTGTGCAAATCAGTTTTATAGCTCTGGTCCCAAGAGTATAATTGGTTTTTTTTTTTGTTTATTATTATTATTTTTTTGGTTTCAAAGCCACACCCAGCAGACATCAGGGATTACTCTTGGCTTTGTACTCAAAAATCCCTCCTGAAAGCTCAATGGACCATACGGGGTCGAACTGGGGCCCATTACGGCTTGGCCACATGCAAAGCAAACTACCTACTGCTCTGCTACCACTCCAGTCCATGAGCATAATTCTTAAAACTTCATAGTCCCTTGAAGGTACTGTAAGATAGTAACTTTTAAAACAAAAAAGAACAACACACACACACAAAAGAAAACCCAACTTTTACGAACTAAAGCACTGTGATATGCAATATTATTCACAAGAGTTTCAAATATAGAATGTTCCAGCACTGATTCCACCACAAGTGTCAACTTCCTCCTACTAGTGTTCCCAGGTTCTCTACCATTACACCCCACCCCAGTTTGTCATTTGTCGGGCATCCTTTTTAAGTTTAGCTTTTAAAATTTTGGGTCTTATAGGTCTTAAAGTTATAGTATCATTGACTCTGTGGTATGATATCTAGCTAGTTCATTCCTTAATACCACTGATGTGTCTGAAACCCCTTGTTCCCTTTCCCCTTTTACTTCTCATCTTTAATCCCCTCTATTTCTTTTCTCCTCTCTATTTCATTTTTTATAGTTATATACTCTAGGGCCAAGGATAATCTATCCATTCCCTTTAAAGCATTGCATTCCTTCATCAAGATACCATACATTAGTGATATTATCTTTTATTTATACTTTCTTTACTGGCTAATTTCATTTAATATGATGTATACGGTTCTATCAATGTTGTTCAGATTGCATGATTTCATCATTCCTTAGAGCTGTCTGCTCCAACTCCTATGGAAAACAGTATTGAGGGAACTCAGATGAACTGCCATATAACATATTAATTCCACTTTTGAGCAGGACATGAAAACATTCATTCAAAAGCATGTAGGCACACCATTATTCATTGTCATACTCAGTACAGAAGCTCAAATTTGGCATCAGCCTAGACGTCCAATGACCTGAGTAGATCATGAAAATGTAGTAGTTCTTTTTAAATAAAATGTATCTTATTAGACTCTGAGAGTTAAAAATTAACTAGGTATATTATTAATTTAGGACAGGTGAAATAGATAATTTATGAATATGAAAATTCTTTCAGAATTTAATATTTTAAATATTGTTTAATATATTTGATTTCTCTTTCAGACTGATAGCTCTGAAAACTAATAAACCATTGCTTGGACTCCATTAATATCATCTTAGCATTATATTTACTCCCTTATACAAACAGCTCCATCCTCTTTACCATCAGAAAGTAGTTATAGAAGGCAAACTTCACACTTGTATCCCTTAAATATTTAACAGAGTGAACATCTTGGGAGTATTCTGTAGATAGATAATTGCTATTATAACAGTATTGCCCTAATTATAGTTAATTTTTAAAGAACAGAAAAGAGGTGAAAATTAATAAAGAATGCAAGAAACATACATATCTCATGCATTTGTTGTTCAAGGCCTAAGTCTGATCCCAGGTCCTTAGATGCCATCAGATCTTAGTAACATTGTACCAGCTGACCAAAACACTAAACCATGAAACTGACCCAAATTTATGTCATTGAAATGGTGCCAAGATTTCTTAGCACCATTTAGATTCTCTCAAACTCGAGCCCGCAGGCCGTTTGCAGCCCTCAGTATAACATTTTGTGGCCCTGCCCTAGAGAAATTTTTTTTGTTTTGTTTTGTTTTAGTTCTTTGGGTCACACCCCCTCCCCAACGTTCAAGGCTTACTACTGACTTTGCACTCAAGGATTACCCCGACTTTGCCTCCTGCGGTCCCCAAGTAAACTGACTTTGAGACCCCTGATTTAGAGTTTTTGTTATAAAATATGATATAAAAAGTGGAGATTTATAGGACTTGATACAGAATAATGTTTGTGTCATAAAATATTCCAAGAGAAGAAAGGAAAGAAATGAAAAGCAAAACTGAAATGAAATTAAACAAATAACTAAGAATTTCCAAAAACTGAGGAAAGAGAAATTAATGCTCACTTGGAGAACGCATGCAATATATGGTCTATGTTTTTCTTTTTTCTTTTTTTTTTTTTTTTTTGGTTTTTGGGCCACACCCGGCAGTGCTCAGAGTTACTCCTGGATGTCTGCTTAGAAATAGCTCCTGGCAGGCACGGGGAACCATATGGGACACCGGGATTCGAACCAACCACCTTTGGTCCTGGATCGGCTGCTTGCAAGGCAAACGCCGCTGTGCTATCTCTCCGGGCCCATATATGGTCTATTTTATTGTCACATAAGATCAAAATATCTGGTGTGCTTCTTTCCTCTAATAATTTTTTTTTTTTGGTTTTTTGAGCCACACCTGTTTGATGTCCAGGGGTTACTCCTGGCTAAGTGCTCAGAAATTGCCCCTGGCTTGGGGGGACCATATGGGACCCCAGGGGATCGAACCTCGGTCCTTCCTTGGCTAGCGCTTGCAAGGCAGACACCTTACCTCTAGCGCCACCTCGCGGTCCCCTCCTCTAATAATTCTTAATCATTTTGTAGCTAATTTTTGAAACCTATTCTTGGCAAAATTTATCCAAGTGCATTTTATGGATGAGACCATTTTCACTTATGTATATATGTATATATATATATATTAGAGTGAGATCAGATAATACCAGATATGAAGTCTTTTATATGATATTTCTCCCTCATAACATTTTTGCTAATATAGAATTGAAGATAAAGAGGTAATTTTAATATTTTTCAACCTTTCTTAAAACATTTCATGGTTAAAAGTACAGAAACATGGTTTTAGTAGAATTATAGTATTCTGTTTAAAATATTTATATATACATTCTATATTATGGAACAAGTATAGATTTGTGATTTTAGAATTCACAGGGTATGGAGATGATTCAAAGGCTGGAGCATATACCCTGCATGTTTGAATCTTGGGTTCCATGCCAGGAACTACATTGTTCCTGGATGATACTAGATGAGACCTCAGTGAACAGAATTGGGAATAGCAACTGCACATCATATGGTATGATCCCCAAAGAAGGACAAACAGAAACAATTTGCACAGAGGTCCTGCATATACACATGAATCCCAAGGATTAATTGTATTGTAATTATTCTGTCAGCTTTCCCTTTGGAATCATTCAAAATTATTAGTATCTATCAGTTGCCATCTATTATTTTGCTGCTTGCAGGTGTAATGCGTCGTTATTGGATTGGCATAAAAGTCTTAGAAAGTATAAAATATGTACAAATTTAAAACATATGTACATGCGTTTTTATGTTTTATTTGATTTATACATAAGTATATGTGTTTCATAGAACACTGTTAAAATCAAAGGAATTGCTAGAAAAGAGATTCACATTTCAGGATTTACTATATATAATAAAATATGATTATATTTCATTCAAATATTAGTAATAATACAAATCTCATTTAGTCATATACTTGGTCATTATTATACAGTATTTTCATGCTAAATTTTTTATAGCCTTTATTGAAAAAGTAGCCAGCTTGGTTACTTTCTTATTGGTTGTTCAGTCTTTAGGGAGAAATAGTTATGTTGGTTTCACTGTCTGGTAACAGACACTTTTTATAATTTTGGGACAGTTAAAATATTTTTCTAATTTTTTTCAGTATAAAAACAATAAATATAATTTATCATTTTCTTCCCTTGACTACATTACATTTTTATTATTGGTTTAGTTCATTTTTGTAAATGGTGTTATAAATATACCTTCTAAAATAAATTGTTCAGAATTGATAGTTCCACTTCCTTTCCTTTTTATTATATTTATCATATGGAGTCTACATTTAAGTTAAGATTATGGAGAAAGGGGCAGGAGAGATAGCACAGCAGTAGGGCCTTTGCCTTGTATGCAGCCGAACGGTGGTTTGAATTCCGGCATCCCGTATGGTCTCTGGAGCCTGCCAGGAGCGATTTCTGAGTGTAGTACCAGGATTAACTCCTGAGCGCCGCCGGGTGTGACCCAAAACCCAAAAATAAAAAACAAACAAACAAACAAACAAACAAAAAACAGATTATGGAGAAAAAGAAACAAGAGATTAAACATCTGTGTAACTTTTCTTTTTTTAAATAGTTTAAATAATAGAATAACACAGATGAACTACTTAAGGTGGTGAAAAGTGAACCTGTGTGTGAAGAAGGAATTGGCAAGAGGAGCAGTAAGTGGCAGCAATATTTAATCAGTAATATGGTCTCTGGATCTAGCACCAGTGTTCTTTGTTCCAGTACTGTGACTGCTGAGTAAACTTATCTTCTTTTCCTAATTGAGGAAATGGACATGGGGTTTCTTATTGCGATGTATTGATTCCTAGTGGTAGAGTCTCTTGACAGACTGTGAAAGCTACAGACTGCGAAAGCTGATGATAGTGAAAGCTAAAGATTTCAGAGATTAATAAACACCAATTGCTGCTCAGAGCTTTTGTTCTTTCATTTTATAAAACCTCGAGGAATTCTCCTTTTGATGATGAAAGAGCTACCACATTAGAAGGAAAATGTTATTAATGTATAAAACAGATAAGTATCAGACATAAAGAAGTGCCCAAAGATAAGGTATATAAGTATATAGCTGCTTTTTGTTTGAGACTAATAATATCACCATCTATATTATAAACTATGTATGATACAGAGAAAGTTATAACAGAAAAATGAGACTTTCATGAAAGCAAACAAATATTTTATGACATTATATTTTTAATTTCTTTTTCTATATATTTATGATTTTTCAAAATAAATGAATTTTAATTTAGGAATGCTTGCAGTGATGCCATAGTCTATGAGAAAAACACTTGAATATATTAGAAAACAAATAATTTGTGGTTTGTTTCAGTGTGGAAAGCTGTATTTTATGTCTGTTTTTATAGTGCAGACACAGTCTTCGGCAGCTCCCACATAGCCCCACACTTAAGACATTACAGACATGGGAGTAGAATGTCATCTTGGAAACTTCAGAGCATTGTGTCAGACTTAGAGGTGGTTCTCAAATACGAGACAGAAGTATTTCTATCCCTCAGTAACAATATCTGTCCTATCATCTCATGAATCAGTCATTGTCTAGGTGGAAATGAGAAGATAATACCAAGGACATCAGATGTGCATAATGTTCTGCAGACGAAAACTTGTTAAATTTCACTCTTGTTTAAGCTCAATTACTGAAAGGAGTAGGTGGTGAAAATTATCCTATTCTTTCTTGGATTTAACGCCTTTAACAGTTAATTTTTAATTAGTGTTTGAATCAATTAAAAGTTCAGTTTCATGTAGCTTTTTTTTTTTTTTTTACAAAAAGAGTATACAAATTATTTGGCTAGTATTAAGTGGGAGCACTTCTTAAAATGTGGTTTGAAGATATCTTTCTAGTTAAATAAATATGCACTTCAACTTGTGAACTATTTGTTGCTTATTTTTATATAAATCATGTCATTCTCTTAATTAGGAAAATGGCTCAATTTGTTAGAACATCTATCCAAATTGTAAACTGTCAGAAGTCTAAAAATCATGTTCAACTATAAAAATTTCATTTCTTAGTGCTCACACTTTTTAGCAAAATCAATTAGGATGCAATTAGTTT
Organism: Suncus etruscus; assembly: GCF_024139225.1. Lineage (NCBI taxonomy): Eukaryota > Metazoa > Chordata > Mammalia > Eulipotyphla > Soricidae > Suncus > Suncus etruscus. Next base: position 51,859,189 of record NC_064852.1, read on the forward strand.
GAATACAGTGGTTTTACTTGTTTCTATTGTTATGTTACTACTTCTCTACCACTATACTGACTTAGAGTTAGATTTACTGCTTGTAAAATCTTGATTAGTAGCAGTGGCTTATTGATCCTCTAGTCTAGAGAGTGGTTTTCAATCCCTGGTCAACTGGTCCCACTTCTAGACCACAGTCAGACAAAAGGGTTAAAAAACCACTGCCATATGACCAAAAATGTGGCTCAATGGTTGAGTTCAGGTTTCACATGTAACAGTTTGATTGATATAAACCCCTTCACTTCCCCAAAAAATGATAAAGAAAACCACTGCTTTAGATTTTTAATCTTCATGAAGGAATATATCTTAAATATCTTGTCTGTCTATTATTATCGACACTTGCTAATATGTTTGTCTGATGGTAGGTAATGAATAAATATTCCTAAAGGACTCAACGTCTTAGAGATATTCTAAATTATAACTTTAGTCTCTGTCAGTTATTTACCATAACTTATATATTCATATTCTGCCTTAGTTGATTGATTTTATATTATATATTACCAACCCCATCTTCTCCATGCTCTTTGTGGACTTCTCATCTTTCTTTTTTTTTTTTTTTTCTGTTGTTGGCCACGCCTGCTGACACTCAGAGGTCACTCCTGGTTATTTGCTCAGAAATTGCTTGTGGCTTAGGGGACCATATGAGACACCAGGGGATCGAACTGTGGTCTGTCTTAGGTCATATGTGTGCAAGGCAAATGCCCTACCGCTGTGCCACTGCTCCAGCCCCTGGACTTCTTATCTCTAAATGCCTTTCTGTCATATCTATTTGCTCCAATTTTCCTATGACATGAAAACCCACCAATTTAAATGTATTCTCATTCTGTACCTCATTAATTTAATATAATTTTCTAGTCATTATCTCTTTTTCTTTTATCCCTCTTCTCTTTGAATAGAATAAATTTATTTGGGTGGGATGAGGGAGATTCTGAAGCATACTCAAAAGTCCCTGAGACTAGTGATTCATTGTCAGCCTGAAAGGTCATGTAGGGGCCTATAAATGTGATGCTGCCTCAAACTTTCTAGGCTGGGACCCCATAGGGCAACCTGGCAGTGTAGGGGGCCTCCAGTGATCTGACTTGCAATTTTGGGCGGGGACACCAAGGCTACAACAGCCAAATACCATTGAAACAGACGATGCTGAAATTCTAATCCAGGTAGACAACATATTAGGCATATGCCTTACATACTGCATTATCTCCTTGTCTCTAAAGAGTTAGTTTAGGGGCCTGATCAACAATAGTATGGTGGGTAAGGTGCTTGCTTTGTATTTTGCATGTAGCTAATCTGAGATTGATCAGCAGGATTCAGTATGGTCCTCTAAGCCTTCCAGGAGTGATTCCTTAGCACCAGCAAAAACAAAACAAAAAAACAAACAAAGTATAGTTAATTTACTTTGGGGTTTGCTTGGGCCTTAAACAGCTGTGTCAGGGCTTACTGCTGGCTTTGTGCTCAGGGAATATTCCTAATGAGTCTCAAATATAGAGTACTGGAGATTGTACCTGGGTAGGCTATATGCAAGGCTGTACTATCTCTCTAGAGTAAATTTCTTAGGTAAAATATAAAATATAGTGCTTAGATTAGTACTGGTATACAAATATATTTGTAAATCATACATTGTGTTAATTGATTCACATGATTGTCATTAGAAAGCCTTCATAATAAGTGATAATTTTAAGTTTTAATATGTTATATATGTTAAAATATATTATAATGTTTAATATTATAGTATGTACATATATTAGCATTTTGACCAAATAAACAGCTATAAGTTGGATTTCAAAAAAATATTTTCAGCCGTTTACTTTGGTGCCTTTAGATTCACATATGAAAATCTGGGAGATGCATTATTTGCTTTATTGCAAGCATAAGATTTATAACAAAATGAGTACTTTATGCTCCCAGGAAGAACTACAGACAATTTTTCTGAGAAACAGTATTAACATATTTAGTTATAAATATTATTTTCATGACAATATTAAATCTACTTCAGAATGAATTGTTTATATAGATAAGGCAAACATAGTCAATTGATTAAAGGGATATAAAAAAGCAAGATAGTTCAGTGGAAAAATCATTATCTTTTAAAATACTAGAATTATTAAATTCTAATTGAAATTTTAAATTAGGATTATTAAATTTTGTACATATAAAAATAAACAGACTCATTTTTTATTTTATGCAAATATCAACTCAGAACCAGGTCCAGACATATAAATAAAACCTTAACCTATAGAAATGACAGAAGAAAGCATTTGTAAACAAAAATATTTTACTATTTTAAGCATTTTCTTACATATCACTTCCCACATAGCTCATAAAACAATACCACATTCACCTTCAACAAAATAAACCATCCACTTTTCAAAGGATCCTGTCAAGAGAATAAAAATAGAGTTACCTGACTTGTAGAAACAAATTGAACGTAATTCCAAACCATATATACCTGACACAATTACTTATCTGGATTGTATAGAATTTTCACTACTCAATTAAAAGAACCGATTATAAAGGAACAAAATACTCGACTAGAAATTTAACAAGGAAGATACATATCCAATAAGTACATGCAAATATGCTCACATCGTTGGTCATTAACGGAATACAAATTAAACCATAATCAGTGCTATGCACCTATTAACATTCTTAACAATTACAAAATTAAAATTAACATGTGTTGGTAATCATGTAAAGCAACTCGGGCACTCTGAAAAAACCTATCATTGTATGTGGGAACATGAAATAGTATAGACCATTAAGGAAAATGACATTTTCTTTTAAATTTATTTTCCTCTGTCTCATATCAAGGGGTGCTTAGGATAAGGCAACCATACAATTATTATAACCCCCAGCAGTCCCATTGCTAGTTATTTACCCAGGCTAATTAAAATGTTAGAGTGGTGAGTGGATAAATAAGAATGCACATCCACATATGCAATTCTTAGCAATTGATAGAGAGTACTACTGATAAGTAAAACAATGGCACAGCAGGTAGGTCATTTGCCTTGCACACAGCTGACCAGGGTTCAATTCCAGGCATCCTAGATGGCTCCCAAGCCTGCCAGGAGTAATTTTTGAGTGCCACTAGGTGAGCTCCCCCCAAAAATAAAAGGTAACAGCATTGTTTTGGCTTATAAATACTCCTAAGTTTAGCCTGTTTTGCTTTAGCTTGTTTTTTTGTTTTGGGGTATATCAGGGTTCTATGTTCAGAGATCCTTCTTGTTATACTAGGGAAACATGTGCACTGCCAGGAACCAAATCATTGCCAGGCTGATTCCAGGCAAAATCTTAATACCTATACTATATCTCTTCATCCCTGAATTCAGCTTATTTTTACTTAAATTAAGTTATCCTTCTAAACTCTATCCTACTTTTCTTATTGAGATACTGTATCCAGTTGTATTCATTTATTATAGTGGATGTTTAGATCCTTTGTCAAGGAGTGAAGTGGGTATTTGTAAAGATTAGAATATTGATAAAATAATTTAGGTAATTTGTGGCTTGATACCTTTGGTTTTCAAGAGGTAACACCAAAGGCCCGAGATAACTTAAAGAAGGAGCTTGATTACAAAGCTTTCTAAACAGCTTTGTTTACAAGGATCCCTGAGCTAAAAAAAACTGCTAGGAATAGTTAGATAGCCCCAGGGCACTGAAAGATATGGCCACAAAACAAAACAAAACAATCAAGACAGAAACAACATTGAAGAAAACACTGTCCTCTGAATCTGAACTGACAATGGATAGAAGTTCTGTGTTAAAAGAAAAAAAAAAGTATCGTAAAGACAAGTAGATCTTGATAAGTAAATAGCCCTGCATGTTTTTCTTTCTGTATGTCCTTTCTACAAAAACTGAGAGCATTTCTCTCCCACTGTATTTTTAGTGATGATAAACACATATAATGGAATAGACTTTCCTATTACTGTACCTACAAATAATCACTAATTTTTGTCATCTCTTTCTTCATTTCTCACCTTTTTGCTTGAGGGACTTGGACGTAGTCATATAATCTATATTTGTAAACACATATACTTTTTGCTTTTACTCTCTGAATATGCATACAAACACTACTCATTTTTTGCATTTATTTTTATTATAATAAGTATATTGACTACTTTACTATTTAATCTTAAACAACTTTTTGTGTATAATGTTTCTATTCTTTACTTTTTTCCAGTTGAGGAAACTGTTTTATTCAATTACTTTCTAAATTATTTTTATACATTTTAATTTTTTATTTGAAAACTGGTTACAAGAATGTTCATAGTGTGTGTATATATATATTACAAATAAAGTTGTTTATAACTTTCAGTCATACAGTATGCAACTTTCACTAGTGTTTATTTCCAGCTAACAATGTCAACATCCTCTCACAGTCCTTTGTTCCCTTTTTCCTCCCACCCATCCTCCCCTGGCTGCTTCTGGGACAGGCATTTTACTTCTCTTTCTTTATCTCTTTATTTATTTTATTATTTATTATTATTATTTATTTTATTATTTTGGAGGGAGCGGAGGTCTGAGCTATACCCAATGGCGTTCAGGAATTCTCTGCACTCAGAAATTGCTCACGGCAGGCTAGGGCCCATATGGGATGCTGGAGATCGAAGCCAAGTTGATCCCTGGTCAGTCCCAGGCCAGTCTTGTGCAATGAAAATGCCCTACTGCTGTCTTTTCACTCTGGTACCCCTTTCTCTTGTTTCTGACACTGGTTTGCACTAACTGTTAATGAAGGGTGCCATGCATGTCCCTTTCGCAGTACACCCTTCTCTATTCAAACTACGCTCTCCACTCTTTGTGGCTAACTTCCCACCATGAACTGGTTCTTCTAATCCTCATCTCTATTGTCTGGATATCATCCTCTCAATGTCTTTTTTCCCCTTGATTCCACAGATGAGTGAGATTATTTTGTTTAAGCCTCTCCCTCTGATTCAAGTCACTCAGTTTAATAATCTCCATTTATTCCTTTTTAAAAAATAATTTTATTTTAGGCTCCATGAATTCCAATACTGTTAATAGTAGGGTTTCATGAGCAAAACATTTCAATCCCATATCTTTCACCTATGTGTCTAAATTATACTATTGTGCCAGAGTTTACTGCTCATACTTTTACACCTTCTGTCCCACATCTTTTTCCTTTCCCTATTCATCTTCATACCCCCAGTAAAGTTCTTACTGCAGATCAGTTCAGTTTTGCTTCCTTTGGACATTCATTATCACATTACTATATCTTTGTTTATTTATAGCCTAGATATGGAAGATAATTCTGTGTCTCTCCCTTTATGACTAATTTTCATGCCTATGTCATATGTAAATTTTTCTGTACATTATTCCCACACAGAATTCAATATCAGAAATTACAATGCACTCTACTAATGTCCCAAGGACCCCTCTCAGTCTTCATCCCATGTTAACTAAGTTCTTATCAATCCCTTCATATTTTTCTTTTTTATAACACATATGGAATGAAAATTATGTTTATGGACATCACCACACACATACAGATAAGTAAAAGCTTAACTCTTTGAATCCCACAAATTGTAAGTGAATTCTAAGTTAATAAAATATTTTTAAAAACAGTGTTTTTATTTAATACAATTCTTTAAAAATTTGCTTAATAATTTTGTGCTAATGTATTTTAAAATTTGTATGAAATAGATAATCTTACAAATATAAAGTTCAGTGGAGTGAACAAAATAAGGAAACTTGAAGGGAGAAATATGAATAGGTCTATAAAAGTATAAAAGTGTTTTTGATCCTAATAAAGAGAATATTGATTTTATGTTGGAAAATATTATTTTATAGATACTGCTTAGATATCAGAGTTAATAAGTAAAATATTATAAAAATATTACAATGTATATATAAAAGCACCATTCAGGCATAAAACATTTAATTCATATTAAATGATGAAAATATATTAAATCCTTTAGCAATCCAGGAGTAAATAAATATTTTCTAGTCTTATAAAGAGAGCAACCTTAAGAGCTATGAGTTAATACCATACTCAGGACTAAGTATAAAGCAGTTTGTCTTGCCTACTAAAGAAACTCCTTAAATGTTTCTTATGGAGCCAGAGGACAGCACAGCATCTAGGGCTCTTGCCTTGTGCAGAGCCACCACAGGTTCTATTCCTGCTATTAATTATTATCTTCTAAGCAATCCTGGAAGTGAATCCTAAATGCAGAGACAAGACTAACTCCTGAGCATTGTAGAGTGTGGCTAAAAAGGCAAAGCCAAACCAAAATTGATTTTCATAAAACCGATGTTAATGAATCTCTTAAGATATTGCCTATTGCTGAAGTTCTATATTCCTTCAAGTATAAATGATGATTTAGACAGAATACTCTTATTGAGGTGTTAATTTTATTAAGTTTTTTTTAAATTTTTATTGTAACCAAAGCACATTACAAATCTTTCACTGCATCATTTATGGTACATAGTGACAATGAATGAGGGACATTCCCACCACCAGTGCTGTCTCCCACCACCCCTGTTCCCAGCATGTATCCCGTATCTCCCTCCTTTACCCTCCAGAATGCTAGTGCAACTGGTCTCCACTTTACAGCTTGTTGTAGATTGAACATCCATTCCACCATCATTGGAGATAAAAAGGATAAGAAAAAAGGGAGAAAAAAATTTGGTAACAACTACCCCAAAAAAAAGAAGAGAGAGAAAAATAGAAAAACGGAAGAAAAAAGAAAAAAACTATATCCTTTCATTCTCGTAATGGTTCCTAAAGTCTTACTTCATATAATTCTTATGAAGTGATTCTGAAGGGATTTCTTTTATAAGACATTCTATTTTTGATATTGCTGCTTTCATCATTCTGAAGTTTTGATTGTAATGTGTCTTGGTATTTTTTCCATTTGCGTCCCTTTTGTTAGGACCCTTCTTACCTCTTGTACCTTGTAGTCATTCTTCAACTCTGGAAAATTCTTACAAATAATGTTTTTCAACTATTATTGGCTCTTCATTAAATTTTCTCACCTATTTTCAGAGGCTTTGATGATTCTTACACTGTTTCTATTGAATTCATCCAATACTTCTCTGTTATTCTATATTTCTCTTCAGACTTCTCTCCAGCTTCGGTTATTTCCTAGACATATCATTTATCTCATTTTGGAGTTCCTTGATCTTTTACTCAGCTGCTTTTACTCTACTGCTCAATCTCCTACTGAGTTTTCTGTATTGCCTACAATACTTTTCATTTCTATCATTTCTGATTGTAGTTTTTTCTCATTTCAACTCTCATACATTTTTGTGCTTTACTGACCACTAATGGCATTAGTTCTTTGAATAACATTAGGCATCCTCACCAAGGTCTCAATAAGGTCACTCTCTTAAGTATTTGCAGAGCTAGTTAGTGCTGGTTGAGACATCTGTGTTATTTTTCACACATTGAACTTTATGGAATTAGACCATTGGGTCTGCTGTGTTCTTGCTGTGCCCTTAGTGGATCTATGTAGTTATTCATACTGGGGGTCTCTGAAGTACTAGGATAGGAGGATCTCTTTTATTTCCCTGCCCATCTTCACACAGTAAGTATAACTGTGAGCAGTGTGACATTTGATGTGTACATGTATGTCTGGCATAGAGGCTGCTGGAACCTAACCAGACAGGAGCAGATTCTGCCTCTACTGACTAAAAAACCCTGAAATCATCCACTGGGAGATTAATCTTACATGCATATGAAGGGGAGGTTGTAAGCAGAGGATCAAGAAATGTGGAGCAGGACCCATTGATACAGCAAAGATCAGGTGCAAAGACTGCCAAAACCTAGCTAGAAAGGAGAGGACTTAATCTTTTTCTACTTCGTTATTATTCCCTTATTTTTTTTCTTTTCTTTTGTCTTGTCTTGTTTTGTTACCTTTTTCTTCTTTTTTCCCTTTCTTCTTCTAAATGGATATTTATAACACCTAGACAGACTCCTCCTAGTTTTCTCTTTTTTGTTTCCTTTTCTTTCTTTTTTTCTCTTTTATTCTCCCATATCTTTTCTTCTATCTCCAATAGAGCCACATTACGGCAATCACCTTGATCAGCCTCATAATTAGAGGGGGAAAAATGGATGGTACCAAGACCAGACAGTTGTATGTTCATTTGGTGGAAATAAAAAATGATCAGACTTGAATACCAAATCCAAAGTCAATGACAAAAGAATTGATACCAAGTCTACACCAAACTGTTCAAAAGGGAACAGTTGCACTAGCATTTTTGCGGGGTATAGGAGGGAGACGTGATATGCATGCTGAGAACAGGAGTGAAGGTAGGACGATACTGGTGGTGGGAATGCCCCACATTTGTTGTCACCGTGTGCTTTAAATATTACTGTGAAAGATTTGTAATTCACTTTGACCACAATAAAAATTAAGAAAAAAGAATAAAAGAAAGGAGAGGACTATGCATTTGGTTTTATAAAGATAACAGATATTTATGCCGGGGGAGTAATCTCACCAGAAAAGGTGAGGGAGCAAGCAGAAGAAGGAAATGTGAAGGTTTCTTCTCTTGTTGAGAAGCTTCTTGATTTCCTTGTTTATAACATATGCCCCTCCCTGTCCTGCATAATTTCTGTGCTACTTTTTTCAAAATATTTTTGAACAAGAATGTTTTGAATATCAAAGAATCCACTTTTATCTCCATGCTCTGAAGTGACAGCCTCTGTTATCATCATCTATTTGAGGAACAAAGATGTAAGAATGAAAAAGGAATATAAAAAATGATTATAAATTTTACCACAGAAATTACTGCCAATTGATTAATCTAGTATTTGAAAGATTTATTCATAAAATATTTTGCATTTTACTTTATAAAGCTAGGTGAAATAGGGAAATGCTTCTCTTAATTAAAATAAGGCAGAAACCATGTTACAAACATATGAATAGTACCACAGAAGTTCTCTTTTTAATGTCCAAATAGTTGTAAAATTGATTTAGCATTCTTTACTGTGTCTCTGCTTGAAAGACAAGAACATCACAAAGCAGGCTAAGAGCCAACAGAATAACTTTTTTAAAGAAGGGAAAAAATTAATTTGAATCTTATTGACTAGAAATTTTATGAAATAATAATTATAACATGATAAAATATGCAAGAAGTTATGAGTACACATTAAAATATTCTGTATTATTTCAGTGGACATTATAAAATGTACAGTGCTTAACTATTGATAAATACTATATAGGACAAAATTTGTTAGAAGTATAGTAATTGAATCCAGAGAGATACTACAATAGGCAATGCCTTCCATGCATGTGATGTGAGTTTGATCTCTGGTACTCCATATAGCCCAAGAACTGCCAAGAATGTTTCTGAGCATAGATCTAGGAGTAAGCCTTGAGCACTGCTTGGTGTGGCCCCCAAATAACAATAACAACAAATCAAGCAAAACATATGGTAATAGAAGCAATGTAATAGTGCAATAATGGTAGATTCTCTCAAACCAGGGGTTTAAGTTGAGAACCCAATGATAAACTCACATTTTATTTACACATATATTATTTTTATTTAAATAAAATATATTACATATATTGCAGTAGTAGGATCTGACTACAAGAAGTAGAGTAAGAATAGCCTTTTCAGCAAATGGTTTTAGGAAAATTTAATAGGCACATGTAAAAAAAAAAGAAAATGTATTTGTATCTTCTATCTTACTTTAAAGTTTATTGAAAAGTAGTCAAAGTCCTTGAGATTAGACCATATACATAAAATACATTATATAAATTTAATTATAGTTCACATAATTCCAAGATCTGAACCTCAAAGTGTTTTCAGTTCTATGATTCCATTGAGAAAATAAAAGCATAAGCAAAAATAAACCAATGGAAATACATAAAATTTAGAAGGTACTGCCTGGCAAGAGCACTGCGGGGTGTAACCCCCCCAAAAAAAAAGATTTATTTGACAAAATTGATTATCCCAATATATAAATGGAGAATATTTTCACATTTCTTGGTCTCTTCTATTTCTTTAAGAAGTGATTTAAAGTCTACTGTATAGTCTTTTTCTTTCCTTTGATAAATTGATGTCTAAGAATGTGATGCTTTGTGATACTACTTTGAAGGGGGTTTCTTTTTATTTTCTTCATATTCATACAGAAATGCAGTCCAGTCTTTTTAAGGGAGTCATTCACTTGAATGGTTGTCTTTGCATTTGAGTCTGTGTTTATTCTGGATATTCAGACACTCTGTGTCTCTTAACAGGTGCAAATGCATTGACATTGAGAGGGATGATTGTCATGGGATTTAGTGTCATCTTTTGGTAGGGTTTGGCATGTCTTGTCATCGGTCTTAAGATCTTTCAGTACATCCTTTCAGGCTGGTTTTGTGTCTGTAAAGTTTCTAAATTATCTTTTTTTTTTTTTTGTATGGTGGTGGTTGTCATACTCAGCCATGCTTAGGGGTTACTATTCCTCTCCACTCAGGTTACTATTGGCTCTGCACTCCTAACTGTACTTGTTGACATGTGGGATGTCAAGGATTAAACTTGGGTCAGTCCAATGGAAGGCAAGCACTTTACCTATTGTACTAGCTCACCAGTCTTTATCCATTTTATATGGGCTTTGTAAAAATGATGGCTTTAAGTTAGATATTCTCTAAAGTTTTTTGAATGTTATTGATTTAGCCTCATGAACTTCATCTTTACTTTTGGTGATATAGTAATTACATTAACTTATTTGCATATATTAAACTATTTTTGAATCCTTAGGATAAAATACACTTGATCATGGTTGTATATTTTATAATATGTATGTATATATACTTATATGTATATATATTGGTTTGCTAAAATATTTTGAGGATGTTGGCATCAGTGATTCATTAGAGATATTGGTTCGTGAATTTTTTAAATAGTGTTTCATTCTGCTATTGATACTATAGTAATTTTGGTTTTATTTAAGTAACTATCGAGAATTCCAATTTAGTTAACATTTCAAAAACCTTGTTGGTAAATGCATTGTCTTCTTTGACATTTTGGTAGAATTTACTAGTGATCTGGTCCAGTTTATAGGGACATTATAATCATTATTTCACTGCTTTACTTTTCTTACTCATTATTGGTCCTGTAAGATTTTGTATTTCCTTTTGGTTAAATCTTGTGAGTTTGTATGGTTCTAGAATTGATCCACATTTTTAGATTCTTAAGCTAGTATAATTTCTTTCCTTTCATCAGTGATGAAATTTATTTGGGTTTTAATCTGTTTCTCTTGTTCTTTTTTTTCTGAGTCTAGCAAAGTCAGTTGTTTTTCTTTTTTTTTTTTTTTAATAATTTTTTATTATGAATTATGAGAACAAAAGATGCAAAGAAAGAGGATAAGGTAAAGTTACAGTGGAAGGACAATCACCCATAACATAATTATCAGAAGAAGTCCCCTTGCTGATATCTTAACTTTGAATTTTCACCAAAGAAAGTTAAGATAAATAAAACAGAATCCATGTGCAATTACTTTTTCCCTCAAGTCCCCAGATTGTAGCACATTATAATATTTCTTAACAGCACACAAGGCAATCTAAAGCCATCAAACTTACGTAACTCCTTAAACATTAGAGGCATAGTATTTTTTACATTTCCATGTACATGCATATTAGCTTAAGTTAACCTCGAATTTTAAGTGGGTGTGTTTTAAGGATTAGAGTCAAAGGAGCACAGTAAAAACGGTGTTAGAGTGGCAATTGTTGTTTGCATAGGCCCACCAAAATATGAGAGGCATGGAAAGGAATAGCCTTGGCCTAAATACAAAGAGATCCTACCCCTGAAGTTTCCTGGCATAAGACCAGCTCTAGGCCTCAGGAAAGTTATCGTTCGCTCCAAGACATTGTCCGTAGCGCCAACACACTTATCACACAGTCTCTGTTGTTGGTCTCATGTTTCTGTATTAAAGATTCTGGAATCTGCATGTCCTACATTGAAGTCATGATGTGGAGTGCCTTTTCGTTTCACCTCACCATGAAAGGGGAATGCAGGAAGCCCTGTCCTGTAAGCAGGTTGTTGTTGTTAAGTCTTCTCAGTGTTAAGGGAAGTCTCTTTTGAGCAGGACGATGTCTGAGCAGTGGTAGGGTCTTCCGTGGTAGAGGATTGCTTCCAGGTGATGTTATAGACAAACCTCACCATAAAGGGGCAATACAGCAAGCCCTGTCCAGTAAACAGGTCATTGTTCTTGTTGTCTTCTCAGTGTTAAGGGATGTCTCTTTTGAGTAGATCGATGTCAGAGCAGCTGTAGGGTCGTCCCTGGTACAGGAATGCCTCCAGGTGATGTTATATACAACCTTGGATGTTTTGTAAATGTCTTCTGTAGATCAAGGGGTAAATGGAGAATGCCCATTCTTCTGAGGCCTGTGCCAGGTCTTTATGTCAATGTTCAGGGTGTAAGGTCTCATTGCACTACAAGATTTGTGAGTTCCCATTTCTATTAGATAAGAACTTATTGGTATGTATAGTATTTTCCTATGTTAGTGTGCCTACGCAAACAAGATATAAAGCGACGTGGTGCTATCAGATATATGGGGGCATAAGAACATTTCCAACAAGACCCATGACTTGGTTCAAACATAAGTATTAAACTGAGGGATTCTTTCACACCAAATTCCATATTGAGCAGTTCATAAAGAGAAGATAAAAAACATGGGGGGGGGGATCATCACTGTATAAGAAAGTATTTAGCAAAAGTTATAGCCGTCAAAGAAAACACCCATAAAATGTTGAAAAGATATGTGTCCTTTTTATGCCTTTTAAAATAGTTGGGTGGGTGTTAACTCTAGGGCACCACTTTGGTCTGTGAATTAGGACTCAACAGTACTTAAGTTAGAAAGGGTAAAAAAGGAGTAATGATGATAGGAGTTAAAGAAGTTAGAGAAATATGAACTTATGAAGGGGTATGCAAAAGGGCAGAGTACAAAATGGACATTCTGCATACATAAAAACATAATTCAATGATAGTGAGTACTATTAATGTTTCTTGTGAGAGTACTATTAATGTTTCTTGTGCGCCCCCGCACTTTCTTCTATCGCCCCCGCGCGATTTTGAAAATATAGACTGGACAGAGATTACCAGTGCCAGCCAAGCCTCCTCCTGCTAGACTCCCGGCTCCCAGGAAGGAGAGATCCTTCAAGAAGCTGGGAGAACAGAAGTTCAGAGCCCCACCCAGACCCTCCCTAAGGAGCCGCATGGATAGTGGGGGAAGGCCTAGGGTACCTTCAAACTCCACCAAGGGACCCAACTCACCGGCTTGCCCAGGGCTGTGGCCCGGGGAAGCCCTGGAGATCTGGAGCAAGGCGGCAGAGGGGTGCTGGGGTTACCCAAATCCCGCACCCCCCCCTAGGCCTGGCCAAGCAGGCCTCTGGCATGGCGTGGGCCTGCCAAGCCTCCTCCTGCTAGACTCCCGGCTCCCAGGAAGGAGAGATCCTTCAAGAAGCTGGGAGAACAGAAGTTCAGAGCCCCACCCAGACCCTCCCTAAGGAGCCGCATGGATAGTGGGGGAAGGCCTAGGGTACCTTCAAACTCCACCAAGGGACCCAACTCACCGGCTTGCCCAGGGCTGTGGCCCCGGGAAGCCCTGGAGATCTGGAGCAAGGCGGCAGAGGGGTGCTGGGGTTACCCAAATCCCGCACCCCCCCCTAGGCCTGGCCAAGCAGGCCTCCGGCATGGCGTGGGCCTGCCAAGCCTCCTCCTGCTAGACTCCCGGCTCCCAGGAAAAGTTGTTTTTCTTTTAAAACACATCTTTTTTTATTGACCCTTTGCATCAATTTCTGTATTGTTGGTTTTCACTAATTTTTATATTCACTGATTGATATATATATATATGTATATTTATGCATATATTTTTTTTTCCTTTGGGGACCACACCTGGCAAGCGCAGGTATTAATCCTGGCTTTGCACTTACAAATTACTCCTATTGTATGGGTGACCATATGGGATGTTGGGAATCAAATCTGGGTTAGTTGCATGCAAAGAAAATATCCTGCTCATTGTAATTTTGTTCTAGCTCACAGCACTTTTTTGATTGATTTCTTCTATGAAGCTTTGTGTTCTGAAAAGATACTTGGTATGGTTTCAATATTGCCTTTTATTTATTTTTTTTACCACAACCAATGGTGTTCAAGGCACACTCATGACTTTGCACTCCCAGATTAATCCTGTTAGGACTCAGGGGACGGTATCAAGTAGTGAGGATCAAATACAGGCAAGCCCTGTGTAGGCAAGAGCCCTGCTTATTTTGCCTTGTTCCTGCACCTGATTTCTAATTTTTATGATTTTATGTATATTAAGCACCAACCTAGGCCAATCCCAGACACTGGACAATATAGTACCTATTACAATGAGAAACTTAAAGAAGTCAGAAGTGTCAACAGAGGACAACAAAAGTCTAGGGGAATCTCCATTGACATCAGAATTTTGCAATCTGTCTGAAAAAGTTTTAGGACAGCTATCATATATGGATGCTTGCTTGAGCTCTGTGCTGAAAGATCAATCCTGACATTGCATAGGGGAGCACATGTGGTGTTATGTGGTGCTGGGGATGAAGCTGGCATTAATTGTATGCAAGGCACAAGTGCCTTAACCCTCTCTCACTCTTTCTGTGATACTACATGTTGTAAGTGGTGGGAAATAAGTTACACCAGTAGTGTTCTGCCTTACTTCTGGTTCTGTGCTCACTCCTCGCACAGCCAGGAGAAGGAGGTATAAGGAGTGTTTGAACTGAACCCAGACAACCATGGACAAGGCAAGTTCTCTACCTACTGTATTATCACTTCAGCCGCACTGTGATCTTTACTTAACATTTGATTTTAAAAGTTTTCATCTGTGAAACAATTCACGTAGAATTTTAAATATTAAATTTTATATACTACTTTATATTCTTCAGTAGTAGTTGCATTCTTGCAATGCACTATTTCCAAAATATTTTGTATTTTGAAACATTTCATGCTTTTAATAATTTGTTTTTATATGCTTTAGCATGTTGTACTAGAGTATATTCTTTTACAATTTTTTGAAAATTTAATGAGAAATTAATAAAGGAAATTTTTGCAAGGCAGTGGGCAACATTAAAGAAAACTTAATTAGGAATATTAAAGCTGCCGGGGTATGTTTAGAAATTCAAGATTGCTGTTGCATTCCTTAAGCAATGAGAGAAAGAAATTTGGGAATACCTGTAATAAAAGCAGTAGCTTGAATGCTGAGTTTGCTTGAAAATGAGGGCACTCAGAAGAAAAGGCAAATTTTGGTAGTAAAAGTCTAAAACAAATCAAGTTGATATGAGTATCTCAAATTTGCTGATCCTGCTTACAGTTTTCATTGGCTAAACACAAGAGATTATTTTAGAAAACGGAAGCCACTTAATGCAATCCATAAAAGTCAGCCTCTAGGGAGACTTTAAAATCTCTGGAGAGACAAAGTTCAAATTTAGAGGAACAGAGAGAAAAATATAGCCATTTTTTTAAGGAACTAACTGATTTATATTGAATTTCACAGAGATATAAAATGTGGTAAGCCAGTATTTCTGTTTGTTCTGACAGGTATATCCATTCTGCATATATGTTTTTTCTAAATTTAATTTTATTTTGAATTTGTATTGGAAAATACTTTCAAACTCACAGAATTGCAAAAGATTACAAAAGTGATCCATATATCCCTAAAACAGATTTATATTTGTTAAATACTTTATCTCAGTTGCTTTACCTTTCATTTATATATTTTTCTATACTATATTTTATATTATTTAATTCAAAATAGTATGGTTGACCAACAAGATCTCCCTGAATTTTTGACCTCAAACAATCTTAGGAATGAACCAAGTCTTCTTTGGGAGTATCTGTTTCTCCCACTCAAACATGTCAGGTTAACGTTTTTTAATTACCTATGATTAGACTTGAAAAGTTGAAAATTGCTATTGACAAGAGCCAGACTGTTGAATGTTTGTCACAGACTAAATTTCATGCATATTATTGTTCTACCCATGATTTCTTTTTGTTCTCACTTGACTGTGCTCAGGTGTAACTCCTGCCTCTACACTTAGAACTCACTCCTTGTGGACTCAGGTGACCGACCATAATGGATGCCGGGAATAGAGCCTGGGTCAATCACATGCAAGGCAAGCACTCTATCCACTGTAATGTTACTCTGACCCAAACTTCTCATGTTTTTCAATTCTAAATGTAAATATTGAATTTTGTTTGTTTGTTTGTTTATTGGACCACATCCAGTGACCCTCAGGGGTCACTCCTGGCTATGCGTTCAGAAATCTCTCCCAATCCAAGCTTATCCTGGGACAGCTACTTGCAAGGCAAACGCCCTACAGCTGCACTATTGCTCTGGCCCCAACATTGAATTTTTTTTAACTTTGCTATAAAAGCTAGCTTTTGTTATTATTTTTCCAGTTTATTGTTCTAGGCAATTTGAAACAGAATCATACTTGTATTAGTTTTGGAATGTTTATTTTATTATAGCTGTAATTATTGAGAAGTTAATTTATTTTTTGTTTCTTTCAATGGATACAAGTTATACATTTGTTATGTTTCTCACATGCATTTTCAATCTTTAATTTAGATCCTTAATTTGTAATTATGATGTTTCATTTTCTCACTGACTTTACATCATTTTAAAATAATACTTTGATTTAGCAAAATTTTAAAATAAATTCTTAATGAATTACTGTAAAATATAGTTGCAAAGTTGTTCATGACTGAGTTTCTAATATACAATATACAACACAAAATCCCTTTACCAGCATATTTTCCACTATCAATGTCCTCAGTTTCATTCTTATCCTTCCCCCATGCCCTCTCCCCTGCCTGCCTCTATTTACATTTTTCTTCTCCATCTCTTTCACTCTCAACCTTTTTTCCTTTCCTTTAGACATTGCTGTTTGCAATTTTGTTATTAAAGGGTAATTGTGTTTTTCATTTTACCTCATTTCAGTACCCAGTTCTCCAGAGTAATCAAGTGCAAATGTCATTGTCATAGTGGTCTATTCTCAGCTCTTACTCTTTTTATGGGGACTACTGAGACCATATAGGGTGCTAGAGATCCAGACCCATTAACAGCGTGCAATACAAGATCTAGAGGTTTTTTTTGCCCATTTATAAGCTTTTGGAAATGTATGGAAAAGAATTACTTCCTTTGCTACAATTGTTTTACAATTCTAATGACATTAGGTCAGCTGCTTGCAAGGCAAACACCCTACCACTGTGCTACCATTACTCTGGTATCATATGTGGTCCCCATAACCTGCAGAAGGTTTTGCCTATGGAATTTTATCCCTTTGAGCCACTTCTCCTTTTAATATTTTCAAAGTTTGAGGTTTCAAATTCATTGTTCATCTAGATTCTTTTTCTCTCTGATGAATGCTAAAGCCATCTGAGATGCATGGATTAGTTGTAACTTGGGGCTATCACAAAGAAACCAAGAGAAGTGGTTCACCTTGAGGCAAATTTTCTTTAACTTTTTTATTGACTATAAATAGTCAAGTATTTTGTGTGCAGAATACTAATCATGTAAACACTTTAAAGAGGCTTGGCTGCAAAATACATGAAGCAATGCCTCCAAGGCATAGTAAATTTCTAAGTTGATTTTTGCCTCTTTGCTGTATAAGTGACCATTATTAATGCTTGTAGTGTTTCCCAAGATGGTCTCTAAAATATTTTCGATTTAGTTACTTTTAAGTGCCATTTGAAATAATTGATATATGGGGTGCCAAAAAGTAGTTCTAAAGTTTCCATAGCTATATTAAAATTGTTATTAGAACTTACAGGGAAAAATTGATTAGTGTGACCATGAAAAGGAGAAAAATTTCTTATGAGATTCTGTGATTATTGTTCTGTATGCTTAGTGAAGAAATTTATAAATGCAGCTGAGTATACAAACTACAAAACCTCATTAATTTTAACATTTCTTATTCATGTTACTAAAACCTTTAGGGGAAGTTTGCTTTGTAAGCTTTTATAGATTTCCCAGACTCATTAATTGCCCTGGTATGACTTTTGTTTACAAGATTCCCATTAGTTTGTATCTAACATTTGAAATTGGATAAACTTAAAAGTGAAAGAAATCCCACATAGAAAAATTTTCATAGGATCTGAAATAGGCAGGAAAATCACTAAAAGTATATAAGATCAAGCCAACAAAAAACTATTCTATATTATTTATATGGACAAAAATTAAAATATTATATTTAATAACGGTGATGGTATGATAAAAAGACTATATATGGTGCTAATAAAATTGTATGTTAATGTAACTTTGGACAGTAACTAATAGAGGAAGACTTTGTAAAACATTAATATTGTGTAATTTATTCTTTGAAAATTTCATATTTTCATATCTACTATTTTGTAGTACAGTCCAGTAATATTTCTAGTACCAAATAACTGAGTTAATGAAAAGTTGTATAAGATATAGTCTATCTTTCTAAGTGACTCATGAGACAATTTTAAAGTGTTTGCAATGAACAAAAAATTGGAAAATTTGGGGAGTTGGACAACATAACCAGGGCTTATTCTTGACCCTGAGGTCAGGGATCATTCCTGGTGAAATTATGGAGTTTTTTATGCTGTTCTGGGGTTTAAACCTGCATAGTTCTGTGCAAGCTAAGCACCTTACATGCTTTTATTATCTCCCACCTATATTAAGTAATTTTTGGAAGTCTATGTATGGTTTGGGGACCATACACTTGGTCTTCAGCACTATTCCTGAAACCTTTGGAGAAACTTACCTAGCAATCATGGACCCTGACAGTAATCAAATACTTTCTAATAGTATTTCATGCATAGTTTATGCCCACTGTTTTATATTTTCATTTTTCTCAGTCTCCTTAATCAATTCTCATAAGTGTGAATGTTATTAATGATCTAATGTTTTCCTTTGAAGCAAATCCTTAGTCAAATGATCATTGATTTATCTTATTATTGTTTTGATTAAATACCTGGTGCTTAACATTAAGAAGTAGTCAACCTATAATTGACACTGGTGTTTGAACCACAATCCAGTGGTATATGTGAGCCATGGGTTTTCAGGCTCTAGACTCTAAGAAACTTTCTGTTCATACAACCATAATAGTCTTTTTTTTTTAATTTTTATTTTTTGTTTTTGGGCTACAGCCAGTACTCTCTGGTGTTACTTCTGGCTATGCGCTCAGAAATCGCTGGTTTGGAGGACCATATGGGACAAACAGGAATCAAACTCAGGCCCGCCCTGTGTCCTCGTGCAAGGCAAATGCCCTACTGCTGTGCTATCGCTCCGTCCCATAAGCAGATTTAAGTATTATATATTACTATGTCTTGTTTCTCCCAAAATAGCATAGCTTCTTAGCACTTAGCTTTTAAGTAAAAATATATACTAGCCTACTATTTGTCTGTCCAAATAGATTCCTTTGACTAAAAGACAACACTCATGGAAACAAAACATAGAAAATACGAGAATTTGAACCAGGGTTAGCCCTGTGCAATGTGAAAACTTTAACTGCTGTATTATGTATCTAATACTAAAGGATTTTTCTTAATATTCAGGTTTTCATTAAAACCACAGATGAGAATAAAGAGGAAAAAAGCATATCACAATACTATGCTATGATTACTGTTGAAACTAAAATTTCTTCTGAATTAGTTGGGATGCTAGTGCTGAGAGCATACCTTTAACAAATGTCATGTTATTATGATGATTATAATGACATTAACAAAAGTTTCACGCCTCCAAGATGTACATGATAAATATCAAGTGGCTGATTCAGGAACTAAATGTCATTGCTGTTGAACTCTGTAAACTAGAGATTGAACATACTCTCTTGTGGAAGTGACTTTGAAAGAGAACTTGAAAGATGAGTATTGAGTCTCTCTGCTTAAGACCTCTCTACCTATGATGACTTGTATCACTGATAATTGAGCTGTGCCTCTGTGCCCTCTCATTTTATTTAAATATTTTTGAAGTGCTTGAATTGAAACCTCCACACATGTAAGATGTAGAGTCTATTGCTGATTTATGTACCTGGCATCTGCTTTCATCTGCTAATACATCTGTCTGCTGTTTCCCTTCACATGACATTAGCAATAACTCTGTATAGTTCGGTCTCTGCCAAAGTGAAGGAGATAGCAGAAGTATTGATCTGGGCATACTTGTGACTATGTCAGGGTTTAATATCAAGATTAATATGCAGCTGCATATCTTTAGAAATCTTGGCAAGTAAGTATCATGAAGAAAATTCTATGTTAATGTTTCCATAGACAGTAGGAAGAGAAATAGCTCACCAGTGTGTATAATTTTAATCTGTAGCAAGGTTATGCATACGGTATTGCACACTCCCTCCAGAGTGAATCTTTCCCTCTCCCTTTTTTAGTCCCTTCCTATAGTTTGCTCCACAACACACACTCTTTAATTTTCACCTACTTTGAGAATAATTAGTGATTTTGATTATAAGCTCTGAAGGAGAAGATTTTTCAATATTTTCATTTGATAGGAGTGGATAGAATAGTTTGAAAACTCACACTGCATATACTAAAAAATAGTAAAAATCATCTTTTTAACAAAAATGTATAACACTGGGGCTGGAGCTGTGGCGCAAGTAGTAAGACATCTGTCTTGCAAATGCTAGCCTCTGATGGACCACTTTTCGTTCCCCCCATATGGTCCTCCAAGCGAGGAGTGACTTCTGAGTGCATAGCAGGAGTAACCCCTGAGCATCACCCGGTGTGGCCTAATAATGCTGTATGTTTTGAATTTTAGTGTCTTAAGCACTGAACATTACAAAGTAAGGTTTCATATGTACATCACCATTTTATTGTATATACTTAGAATGTTAGAAAATAATTTTGTTTTGTAGTGTATCATCTTCCATATTTTGTCTTGAGTAAATTAATTATACATGTATAATATGGAATTTGTGGCTAACCTGGTTAGGTGATTCTCGGTGTATTTAGTCTCTGCCTTATGAATACAAACCTGATTTAATTTTCGGTTTTAGGCCATACCTGCTCATACTTAGAAGTTACACCTGGTGTTGCACTGAAGCATCACTCCTGTCAGTGCTCAGGGTACCAGAGATTGAAGCCAGGTTAACTGTGTGTAAAGCAGTTGCCCTACCCACTGTACTATCTGTACTATCTACTCAACCTCTTTTTTTTTAATAAAAAATTAGATTGATTATCTTGAATATAAAATGGACAGCTAATTCAGGGCCTTAAGGACAGCACAGTGGATAAGGCATTTGCCTTGCATGTATTAGATCCAATTTTGATCCTTGACATCTCTTACGTTATCCTGAGCCTGCTAGAAGTAATTTCTGAGTACAGTGCTATGAATAATCTCTGAGCAACACCAGGTGCTCCCTCTTCCCCAAGAAGGACAAAAGGACTGTGAAAACAAATCATCCTGCAACCTAGGTGAGAAACACAATAGAGTTTGGCGCACATCACAAAGAATGAGAACAAGCAGTGTTGGCAGGGATGTGGAGAGAAAGGAACTCTTATTCACTGTTGGTGGGAATGCCATCTAGTCCAACCTTTATGGAAAGCGTTATAAAGATTCCTCCAAACTGGAAATTGAGTTCCCACACGATACAGCTATACCACTCCTAGGGATATACCCGAGGAACACAAAAAATACAATACAAAAATCCTTTCTTCACACCTATATTCTTTGCAGCACTATTTACAATAACCAGACTCTGGAAACAACCAAGATGCCCTTCAACAGATGAATGGCTAAAGAAACTGTGGTACATATACACAATGAAATATTATGCAGCCATCAGGAGAGATGAAGTCATGAAATTTTTCTATACATGGATGTACATGGAATCTATTATGCTGAGTGAAATGTCAGAGGGAGAGAGATAGACACAGAATAGTCTCACTGATCTATGTGTTTTAAGAAAAATAAAAGACATTTTTGTAATAATTCTCAGAGACAAAAGAGAAGAGGACTGGAAGGTTCAGCTCACGAAATGAAGCTCACCATAAAGAGTGATGAGTGCATTTAGAGAAATAACTACACTGAGAATTATCATAACAATGTGAATAAATGAGGGAAGTAGAAAGCCTGTCTAGATTACAGGCAGGGATGTTGTGGGGAGGTGAGAGATTTGAAACATTGGTGATGGGAATGTTGCACTGGTGAAGGGGGGAGTATTTTTTACATGACCAAAACCCAACTACAATTATATATGTAATCAAGGTGTTTAAATAAATAAAGATATTAATAAAAATGATTTTAAGTGTGCTGTAATTCTTGTCATTCAAAATTGTTCACATCTACTATTTAACTTGTCTCCATCACAAATGTTGAAAGATTTATATATTAAAAATATTTATATATTAAAAAATAATTTTATATTAAATATATATATATTTATTATATTAAAAAGATTTATATATTATATATAAAAAGATTTATATATTAAAAAGATTTATATATTATATAAATTAAAAATTTATATATTAAAAATATATATATATTATTTATATATTTTATATATTAAAAAGTAGTCTTTTATGATTAATGTAACACTAGTATTTACATTAGCTAAAAAGAGATTTATTACTTACATTTAGAAATTTCATCAGTAGAGACCTAGTAGTGAGTAAGGTGTTTGCCTTAAGCCTAGCCAACCACAGTACCATCCTGGACACTGTATGTTCCTCTAAACTACACTAGGACTGCTCCTTGAACAGACTGAGTAGTAGGCCCTTAGCACTGCTGTGTGTGACGAAAATAAACAAACAAACAAAAATTCATCAGTACTACTAAAGTAAAATTTCATGCATGACAAGATTACAGGATTATTTTTACACCTCAATATTAGACTATTTTTAATGTCTATTAGTAGCATTATAAGACCCCATCTTATTGGTAGCATTAGAAAACTGTATTTGGGGGAGTCTAGCAGGAAGAGGTTTGGCAGGCCCACGCCATGCCGGAGGCCTGCTTGGCCAGGCCTAGGGGGGGGTGCGGGATTTGGGTAACCCCAGCACCCCTCTGCCGCCTTGCTCCAGATCTCCAGGGCTTCCCGGGGCCACAGCCCTGGGCAAGCCGGTGAGTTGAGTCCCTTGGTGGAGTTTGAAGGTACCCTAGGCCTTCCCCCACTATCCATGCGGCTCCTTAGGGAGGGTCTGGGTGGGGCTCTGAACTTCTGTTCTCCCAGCTTCTTGAAGGATCTCTCCTTCCTGGGAGCCGGGAGTCTAGCAGGAGGAGGTTTGGCTGGCACTGGTAATCTCTGTCCAGTCTACATTTTCAAAATCGCGCGGGGGCGATAGAAGAAAGTGCGGGGGCGCACAAGAAACATTAATAGTACTCTCACAAGAAACATTAATAGTACTCACTATCATTGAATTATGTTTTTATGTATGCAGAATGTCCATTTTGTACTCTGCCCTTTTGCATACCCCTTCATAAGTTCATATTTCTCTAACTTCTTTAACTCCTATCATCATTACTCCTTTTTTACCCTTTCTAACTTAAGTACTGTTGAGTCCTAATTCACAGACCAAAGTGGTGCCCTAGAGTTAACACCCACCCAACTATTTTAAAAGGCATAAAAAGGACACATATCTTTTCAACATTTTATGGGTGTTTTCTTTGACGGCTATAACTTTTGCTAAATACTTTCTTATACAGTGATGATCCCCCCCCATGTTTTTTATCTTCTCTTTATGAACTGCTCAATGTGGAATTTGGTGTGAAAGAATCCCTCAGTTTAATACTTATGTTTGAACCAAGTCATGGGTCTTGTTGGAAATGTTCTTATGCCCCCATATATCTGATAGCACCACGTCGCTTTATATCTTGTTTGCGTAGGCACAATAACATAGGAAAATACTATACATACCAATAAGTTCTTATCTAATAGAAATGGGAACTCACAAATCTTGTAGTGCAATGAGACCTTACACCCTGAACATTGACATAAAGACCTGGCACAGGCCTCAGAAGAATGGGCATTCTCCATTTACCCCTTGATCTACAGAAGACATTTACAAAACATCCAAGGTTGTATATAACATCACCCGGAGGCATTCCTGTACCAGGGACGACCCTACAGCTGCTCAGACATCGATCTACTCAAAAGAGACATCCCTTAACACTGAGAAGACAACAAGAACAATGACCTGTTTACTGGACAGGGCTTGCTGTATTGCCCCTTTATGGTGAGGTTTGTCTATAACATCACCTGGAAGCAATCCTCTACCACGGAAGACCCTACCACTGCTCAGACATCGTCCTGCTCAAAAGAGACTTCCCTTAACACTGAGAAGACTTAACAACAACAACCTGCTTACAGGACAGGGCTTCCTGCATTCCCCTTTCATGGTAAGGTGAAACGAAAAGGCACTCCACATCATGACTTCAATGTAGGACATGCAGATTCCAGAATCTTTAATACAGAAACATGAGACCAACAACAGAGACTGTGTGATAAGTGTGTTGGCGCTACGGACAATGTCTTGGATCGAATGATAACTTTCCTGAGGCCTAGAGCTGGTCTTATGCCAGGAAACTTCAGGGGTAGGATCTCTTTGTATTTAGGCCAAGGCTATTCCTTTCCATGCCTCTCATATTTTGGTGGGCCTATGCAAACAACAATTGCCACTCTAACACCGTTTTTACTGTGCTCCTTTGACTCTAATCCTTAAAACACACCCACTTAAAATTCGAGGTTAACTTAAGCTAATATGCATGTACATGGAAATGTAAAAAATACTATGCCTCTAATGTTTAAGGAGTTACGTAAGTTTGATGGCTTTAGATTGCCTTGTGTGCTGTTAAGAAATATTATAATGTGCTACAATCTGGGGACTTGAGGGAAAAAGTAATTGCACATGGATTCTGTTTTATTTATCTTAACTTTCTTTGGTGAAAATTCAAAGTTAAGATATCAGCAAGGGGACTTCTGATAATTATGTTATGGGTGATTGTCCTTCCACTGTAACTTTACCTTATCCTCTTTCTTTGCATCTTTTGTTGTCATAATTCATAATAAAAAATTATAAAAAAAAAAGAAAACTGTATTTGATATATTTTATAAACCTTTCTTACTTTTTGTACAATCTACTATAAACATCTGTTTTTTCAGATTTTTTTTTTTTTTGGTTTTTTGTTTTTGGGCCACACCCATTTGACGCTCAGGGTTACTCCTGGCTATGAGCTCAGAAATCGCCCCTGGCTTGGGGGGACCATATGGGACGCTGGGGGATCAAACCGCGGTCCGTCCTACGCTAGCACTTGCAAGGTAGATACCTTACCTCTAGTGCCACCTTCCCGGCCCCAAAATGCAGATTTTTTTGTTTGTTTGTTTGTTTTTGGTCACACCTGGCAGTGCTCAGGGGTTATTCCTGGATCCAGGCTCAGAAATTGCTCCTGGCAGGCACAGGGGACCATATGGGGCGCTGGGATTTGAACAGATGACCTCCTGCATGAAAGGAAAACGCCTTACCTCCATGCTATCTCCCAGGCCCCTTTAGATGTTTTTAACAATGAAGCTCAGGTATTCTCTGTCAAAGTTTTTGTTAAAGTAATCTAATTGCTTTCAAGTAATTTCAAACTCATGCTTAGTTATAGGTTCTGTGCCTATTCCTTCAGAAGATTTTCTATAATGAAAATGCCAGAAAACCCAATTCCACACAATTGATCTATATTTATATTCCTGCTGAGCTGTTAGTTCCCCTTCTTTTCACTCCCTTGCCTATGGAGTAGAAAAATTTGGCAGGACTAATTTTCAACAGATAAAAATACTCTGGGTGAAAAAACTGTCAATCTAGGTTATTTTTAAGGAATAAAGATGTCATTTATTTCTGCTTAGTAAGTTTCGTCAACTAAAATTTTGAATTATCACCAATTGCTGATATAAACCAAATACAATTATTATTATGTAATGATGTGCAAGTGACTTTTCTGTAGTGCAGACTATTGTTTTCAGGTTCAGCTTGGTTTCACAAAAGCTAGTTTTGAATATAATGCACAAATTAAATAAAACACTGCTGGAAGCTCCTTATAAAATAAATGCCTTTAGGAGCTAGAAGAGGGTGTAAAGCAGAGTGTGTGTTCATGTTCATGATTCTCCTACTAAAAGATATCCAGATATTTGAGTCTCACACTTTTTTAATTATTTAATTGATAAGAGATTTCAGGCAGGTTACCTAATCTGTGAGCTTTGCATTCCTGATTGTCACAAGATAATTCATGAGCGTTAATGTTATAGTGAATTTGAAGCTTTAGGAATAAATATAATTCATTTCTTACTCTTTAGTTTTGATTCAACAAAAAACAATTGATTAAAATTAATTTCCTTAAAGAATTATAATTTGACTTAAGTTTTTAGTGCTATTAATATACATTCCAAA
The DNA here is from genome assembly GCF_024139225.1 of Suncus etruscus. NCBI lineage: Eukaryota > Metazoa > Chordata > Mammalia > Eulipotyphla > Soricidae > Suncus > Suncus etruscus. Next base: position 51,885,539 of record NC_064852.1, read on the forward strand.
ATTAAACTGAGATTGCTGCTCATTAACAGTAAACATCTATGTCTTTCCTCCTTTTTGGTGCTTTATATGTGTGTATGTATACATACATACATTGGAATTTATACATATATGTCTATATACTCATAGGCATAGCATATATATATATATTCTTCACACATATATTTGTAAATTATTATGAGTATTTCTTAGTAAGTTTCTATTTTACTATATAAATAATTATTATAAGAAAGAAATTTTATTGCTCACAGGCCTGCAAACTTTTATTATGAAATCATATTTTGACATTTATGTTTTATATTTAAACAGCTTTATTACATACATGGTTGTGTTTGTGTTTCAGTCAAGTAAAGAACACCACCCATCACCAGTGCAACATTCCTACCACCAATGTCTCAAATCTCCCTCCTCCCCACCAAACTCCCGCCTGTACTCTAGACAGGCTTTCTATTTCTCTCGTACATTCTCATTATTAGGATAGTTCAAAACATAGTTATTTCTCTAACTAAACTCATCCCTGAAGATGAAGATGAAGCAGTGAGCTTCATGAGGTGAGCTGTAACTTCTAGCTCTTTTCTCTTTCCTGTCTGAAAGTTATTATTGCAAGAATGTCTTTCATTTTTCTTGAAAACCATAGATGAGTGAGATCATTCTGTGTCTTTCTCTCTCTGACTTATTTCACTCAGCATAATAGATTCCGTGTACATCCATGTATAGGAAAATTTCATGACTTCATCTCTCCTGACAGCTACATAATATTCCATTGTGTATACGTACCACAGTTTCTTTAGCCATTCGTCTGTTGAAGGGCATCTTGGTTGTTTCCAGAGTCTTGCTATGGTAAATAGTGCTGCAATGAATATAGGTGTAAGGAAGGGATTTTTGTATTGTATTTTTGTGTTCCTAGGGTATATTCCTTGGAGTGGTATAGCTGGGTCGTATGGAAGCTCGATTTCCAGTTTTTGGAGGAATCTCCATATTGCTTTCCATAAAGGTTGAACTGGACGGCATTCCCACCAGCAGTAGATAAGAGTTCCTTTCTCTCCACATCCCCGCCAACACTGCTTGCTCTCATTCTTTGTGATGTGTGCCAATCTCTGGGGTGTGAGGTGGTACCTCATTGTTGTTTTGATTTACATCTCCCTGATTATTAGTGATGTGGAGCATTTTTTCATGTGTCTTTTGGCCATTTGTATTTCTTCTTTGTCAAAGTGTCTATCCATTTTTCTCCCCAATTATTGATGGGATTAGATGTTTTTTTCTTGTAAGTTTCTGTCAGTGCCTTGTATATTTTGGAGATTAGCCCCTTGTCTGATGGGTAATGGCTGAATAGTTTCTCCCACTTAGTGGGGGGCTCTTGTATCCTGGGCGCTAAAACTTTTGAGGTGCAGAAGCTTCTCAGTTTAATATATTCCTATCTGTTAATCTCTGCTTTCACTTGATTGGAGAGTACAGTTTCCTCTTTGAAGATGCCTTTGGTCTCAATGGCCTAGAGTGTTTACCTACATGTGGTTCTATATATCTTAAGGTTTCAGGTCTGATATTGAGGTCTTTCATCCATTTGGATTTAACCTTCGTACATAATGTTAGCTGGGGGTCTAAGTCCAATTTTTTGCAAGTGGCTAGCCAGTTGTGCTAACACCACTTGTTGAAGAGGCTTTCTTGGATCCATTTAGGATTTCTTACTCCTTTATCAAAAATTAGGTGATTGTATGTCTTGGGAACATTCTCTGAGTATTCAAGTCTGTTCCACTGATCTGAGGGCCTGTCTTTATTTCAATACCATGCTGTTTTGATAACTATTGCTTTGTAGTACAGTTTAAAGTTGGGGAAAGTAATTCCTTCCATATTCTTTCCCAATGATTTCTTTAGCTATTCTAGGGTGTTTATTGTTCCAAATGAATTTCAAAAGTGCCTGATCCACTTTTTTGAAGAATGTCATGTGTATCTTTAGAGGGAAAGCAGTAAATCTGTACAATGCTTTAGAGAGTATTGCCATTTTAATGATGTTTATCCTGCCAATCTATGAGCAGGTTATGTGCTTCCATTTCCGCATGTCCTTTCTTATTTCTTGGAGCAGAGTTTTATAGTTTTCTTTGTATAGGTCCTTCACATTTTTAGTCAAGTTGATTCCAAGATATTTGAGTTTGTGTGGCACTATTGTGAATCGGGTTGTTTTCTTAATGTCCATTTCTTACTTATTACTATTGGTGTATAGAAAGGCCATTGATATTTGTGGATTAATTTTGTAGCCTGCCACCTTGCTATATGAGTCTATTGTTTCTAGAAGCTTTTTTGTAGAGACTGTAAGGTTTTCTAGGTAGAGTATCATGTCATCTACAAACAGCAAGAGCTTGACTTCTTCCTTTCCTATCTGGATTCCCTTGATATCTTTTTCTTGCCTAATCACTATAGCAAGTACTTCCAGTGCTATGTTGAATAGGAGTCGTGAGAGAGGACAGCCTTTTCTTGTGCCAGAATTTAGAGTAAAGTCTTTCAGTTTTTTTCCATTGAGGACAATATTTTCCTCTGGCTTGTGGTAGATGGCCTTAACTATATTGAGAAAAGTTCCTTTCATTCCCATCTTCCTGAGAGTTTTGATCAAGAATGGGTGTTGGACCTTATCAAATGCTTTCTCTGTGTCTATTGATATGATTGTATGATTTTTATTTTTCTTGTTGTTGATGTTGTTTATTATGTTAAATCAGCCTGGCATTCCTGGGATAAAACTTATTTGATCGTAGTGGATGATCTTCTTAATGAGGCATTGAATCCTATTTGCCAGAATTTTGTTGAGGATCTTTGCATCTGTATTCATCAGCAATATTGGTCTGTAATTTTCTTTTTTGGTAGCATCTCTGTCTGGTTTAGGTATCAAGGTGATGTTGGCTTCATAAAAGCTATTTGGAAGTTCCCTGTTTTTTTGATTTTATGAAAGAGTCTTGCCATTATTGGTAGAAATTCGTCTTGAAAGGTTTGAAAGAAATCATTAGTAAATCCATCTGGGCCTGGATTTTTGTTTTTAGGTAGATATTTGATTACTGTCTTAATTTCATCAATAGTGATGGGTGTCTTTAGATATGCTACATCCTCTTCCTTCAAACGTGGAAGATTATAAGAGTCCAAAAATTTATCCATTTCTTCCAGGTTTTCATTTTTAGTGGCATAGTGTTTCTCAAAGTAGTTTCTGATTACCCTTTGGATCTCTACTATATCAGTAGTAATCTCTCCTTTTTCATTCCTAATACAAGTTATCAAGTTTCTCTCTCTCTCTCTCTCTCTCTCTCTCTCTCTCTCTCTCTCTCTCTCTCTCTCTCTCTTTGTTAGGTTTACCAGTGGTCTATCAATCTTGTTTAGTTTTTCAAAGAGCCAACTTCTGCTTTTGTTGATCCTTTGGATTGTTTTTCGGGTTTTCTCTTCATTGTTTTCTGCTCTCAACTTCGTTATTTCCTTCTGTATCTCTATTTTTGTGTCCTTTTGTTGAATACTTTCTAATTCTAAGAACTGCATCATTAAGGTATTCAGGTATGCCCCTTCTTCTTTCCTGATGTGTGCTTGCAAAGCTATACATTTTCCTCCCAGTACCGTTTTTGCTGTGTCCCATAGGTTTTGATAGTTTGTGTCTCCATTGTCATTTGTTTCTAGGAAGGTTTTGATTTCCTGTTTGATTTTATCTCGGACCCACTGTTTATTCAGTATTAGTCTGTTTAACTTCCAGGTATTAAAGTTTTTCTTTTGTGTCCCTTTGTACTTCACATATAATTTCAGGGCCTTGTGGTCAGCGAAGGTAGCCTGCAAAATTTCTATCCTCTTGATATTATGGAGGTATGTTTTATGTGCTAGCATGTAGTCTATCCTGGAGAATGTCCCATGTACATTAGAGAAGAATGTATATCCAGGCTTCTGGAGGTGGAGTATCCTGTATATATCTACTAGGCCTCTTTATTCCATTTCTCTTTTCATGTCTAGTATATTCTTGTTGGGTTTCAGTCTGTTTGACCTATCAAGTGTTGACAATGCCGTGTTGAGGTCTCCCACAATTATTGTGTTGTTATTGATATTATTTTTCAGATTTGTCAACAATTTTATTAAATATTTTGCTGGCCCCTCATTCGGTGCGTATATGTTTAGGAGAGTGATTTCTTCCTGCTTTTCGTATCCCTTGATTAATAAAAAATGTCCATCTTTGTCCCTTCCAACTTTCCTAAGTGTAAAGTTTGCATCATCTGATATTAGTATGGCCACTCCAGATTTTTTATGGGTGTTGTTTCCTTGGATGATTTTTCTCCAGCCTTTTATTTTGAGTCTATGTTTGTTCTGACTATTCAGGTGCGTTTCTTGTAGGCAGCAGAAGGTTGGATTGAGTTTTTTGATCCATTTAGCCACTCTGTGTCTCTTAACTGGTGCATTTAGTCCATTGATATTGAGAGAAAGAATCGTCCTGGGAGTTAGTGCCATCTTTATATCGAAGTTTGGTGTGTCTGTTGGTCAGTCTTATCTTAAAGTAGGCCATTCAGTTTTTCTTTTAAAAATGGTTTTGAGTCTATAAAGTTTCTGAGCTGTTGTTTGTCTGTGAAACCATGTATTGTTCCTTCAAACCTGAAAGTGAGTTTTGCTGGGTGCAGTATTCTAGGAGAAGCATGTATTTCATTGAGTTTTGTCACTATGTCCCACCACTGCCTTCTGGCCTTGAGTATTTCCAGTGACAGGTCTGCAGTAAATCTCAAGGATGTTCCCTTGAATGTAATTTCTCTTTACGATCTTGCTGTTTTCAGAATTTTGTCTCTATCTGTGGGATTTGTCTTGGGGTGTTTTTTCTGGTGTCTCTTTTTGTTGGTACTCTTTGGGCATGCAGGTTTTGATCGCATGTATTCATTAGCTCTGGTAGTTTCTCTTTAATGATGTTCTTGACCATTGATTCTTCCTGGAGATTTTCTTCCTGGGTCTCTGGGACGCCAATGATTTTTAAGTTGTTTCTGTTGAGCTTATCATAGACTTCTATTTTCATCTGTTCCCATTCTTTGAATAATTTTTCCATTGTTTGATCATTTGCTTTAAAGCTTTTTTTCCAATTTCTTCTGCTGTATGGAGTTGTTATTCATCTCATCTTCCAGTGCACTCATTCTATCCTCAGCTGCTTTTAACCCATGGGAAAACTCAACCATGTTTTTTTTCAACTCATCTACTGAGTTTTTCATACCTGTTATTTGACCTGGAATTTTAGTTTTGAGTTTTCAGATTCCTATCTTCATATTCTCTTGATTCTTATTAGTGTTATCTTCTATACTTTCTTTGAGTTCTTTGATCATCTTCCATATTGCGACTCTAAACTCCTTATCTGAGTGACTGACTAGTTGGTTGGCCATGTTCAAGTCATCAGAGTTGCCATCATCATTCTCTATGTCTGGTGCTGGCCTGCATTGTTTCCCCATTGTCACACTTGTATTGTGGGTTTTTCTACGTGTTGTGGTTGTATTCATTGGCTAAATAATGTGCACGGCCAGGAAACGAAGCGGAGAGGCCGTGCTCCTCTGGCTCCATCCTTTCTGGGCTTGTAAACTCACCTCCAGGGAAGGCTCCTGGGTAGGCGAGCCATCCTCAGATGAGCCACACATAGGATGAAATCAGGCCAAAAATGGAGTACAGCACAGAAGACAGGCAGATAGGGGTGCTGGCATCTGAGTTCCAGCAGAGTTCAGCAGCTTCCCCTTTCTGGGAGTGTAAGCTCACCTCCAGGGAAGGCTCCATGGAAGGCGAGCCGTCTGCAGATGAGCCACACACAGGATGAAATCAGGCCAAAAATGGAGCACAGCACAGAAGGCAGGTAGATATGGGTGTTGGCATCTGAGTTCCAGCAGAGTTCAGCGGCTTCTCCTTTCTGGGCTTGTAAACTCACCTATAGGGGAAGGTTTCAGGGAAGGCAAGCCTTCCATAGATGAGCCACAAACAGGATGAAATCAGGCCGAAAATGGAGCACAGCATAGAAGACAGGCAGATAGGGGTGCTGGCATCTGAGTTCCAGCAGAGTTCAGTGGTTTCCCTTTGTTTGGTGTGTAAGCTCACCTCCAGGGGAAGATTCCAGGGAAGGTGAGCCGTGGCAGATGAACCACACACAGGATGAAATCAGGCCAAAAGTGGAGCACAGCATTGAAGACAGGCAGATAGGGGTGCTGGCATCTGAGTTCATCAGAGTTCATTTGCTTCCCCTTTTTGGGCTTGTAAAGTCAGCCATTTCTTACTCACTCACTCCCTCACTGAGTAGCTTCAGAATGCAGTTTGGGGGGGGGGTTTGCTTCCTAGGGCTCTGAGGAGAGCTTCAAGGATTCAGAAAACACAGAGAAGCACAGGACAGGGCTCCCTTCAGGTCCTCTGTTTCCTCAGAAGAAGCACAGGAGGGCGGAGACTCTACAGGTAGAGCAATCAGCACTCCACTTGTCAATTCCCACAGTCAGCCATTTCTTACTCACTCACTCACTTGCTGGATAGCTTCAGAATGCAGTCTTTTGTGGGTTTGCTTCCCCAGGGATCTGAGGAGAGCTTCAAGGATTCAGAAAAGATAGAGAAGCATAGGACAGGGCTCCCTTCAGGTCCTCAGTTTCCTCAGATGAAGCACAGCAGGGCTGAGACTTCGCAGGTAGAGCAATCAGCACTCCACCTGGAAATCCCCACAGTCAGCCATTTCTTACTTGACATTTATGTTTTAATATAAGAGTAGTTCAGCACTGATCAAGTCATTCACATATCTTTTTGATTGTTTGCATCTTTATTCAGAATGCTGATTTTTCATCCAATATTTGTTACTTTCTGTATACAGGAAATTTACCCTTATTTTGCTGGGGTTTTTTTGTTGGTTGTTGTTAGCTTGTTTGTTTTGAAAACATTTGTTTAAAAAACCATTGATTGAATTAGGCACTCCCCAAAGTATGCAAAACTCTCTTGGATCTGTGCCAGGTGAGTCACACCCAACAATGATTTTCTCGGGGCTCATTTCTGGTAGAGCTCATGGGACCATAGATGGTTTCAAGGATTGACACAAGATCAGCTCCATGCAAGGCAAGCAATTTACCTTTTAAAAACTCTAACTCTCATTCATATTTTAATTTTATAAATATAAAATGAAATAACAGATTTATGATATCCAGAAAGTAACTTTCTTAGAGTTAGATAACATTAATTTTACTTGTGTTGAGTCATCTTTTTGAATTAAAAGAAACACAACAAATCTATCTTGTGACTAGACTGAATTTAGTAAAAGCATTAAATCATTATTACCTGTTTTTAAGAGAAATTATTTATTTATTTTAAATATTTGAATTTTTGAGTTTAATAAATAAAGTAAAATGATGAATTTTATTTTTTGAAAGGAGGTAGAAATGATTTATATTATACATATTTATACCACTGAGGAACCAAGTCCTCCCAAAACACATTTATAGCATAGGTAGTTATACTGTTTTCCTGCTTGCTGGCTAAATCTTCAGGCTATTTATACATTTTGACATGTCAGATAACAGCTAAAGTATTATTTTGCAGCTGTGTCTCATGAATTTTGCTTGACAATCACTTAGATACTATGGAGAAAACTGGAGAATCATAGTCAATTTAGTGGAGGTGATATGCTGTAACATTTTACATTAATATTGTAAGTTTAAACACTTTGGCAATTATTTTATCTATACTATATAAAACTTAAAATACTTTATATATTAACTAAAGAAATTTACACTTAAGTTTCATAGGCACCTTATCTCCTATTACTCAGAGACCTTTTTGTTTTTAACTGTTATGAATGCCTCTTGAAGTTTTTTTAAAACCAGTTTTATTTAAATAAGACTATAATTAGAAGCTATAATTATTTATTTTAATTGACTTATCTAGGTTTTGATGCGTATCTATTGAGAATCACTTTTTGATCCTTAGCATATAAAAACTACACATTTTTGGCTACTCTCATTGGTGCTCAGGGTATCACTCTGTTCATGAATTATTGTGGCATTATTCTGGAAACATGTGGTAACAGCAATTGAATGGTAAGTGGTCCATTTATAAGTCTATACCTCCCATATTATCTGTATAGTCTCAGCTCAAAGATTTTTGTTTCTCTAATGTTTGATTATTTTGTGTAGTGTGTAAGTACCCAGAAGATCAGGACATGAGCCTTGGCTGACATGAACACTGGAAAGTTTTCAGTCTAATAATTGAATTATCAGGTTCCAACTGAGACCTACTTGATCTACATGATTTTAGAGCTGCTTATAGCTTCCTAGATTTTGGAAAACAGTCATTGTTTTCATGGAAAAGGAAGGTTATTGTGTTTGCAAGAAATTGACAAGTCAATTCCATACTCTCTTAGTTTAAGATTCTTTTTGTCACAGAAAATATTTTCAGGAAGAAAAAGTGAAGCACAATATTTAGACAAAGAGAGAATACTAATTCAAGTAGAATGTGTGCTTGGCTAGGGAGATGGGAGCCCCTACTAAATAAAAGAAACAATGAGGGGGGAAAGTTTCCAGAATGGCATGCTATAAAGTAAAACAAAGAGTTTGAATACCCAAATAGGATTACAGATAGTTCTAGAGTGGATTTCTCTGAACTACTTAGAAATGTTTATTACAGAGAAAATTTTTCCCCCAACATGCCTCAACTTGGGATAAGGGAAGGACTCATCCAGAAGATGTTAAAGTAGCTCTAGAGATAAATTCATTCTCTGTATTATCAAGACATCATACCTCTTTGTGAATGATTTCTAAATAGGGTTTTGCCTTCATTCTAAATTGACAGTATTATTACACCCTCTCAGAATATTTTATCTCTTCTAACATTTGATTTTTCAGTGTTATATCTTTATTTCTCTCCAGTTATTTCTTAGCCTTAATAGTTCCCTAAAATTTTCTGTTCAGAGTTCCCCTATATGACTATCTGTCTTATTATTCAAATGAACTTTTATGTATTTAAAACAATTTTAAAATTTATAAATAAATTTTATATAAATTATATAAATTTTATAAATAAAAATAATAAATTTTATAAATAAATGTTAAAATTGATATTTTTCTATTTAATAAATTTATTGTAGAATGCCATTATATATTTGGTTCATATTTTTCTGTCATTTCTCAAAATTCCCAGTATGAGGGCTAGCAAATTCTTGGTGCTAGTATAATTTTTGTAGAATGAAAATTTGGAAATGTAGTTATTTATTATTTTAACTCTGTAAAAAATGAATCAGAACTGAATTTATAGCTGTGTTTTATAATTGAGTCTAATATTAGAGATTTTTTCTTAGTTTGGGGGCAAATGCTGGCAGTGCTCAAGGTTTTCTCCTTGCTCTATGTTCAGGGATTATTTCTGACTACATTAGGAAACTACATTTGTTTTGAATATGGTATTTAGTTGGTCACTTGCAAGGCTTCATTCTAATCTCACAGAAAATTAATCAGAGGATTTTGTGTATGCTTCTTTATGCTACATAATTTTGGGTAAAATTAAGTCAGTGATACTGATAAGCAAATAACTATAAAGCAATATTAAGAGCTTTATATAAGTAAGAATGTGTTAAAAAGAAGTAACTGAAGACTGTGTCTCATAAACTCTAATTCTTCAAAATTGCATTAAAAATTTCAAACTATTTTGCAGAAGTAGTCATGACATTTTTCTCTACTTTGTATTCTATTTATTTTTCTTGCTTTCTCTTTAGTAGATATGAGGAAAAAGTGTTCCATACCTTACTTTTAACTCGATTCAGAAACTGTTTTCAGTCTGGCAGTTTAGTACAAATGCCAAGGCTCTTAATATTGGCCAACTTGTGGGGCTGGGAAGGTGACACTAGAGGTAAGTTGTCTGCCTTGCAAGCGCTAGCATAGGACGGACCGCGGTTCGATCCCCCGGAGTCCCATAAGGTCCTCCCAAGCCAGTGGTGATTTCTGAGCTCATCAAACGGGTGTGGCCCAAAAACCAATATATATATATATTGGCCAACCTGTTTTGAAGTTGGCACTTTTGTAATGGCTATTTCATTAATAAATCACACCAAGATAATCCATGGAAAAGATCAAGAGGTTTATTCACTGTGGGTTGAGTCCAGATAGAAAACTGTCTGGGTGATATCCTAAGTAGTGGTTTCACTTGCTATTTATAGGGCATTTTAGCAAAAGCCATATTTCTGATTCATACTTAATATAAAATAGTTACTTGCTGTGGGGTGCACATACACTGTACATCAAATACATCAAGGACTTTGTACAGTACAGCAAAGATACCATAAGATAAGTAGTGTACTATGATTACACTGAACTAAGTTGAATATAGCAAGTACTTTACGGAGTGCATGCACATCATGATATCACTATGGCTCCAGGGAGTTTTGTAAAATCAGCCATAATATAGTTTGGATGGAACAGGAAGTTTACCTTACATGCATAGAGGATGAATATCTGTTTAAACTATATACCCACAAACAAAATCATTTCTTTAGAACACATACTATAAATAAGTTACAAAATCAATGATAAACTTCTGTCATAGAAGCCAAATGTATGGCCCCCTGATCCATACAGGACTGATTAACAGAGTCTTGAATAAACCCTGACAATCACTGGGTATGGTGTAAAACCCAATAGAAACTGTTTCATTTTATACATTACTCCAATTTAAACTTTCCATAGTTTGTTGATTATCTCTTTGTACATACTTTCTGAAAAGTGTTCTTTATACACTTAACTATTTCTATATATAGTTTTTAAATAAGAAATAACTGCTTTAATATAAAATATAATGAATATGGATGGCATTTTTTAAAAATTTTATTGATGCCATTGTGAATTATACTCTTTCACATTTGTATTTCAGGCATATAGTGACAGTGAATTAGGGACATTTTCACCACCAATGTTGACCTCCCTCCACCATACTTCTCAGCATTCATCCCATACTTATCCCCTATCCCCCTGGACTACTAATGTAGCAAGTCCTTTTTGTGTTTAACCTATTATAGTTTGGATCACTTGATTCTATTGTCATTGACTATGGCTTGGGTATTTAGATCTTTTTATTTTTACTCAATGCTCCAGAGACCACTTTGCCCTGAGTTCCATCCACTCTTTTTTCTCTTTCTTTTTTCTATTTGTAGGAAGATGTAGAAATATGAGGCAGAACAAAAAAGTTCTAAGGTTCTATGTAATAGGCGGGCGCCCCTATCTAGAAGATATTAATAAATTTTAAAAAATGGGGGCAGGTGTGGAAAGATTTTTTTTGCATAGGCATAGTAAACATTGGGGAACTTAGAAGTAAATTTCATTGGTCTATGAGATACAGGATGTCTCCATCAATGAAGCATACTGTCATAAGACTGACCTCAAGCTCCGGGAATTGTTGGTTGTTCTACCCTACACCTCATCCCCGTTGAGCTAGGGTCCATAAGGTAGGAATGCGGTGTGTGTGTGTTCTTGACCTCTTTCCACCCACCTCTCTCCTGTGCAGGCCTGGTGCACAGGAGGTACATATATAGGCCTGGGCTTTGGACTATATGGCATTTTTGAGAACGGATGTCAGAACTGTTTATATTCTTCAAACCAATTACCAACTGATTGCACTATTGTTTTTCAACATGCCTCAGAACATAAATTGCTCCAATCTGACTTAATTAAACTCAATAACTTTGCATGGATGATATTGAGGAGTATTCTGAACCCAGGAGAATTCTCCTTGATTGTCTTTTTACCTAGTTTTCTTTTAACGTGCTGTTTATAAAGAACTCTCAGTCTCATTTTAATAGTCACTTTCAACATTTCCATAGTTGTAAAGGAATAAGACAATATTTTCCCCCATTTTATTCCAACACTATTTATTTAGTGAGAATCAGCGATATCTTTTCTTTGGTCCTAACTCTTCCCTTGACAAAATCTCTGTGACTCACTGTTCTGTAGCTAGGACTGGGGCAGTGGTCTACTTCCTTCAAACTGAATGTCAGGCATGGATAGTTACTTAATTTTGTTTGTTTTGTTTTTGGCCTTGCCAGTTATTGCTCATAGCTTACTCCTGTGCTCAGGAATCACTCCTTACATAGCTCAGGGAACAATATTGGTTGCCAAAGATCCTACCTGGATTAGTCACTTGCTAAGGCAAGCACCTTCTGCGAATACTATCACTCTGGCACCTTATAGTCATTTCTTGTTGCTTGATATACCTCTCAGCACAGACCTTTTCTCATTTATATGCAATGTATTTCTTGTTTTAATGCTAAGCCAGAATTTGAAGTATATTCTTCTAGATAAATATCTTTCTTAAAACTTATGTTGAAAGTTACCTCAATTTTAGATAGAGAAAATGCAAAATATACTTCTACTATACATAATATATACTTATAATATGTAATTATATACTTATGATATACCTAATATACTATAGAGTGTTATTTTAATCATATGAATCTTACTTTTATTGAAATATGAAATTTACTTTTATTTATTATATCTATCTATGACTTTAATGACTTTAATATTTATATATGAATTTAATTAACATTTAATATATTTGTTTGGTTTTGTGACAAAACCAAGCAGTTCTAAGGACTTATCTTAGCTCTGACTCAGAAGTCACTACTGGTGTAGCTCTGGGACGATATGGTTTGCTGAGGGATGGAACCAGGTTTAGCAAAAGCCTTATGTGCTAAGCTCTGCCCCTGATCTGAAAATGTTTATATTTTTAATTTTTGTTATGATTATTTTTGTTTGTTTGCTTATTTTGGTTTTTGGGTCACATTCAGTGATGCTTTGCAGTTACTGGCTATTCACTCAGGAATCGTTCCTGGCTTGGGGACCATATGGTACTCTGGGGATTGAACCCAGGTCCATCCTAGGTCAGCTTCTTATAAGGCAAATGCTCTACTGCTGCACCATCACTCCAGCCCCATGTTATGATTATTTTTAAATAATTATTGATATGTAAAAATCTGATTAAAATATATCAAATGACTAGCAAAAGGCACTGTTATCCTTAGCTGAATGATTTATTTAGAATTTAGATTTATTTAGAATTTGAAGTAATCAGATATTTTATGGTGGTCTGAATATTTATTATCAAATATAGGGAGAGCAGACCTTTCTGATACCCTGTTGCAAAGTGAAAAACTTGGTTCCAGTGAAGGAATTTTGTGCTTCATGTCTGATTAAAAATAAAGAGAGAAGGTATAGTTTTGTTGTGTATGATTGTTAAGATGGTTTAGAATTGCTTCTTTTATATTGTAAATTCCAGTTCCTCGGGCTCAGTCCCTCTTGTGAAAATTTCTAAACTCCTAGTCAAGTTAATGCAGTCATTTTTGACAGATCTCATTTATATTGCTAGGGATTACTTTACTCTGCTCTCTTTAAAACTAATTTGGTTCTAAAATAAGAAGTAATTAAAATTATTAAGCAGAAGATCTGAGTCAAATGTTTGACATTTTGTATGCATTAGAAAGCTCTGTCGTTTCTGTGAAGGTGTTTGCTAGACTAAATGAGATATGCAAAACATTGGTTATATGAGAAATCTTTTGGAATTTAAAAGCAGCTGTCCTATTTGAAATGCATGCTCCAGGTTGACTATATCTCCTGGAATGATGAAAATATATGGCCAATTAACTTCATTAACTGAATACTGTCAACTGTTGAAATTGTACTCAGCATAGCCAAGTACTTGAAATGTATAATTAACTCTTGCTGGAATCAGAAGTTATTTTTAGAGTGCCTCAGAAAAACTCAGTGACTAGGTAGTGTTATGAAAAATAAGAAATTGTGATTATACAGAAGGATTATTTATTACATAATCAACACTAACAATGGTGACTGTTGTAGCATCAGCTCAATCAGCACATATGATTGATAAGAGACAGATGATAAGTAAAGGAAACTGGGTGGAATCTAGACAGGAATATAAGTTTAGAAAATATTAAAGTTATACATCCTACCACAATATATTTGTTTTATATCCTACTCCTGATCAAAAAAATACAGAATGCTCAACACATCAACTTTAATAGAAAAGGTAAAATAAAATTTGAAGTATTTTCGTTTAAAAGCTCAAAAAAAAGTTTCTATAAATAAAAATAAAAATGGTGGCCAGAGTGGTGGCGCTAGAGTAAAGGCATCTGCTTTGCCCGCGATAGCCTAGGACAGACAGTGGTTCAATCCCCAGGTGTCCCATATGGTCCCCCAAATCAGGAGAGATTTCTGAGTGCATAGCCAGGAGTAACCTCTGAGAGTCACCAGGTGTGCCCTCCACCCCCAAAAAAAAACAAAAATATGAAAATGGTACAGTTCTACTTATCCCTAAAAAGAATCTCAATTGTAGAACTAAAATAGTATTGTAAATAAAGTGAAATTTAAAACAAAACATAAATGATTAATATTTTAAAATATATTTTTATAAGTTGTTGTTGCTATAATATATTTTATATCATTGAAACTATTTACAAAGTTCTTCATAGTTGGGTTTCAGACATATAGCCTCTCACACCACCAGGTTCAACCTACTTCCACCAATGTTCCCAGAGTGCAGCCCATGAGCCACCCACTCTCACCTAGGCTGCCAGTAAAACAGGCCCATTTTAGGTTTTGATTATTAAAGTTTGAGTCTCTTGATTTTATTGTTGGTAACTTTAACTTGAATATTTACTTCTTTCCTTTTTAAACACTACTATTGAACCTGAGAATACTTGGCCTCTGGCCCTCATCTTTTATACTTGTGTGTTCGACTCCTCCATTGTTTCCTTTCCCTCACTATACTCTGGAGCGACAGATATTTGAGAAAACTCCAATTTAGATAATTGCATTTCTTTATGCAATTTTTCCAAATATCACCTATGTGACATCATTCTATACTTATCCTTCAGGCTTACTTTATTTAATATAACATCTCTAATTGCATGCATGTAGCAGCAAATTGCATGACGGCATCATTCTTTACATATATGTAGTATTCCACTGTATATATGTAACAAATCTATATGTTCCACTTGTCTGTTGTTGGACATCTATATTGATTCCAACTCTTAGCTATTTTACTGAGTGCTGCACTTAATATCAATGTACAGGCATCCTTTTGGATAAATGTTTTAATGTCTGTGAGATAGATACCCCAAATTGGTAATTCTGTGTTATATGGTGGCTCAACTTTCTGTTTACTAAGAATGCCTCATACTGTATTCCATAGGGGTTGGAATAGTGTTGAGTTCCTTTTCCCCCAATCCTGCCAACACAAAATTTTTCTAATAATTTTGATATGTGCCATCTTCACTGATGTAAGATGATACCTCTGCCCTCTTCTCCCCAAAACTTGCAGATGCTTCACAATTTATATTTACTATTTCCAGACATATAGGCTATCACATTTCCTCTCTAGACAATATACAGCCTAAAACCAATTAATTAGTTGGCAAATTTTCCAGTCATACTTAGATAACCTTGCATATTTAGAAAAATAACCCTTAATGTTGATATATTTGCAACCACCTTTTGTATAATCAATCAATATATAACTTTCTTAAATAATGGGGAACCTGAAACTCCATCATTTCAACCTACTAAATGCAAAGAACGCTGGAGAATACAGAGGGCATCTGCAACTGGGTACACGGAGAGAAATCTAGGAAAATTTTCAAGTCCATCATAATGCCTCAGTATTGTAAATGAGAACCTCAAATTAACATTTCATGTTTTACCAACAGAAATCAAGGAGGCAGCAGCCAGTAAAATTAAGAACTTAAGATGAACAATTCAACCAACTCAAAGAAGAACTTTTGTTTGTTTGTTTGTTTTTGTTTTTTGTTTTGTTTTGTTTTTAACATAATTTTTATTTTGATCATAGTGGCTTACATATTGTTGACAATAATATTTTAGGTACATATTTACATAAAATCAGGGGGGATTCCCATCACCGGTTTGTCTTCTCTACTCCTCCGTTTTTGTCCTACCTCCCATATCCTCTTCCCTCACCCCCAGGGCTGCTAGAATATGTGGTCCCCTCTGTACCTATCCTATTACTTCGTAGTCTTACACCTGTTTGGTCCTGATGCCTCCTTTATTTCCCCCTCTAATTGGGAGTCAAAGAAGAACTTTTTAAGAAGATGAGATAATGCATACAGATGGCATTGAAGGAACTTAATAAGAACGTGTTAGCAGGCCATAGTTGTAAAATTAAACAGATGGAGAACCATATAGACAAATTTGAAGACAATTTACAAGCCAGCTGTGATTAAAAACTCTAATGATAAAGATGAAACAAAACAACAGAAGAAAGTGTAAGGCACTTAATGAACATAGACAGAAATAATCTCTAAATTATAGGAATACCAGAGGGGAGGAAAAAGGGAAAGGGGAAGGAGTAGTGGGAGAGAATTTCCCCATTCTCTAGAAGGAGACTGCTGTACAAAATGCAAGAGGCAAATGATGCAAAACAAAATAGACATTAAAAATAGAAAAACACCAAGACATACAGAATATTTTTAAAATCTTATTTTTAAAAACTGTAATTTTCATTTTTAAAAGTATTTTATTTAAATACTCTGGTTTACAAAGTTGTTCATAATTCAGTTGTGTTCTTTTTTTTCTTTTTTCTTTTTTTCTTTTTCTTTTTTGTTGGCACTCCAAAGTCTAGTTTTATTAAATATATACTGTTAAACTTTGAGGGTTCTATTTTTTGCTCTTACATTTTTTTTCTTTATCTTTATTTAAACACCGTGATTACAAACATGATTATAGTTGTATGATTACAGTCATGTAAAGAGCACCCCCCTTCACCAGTGCAACATTCCCACCACCAATTTCCCAGATCTCCCTCCTCCCCACCCCCCCTACACCTGTACTCGAGACAGGCTTTCTACTTCCCTCATTCATTCACATTGTTATGATAGTTTTCAGTGTAGTCATCTCTGCAACTGCACTCATCACTCTATGTGAGGAGCTGCATGTCCTGAGCTGCACCTACCAGCCCTCATCTCTCTTGTCTCTGAGATACTGTTAAAAATGTCCTTCATTTTTCTTAAAGCCCATAGATGAGTGAAACCATTCTGCGTCTTTCTCTCTCCCTCTGACTTACTTCACTCAGCATAATAGATTCCATGTACATCCATGTATAGGAAAATTTCATGACTTCATCTCTCCTGATGGCTGCATAGTATTCCATTGTGTATATGTACCACAGTTTCTTCAGCCACTCATCTGTTGAAGGGCATCTTGGTTGTTTCCAGAGTCTGGCTATTGTAATTAGTGCTGCAATGAATATAGGAGTAAGGAATGGATTTTTGTATTGTATTTTTGTGTTTCTTGGGTATATTCCTAGGAGTGGTATAGCTGGATCGTATGGAAGCTCAATTTCCAGTGGTGTTGGCACAACTGGTTAGCCACTTGCAAAAAAGCGAACTCAGATCCACAGCTAACACCATGTACAAAGGTAAAATCCAAATGGATTAAAGACCTTGATATCAGAACTGAAACTATAAGGTATATAGAACAACATGTAGGTGAAACACTCCAGGACATTGAGACTAAAGGCATCTTTAAGAAGGAGACAGCACTTTCCAAGCAAGTGGAAGCAGAGATAAACAGATGGGACTATATTAAGCTGAGAAGCTTCTGCATCTCAAAGGAAATAGTGCCCAGAATACAAAGGCCACCCACTGAGTGGGTGAAAGTATTCACCCAATACTCATCAGATAAAGGGCTAATATCCCAAATTTACAAGGTACTGACAGAACTATACAAGAAAAAAACAACTAACCCCCTCAAAAAATGGGGAGAAGAAATGAACAGACACTTTGAAAAAGAAGAAAGGCAAATGGCCAAAAGGCACATGAAAAGATGTTCAACATCACTAATCGTCAGGGAGATGCAAATCAAAACTACTATGAGGTACCACCTCACGCCACTGAGATTGGCACACATCACAAAAAAGGAAAACAAGCAGTGCTGACGGGGATGTGGAGAGAAAGGAACTCTTTTTCACTGCTGGTGGGAATGCCGTCTAGTGCAACCTTTATGGAAAGCGATATGGAGATTCCTTGACAAACTGGAAATTGAGCTTCCATACGATCCAGCTATACCACTCCCAGTTGTGTTCTTTTACAGTTATAAAGGACTTGATTGAGTTTCAGTAAAGCAATGACACCTTTCACAAATGCACATTTCCAGCCACAAGTGTACCATGTTTCCCTTTCTGCCCTCTACCCTGCCTGCCTCTTTGGTAAATATTTTTCTTTTCTCTCACCCCCCCCCCGACATTATGGTCTGTATTATTGTTGATCAACAGGTGTTGATCACGTTATCCCTTTTCTGGACTCATTTCTTGTTCAGAACGATCAGTTACAGCTGTCATTGTTATAGTGGACCTCTTTATATTCTTAGAGCCCTCACTGCTCTCTATAGCATGCTTCCTGCCATAAACTTGTCCTATTGAACACCTTTCTATTGTCTCTAGACATTATTACTACACTGCCTTTTTTTTTGTTGCATATATCCCACAAGGTATTAAGATTATTCTATGATTATCCCTCTTTCTCTGACTCATCTCACTCAGAATAATAATCTCATATCCAACCATTTATAAGCATTTCATAACTTTATTTTTCATAATAGCTGACTATTATCATTGGAAGAGTAAACGTACTTGAGCTGCTAAAGCAATCCTTTGGAAAGAGCAGATGGGTGATACAACTTTCACCAAACTTAAACAATACTATAAAGTAGGAGTCATTAAAACATCATGGTATTGGAATAAAAACAGGCCCTCAGATCAATGGAATAGACTTTAGAATTTTGAGACTGACCATCAGATATACAATCAATGATTTTTTGATAAAGTGGCACTAAATACAAAGTAGACAAGGAAAGCTTCTTTAACAAATGGTGTTGAGATTACTGGTCAACTACATGAAAAAATGTGAACTCAGACCTCTCTTTAACACTAAATACAATGGTAAGACTTACAATATTCTTAATGATTGGGTCACCTGCATACTACCTTCTAATAACACAACCACTTTATAGTGCCCACTTCTTTCCACCATTGTTTCTTTCCACCATATGTCTTCACATGCAGCTCCTGCCTACTTTACTTAGTTAATTTCTGTAGATCAGTTCCCTGGATCTGTACTTGACCACTTGTTACCATACTATATTATATACCACTTATGAGACATATCATTCTGTATCTGTTCTTTTCCTTTACTGATTTCACTCAGCATCACATTGGTTTTATCCACCTAGAGGTGTATTGTGTGTTTTTTTTCTCTTATAGCTGGGTAGCATTTTATTGTGTGTATATGTCACATTTTCTTTATATAGTTACCTACTCTTTGACATTAAATTTGCTCCCAGATCTTGTCTATTTTGGTCCTTAGGGAATATGCTAAGAAATTATGCTGTTCTAGTTCACCTGGGAGCTAAATTCTTGGGTTTTTGAGTTCTCAAAATGATGATATTATCTAACAAAGAGGATGAATAATTTTACATTCTGGTGAATATAGTCATTATCCCTTTATAGCCTTGCCAACCACATTGTTTTTATCCCTTTTCATATATTCCAGTATTGCTGGTATGAGGTGAAATCTATGTTGTTTTATTTTTATTTTTCTAGTAATAAATGATGATTATCATTTTGCCATATACTTACGGCCATTGGCCGATGAACAGCTAATCTTTGACAAAATACCAAATAATACAAAGAACAAGCAAAGCCTATTCCATACATGTTGCTGGGGAAACTGACCATTCATATGTGAAAAAAAAGGAACTGAGAGCCCATTGCACACTGTGCACAAAAGTCATTTATAAAAGGATTAAAGAGCTTGTTACTAGACCTGAATGCATATATTAAATTGAGGAAAACATAAGCAGGTCCCTTCATGATATTAAACCTGGAGCATATTCAATGACTCACTGCTATTAACCGAACAAATAGATGCAAAACAAATGGGACTAAATCAAATTTAGAATATTTTGCACCACTAAAGAAATTAAACTAGAATTAAGAACATCCCATGTACATGGAGAAATACTTTTCCATATCTCTTTTGACAAAGGGTTAATATCCATTATTTTGAAAGAAATTGTAAAACTTACAACTAAAATAAATAAAATTACAAAATGGGAAGACACTTTACTAAAGAAGACATTTTGATTTTGATTTTTAATCAACAATAGGGTAAAGTTTTATAATTACTTTCTTGGTTCATCATTATTGAGAGTTGAAATGTCCAGTCATATCTTGGATTTGTCTTTCTTTATAAGTCAGTCAGATTTAATTTGCTTTGATGTTGTCTGTTAACTGAAACTATACTGAAGAATCGTATTGTTCTTAGAAATTTGAAAATGATGTTCTTTGGTAGCAACCCTACTCTTAAGTTTTTTTTTCTGAAATTTAATTTTTCTGAACATAATATAGCTAATCTTGCTATATTTCTTGATTTATATATAGTCATACTTCTGTTTCACTTTTTTTACAACTTTTTTCTGGGACACACCCAGCGGAATTCAAGGGTTACTACTGGCTCTGCACTCAGAAATTGCTCCTGGCAGGCTCAGGGGGTCCATATGGAATGCTGGGAATCAAACCACAGTCTGTCCTAGGTCAGCTGTATGAAAGGCAATGTTTTACCACTGTGCTATGTCTCTGGACCCTTCATTTCATGTTTTCTCTCTCTCTCTCTCTCTCTCTCTCTCTCTCTCTCTCTCTCTCTCTCTCTCTCTCTCTCTCTCTCTCTCTTCCTCCCTCCCTCCCTCCCTCCCTCCCTCCCTCCCTCCCTCCCTCCCTCCCTCCCTCCCTCCCTCCCTCCCTTCCTTCCTTCCTCCCTTCCTTCCTTCCTTCCTTCCTTCCTTCCTTCCTTCCTTCCTTCCTTCCTCTTTCTTTAGTTCTTTCTTACTTTCTTTCTTTTTCTTTTCTTCCTCCCTCCCTCCCTCCCTCCCTCCCTCCCTTCCTTCCTTCCTTCCTTTCATCCATCTTTTTTCTTTTGGTTTCTAGGTCACACCTGGCTTCGCTCAGAGGTAACTCCTGTTTTAGTGCTCAGAAGCCTCTCCTGGCAGGATTGGGAGACCATATGGGTCTGTCCTTTGTTGGTGGCATGCAAGGCAAATGCCTTACTTCTGTGCAATCGCTCCAGTCCCGTATTTCAGTTTTTTTAATTTGGATCTTTCTTTTCTTTCTTTTTTTTTTTTGCCTTATTTTTTGGTGTAGGATTTCTAATAATATGATGCGTAATAGTGGAGATAGTGGGCTTTTAAAATTTGTGCTTGATCTTAATAAAATACCTAATATTTCATTGAATATTATTTAATGTGAGCTTTATATATATATCACCTTTAATACAATGAAATCAGTTCCTTCTTTTCCATTTTACTGACCTTTTTCATCCTATGCTGAACTTTATCAAGTACTTTCTATACACATTTTAATATAATTTGCCATTTTATCCTTTATTGTTGTACCATATTAGATTAGTTGATTTGTGCATGTTTACATTCTTATATTCCTAGAATAAATTATCTAATCATTATGTATATTTATTTTATATGGAATTTTGAATATCATGTGCTTAGATTTCATGAGGAGTTTTGCTTCTTTAAACATTTAGGTATATTGGTTTATAAAACATTTTTTTTGTGTGGATCATGTGTGATTTGATGTTTGTAAATATCAACCTCATAAGTGTTCTTGCCAGAAATCCTTTTTCTATAAAAATAAATATGGGAGTTGAGTAGCAGGTCATCATTCATATTTTAGTAGTTCTCATAAATTAAAGCATTTTATCCTAAACTTTTTTATTTATGGGAATTTTTGATTGTTTCAATTTATGCATGTATAATTGCACCTTTCAGGGTTTTCTGTGCTCTTTTGTTTCAGTTTTAGAAGATCTTACAATTCCAAAAATTTTTTTTCTTTTATTTCTTGGTTATTCGGTTTGCATATAGACCTACATTGTAATCTTACTTGGTTACTTTATTCCAGTAACTTCTTTAAAAACTCTTTTTTTTTCTCATTCTATTTGATAGTTTTCTCTCATTCTTTCATATGGCTAAAGATTTGCTGGTGGTGGTTACATGCTTAAAGGGCCAGTTCTTTGATTTTGTTGATCAATGTGATTCCCATTTTATTTCTGTTCATTATTTTCTCTCTTCAAATAAACTTTTATATCACTTGTTCTTTACCTAGTTTTTTTTTTTACATTACTTTAGTTTGAGAGGTTTTTGTTTGTTTGTTTTTGGTTCTCTGATGTAGCATGTATTGTTTTTTCCCTATTGGTATTGTGGCTGCTGTATATCAAATCTTTGGATATTCATGTCTTCATTATTTGGTTCCAGGTGTTTTTAATAAGAAATGCTTCATTGATTTCTTCATTTCTTTAGCAATAATATAACTTGTTTAGTTTCCACATACCTGGCTTTTTACAATTTTAATTTTCATTAATATAGTTTATAGCATTGTAAAAATATACTTGATGGAAGTATAACAATGTTTTTCTTTATCTTTGGTCTATACTTGGTTTGTTCAATTTTGTCACCTGACTCTGCTTAGGAATCAGTCCTGGCATGGAATTTTAGTATTTAGTATTCAATATTCTAGTATTTGGTATTTTCCCAGCCTTTTTTTAAAAGTCTGTTTATAATTAAGTTCAAGAGTCCTTAAGGGCAGCAATAAGTTAGTATTTATTTTATAATCCATGCATTCATTTTCTGCCTATTGATTGAAAGTTTAGGCTGATAAAATCTAGCAGTTATTAAATCAAGGTAATCATTATTATTTTTCTCTGTATAATTTTCCGTTTCTTTTTTATTTTTTCTTATTCCCTATATTTATCTCTGATATGTAGTCTTTTGTGATATTCATATTTAATTATACTCTTTTAATTTGATTCTACTAATTATTTTTACATTGTAATTAAAATGAGATTTATTTCTAGAATTCTAAATTCATAACGTATTTTATTTTATTATTTTATTTTATTTTATTTTATATTTTATTTTATTTTATTTTATTTTGCTGTCCTATCACTCCAGCCCCAGGAGTGTAGTATAATCTTTCAGAATAAATTCAGTTTAATTTCTTTTTTTAATTTTTATATCATTATTTAAACTGCGTGATTACAAGCATGGCTATAGTTGGGTTTCAGTCACAAAAAGAACACCACCCTTCACCAGTGCAACATTCCCACCACCAATGCATCTATCTCCCTCCACCCACACCCCCTGCCTGTATTCGAGACAGGCATTCTACTTCTCTCACTCATTAACATAGTCATGGTAGTTATTGGTGTATCATTTCTCTTACACACCCCTCCTTGAGGTGAGCTTCATGCCGTGAGCCAGTCCTTCCGGCCCTCAACTCTGGACATATTACAATAATGTCTTTTATTTTTCTTAAAACCCATAGACAAGTGAGATTATTCTGTGTCTCTCTCCCTCTGACTTATTTCACTCAGCATAATAGTTCCATGTCTAGGAAAATTTCAAGACCTCATCTCTCCCGATTGTTGCATAATATATAAAAAAGCATATAGATGTGTATATATAATGGGTTTTGAACAGACCCCAGAACCTGAATAAAACTTATACCATACCTGTTTATTTATCTATTTATTTTTAGTGAGTATAGTTATTTAAGAGGCTCTACTCAGTAGTACTCAACTTCTGGCTTTGTGCTCAATGGTTACTCTTCTAGTGTTTAGTGGATAATATGTAGTTTTGGAAATACAGCCTGTGTTGCCCACTTACAAGGAAAGCACCATACCCATTACTCATTTCTCCAGTCTCTTCAACAATAAATTTTATTTACATTATAAATTAAATCTAGGTATGTAAAATTACCAAAATTAAGACAGTAGGATGGAGGAGGAGCTACTCCGGGCTGAGGATGTGAGGGAAACGTGGCAGCGGGGTCGGTCGGGATGCGGCAAAAAGCAACCATGACTGGGATAATAATTTTCGTTAAAAAAAAAAAAAATAGACTGTAGGAGTCTAGAGCGATAGTTCAGTGAAAAACAGTGCCGACTAACACAGAACACAGTAGAAAGGCCTGATCACCCTGTAGTATGTCCCAAACAACAACAAAAAAAAATTTAAATAAAGCACGATGCATAGTTGTAAAACTAAAAATAAAATGGTCATTATAGAGAAAAATGTCAATTAAATTATCTCTTCTTATAAAATTTGAGTATACTTATATAGCAAATAGCTAAATGATTCTATCTATATATTAAGTATTTGGGGTTTCATGAAAGGTGTTGAGTTTTGGGGCATACTTGGCAATGTTCAAGGATTAGTTCTGACTCTTAGAAGTGACCTCTGGTGGTAATTAGTAGCTATTTGTGGTGTAGAGGACTAAAATGGATGAATCACTCTCAAACTCCAATATGCTTGTTACATATAGTCAGGTAGAATACTGGGATTTTAAAAAGAAACTAGCAAGAAATAATAGTGTATTTCTATTCATATGCTTAAATAATTTTTTGTTTGTCCATTTAATCTGTAGCTTGTCTAGCGAGTAAGCACCATGGCAAAATATGCCATTTTCCTCTTTAAAGAATGACAGCCAATTAGGTAAAATAGGTTTAGATAATAACAGCCAAAGTAAAATTATTGACATTTCATAAAGATTTGATTATCTTTTACGAAGTATTTAGTTAAACTTGTATCTCATTGGTAGTCCCATAGTGTTTTTGTAAAATTCCTAAGTTTTAAAGTTTCTCTACTTATTTAGGACACATGCTTAAATATAAGTGTGAATTTAGGCCTCCACATTTTGAAAGTTAAAAAATATTTTTGGGGGAATACCCAGTGTTGCTCAGGGCTTACCCTCATTTCTCTGTTCAGAGATTACTCCTGGCAGGCTCCAGAGAATATACGGGGTTCCAGGGATCAAATTCAGGTCTACCACCATGCAAGGAAAGCACCTTACTCTGTCATGCCTATGCATTTTGAATGGCTGAATTCCTGAAATATTTAGATATCTGAAAAGTGTCAAGAGTATAGTAAAAGTCAGATTTCTGAAACTTTAATGATATTTTTATTATTAAGCCAGAACTTTCAATGTAATTATTTTGATTGTTAAATAGAATTTTATTGTAGGATATCAGTATCCTAGTTGCTTTTTATTAATAAAAATAAAAGTCCAAAGGAAATGAAAAACCAAAACCTAATATAATTAATGAAAAGCAATAAGACTTATAATTACTGTGAGTAAATACAAATATCAGCAGCTAGTTTATACAGATGGCCAATAAATTGCTGGAATACTGAAAACAAACATACAAGGCAATTATTGACAATATGTGATCTTTGAGATTAGCTTTGATTTTGGGCAGAAGCTTAGCTTGTTTTCTTGATCAGGAATTTTCTCCATGAAAAAATAATTATCAAGGTATTACATTTTAGACAGAAGTGTGCCCATCAGCACATTGACATCTAGGCTTTTACTACTTATTTCTTCAATAATCTTTTGTAATAACCTCTCCATGAAATTACAGTGGTTAATAAGCATCCACCTTAAGTAATCCTAAAGAAAGAAGAGCTTAGAAATAAATATCTCAAAAAAACCAATAATTTTTGTGTCCTTTTTTTTCATTTACTTTTCCAAACTGGAAGTATAAGAGCAGGGGAACCTTCTGGATGTGAACTTAGATATCAGAACCTAAGACAGGGGGCTGGAGAGATAGTATGGATGTAGGGCATTTGCCATGCGTGCAGAAGGATGGTAATTTAAATCCCAGCATCCCATATAGTCCCCCGAACCTGCCAGGAGTGATTTCTGAGTGTAGAGCCAGGAATAACTCCTCAGCGCTACAGGGTTTGACCCAAACCAAAACCCTCCAAAAAAAAAGAACATATGTTAAAAATGGAACAGAATGATGCATTGATAGATCAAGCAAGATAATCAACATAACCATTGTGAAAAGTTCTTAAATAAATCACTGATTAGATTTTATGACACAAAGTATTTTAACATAGTTTAATAATCCATTTCTCTGCTCACATATATTTTATTATTTCTAAAAATTTAATTGTAAATTATTTATTTAAAGATTCTTATTTAATTTTACTTTTTTTTTGGGGGGGGGTACACCCAGTGACACTCAGAGGTTACTCCTGGTTATGTGCTCAGAAATCGCTCCTGGCATGGGAGCGCTGGGGATAGAACCCAGGACCATCCTGGATCAGCCTCGTGCAAGGCAAACACCCTACTACTGCTCTATCTCGCAAGCAAAACTTTATTTCTTTTTTTGATAATATCTTTAAGCACCATGATTAAAAAATTGCTTGTAGTTGAGTTTCAGTTATAAAAAAGAATACCCCTCTTCACCAGTGCAACCTTCCCACCATCAATGCCCCCCCATCTCCCTCCTCATCCACCCCCTGCCTTTATTTGAGAATGGCATTCAATTTCTCTCAGTTATTACCATTGTCATGACTGTTTTTAATGTAGTTATTTCTCTAATTACACTTAACACTCTGTGATAAGCTTCATTTTGTGGGCTGGTCCTTCCAGCCCTCATCTCTATTGTCTCTTTGTATTATAACATTAATGTCTTTTACTTTTCTTAAATCCCATAGATGAGTGAGACTGTTCTGTGTCTATATCTCACTCTGACTTCTTTCACTCAACATGATAGTTTCCATGTCCACTTACATATAAGAAAATTTCATGACTTTTTTAATCCGGATGGCTGCAAGTATTTCATTGTGTATGTGTACCAACAATTTCTTTAGCCATTCATCTGTTGTTGGGCTCCTGGATTGTTTCCAGATTGTGAACCAGGATTCTCACTTTTGTAAATAGTGCTGCAATGAATATAGGTGTGCAGAAGGCATTTTTGTATTGTGTTTTTGTGTTCCTAGGGTATATCCCTAGAAGTGGTATAGCTGGGTAATATGGGAGCTCAATTCTCAGTTTTTTGAGGAATCTCCATATTGTTTTCCATAAAGGCTGGACTAGATGGCATTCCCACCAGCAGTGAATGAGAGTTCATTTCCTTCGACATCCTGCCAACACTGATTTTTCTTTTTTTAATACATTTTTGATTTAAGTAACATGATCATAGTTGGGTTACAGTCATAACCAGAACACCCCCCCCTTCACCAGTGTAACATTACCCCCTCCCCCTTCCCATCCCCTGCCTGTATTCGAGACAGGCATTCTACTACAGTTATTTGTTTTTAAGTTCAGTAAGTTGTATTTTTTTAAAGGATAAGAGTAAAAAAATGTAGTAAGGGTGTGACTGTGGCAATCGCCGTTGTTTGCATAGGTCCAGAAAAATGGGGAAAATGGAAAAAAATCCTTGACCTGATTACAAAAAGGCCTCACCACAGAAGTTTATTGGCATAAGACCGACTCTGGGTTCTAGGCATACCAGTCTGTCCAACTCAAGTCATTCTCAAGGTCCTAGTGAAACACCAGCCTGACATCGATGATTTTTCTTGTTCTTTGTGATGTGTGCCAGTCTCTGTGGTGTGAGATAGTACCTCATTGTTGTTTTGATTAGCATTTCCCTGATGATTAGTGTTGTGGAACATTTTTTCATGTGCCTTTTGGCCATTTGTATACTTATTTTTTCAGTTTTTTAGTTTTTAGTCTACACCTAGAGTGATTAGGAGTTGTTTCTGACTTCTGTGTTTGGGAGAATATCCCAGTGATGTTGGGGAAAACTGTGAAGTTGGGAATTGAGAAGCTGAAATCCTTCTGCTCAACCAGTTGAATGCTCTGCATATCTTTTTTTTAAAAATCTCTACTTTAGATATGGACGCAAAACAGCCTCTGTAATAATATTGGGTCTCATGTTTCTGTGACTAATGTTAATAAACAAAAGTTGGGACATAGTGATAGCACAGCAGTAGGACATTTGCCTTGCACATGACCAAGCCCAGATGGACCAAGGTTTTATTCCCAATATCTTATATGGTCCTTCGAACCTGCCAGGAACAATTTATGAGCTCAGAGCCATGAGTAATTTCTGAGTTCCCCCGGGTGTGGCCCTAAAACAAAACAAAATCAAAAAAGCAAAAACAAAAAAACCCCAAAAGTTAATAAATTTCAAGAGTTGATTAGGCATTTTATACACCTTACTAGATACAATTTCATGTTCAGAAACCATTTTATTTATTTATTTTTATTTTTATTTTTTTGGATTTTGGGTTACACCTGGTAGCACTCAGGCTGTATGCTCAGAAATTGCTCCTGGCAGGCTCAGGGGGACCATATGGGATGCCGGGATTTGAACCACTGTCCTTCTGCATGGAAGGCAAATGCCTTATCTCCATGCTATCTCTCCAGCCCCCAGAAACCATTTTAAAATTATTTATCTTATTTCTCAATTAGATGAGTGAACTAGTTCATTTTTCAATGTGGGTGTAATGTTGCAATCTTGATGAATCGTGTGCATGATAATATATCAAATGCCAAAAATTAGGTATTTTAAGACCTATTTTTGGCCTATTTTTGGGGGTTTATTAAAGTGGCTCTGTTCCTCTTGGTATTTTCTTACAAAATGCTTATCAGATTATTCTACCATCCAAAATCAGTGCTTTTGTTCCAAAGTAATTTATATTTTTTATTTGATATTTTAGTTTTGTTGATATAAGTAGAGGCAGTATAAAGCTGTAATGCTATGGTATTACTAACCATTTAAATAACTTTAATGAGGAGATATTCTAAATGCAAAAGGAAATAAGAGCACATTTCAGTATTATTTAATTACCTTAGAGACCACTTTAAAACTTGTGCCACTTGCTTCTGACACATTTATGGCTGTGGCATGTGCCAAACAACCTTTCATTCTATGTAAGAATATCATGGACTAGGATCAAGGCCAATATTACTGGGGGAAAAAATAGATCTTCCATGACATTAACACACAGGAAATTTCAAACTAGAGAGAAACTCAGAATCACACATGGTGCCACATAGAGGAAAACATACCACTGGAGAACCCAGACTGGTTCTGTAGGAGCTTCTTTGTGGTATTACAGAGACGCAGCATTTCACAGCTAATAAGTAAGGTCTCAGTGAAGGATGTGGTCGATGAACCAGAGACTGAAAGTTCAGAACTTTGCTGAAGAAAGGCACAGGGGAGTCAAAAATTACCACCCAAGTTTAAAACAATCTGAATTGGAGACATTATATAAAGCTGGCAAGATGTCCATGAAATCAGAAGTCCCTGCAAATTGAACTCTTCTAGAACAGGAGGCACACTTGGGTGAATTCCACCATTCTAAGCAGAAGCAAGCACCAGGGGGCAAATTGTGTTCACCAGGCTAAAACAAAAAAAATAAATAAATAAAACCCAAACCCGACCAATGTCCCATTTTCTGGGTGATTATAAGCGGTAGAATGAAATACTTAATAAGAAAAACTGACAGCAGGGTTGGTCAATGTTGTTTTGTTTTTGTTTTGAATTATTTTTTGTTTTTAGACCATACTTGGTAGTGCCTGTATTTTACTCTTGGTTCTGAACTTAGGAATTACTCCTGTTGGTTCTCCGTATGAAATATAAAGTGTCCAGGATTGAACTGGGTAGGCCACAAACGAAGCAAATAATCTAATCACAATATTATCACTCCAGCCAATGCTGAAAGCAGTTCTACCTCTGCTATTTCTAATATCCTTAACTCCAGATCTGGTCAGAGTAGGATTATAGGATCCTCTTCAGTTCATCTTAAACTCAATAATAAATAAAGCTGGAGCCATAGTAGAGTAAGTGACATACTTGTTTTACATGTGACCAACCCAGGTTTAGTCTCTGGCACTACGTATGGTCTCCCTAGCCTCACCATGGGTAATTTAGAGCTTAGAGTACACCCTGAGCACAGCTGCATGTGGTCCCAAACACCATTCTGCAAAAAAAATAAAATAAAATAAAATAAGGGGAATATATTAAAAAGTATAATATTACAATATATTTTTTACACTTAAAAATTATCAAAAATTTTTTCCTTGTTATATTGAAATACAAAGTGTTTTCTATATCTTTAAATTGTGTCACATTCCCTGGAGGAGAAGTTCTGAAAACAAATGCTAATTCTTTAATGGTCACTCTTCTGCTGATTGTCATAAATTTTATATTAATTAATATGATATTTTTTTCAGTAATACCGCTCAGCATTTCCTGGCTTCACTTTTACTTCTACAATGAAGTCATTTTATAATGTTCTTTTATTGAACACAAATTTATAATTAATATATAACTGATTTACATTATTTGAACTGATTAAAAAAGGTACAGATAATGCTTAAGAAAGAGCACAGTCTTTAACAAATTTCTGTGAATTTTCTTTGGTGTACATTTAAAAATATTATATTTATGCAGTTTAATATTGTTTTAATGTAAATAATGATGCTCTTGTACATGTAAGTAAAATATAGATATATTTCAGATCATTAAATATTTTGTACAGCATAATTTTAATGATATTATTACTTAGACTTACTATATAAAATATGTGTTTCTATATATAAATATATGTATGTGTGAGATAAATAACATTTTTGCATATAAAATGACAATTCTTAGTTATATATAGGTAAAATTTTAGGATGTATCTAAAAATTATATATACTTAGACTATTTTTATTTATATATTTTGGATTTTGATTTATATCATGTTATGCTTGGTGATTACTCCTGGCTCTGCTGAGGGATCACATCTAGTGATGCTTGGAATATTTTTAAAGAGTCATGATTTATTTCCTTTGTTCATTGTATAGTATATTTTATGAAAGTGTTATTTGGGCATTCACCATAATACTTATGTTTTTTTGGTAAATAACATACTAAACAAATAACACTGGTTCATTTTTTACTTAATAGAATAAAAATATGGACAAAAAGAGAGTGTTGGCCTCTGGTTATAAAGCTGATAGCTGCTGATATTAAAGCATTCAATTTTTACATAAAATTATTATTGAGAATCATTTGTCATAGTTATAGTAGCAATTATCTTTATTAAAAGTTCTCATTGGGGATCGAAATACATTAGTCACCTGCTTGCTTTGTTGAAATGGTGGATTCTTTCAGCTATCTGCTTAGGATCTGATCTGTGATGTAGTTAAAACCCCAGAGGCAATATTCTCCAAATATTTAATTGTATGCCATTATCAGTAGAAAATTTTGTGTATGTGGAATACATATAATATTAATGCATGGATATATTTTTCTGAACTCAAATATTAACTGTTCCCAATGACTATGTTTAATATAAGTACAGTGTAGAGACTTTACTTTTATAAAATGCTTACAACTGTTAATTTTAAGCATCTTTACCATTGTCCCAGTGTCCTTCCTAAATCTTATCTCTTCCCCACTCCATTGGCAAACTTCCTACTGAAGCTCAGTTCTCAGTTTCTGTTGCTTTTAGGCATTTGTTATTTCCTTATTATGTTCTTTTTATTCCACATTCAAGAGAGATGGTTTTATATTAGTCTATCTTCTTTTGAATAACTTAGTTTAATATGTTCTTAGTTTATCTATGTAACAGAAAATTACATAATTTAGTATTCTCTTACAGCTGAGTAGTATTTTATTGTGTACTTGTACCATAGTTTCTTTATCTACTCATCTGTTATTGAATACTTGAGTTGGTTCCAGATCTGGACTATTATCAGTAGAGTCTCAGTGAATATAGGAGTGTAATTATTTTTTTCTGTATAGTTTTTGGCATTTGGAGTAGATGCAAAGAAGTAGAATTGCTGAGTCATGTGGATGCTCAATTCCTAATTGTGTTTAGTTTATATTTTGGGCCACACCCAGTGGTGCTCAGGACTTAAGCCTAGCTCTGCATTCAGGGATCCTGGCAGACTTAGGAGCCAAATGAGATGCTAGAGGTCAAACACAGATATGGCACAAGCAGGGTAAGAACCATATCGGCTGGACTGTCACTTGGCCCCTTAATTCCTAATAGATTTGAGACATATTCATTTTGTTTTCCATAATGGTTGTACTATTTGACATTCTCACCAGCATCAGACCAAGGTACTTTTACCACATCTCCACCAACACTAGACTTTGTTATTTAGGATGTGTGCCAGTCTTACTGGCATGAGGTGATATATGATTGTCTTGATTTGCATTTCTCTAATAATAAGAGAATTCTTATTTCTTTATACCTTTCACATCAGTTTTTATGTAGAAAATGTATTATTTTATACCTTTTTTATAGTTTTTATGTAGAAATTACATTATTTTCAAATTTAATTAATTTTTTTTGGGTGGCCATACTGGGTAATACTCAAAGGTTACTTCCATTTTTTATGTTTTTGGGTCACACCCATCGGTCCTGAATTGGCTGCATGCAAGGCATATGCCCTACTGCTATGCTATCTCCCAGGCCCACAAGGGTTACTTCTGTCGCTGTCATTAACAATTGCTCATTGCTGTGCTCAGTGCACCACACTGGATGCCAGGAATTCAATCCCGGTGGACCATGTGCAAGGCAAATTCTCTACCCAATGTGCTATTCCTCCAGTCCTAGCTTCAGGATTCTTTTAAATAGAAGTATTGAATTAATTCAGAGTTGCCTTTAGTTGTTTTCAGTTTATGTACTGAACTGAGTCTAAATTTAGTTAGTATCTAGTGATGAATCTTCACAGACTGGAGTGTGATTGGGTATAGAGTGAATATTAGGGCATAAAAAAAAACTTTGAGGTATAATAGCCCTGAAATCCCAGTCTAAACTGTGGATCATGACACCTTAATGGGCCAATTTAATAAATAATTTTGAAATAAATTTGTGATTTATTTTCAGTAAATGCTTCATTTGTATACCTACTTTACCATATTTTGGGGCAGTTTATAAAAATGCAGATGAAAAAGTGTTCATAACTAGAAAAAGTTCAAGAAGCTTTAGTGCAAAACACCAATACAATAAAATAAAAATATGAAATTGTAGAGGAGAAAACATTGACTATAGATTTTTAAGTTGCCAGTCAAGGATTATATTGATAAGAGTAGTTCATAGTCACATGAATATTATGCAGAACACCAAATGAGAAAAAAAGCATTTTAATAATGTGAATAAGCTACAAAGCCTGTTAGTTTTACTATTAGACTTACATTACTTTAAATTTTTTTTTCGTTTTTTAAGACAAAATTTGAGAGATGTATGCATGATCAAGATTGAATTATTATTCTTAGTGGGATTTAAAAATACATATTAAATATTAAAATACTGCATATAATATACTAAGAAGATTAATTTAATAATACATGACCTTGTAAAACTATTCTCTCTTATTAGTCACAAGAAAGTCTGAATTTATTTTTGGATAATGAGAACAGGATTGGTAATATTTAATGGAGTAAAATTTAGCCTATATAAGAGAAACTTTGTTAAACATAGAGAATATATTAAAAATCAAGCATTTAAACATCAAAAACAGTTTTAGAAATTAGTTGTTCCTTGGTTCCATAGATGATTTTTCACTTAGCTAACTGGCAGAAATAGCTTCCAATTTTATTGATTCCTAACGGAAGGCACCTTCCTGGAAAACAGTAGTCAATGTCTGCTGGACTTACATAATTGGCACTTGCTGCTTAAAACTTTTCTTTTTCTTTCTTTCTTTCTTTCTTTCTTTCTTTCTTTCTTTCTTTCTTTCTTTCTTTCTTTCTTTCTTTCTTTCTTTCTTTCTTTCTTTCTTTCTTTCTTTCTTTCTTTCTTTCTTTCTTTCCTTTCTTTCTTTCTTTCTTATTTTCTCTTTCTCTTTTTCTCTTTCTTGTTTCTTTCTTCCTTCCTTTCTTTCTCTTTCTTTCTTTCCTTCCTTCCTTCCTTCCTTCCTTCCTTCCTTCCTTCCTTCCTTCCTTCCTTCCTTTCTTTCTTTCTTTCTTTCTTTCTTTCTTTCTTTCTTTCTTTCTTTCTTTCTTTCTTTCTTTCTTTCTTTCTCTCTTTCTTTCTCTCTCTCTTTCTCTCTTTCTTTCTCTCTTTCTTTCTCTCTTTCTTTCTCTCTTTCTTTCTCTTCCTTCCTTCCTTCCTTTCCTTCCTTCCTTCCTTCCTTCCTTCCTTCCTTCCTTCCTTCCTTCCTTCCTTCCTTCCTTCCTTCCTTCCTTCCTTCCTTCCTTCCTTCTTTTCTTTTCTTTTTTGGTTTTGGGCCACACTCAGTGATATCAGGGGTTACTCCTGGCTTTGTGCTCAGAAATGGGGACCATATGGGACTCCAGGGAAACAAACTGAGTCTCTTGCTTGCGCCACTGCTCTGGCCCCTAAAATTTTTTTGACAAATAAAGATCTAGTTACTGAAATTGAATGATCAGATATCAAAACTTTCAAGAGTGACAATGATAAAAAAGAACAAAAGTTATTGTCAGCCTGAAGGGATTACAAAGAGCAGAACAGGGTTTAATCCCTGACACTACTCACAGACTTGCAAGCTATTCCAGGAGATATACCTGAGCACAGAATAAGGTGTATGTCTTTAGTATTGCTGAGTGTGAAGTTCCTAATCTCCTTTAATAAAGGACACTAAATGCTTATTGCTAGGTGATTTAGCAATAGGTTGTCATACTTTTTCATTGAAATATAAATTTGCTTAAAATACAATAAGTAGAGGGGCCAACATGGTTCAATCCCCCAGCCTGCCATATAGTTTTCCTAGCCAGGAGCTATTTCTGAGCGCATAGCCAGGAGTAACCCCTGAGCGTCCAGGTGTGGCCCAAAATGCAAAAATAAATAAATAAATAAATAAATAAATAAATAAATAAATAAAAATACAGAAAGTTGAATTGTTCAATATATAACAAACTATTAGAATCTTGACACCATTGTTTTGATATTTGAAGACTTTTATTGGTTGAAAGTGAAATAGGTCAATACAAGTATATACTATACTCCTTTATTTAAATAAGAACTACTCTTAATATACTCTTAGATTATCAAATGTTAATGAGAAGATGGCAAAAAGTTTGTGTGTATATAAGTAACTTAGAAGTTGACATGGCTTATTTACCTTTGTTCTCAATTACAATTAGAATATGTTTGACAATATTAAGACATATCCTGAGTCAAATAGGTTTATAAGCAATGAATCATAAATGTTCAAAGATGATAAGAAAAAACGTTTATTTATTGTATTTTGAAAAGTCTATTAAAAATGAAAGAAGAGCAACAATGTTAATGTAAAGAAGATTTAAAGAATCCTTAGAATTAAAAATTTAATTTAGATCTAGAGATCTAAAATTTCACTCTTATGTGGTGAGCTTCATGTCATGAGCTGCACCTACTAACCCTCATCTCTCTTTTCTCTGAGATACTGCTAAAAATAGAGTGATGGGTGCAGTTAGAGAATAATTACAATGAGAACTATCCTAACAATGTGAATGAATGAGGGAAGTAGAAAGCCTGTCACCAGAACAGGTGTGAGTGGGGTGGGGAGGAGTGATATCTGGGAAATTGGTGGTGGGAATCTTGCACTGGTGAAGGGGGGTGTTCTTTACATGGCTGTAATCATACAACTGCAATCATGTTTGTAATCACAGTGTTTAAATCAAGATAATTTAACAATTAAAAAATAAAATAAAGATATAAAATTTTAGAGTAGTTCTGAGTATATATAGGTTGGATTTAATTTTTAAAAACAAGATGCATATGACAGTATTTTATCCTTAGTAAAATAAAATTATTACTTATACGTTCAACTTAAATATTTTTTCAGCTTTTATCTAAATATGACTTGTTTCATATCTTATTTCAAATCCTTACTTTAAACGATATACAATTCTCTTTGCTCATAGATATTTTGCAGATCATGAAAATATTTGTAATGCAATATATGTTAAATATTGCAATGAAATGTTATTAAATTAGTATACATACATTTTTAAATGAATCTGTGATATTCTTGGTAGATGGACTCATTTGTATTTTGGAAGAATTTCTTCATAAAACTTTTAATATAATTAATCTTTTAAATTCTTATAGTGTAATATTTAAATTCTTATAGTGTGATACATAAAAATAAAATGGTTCTTATTTTATTTATTTTAGTGTTTTGTATTTGGGGTGACACCTGGTAGTACTCAGGACTTACTACTTTCACTGTGCTCAGGAATTACTCCTGTCAGAACTCAGGACACCATATGGAGTGCCTTGTATCAAACCAGGATGGCTACATGCAAGGAATGCATTACCAACTACCATCTTTCTAGCTCCTAATTTTATATTGCTTTAGGTATTTTGTCATTTTTGAATCTTTTCATTATTCCTTTGATTTTACAGTATAACTAAGAAGAAAACAACTTTGCAATACAAACTAGTTATGGAATTAGAACATTTATATTCTTATTTTAATAAATAAATAATAATGTAACCAATAATTAACCGAATAATATTGCACTTACCTTCTTATTATATTTGCCTTATAAATCAGAAAAGTAACACAAATATGTGTTTGATAGTTTTTTTAAATTTGACTGTTGGAAAATATTTAGTGTGAGTATTTATTATTTATTATTATTTAGTGTATTTCCTTTAGTGTGAGTATTTATTAAAAATTCTATACAGAGGAGAGATATTAACATGTGTGAACGTGAAATTAGTTATGTTTTCTACAGTAATGAATCAAGTAGTAAAATGCTTCATATCCTCATTTTTACATTCTTTGAAGTAAAGCAGTCTGCCAGGTAAAATTCAGGAAAACATAGACCAATTTCTATATTTTAATTACTTTGCATACTTATTTTTACTAAAGAAAAATGAAATACCAGAATGTTTATTCAGAACAAGAAAAACTTCTAATGAAATGTCAAATATGTACTCATCACAGACTATTAGAGATAATTGTATTTAGCTTTGGGGATGAGACACTTAACCCTGATATACATTATATGATTTATTCTTCAATAAAATTAAAACAAAAAAAACAAAACTAGAATAATCAAGGGGAATTTAATATGGCTAAGTTTATAAGCTAGTTCTAGTACAATAAGACCATTTATTGGTTTTCAGAGATAGCACTGCAGGCTATTTATTTTGAATGAAGCTAATCAGGGTTTAATCCTCAACATCAGATATGGATTTATAAGTACCTCTTGGAATGAGTACTGAGCTTAGAACCTATATTAAGCCCCTGTAGTGAAGTAAGCACTTCACTAGATGTGACCCCCCAAACTAAACAAAACTATTTCTGCTGATTTTATTTTTGTTTATAGTGGAATAATAGTAATATGATTTATTCATTACTTCTGCCAAACTATTTCTTAAATGCTAAGAAAAGGCCATAATTATGCCTTTGGACATACTACAAAATGATATACAATTGTATGGTTACATCTACCTTCATACATTATTATAACACTTACATCCCAGGTCGTTTCCATATAAAGAACAAAACCACCTTTTTTTGTCTTTTTTTGTCTTTGTTCATGCTAGTGCTCTTTTTCTGCAGTGTAATGTATTTTTATCAGTACTTGTAAGTGACATTTTAATGAACTGTGAATGATGAATGCATTATTAATTTGTAAAATATCTTTGAAAATGCTTGCTTTTACATATTCTATAATGCTTCTAAAACATAAAATTGTCAAACAAACTTTGTTTTTTTAGGAAGTTCCTATTTGTTGCTGACTTTTGATTTGTACTTCTGTTACTTGATCTTATTTCCTCCTGTTTGCTTTTCAAGCTTTCATGGGAATTCTAGAGATTTTTGAATAACTTTTATGGATGGTGGGGGGGAATCCCAACAGTATTAGGATTACCTAGAGCTACTTCTCAGGATAAACGCCAGTTTATGTGGGTCTGATGGTTCAGTGCTTAGTTAAATCCAGAGGTATTTGGGGTCACTAGTGTCACCTCTGGTGATATTCTGGCCATGTTGTGCTAGGTATCAAACTCAGGGCCTAGTGAATGCATGGTATGCTTTTCAGCCGTTTAAGCACTCTCATCACCATAGTTGTTTGTTGTATTTAAACAACATGATTACATGGTTGTTCATCTACAGTTTCTTTTTCCATAGATAAAGTTGTTCATAATTGAGTTATAGGTAAGCTTCACCAGTAAACATTTCTGGTCACCAGTGTCAACAAATACCCTCTCATTCTCACTGATGCTCTCTTCCCTCCCACCCGCACTCCACCTGTTTCTTGGACTGGCACTTTATTTTTCTTTCTCTCAGATTCTCTTTTATTACAATGTGGGTTACACACAGTGAAAATAACATATTAGGAAGTGGTGCTATGCATGTCATTTTCATAGTAGGCCCTTCTCAATTTTTTGGGGGGGGTTACACCTAGCAGCGCTCAGGGGTTACTCCTGGCTCTATGCTCAGATCGCTCCTGGCAGGCTCAGGGTACCATATGGGATGCCGGGATTCAAATCAGTGACCTTCTGCGTGAAAGGCAAACTCCTTACCTCCATGCTATCTCTCCGGCCCCCCTTCTCTATTCTTAAGTGCACTCTATTCTCTTTGTAGCAAGCTTCCTACCATGAGCTACCATTAGGATTACCTCCTAATCCTTATCTCTATTATCTCTGGATTTCATCCCCACACTGTTCTTTATTTTCCTTATTCATTTACTTTCCTTATTCATCCCACAGATGAATGAGATTATTCTATGTTTATGCCTCTCCCTCTGATTAATTTCACTCAACAGTAATCTCCATGAACACACATATATAAGTAAATTACATGCGTTCATTTTTCATTGTGTAATTGTATCACAATTTTATTAATGACTCATCTGTTGTTTGAGCACCTGGGTTGCTCCGAGACTCTGGCTATTGTAAATAATACTGTGATTGGAATATAGGATTCCAGAGGGTATATTTGTATTTTGGTTTTGTGTTCCTATTGTATATGCCTAGGATTGATATTGTTGATTTTCAGATTTTTTTTAGGAATATCCATATTGTTTTTTAAAAGGTTGAACTAGATAGCGTTCTTACCAGCAATAATTTAACTTGCTTTCTCCCCATATCCATGCCCAAACTGGTTGTTTTTGTTCATTGTGATGTGTACTATTCTCTGTGTTGTGAAATGATACCTTATTGTTTTGATTTGTATCTTGCTTATGATGAGTGATGTGAGCATTTTTTCATATTCTATTGGCCATCTGTATTTCTTCTTTGAGGAAATCTCTATTTCTTTTCTTTTCTATTTTTTCTTTTTATTTATTTATTTATGGCTTTTTAGGCCACACCCAGTGATTTTCAGGGGTGACTCCTAGCTATGCACTCAAAATTGCTCCTGGCTTGGGGGACCGTAGGGGACGCCTGGGGATGAAACCCTGGTCCTTTTCAGGTTAGTGCATGTAGGGCAAGTGCCCTACTGCTCGCACCACCACTTCAGCCCAGTCTATTGATTTCTTAAACCCATTTTTATATGTGGATAGATGATTTTTTTTGTTAAGTTCTGTCAGCACCTTATATAATCTTAATAGATATTAACCATTTATTAGATGGGTATTGGATGAATAGCTTCTCCAATTTTGTGGTAGCCTTTGTATCCTAGTCACTATTACCATTGAAGAACAGAAGCTTCTCAGTTTAATGTAGTCCCATTTTCTTATCTGTTTCCACTTTCTTGGACAGTGGTGTCCTCTTTGAAGATGCCTTCAGTTTCAATGTCATGGATTGTTCTGCCTACATTTTCCTCTATGTGCCTAATGTACCTTATGCACCTTATGGTCTGATATCAAAGTCTTTAATCCACTGTGATTTGATCTTTGAAGGAACTTTTCTCAAGGTCATTTACCACAGTTACATGGCAAATATTATACTCACTGGGGAAAAAAAAATCCTACAAGTCTCTCCTCTAAGATCTGGCACTAGATAAGGTTGCCCTCTTTCACCACTTCCATTAAACATAGTACTGTAAGTACATGCCATATCAGTCAGGAAAGAAAAATATATCAAGGGCATCCAGATAGAAAAGAAAGATGTTAAGTTCTCACTGTATGCAGATAGCATAATAGTATATTTAGAAAATCCTAAGGACTCTACCAAAAGCTTCTAGAAACAATAGGTTTTTATAGTAAAGTGGCAGGTTACAAAATTAACATGCAGAAATCCATGGTGTTTTTATATACAAATAATGAAAGCTAAGAAAGAGACATTACAAAAACAATACAGTTCTCCCGTTCACAATTATGTCTCAGAAAATTAAATACCTGAGTCAACTTAACTAAAGAGGTGAAAGATCTCTACAAAGAAAAATATAAAATACTGCTTCAAGAAATAGAAGAGGAACCAGGAAATGGAAACTTACCCCTCTATGAATTGAGAGAATTAACATAATTAAAATGGCAATACTTCCCAAAGCATGGGACAGATTTAATGC
Organism: Suncus etruscus; assembly: GCF_024139225.1. Taxonomy (NCBI): domain Eukaryota; kingdom Metazoa; phylum Chordata; class Mammalia; order Eulipotyphla; family Soricidae; genus Suncus; species Suncus etruscus. The sequence continues at coordinate 51,925,808 of NC_064852.1, forward strand.
AGTTCCTTTAAAGATACCCATGCCATATTTCCAAGAAGTGCACCACACACTCCTGAATTTAGCTAAAACAATCCTTGAGGGGGTTGGAGATTGGAGGCATCACTTTCATCAACTTTAACATGTATTATAAAGCAATAGCTATTAAAAGAGCATGGTTTGGGAACAAGAATTACCCTCAGATCAATGAAATAGATTTGACTTTGTTTTATTTTGTTTTGTTTTTGGCCACACGTGGTAATGCTCAGAGGTTACTCCTGGCTATGAGCTCAGAAATCGCTCCTGGCTTAGAGGACTATATAGGACATTGGGGGATCAAACCTCCGTCCATCCTAGGTCAGCCGCTTGCAAGGCAAATACTCTACAGCTGCGCCTCTAGACTTGATTTTTCTGAGACTTACCCTCAATATGTAACCAATTAATCTTTGATAAAGAAGCAAGAAATACAAAGTAGAGCAAGGAAAGCCTCTTTAGTTACTGATGTCAGGAAAACTGGTCAACTACACGCAAAATTGTCAACTCAGACCTCTCTTTAACACCATGCTCAAACTTTCAATAAAAATCAAATTTTCTATAGTTTAAAGTCTAATATTTAATTAATTATATATATGAAAAAATAATTTGTAAATTCTCCAGTGAAGAGAAGGAATCATATGATTTCATGATTTTCCTTATTTCAGAAATAGAAGGACTCCTGGAGGCACTGTAGAAATTAACTTTTAATAATTTCTGTAGAATCAAAACTGAAAAGAAATTTATAGGAATATAAGGTACTTTAATGTCTAATTACAACGACTTAACAATTACACAAAGTTTTACCCAAAATCATATTCATCAGCTGCTTCCAATTTTATGGGACACTTTGCTTCCAAACTCCTAATGTAACATACTACTGTTACTATTTGCTTTTAGAATAAAATTTCTGTAGTGAATACTGTTTTGAATAGTTAAAATGAATGAAAATTCATAAACTTGTTTTGGATAAAAAATGTTTAAACCGTTTTCATATTGTATACTTACGTATTTTATGTAGTTTTCCTAATAATTTTTGCATATCAAAATATTTTCAGATTAACTACTTCCCTACCTATTTTATCTCCTATACCTGAAGGTGTCTATTATCTTCTGTTGGATACAAAAGTCTGGGTAATCTTACTTTTTTTGGGGGGGGGGCCACACCTGTTTGATACTCAGGGGTTACTCCTGGCTAAGTGCTCAGAAATTGTCCCTGGCTTGGGGGAACCACATGGGACGCCAGGGGATGGGACCTCGGTTCTTTCTTGGCTAGCGCTTGCAAGGCTGACACCTTACCTCTAGCGCCACCTCTCTGGCCCCAATCTTTCAATAAGAATAATCAACTAAATTACCAGTTGTATATACAATTATAATATTAGACTTGATGTGCTATAATGTTGAAGGGTAATTTCAAATTCTTAATGTGTTTTTAGTTTTAAACATATTTTTATAAATGTTATATTTAAGAAATTATTTTATATTCATTGTTTCTTAATATTTTACAGTATTCTGTACCTAAATATTTGTTCTTTAAAGTATTAGAAACTTAGTTCAGTAAGATGACTACTGTGGAAATTATATTATAGTAAACCATTTGAAATGTTAATTCCTTTCACATTCCTTTCACTTGAACCTGACTATCATTATGATGATCGTGTTAAGGCTTATTAAAAGTAATCATCTAATTTTATTTAACATAAATATATAGGTATATTCAGATATAAACACACATTCATAACTAAAGAGGGGGACTTAATATAATAAAAATTTGGAGGAAATGCAGAACATTAACCTGTATATTGAAAAGCTGTTCTCTTATTATTTTTTAGCCTTTTTTTTGGTGGGGGCACACCCAGTGATGCTCAGGAGTTACTCCTGGTTCTGCACTTAGAAATCTCTCCTGGCTTGGGGGACCAAATGAGGCGACAGGGGATTGAACAGTTGTCTGTACTAGGTTAGCGGGTGCAAGGCAAACACACTACCACTTGCTCCACCTCTCTGGCCTTTTATTAATCAGTCAGGCATTGAAGGATGTTAAAATAATTCCCTAATAGCAGCTAACTCCACATGGCATTTGAAATTACATATCACTACGTTAAAAAATACATTGAAAGAACTTTGAATGTTCTTTTAACTTATTTGAAAGTGCTTTGACAAAAGAATCAAATTGTGAAATGGATAAGCATTATACAATGGCTGGATTTTATAAAAATGTAATAATGATAGATATGTGAAATAAGCATTAAATTGGAAGAAAAAATAATTTTATCTTGGTTTATTTGCAAAAGCTCTTTAAGACAACTTGATTTGCTTTTGCTCAACTGCATCTATTAAAATTGTACTTATAAACATGACAGTTTTAAATTTAAGTGTTTTGACTGCTTATTTATTGAATAATTTGTAGAATCATATATGTCTAGACTAAAAAGTGAACATTAGTATTGAACTAGTAATAAATTGAATTTTTTTCATGGGCAGAGTGATAGTACAGTGTATATAGTGTACATGTTTTGGATGTGGTGGATCCGGCATCTATCCAGCATCCTGAACCCTAGAGGAGTGATCTACGTGCAGAGCCAGGAGTAACCCCTGAGCAGTACTGCATGTATCACAAAAAGCACAATCCAGAAAGAATAAGAAACAAAAATAATAAACTTATTTATTCTTCTATTTATGATTTGTAATAAAAAGTATAAAAATAAATAAATTCAGTATTAATACACTAATCTGATCTGTCATATTTATTTTATATGTGTGTTTGTATATATGTGTGTATTTGTCTGTATTACAGCTGTCATTTCTCGAAATCAAGAGGGTCCTGGAGAAATGGGAAAGGCTGTCCTGATACCTAAAGATGACCAAGAAAAAATGAAAGAACTATTTAAAATTAATCAGTTTAATCTGATGGCCAGTGATTTGATTGCCCTAAACAGAAGTCTGCCGGATGTTAGATTAGAAGGGTGAGTTAAAATGTATTATATAACTTTATATATTAATATCCATAATAATATCTAATCACAATGCTTCTGCATTATAGTTAAATCAAATTATTTTAGTTTTAGAATTATAGAGTTCAGAATAATTTTACTATATAAGAAATTTACAGTGTATTCATGTGATGAAAAATGTTAACTAATTTCTTCTCTGGCAGAACAAAAGATGGTCCTTGCAAAGAATTTGTAGAATTAAAAATTCAAACAATTTTTCCTTTATGAGATTTTTTGGTCATATTTTGCTTTATCCTGCCAAATACAATGTAAACATGTTCTTTTACAGATTATTTTCTGTGCATAGAAATGTTTATATTTTGCTTTATGAAACTGCATGCTTAAGTATTCTAGATTTAAAATACAGTTGTCTGAATGATTCTTTTATCTTTTAAATTACTTATAATATATTCAAGCAGTTTATCCTGTTCTGTATAACTTGGATGCACACTTATCAGTGATAGAAGATACAATCACTTGAAAATGATAAACATGGGAAGTGATGTTGAAAATTCAACTTATATATCATTAAGTGTAAGCTATCTTCTCAATGCTTTAACATATTTTATATTGATATAATAAAAATAGTTTATGTGCAGCATTGTCACCATAGTGTAAAATACTTACAGAAAAACCTCTTAATTGTATAAAGATATGTCTTTTTTTTTTTTTAGAAAATTTCAAGATTATAGATATGCTCAAAATTCACTTTGCAAGTAATACATTTTTCAGACAGGAAAAAATTTTCTCTAAATCTAATAAAACTATATTTATGGAAATAAAATCATGCCAATAACATTATACTATTTTAGAAATGCAGTGTATAACATTACATTTACAAAATCTGATTTTTCCTTCTGACATACAACAACTAAGTCTAATATAGAGAAATCAAACTGTTGTTGAAAAGTGGGATTTAGTTGCCAGAAGGTTCATTAGAAAGTTTAGTCACTTGTTTTTTATACCTTGTAAGATTTTGAAAATGGCTTCAATAATTATGTTTTGAACATTTTTTGTCTCCAACGATGGGCTAAAATTCTCAATACTATATTTATACATTCCAAACACTAAATACTTGTTGCATAAGACTATCTCATTATATGTAAGTATTTCTTTATCCATGAAATACACACTGGCATTCTGAATATATAAAAAAGCACACTGTTCTAAAGAATTTTAGTTGTTTTAGATACTGTTAATTTTAAATTATTAATTTGCTAATGTATTTTATATATGCCATGTTTTAATAAGGTGAGGCTATGTTATACTATGTGCTCAAATGTAATATAAACAGTATTTCAGATATTTTTCAATCTTGAGTTTTAATTATATGAACATAGACTAAATTTTGGTCATATAATGGATAAGTAATAAGCAATAGTTCAGTACTAATCTATTTCTAAAATAAAAATATAAAGTAAGCTAATTGAACAGTGACTTAAGGTGTTTATGGCTAAGAGTATCTTTTAAGAATCATGTAGAACAATAAATGCTTGAATAATTAGGCTGTATGCTAAGGGAAATATCCAACATTTAAAAATATAAAGGATTCAAATTGATACAAAACTTCTCTGTTATAAAAATATTAATTCTTACCTCTAATTATAGATAAAAGAATTGTGGATTTGTGTTCACTTAAAGAATTAAGATAGATAAGGGAAATAACATATTACTTTATTCATAGATGGAAGATAGTTATGCAAATGATACTCATAAAAAACAACATTGTACTTTTTATTGCACCACACACACACACACACACACACACACACACACATTCACAAACACACAATGGTAGTTGCCTGAAGGAAAAAGAAAGCTATTAGAGGTGGATAAAGTAGGTCAATAGTGTCAGTTGTATAAATATTGGTGGAAATCAGACATTTGGAAGTGATGATAATGTATTACATACATTATTATATATCAAATTAGGAAAACATTAAGTATCATGTCTAAAATTAAGAGTAGAGGGGGAGGCCTTTTTGAATCAATGGACCTTATAACTGTATTTTTCAGTTTTATTAATATACAGATATGCATAAATACTATATTTTAAGTTTCCTGGAACACATAGTACTAAAAATAAAAATATCTCTTTATGTATTAAATTTCATAAATATCCTAACTCTGTGGAAAAGCAAATGCATGAGTGAATATTTGAGTGTGTTTGATTATTTTGAAATGCTATTTGAATTATATTTCCATGAAATAGCAACAATCACATTTGGTTTATAAAGACATCTGTTCAATTTAATCTTATATCTGTAGAAGTTTCTGGAAATATTTAAAAGAAAATTGACTATAATCATAATCAATAAAATATGTATGCATCTCTATTTATTCTCTGCAAAACAAACAGGGGAAATTATCAACCAGTTATGGAGAGTTCTTTTTGAAGCAATTTGGGAAAAAATATAGAGCCACAATATGTGGCTTTTAGGATTTTACTCAAATGATTTTAGAGCTTGAATAAGTCATTGAATTTCTAAATGCCAATTTTCTTTGACTGATTAAATCAACAAAACTGTCAAACAGCCATTTCGGTTATGTGTTTACATGAGTTATAGTTTTAAGAACAGTGACAACAAATGAATATAACTGGAAGTATTCACCTATATTTTGTAAAATTGACAAAGCAAATAATTAAACCCAAGTCTCTAGCAACAATTTTTATTCACTATAATTAATATCCCTTGGAATCCTATTCCCAGAATATTTTTCTTTTCTTTTCTATTATTGAACCACTTGAAGACATTGTTAAAGTAATTAGCTTCTCCCAGGAATCTGTAATTCTTTTCTAATAAAAAATTAACAACAATTACTAGATATGTGTTTATACAAACATTATGAACATTAAAACAAAATGCATACCATTGAATTCAAACCTTTAATAACCCTGCAACTTCTCATACTGAGCTTTTTGAAGGTTAACTGTTATGATAGCATTTATATTTTATCAGGAAAAGCAAAGAAATGGAAATTTTCTTCTGCCATCTTTATCTAGTATCAAATAAGTGATTCTTATATATACACACTAGCAAACTGATTAAAAAATATGATAGTCTTGCATTGTTAGTAAAAGAAATGTAGAATACAAATTCTGAAAAGTTGTTTACAAATGCACAATACTACATATATTAAAATAAACAGAATTTTTCTGTGCTTAATTACATCAGTATACCTGTCCAGTTATATAGATTGCCTTTTTCATGAGTTAAAATTTGATAAATGTAGCACTACATTTACAATGGAGAAATAGCAAATGAGAATATTAATTGGATTTTTGATCTCTGTTCCACATCTTTTATTTCTAATTTGTGAATTGACACAACTTTCATATGCTGAAAAAAAATTTACCTATGAAGATTTTAATAATTCTTATCCTTTGATTTATGTAATATGCTCATGTGTAAAATTAATTTCTCCACTCAAAAGTGGTAGATATGAATATGCATATGTATTTGTGCATGCATATAAATGTATGTATATTAAAAGAAGGTGGATCTGGGTGGAATTATTCTATTTAGTATAGTATAGCAATACTGTTACCTCATAACTTTTTAATATATATATATATATATATAATGTTTTTAGAGAATATTCTCAGGGATAAATTTGTATACTTGTGCAGGCAAAAATTAACTGCTATTGATACTTGAACTTTTAATATTAAATGATTTTATCTTAATGTTCTGGCATTATTACTTTCAGGTTTAAATATTTATGATAACAGGCCTATTATGATGGCAGTCTGGTGCAAAGTGGTGGTGGCATGGGAAGGTCTCTGGGAACAATGGTGGAGGGAGGTTGATACTGGTGGTGGGATCATCCTGAAACATTATATGTCTAAAACTCAACTATGAATAATTTTGAAAATCACAATGGTTTAAATAAAAATATTTGATAAAGATACCTAACATAAAATCACCATACTCTTTATGTCCAAGTATACCATTTCATAGTTATATTTTATATATAAAATTGTATTAGAATATACTACCACCAAATTATACATTTGAGAATAACATTTCTCTTGAACTAAAGGCAATAGAGAAGAACCAGAAACAAAAATACCTTTTTCCCTTCCTTTAGTCTAAAAGTAATTATAAATTTTCAATTGTCTTGAACTTGAAAAGAGACTTTATCATTAGAGATGGAGACTGTGCATAGATACTTGCATAAATTCAATCTATCAAAATAACCGTCCTGTCATTTGTTTCCATGAAATATGCTTTACCCTTCAAATAGACCATCCTTAGAAGCCAAAATGCTTTTCATTTGGTCTGTGAGTTCACAATATATCACTTGGTTAAAATTGTTTTAAAAATTAATCAATTATTTGGCTAAGTCCTTAGGTCAATTTTAAAATAGTTAAACCAAATAGTTTTTTTTAAAAAAAAAAAAACACACACTCTGGAAATATTGGCATCAAGTAAAATTTATTTAACTTTTCTCTTGATTCTATTCCCTAACAGTACTAGGTAAAAAATAAAGTTAATGTTAAAGTATTTAATTTTAAATTATATTCCAAGAAATGTATTTTCATTTTATAGACATTAATCTATAAATATTTTATTTTTTCTTACTTTTGTAATGCTAGGAACAATTAGTATGAATAGGGATGTAGCAATATCTCCTTGAGTTTCTGTTTTCAACTCTTCTGGATTAAACTAAGAAACAATCACACAATAATTCTTTTAGTTATTTGAGGAATCACAACATTGTTTTTCATAGTGGCTGTACTATTTAAAATTCTAGGCTTATTTTAATTTTATTTGATGTTGAACAAATATTTTCCTAAATTTTGGGTTATTTGTATATTTGTTTGGGCAAATTTGTATTCAAATTCCTTGGCCATCTTTGAATAAGCTTGTATTGTTGTAAGAGCAATAATTGTTGTAAAGCAGGTCATATCCACCTATCAAATATGTATACTAAAATATGTCTTATTCTGTCAGTTTTCTTTTTGTTCTTTATTTCACCCTTTGGTTAAAAAGAGAAAATTTGAATTTCTAGGAGCTGGTATAATAGTACATTGTGTAGGGCATTTGCCTTGCATATGGCCGACCAGGGTCTGATTTTTGACACCAATATGGCCTTTAAATTTGCCAGAGTGATCCCTAAGTAAAAAACCTGGAGTAATCCCTGAGTGCCACAGAATGAGGCCCCAAATGAAACAAACAAAAATTTTACATAGTCTAGCTAGCTCTTCTATTTTTAAATTTTTTTTTGTTTTGGTTTTGGTTTTTGGGCCACACCCGGCGGTGCTCAGGGGTTACTCCTGGCTGTCTGCTCAGAAATAGCTCCTGGCAGGCACGGGGGACCATATGGGACACCGGGAATTGAACCAACCACCTTTAGTCCTGGGACGGCTGCTTGCAAGGCAAACGCCGCTGTGCTATCTCTCTGGGCCCCTCTATTTTTTATTTGTTTGTTAATAACTTTTAATGTTCTGTTTAAGAAATTATTGTCAAATACCAAATCATGGTATTTCTTCTAAACATTTTATAGTTTCAGCTCTTATATGTAAAAAATTGGATAATTTTTAAAAATGGATAATTTTACTATATAGTTTTCTTATTTTTTGTTTTGAGGTCACTACTGAGCACACTCAGATATCACTCCTAACTAGTGCTCACTCTGGTGATGTTCAAGGCTCCATATGGGTACCAATTACCCAATCCAGGTTGGCTGCATGCAAAAGCAAGTACCCTATCTCCTGAATTATCTCCCAACCAACAGTTTTATAAAGCACTTTAATTTTTTAAATGTTTCTATAGTTCAGTACTTTTGCTGAAAATAATTTGACTATATGTTAGATCCTAACCTAAAATATTTAATTTTATTATTATATTTTTATTTTATATTTATTTTGTGTCCTCCATATATTTCCTTTCTGTATGTGTCTATTAACATCATTGATGATATATTTTCGTGCTTTAATTTTGTAATAAATTTTGAAATTAGAAAATGTAAGTCTCCCAACCTTGACACTGGAACATTTTTGTTTTCAAATTAGTTTTTATAAGGTAACATGATTTCTAGAAATATTGAAAAAGTTATTTTTAAATATTATTAAAATGAATCAATACTAAATATTTAAATAGTATTGAATTATTGCAATGCTGCTATAATAATGTCTCCACCAGAGTTTGAGACCCTTCTACCTTTAGCCCAAGCAACCTCAAGTTGCATCTGTAGACTTTAACTGAGATATGTTCATGCTGAGGATGGCTAAATCCTTTACTTTACATATGACTAAGATTATCCTTTTTTGTTTATTTAATGTTTGGTCTGCTATATGTAAGGCAAGTGCCCTACTTGCTATATGAATACTAAGTTCCTTGTTTCCTTAATCACTGATTTATTTATCATATACCATGAAACACCCTTCATTACTATCCTATTTGTAACATAGTGGAAAATGTCAATTTTTTTAGGTATTCCATGGTGTTTGTAACACAATATCATTATCCACTTATCTGTTTGGGGGCACACTGTTTGCAGACTATAATGAAATGTGCTGACATAACTTATTTTTTAATGGTTGATTAAACTGTTGTCAAGTTCAGCTTTAAAAAGCAACTTGGATTCTTCTTCAAAAATCCTAAGTACCACTTCCTTATGATCAGCAATCCCATTCTTAGGCTTCTACTCCAAGAATAAGGAAATATTAATTTTTTTTTTAATTTTTGGATCACACCCGGCTGCGCTCAGGAGTTACTCCTGTCTCTATGCTCAGGAATCGCTCCTGGCAGGCTCAGGGGATCATATGGGGTGCTGGGATTCGAACCACTGACCTTCTGCAGGCAAGACAAATGCCTTACCTCCATGCTGTCTCTCCAGCCCCAAAATATTAATTTTAAAGAACATAATCATGTAGGTTCATCACACCATTATTTGCAGCATTATAGTCTTGATTTGCATTTTCTCTAATAATTGGTGATAAAACTCTATCATATGCCTGGTGTCATCATTATCTCTTGAGGAAGTATCTGTTTATCTTACTATTAGGGGGGTCAGCGTGCACAATAGTGATGCTTTGGGCTTCCTTTTGGCAATTCAGGAGTCACCCCTAGAGATACTTGTGGGGGGAACCATTGATGCCATGAATCAAATTCATATACAAGGCATGAATATTACCCCAAGCACACACACTCTCACTCTCTCCCTCTCTCTCTCCCTTTCTTTCTCTCTATGTCTGACTCTTCCTATCATATTTTTTATTATGGCTGAGTATTTTTCTGTTGAGCATTGAAAGTGTTTTATATATCTTAGATAATAGCCTATTGTCTGATGAATGATATGTGATTTTTTTCCCATTCAGTGGAGTGTCATTTTATTTTAGGCCTCATTTGTTTTTACGGTGCTTTTTATAGTTTTATACTGTACTATTTGCTTATTTCTGCCTTTTTATTTCTTTGAGCATAGTCATATCATATTATTGAATATTCCTTTGGTGAGGATTCTTCCTATGTTTTCTTTTTTATATAAAAATCTTTATCTAAGCACCATGGTTACAAGCATGATTATAGTTGGGTTTCAGTCAAAACAGAATACCCCTCTTCAACAGTGCCACAGTCCCGCCATCAATGCCCCCTCCTATCCCACCCCTTCCTGTATTCAAGACAGGCATTCTACTTCTTTCATTCTTTAACATTGTCATGCTAGTTTTTAGTGTAGTTATTTCCCTAACAGCATTCACCATTCTTTGTGGTGAGCTTCAAATTGTGAGTTGGTCCTTCCTACCCTTCCAACCCTTAACTGTATTATCAATGGGCCGTATTACAATGTCTTTTATTTTTTCTTAAACCCCATAGATGAGTAAGACTATTCAGTGTCTTTCTCCCTCTGACTTATTTCACTCAGCATAATAGATTCCATATACATCCACATATAGGAAAATTTCATGACTTCATCTCTCCTGACTGCTACATAATATTCCATTGTGTATATGTAATACAGTTTCATTAGCCATTCATCTGTTGAAAGGCACTTTTGTTGTTTCCAGAGTCTGGCTATTGTAAATAGCCCTTCAATAGTGTGAGGAATGGATTTTTGAATTTTTTTTATGTAGGGTATAATTCTAGGATTGCTTTGACTGAAACTTATAGGATCTCAATTTCCAGTTTTTTGAGGAATATCCATATTGTTTTCCATAATGGATGGACTAGATGGCATTCCCACCAGCAGTGAATAAGAGTTCCTTTCTCTCCACATCCCTGCTAGCACTTATTGTTCTTGTTCTTTGTGAAGTGTGCCAGTTTCTGTGGTGTGAGATGGTACCTCATTGTTCTTTTGATTTGCATCGCCATGATGATTAGTGATGTGGAGCATTTTTTCATGTGTCTTTTGACTATTTTGTATTTCTTCTTTGAGTGTCTCTTCATTTCTTCTCCTTATTTTGATGGGGCTATATGTTTTTTTCTTGTTAAGTTCTATCAGTACCTTGTATATTTTGGATATTAGCCCCTTGTCTGATGGGTATTAGGCAAATAGTTTATCCGATTCTGTGGGTGGCTTTTGTATCCTAGGCATTATTTTCTTTGAGGTGCAGAAGCTTCTCAGCTTAATATAGTCACATCTGTTTATCTCTTTTTCCACTTGTTTGGAGAGTACTGTTTCCTCCTTGAAGATGCATTTAGTCTTAGTGTCGTGGAGCATTTTACCTACATATTGTTCTATATAATTTATGGTTTCAGGCCTGATATTCAGGTCTTTAATTCATTTGGATTTGATCTTTGTGCGTGATGTTAGATGAGGGTCTGAATTGCTTTTTTGCAAGTGGCTAACCTGTTGAACCAACACTACTTGTTAAAGAGACTTTCCTTGCTCTATTTTGGATTTCTTGCCCCTTTATCAAAGATTAGTTGATTACATATCTGGGTAACATTCTCTGAGTACTCAAGACTATTCCACTGATCTGAGGATCTGTCTGTATTCCAATACCATGCTGTTTTGATAACTATTTCTTTGTAATAGAGTTTAACATTGGGGAAAGTAATGCCTCCCATGATTTTTTCTCAAAGATTTCTTTAGCTATTTGTGGGTGTTTGTTGTTTCAAATGAATTTTAGAAGTGTTTTATCCACTTCTTTAAGAATGTCATGGGTATCTTTAGAGGATTGCATTAAATTTGTACAATGCTTTGGGAAGTATTGCCATTTTAATGATGTTAATTCTCCCAAGTAGATATAATATTTTTACCACATTTTTATCAGGGCCCAAGCAAGGAACTTGTTTAGGATAGTATCCATAGAAACATAAAGCAACACATAATCATAACTTAAAATTTAAGGAAAAAGATAACACCAAATTCAAGGTAGTTTCAGAATAAATAAGCATGTAATTGCACTTTCATATATATGTATATATATTAATTAGTGTGCATCTATTTGTTTTATAAATCTGAAAGAACTAATAGGCAGGAGGTAAACTAGAGGTTATCCAAGATATTTTTTGAAATGGAACTTCAGAATTGGTAGCTAATGAAGTAAACATAGTAGTAAAATGATGGCTAATGGTTTAAACCTAGGTGATGCAGATGGAGATAGTGTATGGGTTAAAGTGCTTGCTTGCAGGCATTTGGCCCCAGTTTGAGCCTTGATTTGATCCTTAGGACTGCATATGATCCCTCATACCCTGAACAGAGCCAGAATTAAATCCTGAGTATTGGCAAGGGCAACCAAACCCGTTTTCCCCCAAAATATGTGGGATATATAAAAAATAGTAGTATTACTAATTACAAATACACACATATGTAAATACTAACTTTAATCCAGTTATTAGAATAATTTTCTTTCATGGGCTCCATAGTATTATAGAAATGTCATTGCTGTTTTCATAGGCAAAACATTTGCATAAACATAATACTTCTAAAAGCAAAATAAAAAAAGATGTAATGGATATAGAAAATCCAGTTAATATACATATGTTCTATTTTTTGGGATCTATTTACATTTATTTTTATAAGATTAGCAAAATTGGAAAAAATGAATTAAAATTTGGTTGGGGAGGTTTAGGCCACATAATCTAGATTCTGTGTTTAGAAGCTTGCTCTAATGACTACTCAGGGGACCTCGCAGTGTGAAGGATTCAGCTAGGGTTGCAGTATGCAAGACAAGAACCTCAAATTCTTGTACATTATTCATAAAATTATGACACTATGATAATTCTAAAATTGGGTCTTGCAATCTTGCCTTATTGTTAAAATTATGGGGTGTTTTATAACTCATCAAAGGAGGGAAATCTTTTAAAAGTGAAGAAAGTCTCTTTAAAACTGAAAAAGTTGTATCTATTTAAAAATACCTAATTATAAAGGGAATACAGTTTTCCCTATATTTTCCCTAGGAGAATCATAACATGTGCACAAATGAATATTTAATTAGGAATCTAAATCTTTTAGCCCCAATTTGTAATGTTACTTTGTGGAGAAAATTTTGTTTTTATACTTAATTTGTAGATGATATGACATGTCTAAAATTTCTCATTTTTATTATAATTACTATTCACATGGAAATATAAAGTTACTTTTTGGAAGTGTTTACATTTTCTCAATGTTAATTGCAGCATTAATAAGAAAATTATAAGTTTTTAATTTTTTTTTGTTTTTGTTTTTGGGTCATGCCCGGCAGTGTTCAGGGGTTACTCCTAGTCTAGGCTCAGAAATCGCTCCTGGTAGGCTCGGGGAACCATATGGGATGCCAGGATTCGAACCACTGTCCTTCTCATGCAAAGCAAACACCTTACTTCCATGCTATCTCTCCGGCACCGAGTTTTTAATTTTAATATATAATATCACTATATGCTTTATTTAGATTAAAACATTAAATACAATAGTGAAAATAAGTTAATTTTAATGTGTATATGCATTTTCAAGCTAAAATATATAGGACATCTTTAAGATGAATTTTCAGAAAAATATATATTTTTTATATAACTTAAAATATATTTAAGTATATTTTGTACTGAATACGTTTATTTTCGCTTACATATTGCAGATAAATCTATATGGTACATATAAATTTGTAACTATTAGTATAACATTTATTCTTAGGATTGTATAATCTTGCATTAATTTTCTTCTGAAAAGGCATTTTATTTTGCTCCTTTTATGTATTTTTCTCCTGTGAAGTACATTAGAATATAACTAAAAGAACATAGAAAAGAACATATTTGATTACATTTAATGGGAGTTAATTTTCTAAAATTTTAGTAAGAAAATTAAATATAAAGTCATAAAATTAGTTATTACATTATCATTTATTATGTAAAACATTGAATTTTACAATTTGACTTTATAAAATTCATTTTCTTTAATGTTATTAATTTATTTATTTTAAATAATTTTTATTTTGACCAAAGTGAATTACAAATTTTCACATTAATATTTTACATACATAGTGACATTAAACCTGGGGCATTCTCACCACCAGTGTTGTTCTCCATCCATCTCTGTTCTCAGCATGTATCCCATATCCTCCCTAGGATTGCTAGAATAAGTGGTCCCCTCTGAGTCTAACTTGTTGTAGATTGGTTATCAATTCTGTTGTCGTTGGTTTTGGATTTGGTATTTAAGTCTGATCATTTTTTTAATTTTTACTCAATGCCTATTTGGTCTTGGTGCCATCTATTATTTCCCCCTCAATTCACTTATATAAATAACATAATTAGGGCATTTCCCCCATGAACTAATTTTAAGATATATTAATCAATAAACCCCAGTTAATATAAGTGATAATTAACAATTTTTCAACTTCGAATATGTACCTGGAAATATATTAAGTATTTTATCTACACTGACTCATGGAATCTCAATAAAATGATCTTCTTCTAGCTATTTTCCATCATAGACAGTGATAAGCTCAACTTTGTAGACCAATTCTCAGGTTATTTTGTCTTTGTTCATTTATTATTCTCTTCTTTAGAGCCATAAATTAGGATAATTATTCTGTATCTGGCCTGCACTTTCTGAGTTCAATTAGCATCAGGCCCTCTGTATCCATCCATGTAGCAACAAATTTTTATTTCACTATTTACATATTGAAAGGCCATGGATTTTGAATGTTGATTTTGTAGACTACTTTTTTAATATGCATGTTTATTGTTTCTAATAATTTTAGGAGGAGAGCTTTTAGGGTTTCCTAAGTATAGTATCATGTCAACTAGTTATAGTTTGATCTATTTTCCAATCTTAATATATATATATATATATGTCTTATCTAACTATTGTAGTAAGGTCTCCTTATACTTTATTGAGTATCAGTGGTGTGAATGGCATCTTTTGTGCCTCACCTGAGAAGTTGGCTGCAGTTTATGTTGATCTGCTTCCTTCCTTTTTTGTCTTAAAGTTGCTTTTACTTGATCTCCCCCCCCCTGCTAGTTACAAATTAGAGATTCATACCACAAAAACCACCAAGGTTCAGCACTACAATAAGGCATGGGAGTTTATTCATCAACATGCTAGGGTTGCCCCAAATTAGGCAACCACCCCAGGCAAATTTTCAAATACTTTTACAGGATCACAGAAGTTTCAAACCATCACTTTAAGTTGATAGACTGTAAGTATAGAGTGTTTCATTTTATGATTAGATATCTAGAGTGGAATATTGTGGTTTATAGAGCTTTGTAATCTGTGTCAGTTGAAGTAGTAGAGGAGGGGTGCCCAGTGGGCATTGGAGACCTTGTCTACTCACAGGCTAGTTTATCTAACTGTTTTGGTAAGTGCCTACTCAGTTCCTGGAACTGATTGTTCTGTTGTAGTCCCTTCTGCCACATATCTGAGGCATGCCATGGCAGATTTTATGGCTAAAACAAATCCAGGGTTACAGGAGCAAAAACAAGCAGTTAATTCAAAATTTACATTCCCTTCTCGCTCTTAACATCCCCATACCAGCAGAACATCTCTTACTTCAGTCATTATTTGATCTTCATCTTGTTAATTTTATAGTAAATAGTCAGTCACCAGATGTATTGAACTATTAGTATCATATTTTACAATATGATTTAATTTTTACTGAAATGTTTTACTTATCTTTGAATATACTGTGCTCCCAAAAGCAAACATATTTCCAATTCCTTTTCTTTTATTATTTTTGTTGTTTCTTCTCACTAATCTAATTTAAATCTATAAAACATATACATACCATACATACATACATATATATTTAATTCACAGTATTGGTACTTAGTCTGTTTTGTGTCTGCATTCACTTATTTGAATATTATTTGTTTCCTTATATTAATCTAATTGAGACTTTGTCTCTGGATATTTAGTATTGATTCTGACAGTATTTTTTATCGCTTCACTTTAATGTCTAACACTTTTCTGAAATGTAACATGTCCCAAACTGAAAATCAGTTTCTATAATACACCCTCTTTCCATAAATTTATCATCTCAGAAAATAGACACTCTGTTCTTTCAGTTTCTCTTGGAGTTTCAGCTGATGTGTGCAATTCATATCTAACAACAGTTGATATTAAAAGCATCAGTTTTTCTATCAGTTTAACCACTGCAATATTAATTAAAGCTACCAATATTTTCATCTGAAATATCACAGTAATGTCTAGCTATTTTGCTTTGTTTTGCTTCTTTTTATCTTTTCATTTGGTATTCTGCTCTCTAATCAATACTGCAGGCAGGATGACTCTGTTAGAATGTCAGTTTGTGTTGAAATCACTCTAGTAGTTTGGAACTGTTTTCAACGCTATACCAAGATCTACTTGATCTGTCTTTTCATTACCTTCTACTTGATCTGTCTTTTCATTACCTTCCCAATATTCTTTATTAGTGCTTGCCTCCTTTCTCGATTTCAAGTGTAGGTCATACTGGAACACACTAAAATATTGATAATTTTGCACTTCTTCCTGCTTGAGATTTTTGCTCTTGCTATATCCAGATTATTTTGCTTTGTTTACTCTTATGTCACTTTCTCTTAAATTTCCTTTGAAGAATAAATTTCCGTATCATATAAATTAACAGATACCTTTATGACACACTCTTTGTATTTTCTCTTCATCACTTTTTTTCTTTATAATTTTATTTATTTATTTGTTGTATCTGACAATATGACTTACTTCTGGCTCTGACCACAGAAATCATTCCCGGTGGGACTCCAGGGTATCATGATAGGGTGCCAGGATTGAACTTAGGTCAGCATTCTGCAAGACAAATGTCTAACTCTCTGTACTATTCCTCTGGCCTCCATTTTTATTTTTATTATTAAATATATGATTACTTTCTTATTTATCTTTATTATCACATTTCCTCAGTGAAACATCTGAATGCATATCATTATAATGTTTTCTTCATTGTCTTATCCTTAGCTCTAAGAATTGTTACCTTTTTTTTGGTTTTGTTTGGTTATTTCTGTTATGGAGAAAGATCTTTTAATTTACTTAATATAATGTACTCAGTTCTCAGGTATTCATGACTCTGTGTTTAAGGGACCATAGAGGTTCCAGGGATATATCCCAACTTGTGTTCAAGCAATGTGGATATGGATTATTGGAATCTTTTCATTATATTAGATAAAGTATTAGAGGTGGTGCCTGAGAAATAGCACAGCGGTAAGGCGTTTGCCTTGCATGTGGCTTACCTTGGACAGACCTCGGTTCTTTCCCTGGCATCCCATATGGTCCCCTAAGCCAGGGGCAATTTCTGATCACATAGCCAGGAGTAACCCCTGAGCGTAACTGGGTATGACCCCAAACAAAACAAAACAAAACAAAACAAACAAAAAAAAGAAAAAAATATCAGAGGAGAAAACAATAGTGCAAGAGGGTAAATTACTTGCCTTGCACAAGACTGACCTAAGATGGATTCTTGACATTCTGTAGGGCACAGAGCCAGGATTAAGATGTGAACACAACTGGTATACCAAAAACAACCACCAATAAAAGTATTATATAGTGATCACCTAATAAATGTTTTAATGAACTGATAAATTATTGCTATCCATATTATGACAGTATATCTATTTTTGACATATACAAGAGGAAGAAAATCTAGAATTTTATTTTGTTAACAAAAGAGCTATAATTTCAGAATATTATCTATTTTCAGAAGGATAGTTTCTACCCTGTAAGCAGAGTTCTTGAAGTTAGCAGTTGAAGTAAGGTAGCATATTTGCCCCTTTTATCTGTTTTGTTTTCCAGCAGGACAGTTTAATCTGAAACAGAAAAAATAAAAATGAAATTTGAAAATTAGGAATTACTTAAGTATTCTTTATAAAATAGCAAAACAAAATTGAAGCATATAGATCTTAATGATAAATAAGAGAGAAATGATAATTATTTAAATTTGAATCCAGGGTTTGATCTTTTCTTTTAGGTTCTGAAACTAAAAAACCATAGAGTGCAGTTCACCATACTAGGTGCTAACAAATTTGCAGTCTTTAATGCTTCACTCCAATATTTAAATAAGACTTTAAAAAATGGCACTTTTCCAAATTTACAATTAAAGACACTGAGAAGAGGCAATTTCTTTGGGCAGAATTACTTGAGATGTCTTTTTTCCATAATTTCTCATAAACTTGCTTCCATAGATACCTTCCCAGAATTTGATTGACTTATCTACAATTTTCTGACCTTTTTTTAACCTGGTAGAAAAGTTTCATTTTCAAATAGGCAACAGTCCAGTCCAGTTTTTGGCAAATACTGTCTGGCAGTCATTCAATGCACTGTGGCAGCCACTCAGGTTTTCCTCTGAAGTGAAAGTATTATAGAAATTACTTCACTGAACAATTACAGTTTAGACCAAATGACTTCATTCTCTTTCTCTCCACTGTTCCTGCTTAAAGTTGCCTACTAGCCTAAATCACTGCCATGGTATTTTTTGCCTCAATAAACAATACTTGAAAGCAGAATTAGAATTAGAGTTTTATGATTCCAGCTATCAGTTATCATGTTGCCTCACACATAGAAGCTTATGATCATAGTTAAATATAAATATAAAAATGTAATTATTCAGTTAGCTTTATTTTCCTCTCCCATCCCTTTTGAATTTCCAGAATGCTTCCTTTTTATTTTTCAGTCACCAAGAAATTAAGTTAAATTAAGTTAAATTTCATAAGTTCTTTCTTTTCTTTCTTTTGTCGTTTTAAGAAAACAATTACGATAGCATAATGTTTTATGATTTGGTTGTACAATGATATTACACTTTCACCACTACCTGAACACGCAAATACCCACCACCATTCTCCTTATTTTACTTATTATGTTTTCTCTTTCTTCATACCTCTTCCACTATTTGGTAAATTCAGTTCTGAAATTAAAGGGCAAGGTTCTGTCATCATTCATAATTCATTACATCATTCATTAGTTGTGTTTCTTCATTACCACAAATGAGTTAGAGAATCTAGTATTTGTTCTTCTTCTAAATTACTTTACTTAATATAATGCCACTGTGATATAAGTTGCTGCAGATTTCATGATTTCATATTCACTCTTTCTCTTTCTCTCTAGCTCTCTATCACACATATTTTTTGTGCCATAGAGAGCAATTATCAATGCTAACTCAAGGCTGTATACTCAGGGTTCACTCCTAATGGTGCTTAGATGACCCTATATGTCACTGGAGGTTAATTCCCAGGTCAGCAATATGCAAGGCAGATGACTTATGTCCTTTTCTATCTTTCTGGCCCAAGATCTCATAATTTATTGTTAACTACATACTATTTTATTGCATGTGTATATGTCATATACATATATAACTTATTTGTCCATTGAACTACTGCACATTTTTGTTCATAGCCTGGCTAATGTATTTTGGCATTGATATAAAATATTTATGCATATGTATTTTTTAGTTATGACTCTTAGTACAGGTGCCAAAGCAGAATCAAGACACATTGGAGCTCTTTTATTACATTTTTATTACATTTTGAGATATTTATACTACATTCTATAGAGGGTGAAATACAATATTCTCACTGGTAGTGAATGAGAGATCGATTTTCATAACATTCTACCAGCAGTAGTTGTTTTTTTAGTTTTTCCAAATATTTTATTTTGTATTATAATAATTTGATGATGAAATTTGAAAATTTTCATGTAAATCAGTAACTCTTTGGTGGATGTGTTTGTTCACCCTTCATTTTGAGGAGGTTATTGTTTTATTATTATTTATTTATTTAGCTTTGGAGACCACATCTGTCAGTATTCAGCAATTACCCCTAACTTATTCCTAACTCTATACTCAGGGAACACTTAGAGAATATAGATTTCTGCAAATAAAATGCCCAGCTATGTGCAAGGTGGACACCCTAACCAAAATACTATCTCTTTCTCCCAAAGATTGTTGTATTTTGTTGTTGATCTTTGTGATTTATTCATCTTGACTGTTAGACCTTTATCTCAGGTATGATGTGCAAATATTTATTCCCTCTCACTATTTCCATTTTATCTTGAAAACATTTTTAATTTTAGATGATCTTTATTACTTTTTATTGCCAATAAAGTATAAACATTGAAGTCATCCTTGTGGTCTTTATTCTGCAGAGATGTCTTCAGATTCTTGTCAAGAAATCATCCGCCTATAGTTTTATCAATATTATTTTGAATTCAATTTTGATATCAGGATCTTAAACACATTTTGAATCGACTTTATTCCATTTTAAGTTGATTTCTACCATCATGGCATTGTGGTTGAATCGCCCCTTGATATAATTTCTATTTTTGTGGCATTATAGAGAATTAGATCGTACCCAAGCCTGATATCAATCTTGGTAAATGTTGTATGTGCCTTGAAAAAGAATGTATATTTTTCTCTTTGAAAATGAATTATGCTGTGTGTTTTTTATTAACCCAAGTTTTTTTTTCAATTCCTCTGAAGGTTTCTAGTTCTGTCTAATTGAATTGTCCAGTGACAAATTTTGCTACCGATGTTATTTTATGTATCTTAATAGTTGCTTTATAAGCTTTGCTGCTCTTTTAAAATGTTGAAGTTTACCTTGTTCAATGAACATATACATGGGTTTCTATAAATATATACTCTTACTGAGTATCAACTAGATTTAATATTTATGAATATAAATAATCTAAAATTTCATGTTAAATTCAAAGCATGCACAGAAGATGAAAGTAGACTCTGAATAAAGAGAAACATAGATATGACTCCTACAGTGTGTTATATTAGAAGTACAGTACTTATTGTGATGGGACAACAGGAATGGTTAAGTGGGTGGTACTAAACAAATAGAGTGTGTTTAAACAAATATAGTAGGTGTCTTAAAGTAAATATAGTGGGTGGCCAAACCAGATACACTGGGATTAATATCAATATACTGATAAGTAAATAATGATGAAAGTATCTTGGAGAGTAAATAAAAAAGGATAATCATATTTTAATATTCAGGGTATATTGGCTTTGATACAATTTCAAACACTGCTTAACTTCGACAACAAAGGCATACAGTTAATATAACTTGAAGAAACTGTAAAAATTTTTTTATTTTTTATTGCAATTGAGAATATTATGTTACACACAAAAAAGTAAGGGTAAGCAACATATCAGAATGAAGTGCATGCATTTTTTCTTCTGGAAAAAATAGAAAAGTAAGTGCTGTGGTTTTCATCCACATATCTACACATATATCAGGACCAAACAAAAATTGTGGAGGGGAGAAAAACTGTTATATACTTGGATTTCAAGCAATAAAAATGGTTTATTTGTAGAAGAACCATCAACATTCATCAGTTTAGCTGTTGAATTTTGTGTCATGTACAATTCCAAAATAACATAATAACTCTTAAAAAGACATTTAGTGCCTTTCATATACCAGTTTGGTCATCTGAGAATCAGCTCAGCTGTGAGTGATGTTAACCAAAGTAAATTGCTTTAACTGTATATTTAATAGACTGTGACACAAAAGTGCAGTCATCCTGAAAACTAGCCTGAAAGACATGAGGTAGATACATGAAGGCCTAGGTTTCAGTAATAGGTAGCTAGTATTGATGCTTTATGGAAGAAATCGACAGAGACAACACAACTTGTTTTTTTTATATTTCATATTTATTTTTATGAATATGTACCAGAGAGTGTAAGGAGTTTAATATAAAAATATTTAGTTTTAATATAAATTTAAAATTTAAGTCTTACAGAGAACATTGTTAAAGACAAAAGAGAAAAATGTCCAGAATCTCATTTATGGATAAATTTTCATTTTTTAAATGACAACTAAAATATTTCTGACATACCTTTCAGACACAAACTAATTTCACCTTCAAAAATTATATTAACCTGGGGCCGGGTAGGTGGCGCTGGAGGTAAGGTGTCTGCCTTGCAAGCGCTAGCCAAGGAAGGACCGTGGTTCGATCCCCCGGCGTCCCATATGGTCCCCCCAAGCCAGGGGCGACTTCTGAGCACATAGCCAGGAGTAACCCCTGAGCGTCAAACGGGTGTGGCCCAAAAAACCAAAAAAAAAAAATTATATTAACCTGTGGTTTGGTGCCATCTTTAAATATGTGAACAGATTTTACATTATACTTGTGATATGGAATTGTGTACATATGATTCTTATATACAATTATTATCACTTTTACTATGGCATTTTTCACTCAGTCCCTTTATTATTTCAATATGTAAAATGTCAAGTAATTTATTATCATTGATAACACTTATTGTGATGCTGTATTTAAAAATAATTTTTAAAAATGATAAAATTCTGTCTCAAACCACATTTTGGGTATGGGTCACACCTGGCGGCACTTAGGGGTTACTCCTGGCTCCAAGTTCAGAAATCGTTCCTTGAAGGCATGGGTATTATATTGGATGCCAGGAATCCAACCCAGGTCCATCCTGGGATCAGCTGCTTGCAAAGCAAATGCCCTACTGCTGTACTATCTCTTGGCCCACAACCCATACTTTTTTTTTTATTTTTGAGGGGTTCATACTAGGTAGTACTCAGGGTTTACTCCTGGCCCTGCATGTAGAAATAGCTCCAGGTAGACTCAGGATACCATATGGGATGCTGAGAAACGAACAAGGGTCCTTCCTGGGTTGGCTTTGCGCAAGGCAAACGCCTTACCCCTGTGCTATCGCTCTGGCCCCAACACACCTCACTTTTTAATTAAATAAGTGTTCCTATATTCATTTAATTGTTTTCCATTTGATATTCATATAATATAGATTATCACATAAGGATGTTATTTTATAGATAATATTTGGAATGGATTATTCTTTGGTGCAATTTTGCTTTGTTATTTACTAGGATGCTTGCTCATTTGATGGTAATATTATTTTTTCTCATCTATATAATATTATTTTAAAAAATTTTTAAAGAAAAGTGCTTGCTTCAGCAGCACATATACTAAAATAAAAATGATACAGAGAAGATTATCATGGCCCCTTCGCAAGGACGATATGCAAATTCGTGGTGTTCCATATTTTAAAAAAAAAGAAAGAAAAAGAAAAAAGCAAATCTATAGTTTTAGAGAAAAATTACAAAGAAGTACTAGTCCCAAACATTCAGTCTTCAACATTCATCATTCATTGGTACATGTGTTACAGTTAATGAACAGCCATTAATATACTGAAATTAATCAAAGTCCATTATTTATTTTAGATTCACTCTGAAATCTATGAATTCTATTGGTATATGGGGCCAGAGTGATGATGCAGAAATAGTGCATTTATCTTGCATGCCACTGAACCAGGATGTACCACGGTTCAATTCCCTGGCGTCCCTTATGGTTCCCCTAACCAGGAGCAATTACTGAGCACATAGCCAGGAGTAACCCCTGAGCGTCACCCAGTGTGGCCCAAAATAAATAAATATATATAGGTATACATGTAAACCAATATTATAATATTGTGTATCCTATATTATAATATCAAGTATAATTTTCTCTGTCTTGCACATAGTCTGGTCTCTGCCTTTTTAATCCTCTTTCTTCAACCTTACAATCTCTTAACAACTGATCCTTTAGTTGTCTCCATAGCTTAGTATTCTAGGTTATTATATAATTGCAATATATTCTATGTTACCTGTATAGATAAGTTTCTTAAACATAAACATATGTATTTAACATAAGCATAAGTGATGTTGTGCATTGATAGCTCCATTCTTTTTAGCATGGAATAATTTTCTATTGTTCAATTCACTAGAGTTTATCCATGAACCTATTGATTTTCTGTAAGTTTTGTCAATCATCAATAAAGATGTTTAAGTAAATGTGTAGTTTTTTGTTGGCATATTCTAATGTTTTGTTATGTGTACACAATATTAGTCATGTAGGGATTATAAAAACACAAATAAAAAGTAAATATAAGTATCTTGAGACAAAGACCATGAGAAATTATTAGAAATTATAGAGTTATGAGAACCACATAGTCATACTTGTTTGAAACTTAACCAGCATTGGCCGATATTCATTTTTATAGGGGACCTTTCAGGCCTTTGATAAAATTAAGCCTGGAAAAGAAATGAAGCTCTTGTATCAGTGGTACACAGAGAGTCACCATTGCCACAGGACTGGCCTGACTATAGTCAGGGGCAGGTAAAGCAATATTTGGTGGTTCTCAGGAAGCCATGAATTGCAAGTAATCAAACTCAGAATCTTGTATATATGTTAGTATGTGGTTAACTACTTTACCTATATCTGGTCTTTATAGATTAATTCTTTTCTTGTAGAGTAAGCTCATTAAGGCACCATAGTTAACATTATTCTCAAGGTCATAGTTTGTCTTTATGAAATAAAATACTTATCATCATGTCATCTAAGATTACTCTTAGCTGGAAGATTCCTCCTTGAAATGGTACTTTGTTAATATGTACAACTACAGTTTCTGTCTAAGGAAAATCATTAGAACAGTTTGACTTACATTGTAATGCAAAGCCTTTACATGGCTCTGAATTACAAATGCTAAGGTGTTTATAGAAGCCTTTTATTAGGCGGTAAAGCATACAGTATATGTATTATGTAGAATTATTCTACTACATGAATACACACAGCAGGAAAAAATTCTTTAGAGTTTATATATTGGAACAGGAAAATCTAAGAATCCATAAATGTATTATATTTTAAAAACAAATCTGGTCATATTGGTAAATTACCATAAAAATTGCTCAGAGATTCATTTAGGTGATTGATGGCTCAAAATAACTGAAATATTCATAGAACTATATAGCATTCCATTTTGTGCTATATTGATTACATTTGAGATTTGTAGTTATAGCTTAACTATGCAAATGATTAATTTATCAACTAAAAGTTTTTTAAAAGAAAATCTAAGAGAGTCAGGCATGAGGTACTTGCCAATCACAAGATTGATTCATTCTTAATTCATTAAAATATCACAAAGCCTAAAGCTGTCATTTAGAAATTAATGTATTTGGCTTGGAGTTCAGTAGTAAAACATTTATAGCTAAATCAAAGTGTTATCTTTAATAAAAACTTTCACTTCATCTCTCTGTTATCAATTTATTTACTCCTTTTTATTGCATAAACTGTTTATATAATTTCAACATTGATAAATTAATAAAAATACAATAAAGTTCACAATATATCGAACTCATACTTTAAATTTAGAATTGAGTATAGTATAAAAGTGTGATACACAAATAAACATATCAAATGCAAACATAGAAAATTCATTCAAATTTAGAATTAAGTAAATAAAATATTCCATAAACTTTAACCATCAAAATTAAAACTGCTACCAAACTACTAGCATTAAAATATAACTTATTATGAGTTGTAGGCTTAAATAAGACATATACCGTTCATTTTAATTTTATTTAAAATAATTAATTTATTAATAAAATAATAAATTAATTTTAGAATAATTTTAATTGTTATTTTAATTCCATTTAAATTTCTAGAAAAATAAATATCTCTGACTTATTAATATATGTTGAATAAATTGCTAACTGCACTGCTTAAATAAAAAGAACTAAGTATATATTGCATACTGAATTGTTACTCCACCCCGGATTTACGTGTAACTACCTGCAAGACCCACCCATTTCTGGGAGGCGTCTTGGGCGGATATTATGTGAATCATTACCTGCATGGCCCTCCCAGGAATGGGCGGGATCTTGGGGAGATTATAAAGGTGTGGCCTCAGAGCCACAGAGTGGGGGGCGATTTGCATTTACCTGGATTAGGGATTTTGCCAGCATGGAGAGGTAGCAGAAGCTGAGATGACTGAGATACAAGTACAATGCATGGCTGAATAAATATACAGCATAAATGGTTATGCTATAGGCCACACACATGGGCCAGGGCCAATAAAGATGTTATCTCTCTGGAAGCCTGCTTGTGAGTGAGTTTTCTACCTGCTGCAACCACCAGAAGTTGCTGAAGTGCTGGTTAACGGGGGATGGAGCCACGTGGCCGGGGCCTAAGGACAAAGACCTCCACCTCCATCCAGCTCCATCATAAGGGCTGCAACTCTACACTGTAATGAAAATTATGTCTACTCACTCAAGTACCAGAGAATCAAAGAAGGAAAACAAATGAACAAAGCAGGATACTTCTTTTTCTTCTTTTATATTAATCGTACTATGAAGGGAAATCAATAAAAATATTATATCAAATATCTATGAAATTTTTGCTATTTTTCTTTGGTGGTTTTTGCCTTCCCAACCAATAATTAAAAGTCTGTTTTCTGTGGAAAAAATATCTGGTTGTAACCACAGTCATGCTAAGTGAAATTTGTCAGAAAGATAGACAGAGACTGATAATCTCCCTTATATTGAAATACAGAGATGCAAAGCATGAGAAAAAAAAAGCATGAAAAACTACATTCTTACTATTGGATTATTGAGGTAAGAGGATAGGGGAGAAAGGAAAAATTGTATTGGTATTGTATTTTAATTTACTATAGTAGAAATTTATATTTGCCTATATTCTTCATTATTGGGTTTATGTTATTTCCCTTTGAATTATCTAAGAATAAGAAAGTAGGTGTAAGGCTTTGATTCATTTTAATGTTTATCATTTGTTCAAACATTGTCATCTATTTTATCCTGGTATTATATATATTTTCATGCATGAATCCTTTTCCTTTGAAACTATTTAAATATCCCACTGCTTTTTGTAAAGTCTATACATGCATATACTCATAACTCATAAAATACTTAATATGTTACAATTTATTAAAATAATTATTAATTTGGTGATAATTTTCCCAAATGTGGTATTCAAATTCCTTTGCTCTCTTTTGCCTTTAAAATTCTCAGTGCTCTCCTTTACAAGGAAAACTGAAGTTCACTTTATAATTTTCCTATCCCCTATCAGCAATTAGCTATTTCTCAAAAAGCTGTTTTTGGTTTTATTTGAGATATTGAAGATTAAAGTTCTCAGTATGCTGCTATACTGGGACAACTTTGTTTTCTTGTCCTCTTACTAGGTAAGTGTAGGAATATGAATGGTTTTAAATATATACACAAATATGCATGAACATGCACAGTTTGTGTTTTAAATTGAGTATTACCTTCTGCTTCTGTATCGAAATCCAGAAATTAACACTGATATCCTCAATTTTATTCCAGTGCCATAGGGTGTAATTTTCCTTTTCTGTGCTTTTAATCTGTTTTCTCACAGTAAGACTGAACTTTTTATTATTCCCACTGTATGACTGTTGGAATCCATCTCCTGTTATCTTTCTTCCCACTAAAATGACCTCTTACACTTGGCATATGTCACAACTCCACTCCTTTGTGATTAATCTTTTTCAATCTACATATTCTCTGGATGCAGATACTGACTAACTTGATAGCTAGCGGTGTTTCTTCCTTTCCTGCCCTGGGTCAGTACCCAAATACAAATACATCTCTATGTTTTCTGTTTCTCATGCAAAATGCTTCACAGGTGCTAATACCCTATGCACCTTATTTGGTTTTGAAATCAAAAGCTAGCTGCTGCCTCCCCCTCTAAATCCACCCCCACACCCCAGAAATCTTTATAATTCACCCAGTCTCTTAAAATCATCCTTTAAAGGTGCCTTATCCATGCTGTTTAGATTCTAACAGGCTAGGCTAGTCCAACTCCCATTAGTTCTCATCCTACACAAGTGGAAACTCTAATAATAATTCATATAAGGCTACTTTTCTGGATGAACTATATCTGCTCCTTGCTTTGGATTAGAGGTACATGTAGTCAACCTTTTTATAAGCCAGGATGCATTGGATCATCCAAAGTGATGACTTAGTTACAAGTACTTAAAACCCAAATCTCTAATAGACTGATATTCCTCCACCTATGTTTAACTATACCTAGTGATATTTAAGGGGAAATTTTTAAGCAGTATAGAGAATAGGAAAGAAATGGGAAAGAAAATAAAGCAACAAAGAAAAAAATACTTTTGCTTTATTTTTCAAAGCAAAGTAAAAGTTTGCTATTGTGATTAGCTCCAAAAGTCCATTTATAGAAAAGATCAATTGGTCCTTTTTATTCTTCTATCTTGTAAACTAATTTTTGGGAAATTTCTAAATTACTAAAATTTAATTGAGAACAAAAATGTCTTTACCAGCTTTATAAGCTCCGTGTACTATGAAGTGGAAGAATGAGAAAGAAAAATCAACTGATCATTCTAACTTTTTTAGTATATAAATTGTTTCTCGTTTTCACTTTCTCTGACTAGAGTGCAAATCCCATAAACATAAGAGCCATGTTTAATTCATATTTCTAATCACAGCACTTGGCACAATTCCTAGCATTTGGTAGGCTCTAGCAACACTTATTTAGTGAATGGGTTAATTATGATCCTCTAGACCAGTCTTTTGGAACAAGTAGAAAGCTATTTGGTTAAGGCTTGTGAAGCTTTTGGAGAAAGTGACCGCATGGTGACTTAGGTCATGCATGACATGCAAACCTTTCAGTTTTAAATAAAGATGGCTTTGTGCCTAGAGCTCCCTTGCCATATGTCTCTCTGCCATTGTCTTAAATTCATAGTCAATTGAAAATCTGTCACCTATGAGTTTGATTCAGGAATATTTTTAACATGGTCTTAACTTGAAGCCAAGATCTTGCTTTAATATTATTTTCTCTCACCAAAAGCTATAATTGGTGCTTACAGTGTTGGTAGCATATTTTTTAATGTCTAAAAACCAGAATGGTACAAAATATACCTTAGTTTCTTTCATTGTAAGGTTTTCAAACCCTATGTAACACGTTATTGTATTATAACTTTTTATATTCATATGATTCTTAATAATAATAAAAGTAAATGTAAATACCATTAATGAATATTTCAATAGCTATTCAGTATTCTTAGTCCTCTAAGTTAAATTTCTTGATCTGATTGTTCAGTGAGGTTACATCTGACAGTGGATAGGAACTATAAATAATTGTATGTTGAGGGGCCACTTCTATGGTGATGCAGGTTGAACCGAGGTCTAATTCATGCAAGGTGTATGATCCAACCACTTGGGGTCTCTCTCAGGCCCCTCAAGTTTCAAGTAGTTACAAACACTCAAATCAGCATTTTACCATTCTCAAGGAAAGCTAGATTTGTTTTATTTTAAATCCTGCATGCCCGAAGAGTACTAGCTAAAAGATTTGTTTTATTTTGTTAATAAAGGCAAATGATATATGTACATATGTTTGATAAATATCTTTTTCTAATCTTATCTTTTTAAAAAAATTTATTTTATTGAAACAATTATGATCTACAGAGTCCTTCATAGTTGAATTTCAAATATACAATTAGTCAGGACCCTTTTCACCACCAGTATCAAACTCCCTCCACCAATGGACCTAGAGTGCCTCCTATACCACCACCCTTTGCTCCCTGGCCTACCGGTATAACAGGCCCCTTTATATGGTAAAAGTACAGGTTCCTTGATTCTGTTATTGTTGACTTTGGCTTGGATATTTTGTCCTGTTCTTACTTATTTCCCTGCCAGTGCACTCAAGATCACTTGGCTCCTGGCTCCCAGCACTTTTTTTTCTCTCTTCTAAGTTTTATAAAAAAAAAAATGAAAATATGTGGTAAAAGAAATTAATCCATGTCCCAAGGTTATTTTAAAAAAAGTTGAGTATGCCAATTTATAATATAATAAATAAAAAGTACAATAAAAAGTATGTGTGTAACTTTTTTTCTTTTATATAGGCACAGTAAAATATTGGGAAAATAGAAAAAAAACTGGCCTAAAAACAGAGAGACCCTAACTTTGAAGCATCCTGGCATAAAACCAACTACAGGCTCCAGATAAACTAAATTGTCTAATCCCAAAGTCTTTCTCTGCAGTCCCAGTAAAAGCTCTTCACAATCCCAGTTGTCATGGTCAGGTTTCTGTAATTAGAGATCCTTGTTTTTGTACAGATCTTATGTTGAAGTCATATCGACAAGGAGCGTCTTCTAGTTTGATCTCACCATTATGTAGCTATGCAAAGAACCCTGCCCTGAAAGCAGGTTGTTGCCATTACTAGGTTATCAGAGTGTCATATGAGCCCACTCTGCAGCAAATTGATACTAGGGCAGCATTAGTGCCTTCCCTGGTAGAAGTATGATTCCTTGGATGATGTTCAGGGGTGAATGGCCAATGTTCGAATTATGATGACAAAGGTTCAGGGTGTAAGACCCCACCCACATAAGCTTTCCACATTTTTTTTGTTTTGGGGGCCACACCTGATGACACTCAGGGGTTACTCTTGGCCAGTGGTGGGCAACCTTTTTTTTTCCAACTGAGCCAAATCTCGCCACAACCACAATTGAAATTTATTTTGAGAGCCACATTTTTAAAACCAAAAATACATAGATTGGTAAACTGTTTTTAGTTTCATTAAGTTTTAATTGAGAATATTCTGCATGCAAGTATTCACATAGGTCAGGAGGATACACATAACACAAACTAATAAAACAAAAACTTTAGAAGGATATTATTTATCGATAACATTAAATTCCATAAAATTTGCCTTACAGTGTAGAGAAAATTACATCCTGACAATGATTGACAAAGTCACAAACACTAATGTGAACATTGACCTTGGTTCTAATCAGAGCTGTTTGGAGCCAGCCACCGGGGCTGCACACAGGGCGAGCACTGACAGAGGCTAGGAGCAGAGTCCTGACTACTGGAGCAGCCGCCGGGCACGCAGAAGAGCCGCGTTAAGAAGTTTAAATAGCCACATGTGGCTCTCCGTGGCTTACCGACCACTGCTCTTGGCTGTGTGCTCAGAAATCGCTCTTGGCTTGGGGGACCATACAGGATGCTGGGGGACTGAACCGCAGTTCGTCATAGGCTAGGCTGGCAAGGCAGACGCCTTACCACTTGTGCCACTGCTCCGGACCCTTCCCCATTTAAATGTGACTATGCAAAAAGGAACAATGCTGCATGGTACTACCGGTGCATATAGGAGTAAAAATAACAAGCTAAACAATTCAGATAATTAGGTTTTAAAATGAATTTGGAACACAAGAGAAACATATCTACTAGAATTTCCTACTAAATCAAATATATCCAAAAAATGAATGAGGTAAACTATCACTAAATAAGAAAATATATAATGAGTCATACCTATTAAGGAAATACATTGAAAGAAATATTCAAGGGGGATATACATGTCACATTTAGGTCTTCTGAAATAATCTGAGGAGGGAATAAAATCCAGAGAATAGCTTCAGCCTGCCACATGATCTTGAAGAGTGTGAAAAAATGGCTCCCAGCAGTCACATATCAGGAAATGAGCTAGAGCTGGAGACTTCTCAAAACTTAGAAACTGAATATAGTAGCAAGCAACAGTCCACAGTGATGGAGGTTGGGGAAGGGCCTGCTGAGAGCAAATCAGCAGCTTTCCCAGTGATAGAGTTTTTGGGGCTGAGGCAAGAAAGCCTGGGGGGAAAACTTCCCACCCCACACACACACCTACACACACAGTTTTTATTTTATTGTATACTTTTAATCTCATCTTTTAATTGGGACTCATGCCTTTTTTTATAGAACTTTGGGACATGGATTAAAAATAATAATATATTGAAAGTGTTGAGCTAAACAATATTACTCAGAATTGCTTTTAATGTCATTTTGCTTCTCTAAAAGTCCTAGTTTCTAAAACATATCAAGAAATAAAGTGAGGGGTTAGAGTTATAGCTCAATGGGTTGGCGTTTGCCTTGCATTCAGCCAGCCCAGTTCAATCTCTGGCATCCATATAGTAACCCAAATCTGCCAGAAGTTATTTCTGAGTGCATGGCAAGATTACTCCTGATTGCAGTTGAATGTAGCCCAGTAACCAAATCAAACCAAAACAATAAATCAAATGCATACTTACTGTGTATGTTGGGATATATTCTACATTTTAGAGAAACTCTTCTTTTCCTAACTTTGAATCCATTTGCTTACACCATATCATGAGGTCAATGAGTTAGGTTTAAAAAATCTTAGTCTATGATATCCATGCTATGGAAACAATTGAAATGTCTAAGGACAGTGTGCTGAATAAAACAATTGTGCTATATATACACAGTGGGAAACTAAGCAATTGTAGAAAAATTAAACCTCCAGATTTATGCAATATGGATAAAATTTGAGGATTGATGGGCCATTAACACATTACAAAACAGATTACCAAGTAATGGTGGGTATAGGGTGGGGAATAAATAGGAAAACTTAAAGTATCATAGAAATAATAGTGGGAACTCTCCATGCTGGCATTTTGGCTGTGGTAGGATTCAGTAAATTTCTCAACCTATTCCATAGACACTGTTATCCTATATTACTAAATGGTAATTAAGTACATAATTACAAAAAACATGTTTTCAAATTCTTGATAAAAGGATTATGAACATTTTACATATTTTATAAATCTAAGATTTTGATTTTTGTTTGTTTGTTTGGGGGACATACACAGCAGCCCTCCAAGTTTATGACTTCTGGTTGCCTATAGGGATTAGTTTGAAATAAGTGTTTGCCATTGTTTTATAATATTGTTTTCTTGTTTAAATCTTCTGGTACTAATCATTATTTTCTAACTTATTTTACTTAAAATGAAGCCCATAAGTCCTCAAGTTTTATCCACATTGCAAAAAACTGTAAGGTTTTACCATTTTTATAGTTGCATAGTTTTCCACTGTGTATTTATACCATAATTATTTTATTCAGCATTCTGTCCTTGGACATTTCAATTGTTTCCATAGCATGATTATTGTAGAAAATTAAGATATCATGAGGTTAGGTGGCCATTATATGTTTCAGGGATTAAGCCCAGGTCAGCCTCATACAAGGTTAGTGGCCTACTTGCTATATAATTGTTCTGCCCTGACCCCCAAAATCTGATTCCTTTTAATAGATATAGTAGCATTTGAAGTATTAAAATGTGCCTTTCCCCTATTTTGGGGTATCTTCTTCCTACTCGTCTTTTCCTGTGGATATTCTCCATAAACATTAAAATGTTAACTTTGATAAACTGAATAATGTCATTCCCCACACACATTATACATATATATTTTTCTTTTTATGGATACCACACTTGGCAATGCTCAGGTGTTAACTTTTTACTATATGTTCAAAACCATGGAATGCCAAGTTGGCCATTAGTCAGCCACATGCAAGACAAGTGCACTACTTGCTGAGATATTTCTCTAGCCCTTATGCATCTATATTCTTATCCCCATTATCTGGAACTACTTTATTTTGCAAAGTTCAGTTCTATTCATTAAAGTTTAATTATTTGGGGAAATTAAGTATGGAGAAGTGTAATCACAGAGTTCTTATTAGAAAGGTCAGATGGAGTAAAAATCAGAAATGCCATGTGACAATGAAAGCAGATTTGAACAATGTAAGTAGAATGACAAAAGAAGAAACTACAAAATTGTAGTAGTTTCTCTGTTCTAGTAAAGGCAAGGAAATAAATTCTCTACTCAGAGCTTGAGAAAAGAATGAGCCTGACTATGCCTTGACACTAGTCTTGTGAAATTTATTTTTAGTTTATAATTTTTATAATTACAAAGAAATGTGTTTGCACTTACTAAATCATAATGTTTGTTAAATTAGCCATAAGTAAAAATAAATATGCCAACTCTGCCAAGGCAAATCCAAAATTCAAAGTGCTCTGTCTAGGTCACATACAAATTTATTACATATTGAAAACTTCTCAAATTTATTTATGAAACTGCTGAATTTTTTCATGATACATAAGCAGTCTTGTTGAATCATTTTTGTACCAATCTACTACTTTGTATAAAGAATGACAATCAAATGAGCAAACAAAAAAATCAATTGATCTCTATATATGTAAGACATGTGCAAGGGAAAGGAAGTAAATGCTTGTTTTCCTAATAGCTAGTCATGCCCAGAGATCTAGGGAATGGGCTGTCAATTCTTTTGTGAGTCACAAGAATCAATATATCTAAATCTTAACCACAAAACAATTATAACCGTAAAAAGAATGCATTTTTAACTTTTAGGCAGCAGATTACAATAGTCAATGCAGAAAGGTAAGAGACTGGATCCTGAACTAATATTAGCTTTGTTCTTCAGACATAAATCTGTTCATCTGGTTTATTCACACTTGCTTCCTTGTATAATGATCAATGTTAAGATCCCACTAAAAATCACATTTTATCCTAAATATATTGCTTCTTCTAGAAAGCAGTATAGAGTGATTTTTGTCACAGATTTCTAATGTATATACTATTACATTTTTCTTGAGAAGTCATTTTATATTTCCTTCAATGTAATAAATACTAAAATGATGAAGTGAACCTACAATATCATTCCGATATGAAAATACACAGACCTGGCGATGAAAGGAAGAAAAGTTTGCTTTAACAAATGAACCCTCTGGAGCCAATTTCAATGTTTGATGGAAATGCTTTGGATTCAGAAGGCTGAAGGCAGTTCTAAAATCCAATAAGCAGTAGTTATATTTAAAATAATTTATTTATATTTTTAGCCTTCCTTTTCTATGTTGCCCTCTTTTAAATAATTGAAACCATATCTACAAAGTATCTGCTTGGCCTAAACACTTAACATTTAGTTTGTTTGGTTGAAAAAACCAACGGGTTAAAAATGTTTTTGTGAATGAACAATGACTAGGAGGATTTGGGAGTAATTATCTAACTAAATTTTCTCATGATAAGAGTTTTAAATTCTGATCTAGTCTTTATCATGTTATTTAGTTCTCATTCACACTATCCTGTGATAAGGATTAACACTACCTTCTACTCTGGGAACTTGCCCTCAATTCTACTTCTTGACCACTTAGTCTCTTTTCTTGTTAAAGTATAATATGTTAAATTAAATTGTATTCATGAGTATTGTCATCAATAAAATGGTCTCCTATATATTTCAAGTTGGAAAGTCAGGCAATTATCCCATTTTACACAAAGAAAATATATAATTCTGAGAGGTTAATTGGCTTGACCTATATAATGCATTTAATAATTGGAAGAGTCATGTAGGATACTCACATACTAACTAGTCTTGGCTCCAAATTGTCTGTCTGATTTGGACACTCTGAAATCCTTGACATGGCTTCTGCTCAATGTCTTGGAATGTTTTATCTACATGCTGTTCTAAAAACCTTATGGTTTCAGGCCTGCTATCAAGGTATTTGACATTTGTGTATGGTGTTAGATAGTGGCCTGAGTTCACTTCTTTGCATGTCTGACCAATTGTCCCAACACAACTTATTGAAGAGGCTTTCCTTTTTCATTTTGCGTTTCTTATTCCTTTAACAAAGATTAATTGATTGTATGTCCTGGAAACATTCTCTGAATGCTCAAGTCTATTCCATTGACATGAGGGGGGATCTTTATTCCAATATCATACTAATTTAATGACTACTGCTTTGTAATACAATTTAAAGTTGGGAAAAGTGATGCCTTCCATCTTATTTTTTTTTTTAGGGTTGATTTAGCTATTCATGAGTGTTTATTGTTTTAAATAAATTTCAGGAATGTTTGATGCCCTTTTTTGAAAAATGCCATGTGTATTCTTAGATGAATTGTTTTAAATCTGTACAATGCTTTGGGGAGTATTGCTATTTTAATCCTCCCAATCCACAAACAGGGATCAGGGTATGTGTATCCATTTCCTTGTGTCCTCTTTTATTTCTTTTTGGTTTTTAGAGCCACACTCCATGGTGCTCAGGGGTTACTCCTTGCTCTACACTCAGAACTCGTTCTGGGCTCAGGGGGACCTTATGAAATGCTGGGTATTGAATCCACATGTCCTAGGTCAGCAGTGTGCAAAGCAAATACTATACCACTGTACTACCAGTTTGGCCCCTCTTTTCTTTCTTGAAGCAGTGTTTTATAATTTATTTTGTATAGGTCCTTCACTTCTTTAGTTGACTCCAAAGTATTTGAATTTGTGTGGCACTAATCTGAATGGGATTGTTTTTTTCAATGTCCATTTCTTCTCTATCATTATTTGTGCTTGAGAAGGCCATTTATTTTTATGTGATAATTTTATAGCCTGCCACTTTGCTATATGAATTTATTGTTTCTAGAACCATTTTGATAGAGTCTTTAGAGTTTTCTCAATATAATAACATGTCATCTGCAAACAGTGAGAGCTTGACTTCTTCCTTTCCTATCTGGATGCCCTTGATATATTTTTCTTGCCTAATTGCTATGGCAAAAACTAGGGGCAGCCCTGTCTTGTACCAAATTTTAGAGGAAAGGCTTCACTCTCCAAACAAGTGGAAGAGAATATAAACAGATGGGACTATATTTGCTGAGAAGCTTCTGCACCTCAAAGTAAATAGTGGCTAGGATACAAAGGCCACCCACAGAATTCACCACTACTCACCACTATTCACCCAATACCCATCAGATAAGGGGCTAATATCTAAAATATACAACGTATGGACAGAACTTAACAAGAGAAAAACGTTTAACACCATCAAAACATAGGGAGAAAAATGAACAAACTTCTGCAAAAAGAAATACAAATGGCCAAAAGGCACATGTAAAAATGCTCCATATCACTAATCATCAGGTAGATGCAAATCAAAGCAACAATGAGGTACTGTCTCACACCACAGAGATGACACACATAACAAAGAACAAGAATGGAATGTGAAGAGAAAAGAACTCTCATTTACTGTTGGTGGGAATGCCATCTTGTCCATCTGCTTTATAGAAAACAATATGTTCCAACTGTTACTTTGTTGTTTAGTAAAAAAAAACTGGAAATTGAGCTCCCATATGATTCAACTATACCACTCCTATGAAGCCGTCAGGAGAGATGAAGTCATGAAATTTTCCTATACATGAATGGACATGGAAAATATTATGCTGAGTGAAATAAGCCAGAGGGAGAGAGATAGACGCAGAATAGTCTCACTCATCTGTGGGATTTAAGAAAAATAAAAGACATTATTATAATAATATCCAGAGACATTAGAGGGGAGAGTTGGAAGGACTGGCTCACGAGATGAAACCTACTACTAGGAATGTTGAGTGCAGTTAGAGAAATAACTACACTAACAACTATCATGACAATGAAAGTGAGTGAAAAAAAGAGAATGCATGTCTCAAATATAGGTAGGGGGTGGAAAGGAGGGAGATATGTCAATTGATTATGGGAACGCTGCACTATTGAAGGGGGGTTTCTTTTTATGACTGAAACCCTACTTCAAATATGTTTATAATCATAGTGCTTAAATAAATATATTATAAAAATAAATAAAAATAAAAAATAGTATCCTGAATTTCTGATTAAGCCAAGCACCAGCAAAGTAAGTACACTTTGATTGCTAAACTGTTTCTCAGCTTCACAACTTTTATCAGCTATTTCAAGATTATTCCACTTGAGAGTTTTATATTTCTGTCCTGCTGAGAGTTGCTAATGATATGACCCATTTGTGTAAATAGTGGTAAATAGCGGGCTATAACTACTGTGAATTTATTCTTAATTCTTTGTACTCATGTTCCAACTGTTACTTTGTTGTTTAGTAAATACTCAAGGTCCAGAGTCAAAACACTAGACCACACAAATAATAAAACAAAGCAGGACTTTATTCCATCCACCAGCAAGCTCCTGTACTGACCAGTAAGGACACATCTTGGAGGAGGCAAGATATGTGTCCCAGCCCCATGTGTCACAAGCCAGGTTATGTAAGGTATGTGGAAGATCTGTTTACTTTGATAGGCTAGTGTCTAGGGAGGCTTTTCACAGTTCCTGCTATCTTTAACAAGATATATCTTCAATGGCCAGGGTCCTGAGGCAGTGTTTATGGTTTCTAATGGCCTTGAGAAAGCCATGAGATTTTTGCAAATGGATACTAAACCTAGAACCAGGAAATGGAACCCTTAACACTGGGCAGACAAAATGGTTTCCTTATGCTGTAGGCTTCACAATGCATTTGTGTCCAATAAAAGAATGTGGGACAATACATACAGTTTATTTATTTATTTTTGTTGCTTTGATCTGAGGCTACTCAAAAATCTGCACTCAAAAATCGCTCTGGGGACTATATGGGATGCCAGGGATCAAATCCAGGTAGACCACATGCAAGGCAAATACCCTTCCCACTGTCCTATCCCTCAGGCCCCTGTTTTATTTGGCTTTAATTTTATCTCGAGTTTTAACATCAAATAAAATATAGGAAAAATCCTGTAATACTAAGGATTTTATACTTTTATTAACATTATCAATAAGAATTGGTGCTGGTACTCAGGGCTTTCACTTCTTTATTGAGGTGTTCTACCAGAGGTGCTTTGGGGACTGTATTTGGACTGTATAAGAAACCAAACAGGATCTGAAGAAGCAAGACAATTGCGTTAATTTCTAGACTATCTCTAACCACTCAAATAAGATTCACAAAGACTGACTTCACCATAAGTCCCACCTCAGGATCTGTACAGATACTGAGACCTCTAAACACAGAGCTCTGATTGTATCACCCTGGACAGAGCAGAAGTCTTCCACACACCAAAACAAAACAAAACAACAACAAAAAAAAAAAAAAAAAAACACCACCGGGAGAGTAATGATCCTGAACAAAGACTAGAGCTGATCCCATGACAATATACTCCAAGGACAGAGAAACCCCATATTGCATAGGGCAAGTGAATTTCTTTTCGAATGACCCCAATATTTACTGTGCCAGGGCAGGAGGGAAAAAAACAAAAATACAAAAAACACAAAACCTTGGATATTTTATATATATATCTTACCTTCATTTATTATTGTTATTATTATTTTTATTTACCTAGCTATTTTGGTCGATTTCTCTGTTTGGATGTGATTATTGAAATTGTTGTCCCCAATTATTCTTATTTTTTTTCTCTCTTCCTTTCTCTTCTTTCGTTTTGTGCTACGCCATGTTTCTTATTTCAAGACCACGGCGTGTTTTTTTGTTTGTTTGTTTGTTTGTTTGTTTTTAATCTGTTATTTGTGGTGCTTATCGATATAGCTGGAGTCCTCACTGGATATTTGACACTTCTTTTGGTACTGGTGGAGTGTTTCACCTTCTTTTTCTCATTCATTTCCCAAATCGATGATGAGAACCTCTAGAAGGATTCTGCCCATTTTCGGGGTATTAGACTCTTACACCAGTTTATTTATTTTCTCTTTTTCAGACAAAACCACACAACTTGAACTAACTAGCCCTGCCCCCACTTAGAGGGGGAAACAAGGGAGGCATCAAGACCAAACTGATGCAAGACTACTAAGTAGTAGGTTAGATACAGAGGGGGCCACATATTCTAGCCGCCCTGGGGGTGAGGGAAGAGGAAATGGGAGGTAGGACAAAAACGGAGGTGTAAGGAGGACAATTTAGGGATGGGAATCCCCCCTGATTTTATGTAAATATGTACCTAAAATATTATTGTCAACAATATGTAAGCCACTATGATCAAAATAAAAATTATACTAAAAAAAAATTTAAAGGTTTATTTTAAGGGCCAGAGCTAGAGCACAGCGGTAAGGCGTTTGC
The DNA here is from genome assembly GCF_024139225.1 of Suncus etruscus. NCBI lineage: Eukaryota > Metazoa > Chordata > Mammalia > Eulipotyphla > Soricidae > Suncus > Suncus etruscus. The sequence goes on from NC_064852.1 coordinate 51,965,642, forward strand.
CTTGCACGTGGCCAACACAGGACGGAACCTGGTTCAAATCCCGGCATCCCATATGGTCCCCAAGCCTGCCAAGAACGACTTCTGAGTGCAGAGCCAGGAGTAATTCCTGAGCACCTCCGAGTATGACCCCAAAACAAACAAACAACAAAACAAAACAAAACAAAAAAAGTTTATTTTATTCTTGATAACATTTTTCTCTTTGAACACAGTACTAACAAAATGAAAATTGTCATCTAAAATTTATCTTGGGTATTGAATATATGAATGTCCTAGGAAAAGAAATACAGTGTTCTATTTCCCAAAAATTTCCATGTGAGTGCAGAGAGATCTTAGGGAAAACCAATAATACTAACTTCTTGATCTTTAATTATTATCTCCAGAACTGTGAGAAATTAATTTATGCTGTTTATATGACAGCCTCTGACATTTTATTAAAGTAACCCAGAGAGAATAAAGCCAGGTAAGATATAGAAAAATGAAGATTTTTCTGATATCAACCTTGCTGCTGATATTTACTTTTAGTTTTATTGAAATATATAATTTTTATTTGTGTGTTATTTCAATCTCCCTTTGATTGATAATAATTTTCCTGATAAGTGAAAATACAATATTTTTCTTTTGCTTCTTGGTCATTTCTCTCTTCTTTGGTAAAGTGTCTCTCCAGCTCTTCTCCCCTTTTTAAGACAAATCTATCTATTTAGTTTCATGTGTGCTTTACATTTATTGAATGTTAGTCAATTTTCTCTGCTAAGTAATTATTTTGCGTTTCTATGTATAGAAGAGTTTTGATCTAATTAATTTTTTTATTTTTCTTGTGATTAGAATGATATCACCACAATGAAGCCAATATCATAAGGATTTTTGCCTAAGTTTTCTTCTATAATATAATTTATGGTTTCAGGTTTAACATCTATGTTTTTATTAATATCTTTACTTAAATACCTTGATTACAAATATGATTGTAACTGGTTTCTATCTATCTTTAATCCATCCAAAGGTAAGTTCTTTTTTCATAGGGGTAAAAATTTATTCATTTACACCTTGGCTAACCAGTTTCCCCATCAAGATTTGTTGAAAAATCTTCACTTTCTTTATTTTATGCATTTGTCAATTTATAGATAGTGTTTTATTTCTAGTCTTAATAGTATTCCATTATAAGTATTCTAAGTATATGAATTGATCCTAGTACTACACTGAGTGGTTTCTGGCACAGTTTAAAGTCAATAAATGTGATCCTTTCTATCTCGGCTTTTTTCTCCCCAAAGGATTTCTTTAGCTATTTGTGATCTTTTGTAATTATTTATGAATTTTAGTTATACTTACATTAATGAAAATACAATTAAAATTTGTCAGGAATTGTATTACCCTATTAAAATGCCTTTATAATATATATTTTAGGTACTCCCAGGGATAGTCAGAGTCTTAGAGATCACTCATTGAAATACTCAGCATTTTGGTGTTGGCCAACTTACATGGTGCTACATAAGGACAATGGTTATGGTTACCACAGGGCCACACAAAGTTGTGATAAGAGAGTAATCAGGTGCCTTTTATATGGAATGAGTATCCATTGGTCTTGCTTCCTGACCTCAGGATAATCTTTTCTATGTTTTATTTCTGTTTGATGGCCATACCAAATCATACTTAGGTGGCAGTGATTGGGGAACTCTATTGGGTGCTAATTATCTAACTTGGGACAGTTTTGCGCAAGGCAATGTCCTACCTACTGTACTGTCAATCCAACTCCCAAGAATCTGTTAGCAACTTTATTTTTAATTCATAAGCATTAAGTATCTTTATTTTTTTTTTGGTTTTCTATATATATATATATTAATGACTTAGTTTTAATATACAATAGTTTTTATCTGATTTTGTATGCAGTTGTAGATGACATTATTTTCTTGTATTCTCTTTTCTAGTTTATTTACATGTAAAAATTAAACATATTTTATATATTTGTCCCTTTTTATATTTTACATTTTATATAAAATTTCTCTTTATTTTAACTTTAAAGTATTTATCACATATATTTAATAAAAAATTATATAAGTTCAATTTCAGAGTTAAAAAAAACATTCATACTAGTGATGTGTATATGATGATCCCATATATCTACAACCATACTTAACTTATATAATATCTATGATTACTAATGGTGTCTGTATCATAAGAATGCATGATGTATTATATATGTATAATTAAGATAACATTCTTATTTACACATGAATGATATATGTATTTTCCATATCTAAGCTCACGAATCCTTTATTTTTATCTATGGACACCTTTGAACTATCAGAAAGTAGGATAAAATTCTTACCTTAAAGTTAAAATTGAGTATAGTTTTGAAATGTAGAAATTATATTACATACATGGAGGTGGGAAATGCATATTTATTATTTTCTTTAGAACTTTTGGACTTCTTAATGTCATTTTGAAGTTTTTATAATGCAAAGTATGTTGTTCAAGTTTTATTAGGAGGATATGTGATTTTTAATAGTAGATATAATAAATGCTACTTATATAACTTAAATAATATAAAATTTCTCATTGAAGAGACTGCTATATAAAGCCTAAAAGCAGTGTATTTTGATTTATGGTAAAAGTCTTCTATAATTAATGAAATAGATACCTGTTATTTAAAACAAAAAAGGAAAATCATGTTGAATATGCTCCTTTATTTTGTATGGTGTCTGCTATGGATTATATATATCACATATATATATCACCTAAGATTTGGGGGTGGGTGGGCCGGGCTCAGGGGTTATTCCTGGCTATGTGCTCAGAAATTGCTCCTAGCTTGGGCAATTATGGGACACCGAGAATAGAACCTGGGTCTTTTCTGGATCAGCCATGTGCAAGGCAAATGCCCGCCTGCTGTGCTATTGCTCTGGTCCCAACATCTAAAATATTTTTAAAATATACATTATATTAGGAATTGGGTGAAAGTTATACTTGCCAAGTTCAGGGTTTAACTCCTAGTACTATATTGTCCCCAAGTACTACTGAGAATGATCTGTCAGTAGAGCCAGAAGTAACCCCAGAAGCACTGCTTCATGTGACTATAAATAATTTTTGTTTGACTGGCGATGTAATTCAGCAGAATGGCATTTGCCTTGCTTGTGGTAGACCTTGAATTAAATACCTAGCAACTCCAAAATATGAAATTTTTAAAATTTTAATATATTGACCAGTGTCACTCAAATTGTTAAGAGAGAGAACAGCAATAAGTACATTGCCCTACAATCTGTTAGATATTCAAACATGAGCCCTTATCTGATCTTTTTAGTCACACAATTTGTGTCTGTAAGGTTAAGAGATCAAACATTCTAACTGGCACAACATAAAACAATAATAACAACCTAAATCTGTTATCAATATTTTTGACACTGAATGATTGATATAATTAAAATTGTAGTAACTGATGAGATAGTATAGTGGACAGGGTGCTTGCAGATTTAATCCTCAGCACCCCATATGGTATCCCTTCCACATATCCATCCATCCTTCCATCCCTAGTATTGCCATAATGATTCCTGAATTCTGATCCAGGAATAAACCCTGAACACTGCAGGGTGTGGGACCAAAACCAAAAAAACTTTAAATTTTATATATACTTTATATATATATATATATATATATATACTTTAAATATTATATATTTTTTAAAATATCATTTTTTTTAAAATCAATCTTCTGTGGCAATAGAGAATTGCTTAGCAATAAAAGAACTCCAAGCTATGAAAAAGACATAGAGGAATAGTCAATACTTATTTATTGTTCGTGAAATAAAGGAGTTCAACAAAAAACTTGCTATATCATTCCAACTACTTTGCATTTTGAAAAGGCAAGAGTAGGAGACAGTGAGAAATAAATGACTGCCAGAAGATAGGAGTCAGGGATTATGGATAAATCAGTGGAACACAGTAAATTTTATGGTATTGAAACTACTCTGCACAAAATAATTTTACATTCATTATATATTCTGTTAAGTTCATAAATTTTTCAATACAGAGTAAATGTTAATGGAAACATTAGATCTTAGGTAATAATTATATAAATAATTATTTTTATATAGTGACTTATATACAATACAAATGTACAACACTAATTCAAAATGATAATAATAGAATCAACTTCCAGTGTAAGTGGTATAATGAAGGGAATACATAAAGGAACTTTATTTTCTGTTCTTTTCTATAGATCTTAAATATCTCTAAAAATAATGTCTCTGAATTCTCGCATCCCATATGGTCCCCAGAGCCTACCAGAAGTGATTTTTTTTTGGTCTTCGGGCCATACCCCGTGACGCTCAGGAGTTATTCCTGGATATGCGCTCAGAAATCACTCCTGATTTGGGGGACCAAATCCATCCCACCAGGGGATGGAACCGCAGTCAGTCCTAGGCTAGCACAGGCAAGGCAGACGACGCCTCACCCCTTGCGCCTCCGCTCCAGTCCCCAGAAGTGATTTCTGAGCAGAGCCAGGAGTTACCTTTGGGTGCTGCTGGTTATGCGCCTCCTCCCACAAAGCAACAACAAAATTAAGTCTCTTAAGTGTATCTACAAAATTCTATATCCCTCTTGGTTCCCCTCAAAAGTTCAACCTTTATGGAAAGCGATATGGAGATTCCTCCAAAAACTGGAAATCGAGCTCCCATATAATCCATCTATACCACTCCTAGGAATATACCCTAGGAACACAAAAATACAACAAAAAAATTCCTTCCTTACACCTATATTCATTGCAGCACTATTTACCATAGCAAGACTCTGGAAACAACCAAGATGCCCTTCAACAGACGAATGGCTAAAGAAACTGTGGTACATATACACAATGGAATATTCTGCAGCTGTCAGGAGAGTGAAGTCATGATATTTTCCTATACATGGATGTACATGGAATCTATTATGCTGTGTGAAATAAGTCAGAGAGAGAGAAAAACGCAGAAAGGTTTCACTCATCTATGGGTTTTAAGAAAAATGAAAGACATTCTTGCATAATAATTTTCAGACACAAAAGAGAGAAGGGCTGGAAGTTACAGCTCACCTCATGAAGCTCACCAAAAGAGTGATGAGTTTAGCTATAGAAATAACTACATTTTGAACTGTCCTAATAATGAGAACGTATAAGGGAAATAGAAAGCCTGTCTAGAGTATAGGCGGGGGTCGGGTGGGGAGGAGGGAGCTTTGGGACATTGGTGATGGGAATGTTGCACTGGTGATGGGTGGTGTTCTTTACATGACTGAAACCCAAACACAATCATGTATGTAATCAAGGTGTTTAAATAAAATATAGAATAAAAGACTGAAGTGTTCAGAGTAATATAATATGACATAGACTTCAGACTCAAAAAGATTATAGGAGACAGAGTGTCATTTATTAATATCTAAGGGATTTATACATCAGAAAGAAATAAAATTCTTGAACATATATGCAATAAATGGTATCTAGCAAAATTTAAAATAACTACCAATTGAGGAGACATCAATAGCACTAAATAGTTGTAAAAAAAATACAGACTCAACTTTTAGTGCAGTGTATACTGCTGAATAGTAGATAGTATCTTTTGAAGGTCATACGAGATTGTCTCAATGTTTGTAGTATGGAACTCAAAGTCCAGATCATCTAAGTTATGTTTTAAAGAGAATTTTGTTCTTAAACTCATTGAGAACCTTGAGACCTTTATTCTTGAGATCTTTTGATGAAAAAGCTCCTCGGACATTGATATCTATTTGAACTGTGCTCATTTCTCCAAAAGGCTTTCAAATATCATGTGAAGTACCTAAAATTCTATTTCATTCACTTTTTGTTTCACTCTATGATATAGATACTAAAATATTAAAATAACTTTGTTCTTAACAAATGTTGAAAAAATGGGTAGCCCTTTTTGTATTTGTTTAATTACTTCCAAAGTTTGCAACTGTAACTCAAAATTACCAGCAATAGCAAAATATGTCTCCTCACTTTTGCATTTGGGGTATATAAAAAATAAAATTTCAAATTGGTATTGAATACAAAATAAAGAGAAAATGGAATTTTGGGAAAATGGGGATTTCTATGTGAAAACATAGCTCCAACTGTTTCATGTTTTTTCATCATCATCATCATCATCATCCATATACAAATAATGCTTCTACCTTCTTCCCATGAATTATGTCATCAGCCACTCTCCTGTCTTCAAATGACACTATTTTCATCATGTTTCCTAAGGGTTTGTAGGAGCTTCTCATTTCATCCTCCTGCCATCACCTTTGAGGTTCTCTCTTTTCCCCATTTATTCAACACTGACTTCTTACACAAATCCTTCAGAATGATACTCTAAAAGCAAATATGATTATATGGTTCCCTTTTAACTTCTTTCATTGACATCCTAGCCTAAATGCTTTGATATTAATTAAAATTTCGCCTCAGAACATTTATTAGTTCGTATATAACCATAGTCCCAATGGGCCTTTAAAACCCAGCAATAAAATTTAAAACATGTATCATTTGAGTTTTTCAGACAAACTTTTTTTTTTACTTACATAGTTTTTATTATTTTCTATATAAAACTTCCTGCCCTCTAAGTTGACTACCAAAGTCCTCAGGCAGCCTTCATAATTCAATAAAATATTTCTTTGTTATGAAAAATTTTCAAACTTCTACATAATTTTCTGCTCTAGGTATGATTACAAAGTACTCACACTAGAGGAAATTTTTTTATACCTCTCAAAGCAATTATTACATAGTTTATTACTTATTCACACATCTCTCAACTCTAGCATACAAATCAGCAACTGTATATTCTTTAATTCTCTTTTTGAAGGTTACTGCAATCATTTAGTGAATGTTCATTGAGCAAGTCAGTAGATTAATAAATGCATGAATATATCTGCATGTATAAGGTGCTAATTTTATGCAGTTGATTTTATTTCATTTATTTAAGTGCCGTGGTTATAAAATTGTTCATAATTGAGTTCCAGTCATAGACTGTACACTACTCTTCATCAGTGCACTTTCCACCACAATGTCCCTCTTTTCCCTCCCATACCCTATCTGCTACATGTCTCTGAAATAGAAATTTTGCCTCTCTTTTTTGACATTGTATCTTGCACTATTGTAAATCAAGGGGTTCCATGCATATAATTTTATCCACTTTCAACACTCAATTCTTGTCCAGGGTGATCAGTTCCAACTATCATTGCCATAATGGACCCTTTTCTACTATAACTGCAGTCAACATTCTTTTGGGTAACCTTCCTACCATTAATTGGTTCTCCAGATCTACCTCTACGTTGTCTCTGAATATTATTACCATACTGTCTTTTATTTATCTTATATTCCACTAATAAGTGCAATTATTCTATGTCCATACTCTCCTTATGACTCATTTCACCAAGCATAATAATATCCATATCATCCATATATAATGAAATTTCATGACTTTGATTTTTCCTAAAAGTTGCATACTATTCAATTTTGTAGATGTACCACAGCTTCTTTAGCTACTAATCTGTCCTCAGAGACTAGGGTTTTGTTTCCCATTCTGACTATTGTAAATAGTACTGCAACATATATAAAAACAGAGGACTTTTCTGCGTGGTATTTTTTTATTCCTAGGGTTAGTCCTAGGAGTGATGTTGCTGGATAATATGAAAGCTAATTTTTTTGGAATATTCATATTGGTTTCCAAAAATGCTGCTCTGGTTGGCATTCCCAGCAGCAGTAGTGAATGAAAATCATTTTTCCCCTGAATCCACAACAGCACTGGTCATTTTTTTCCTTTGTGATATGTGCCAGTTTCTGTAATGTGAGGTGATATTTTATTGTTGTTTTCATTTGCACCTCCATGTGCTTTTGGACAACTGTATTTCTTCCTTGTATTTCTGTATTTCCTCTTTGAGGAAAAGTGTTCATTTCTTATCCCCATTTTTTTGGATGGAGATAGATGTTTTATTTCTTGCTTAGTTATTTCAGTACCTTGTATATCTTAGATATTATTTTTCAGATGAGTATAGAGTAAATAGTTTGTCCCAATTTAAATTTATGAGTAGCCTTTGTATCCTAGTCACTGTTTCTTTTGAAATGCAGAAGCTGCTCAGTTTAGTGTAATCCCATTTACAAAATTAAATGAAAAACTAAAAAAATTAAAAAAAATTAAATTAAATTAAAAAACAAGTGTTTTAATTTTTATCTCTGCTTCTGCTTGCTTGGATAGTAGTCTTTTAATTTTTATTGATGCCTTTAGCTTCAGTATCATGAAGTGTAACTGTACTGCCTATGTTTTTCTCCATGTATCTATGGTTTCACATCTGAAAATATGCTTTTTAATCCTTTTTTTTTTTTAGTTTTGGGCCACACCCGGTGACACTCATGGTTACTCCTCCTGGCTACATGCTTAGAAATTGCTCCTGGCTTGAAGGACCATATGGGACACTGGAGGATCAAACCATGGTCTGTCCTATGTTAACATGGCAAGTCAGATGCCCTATTGTTTGCACCACTGCTCCGACCCCAAGGTTTTTAATCCATTTTGCACAAACTTTGTGCGTAGTGTTAAAGAGAGGTCTAAGTTCATTTTATTGGTATTTGATCCGTTTTTCCAACACCACTTGTTGAAAAAGCATTTCATGTTTCACTTTTTACATCCTGCCTCTTTATCAAAGATTAATTGATTGTATACCAGGGAATAAAATGATATACATGATATCCCGTCAGCAACAGTATTCCAAACCACAGTACCTAAAATGAAAGAGGGTATGTGTGTGTGAGAGAGAAATAGAGTAAAATGGTCTGTCATAGAGGTAGTCTGGGGAAAGGAGGTAAACTGAGGAAAGTGGTGGCACTAAATGAATATTTGTAAGGGATGGGTATTGGAACAAGGTGTGACTTAATCTCAACTATCAACAACTTTTAAACTATATCATGATGGTTTATTAATATTTTTAAATAAAGGGGACATATCTAGATCACCTTTGATCCCCTATCAACAACTTTTAAATTCTATATCTCACAGTGGTTTATTAATGTCTTTTAAATAAAGGTTTATTACAGATCACCCTTGATCCTGTCGATACTGTTTAAATACTATATATTACTGAGCTTTATTAATATTTTTAAATAAAGGGGGTATATTTAGATCACATTTGACCTCTTTTCAATGGAGAGGAGAAGGAAAGATGTAAGTTAGAGGGGAGGAAAAGAGACAGATGGAAAACAACCCCGGGTAAGTCAAAAGAGAATTCAGCTAAGTAAGTGGTATTAAGGAGTGATAGAGCTAAAAAACACAGTTAATCACACTGAATTCTTGAAACCCAGACTAATAACTAAACTTAAAAAGAATCCAGTCAATATGTCTAATTGGGGGTCAGGTCGTAAGAAGTATGGAAACTACCTGAGAATTTTAGTAGAGGAAAATTGGCACTGGTAGGATTGGTGCTGAAACACTATGTCTAAAACTGTATGAATAACAGTATGACATAAATTGTATACTTAAAACTCTGTAAGAACACTTTAAGAACTTTATAAATTACCCAAGTTTATTAAAATTTTGAAAATATTATAATAGTGCCTAAAGTTTTCTAAAATTCTGGGCAGGGACAATTTTTTTTTTTTTTTTTTTTTTGGTTTTTGGGTCACACCCGGCTGCGCTCAGGGGTTACTCCTGGCTGTCTGCTCAGAAATAGCTCCTGGCAGGCACGGGGGACCCTATGGGACACCGGGATTCGAACCAACCACCTTTGGTCCTGGATCGGCTGCTTGCAAGGCAAACACCTCTGTGCTATCTCTCCGGGCAAATTATTTTTTAAAATGGGTTTTCTGCCCCGCCTGAGTGCCACGTCGGGTGGCCTGCTGTGGGTTCCAGGTGGATTCTATTAGGAGTCTCCAGGCTTCCCCTCCCCCCTACTCTAGGGAGAGGAGCAGAGGGAGGGGCTGGGCAGATAGTTGGCTTCTGGTGCTTTGATCCTGGAGGCCAGCTCTTCCCAGGTATGGGGCTAGGGGACACCCCAGACCACAGGCATTCTCCCTAGCTTGGGGGGTGCTGGGAGGCTTGGCAGGCCTCCAGCCATTCCCCTATTTCCTCCCCTACTCCGGGCCTTCCCTGGTTGCTGGCCCAGGTGGACTCTATCGTGATCCTCAGGCTTTCCCCCTTTCTCTCCCGACACTAAGTGGGGGACATCTGGGGTGGATGGCGGGCCGATGCAGCACTGGTGTATGTCGGGACATTACATCCTGACATTCACTGGTGTTTTTTTTTTTTTTTTTTTTTCTTATTGGTCTCCATTTCAAAAACTGCACGGGGGATAATGCCCCCATGCGTACCATATATATTTAAAATAAAATGGGAGGATGAACTTTTAGTTTGGGAAGAGACCATTTTGGGTGGGGGTACCATATATTTTCAAAATAAAAATGAGAGGATGGACTCTCAGGATGGGAAGAGACTAGTACTCTTTACCTACTTGTTTACTCTCAACGGCCTCTTGGCCTCTTCCTTCTTTTATTGTGTAACTGTGGTTGCTACCATACCAGGTTTCTAATTAGTTCCTAAACTGTGACAATTGAGTCTACTGTCTTAAGCTAGATTGTTTATTTTCCCCACTCTTTTATCTTTTCTCCTCTTTGTGAACTGTTCAATAAGGTATTTTGGTGAAAGAGTCCCTCTCCATCTTTCCTTCCCTTTGTTATCTGTTAAATAAGGAAGTCTGTAGAAGTGTCCCTCCATTTAATGTTTATATAAGAACCAAGTCAATTGGATTGTTGGACTTGTTCTAGCATCCCCATAGGCACCAATCTTGCCATGTGATACTGTTCTTTCTTTGCATAGGCACATTAAAATGTGAAATTATATACAAATATGTTCTTATAGAGATGGGGACACACAAATTTTCTTAAACGGTGACAATTGTGTCCACTGTCTTAAGTTAGATTGTTTATTTTCCCCACTTTTTATCTTTTTTTCTCTTCGTGAACTGTTCAATAAGGAATGTTGGTGAAAGAGTCCCTCAGTTTAATGCTTATGTTTGAACCAGGTCACAGGGATTGTTGGTCTTGTTCCTGCAGCCTCCTTATGTGCTGATAACGCCAGGTGGCATTATTCCTTGTTTGCATGGGCGCATTAAAATGGAAAATACTATACATACAAATAAGTTCATATCTAATAGAGATAGGAACACACAAACAAATCTATTGGTGCAATGGAACCTTACACCCTGAACATTGATGTGATGACCTGGCACAGGCCTCAGAGGTTTGCGCATTTTTCAGTCACCCCCTGAACCAGGGAAGCCATCTATGAATCATCCAAAGTTGTCTACGTCATCACCTGGAAGCAATTCTCTACCAGGGAAGTCCCTACTGCTGCTCTGACATCGATTTATTCATAAGAGTCTTCCCTTAACACTGAGAAGATTTAAACAACAACAATGACCTGCGTACTGGACAAGGCTTTCTTCATTGCCCTTTAATTCTGAGTTGAAATTAGATGCCGCTCCGCACCATCCTGACTTCAATGTAGGATATACAGTTTCCAGGACCTTCAATACAGAAACAGGATACCAACAATAGAAACTGTGAAAGATATAACTCTATGGGCACTACAGACAATGATCAGGATTGGACAAACTAGTTTGCCTGGAGCCTAGAAATGGTCTTATGTCAGGAAACTTCAGGGGTAAGGTCTCCTTGTACTTTGGTGGGCCCATGCAGACGATAATTGCCACTCTAACATTGTTTATACAGTGCTCCTTTGACTCTAAACCTTTAAGAAACTACTAGTAAAAATATCTGGAACTGCAAAATAAATAACATATATGCTTTTAGTTAAACTAACATTCTGGGGACAAAGGAGGAAGAAAGGGAACAGGGATGAAGGGAGGAAAACACTGGGGGTAATGGATCTTCCCCTGATTCAATGTTAATATGTACCTAAAGATATGTGAAAGATATGTAAGTCATTATGATAAAAAAAAAAACTGTGTTTTATTTGAAATGTTCTTTGACTTACATGTTATGTTACTATATTATGTTATGCCAGTTTACCTCAATATGTTAATTTTGTCTCTTGAATAAATTCTTACAGTAAAAAAACCTACAAAAATGAGTTTTTCTAAAACTGGTTGTCAAAGGATTTTTATATTGTATATTAAAAGGTCTGGGATTTAAAACAAAATTTTATTTTGGACAACTCCCAGTGACACTCAGGGGTTATTCCTGGCTTTATGCTCAGAAATCACTCCTGGCTTGGTGGGACCATATATGGGATATTAGGGTATCAAACTGTGGTCTGTCCTGGGTCAGCTGCAGGCAAGGAAAATGCCCTACTGCTGTGCCATCGTTCCAGCTCCAATTTTTAAAATTTCTTAGACAATGAAGTTATACTATATGCTATTTTTAAGCATTTTTCCTTAAACATTTATAGTTAGTAGACTTTAATTACATTTTCTTATGAAGGTAAAGCAGTTATCTAGTAAAGGACCTTAAAATGTCAGTGTTTGTCTTTTATAATAGAAATCTGGGAGATTTTTGTTTGTTTTTCTTTAGCTAACTGACATAATTCTATTTGTTACTTGACTACATATCTAGTTAGATACTTTAGGAAGCAGATGCTTTTGCACACATGTTTTTCTATAGCTGACTTAGAGTGTATTTTATTATGTGCTTGATTTGAAAACAAATTTCACAGCAAAAATTGCAGAAATATGTTACTTATTATGTAGTTCAATTTACATACTCAGCATGAATATCAATTTATGAAGGTGTCATCAAGTTGTTTAATACAACCCAAACACACATAATACAGATGGCACTGGAAGCATCAGTGCCTGAAAAATAATCTGTGATATCTGTAGCCTTATCAATGTGGGTATTATGCTTTTGTTTTGTACTATTTTAAGTTATTTCAAAATACTCATAGGAATATGAAAATTGCTTTCCTAAGCATTAAAAATAATAACAAAACAATTGTATGTAATCATGGATCTTTAATCTTCTATTACTTTAATATAATGGAAATGTTAAGTAGGTTTTTATTTTCATTTTCTTTTCATGATCTTTTGTAACTCTCTTTTCTCATTCAGTTTCCAAAGCCATTTATTTAAAAGCTCAGTCTAAATATTGCTGATATTTTTATTTGAATTTTAATAAAAGTACTTATTTCTATATTTATTAAAACAAAAATTTTGCTCATATGTACATATATATAATGCTTTAGAGAAATATTCCAAAAAGTAACTTTGATAAAGAATGTAAATATCAGAACAGTTATAATTTTGCTTGGAAACAGAAAACTAACCCAGAAAGATGGAAAACTGTTTACTTACATACAGAAGACAGAAGTAAACAAGCAAAAAAAAGAAGTAAACAAGCTTTAAACACAGTTTGGTGCATCCCTGAGACCATTTTTTATGGCCTGGAAAATAGCTCAAAGGAGTATGTAAAGCACCTAGAGGTCCTCAGCACTACCAGGTCAAGTGGTATCATCATCATATACCTTCTGGCCCATATAACCTGGCCAAGTAATATACTGGTATTGAAGCACTTCGAGTGAAAAAAAAAAAAAGACTTATTTTCAGGCCGGAGTGGTGGGGCAAGTGGTAGGACGCTTGCCTTGCATGCACTAACCTAGGACTGCAGTTCAATTCCCCGGCGTCCCATAAGGTTCCCCAAGTCTGGGGTGATTTCTGAGCCCATAGCTAATAGTAACCCTTGAGCTTCACCGAGTGTGGCCCAAAAAGCAACACACACACACACACACACACACACACACACACACACACACACACACACACGGCTTATTTTCAAAAAAAATAAATCCTAAAAATATAAAAATATTGCATGGTTATAGATTGGAAGAATCAATATTGTTAAAATGACTATCTTTCATAAACTTTTAGATTTAGTGCATCCAAATTCAGACAACATTCTTTAAGAACCTAGAAAAGTCGATAATAATATTTGTTTGGAATCAGAAGTAAATATGAAAAGCCAAAGACAAATTGAAAATAAGAAATAAGGAGTTATTTCATTACCTAATTTGAGCTATTTTATAAAGTTAAAGTAATCAAAAAATCATGTTACTGGAATAAAGATAGGTTCTCTGATCGATGGGTCAGACTTGAATACCCAAGGATAAAACCCCATATTTATGCAGTTAATTTTTGATAAAAGAATTGTGAACATTAAATAGAATAATGGTAGTCAATTTTATAGCTAGTGCTGAGGAAAATGATAAATAAGAATAAGAAATTAAAGCTTGAACCTTATCTCACACCTTATACAATAGTCAATTCAGAGTGAATCAAGAACTTTGAGATATGACTGGAAGCTATAAGGAAACTGAGAAAAATATAGGCAGAATGCTTGGATCTCAAAATCATCTTTAATTATCTGATTACATGGGCATAGTCAACAAAATAAGAAGATACACAAATAGTATTACAAAAATCTAAAGCGTTTTTTCGTGAAAAAAATAAAGGCTAAAATACAGCTAACTGAATGGGAATAAGTATTCTCATTCAACACACCAGATAAAAGCTTGATATTGAGGATATATAAAGTACACACAGATATTAACCAAAAAATTCAAAAGCCTATCGAAAATGGAGAAAGGAAAGCAGACACTTCTTTGAGGAGGTTAAGATAATTACCAGTAGATGCATGAAAAAGTGCTCAGCATCATTCATTATTAGGGAAATCTAAATCAGGACAACACTGAGATATCATCACACAACAATGAAAATGGCACAGATCAAAAACAATAGGAACAAACTGCTGGTGGAATGTAGTGAAAATGAATTCTCATCCATTGTTGTTGGAATGTTTTCTGGTTCATATGACCCAGCAATAGAAGTTTTTGCTATCCACCCCAGGACGTAAAAACACTCATTAAAAAGGACATAAGTGTACCATTATTCATTTTTGCAATTAGGACAACTAAGCTATGGATAACTAAGAAATGTGAGAGTCCTAGACAACACAACACATACTGCTTCTGACATCTCCATCATCAGCATAAAATTAATAAGTTAAAGAATTTGGTAAAGTTTTACAATGTTTTATATAGTTTTAACTATAAAGCATATTATATTGTTTTACTGTATTGGATTTCTAATGTAAAGATTGAATTAATTTTGTTATTTGATTTAAAACAATTGTTAGTACTTATAAATATCTACTGAATATTTCAACAATGATTTTTTAAAGGTGAATTACAAGTACCTAATTAGGGAGTTCTTTTAGCCTGTTAACCTATTAAGAATAATATTAATAGTGATGCTGGTTGAAATACTACTGGCCAGTTAGAGAATTCTTGTTGACTATAAAATAGAATGTTAACAATATATGCATTGTCCATTAACCTACTTAGAAGGTATTGAGCTTAGTAATATTCATGTTGCTTTAAACTTATTTTTTATTTTTAACTTCATTTAAGCACTCTGATTTACAAAGCACTGTGGTTCATAGTTCAGTTATTTCAGGTATTCAGTTATCCAACACCAAATAGTCTTTACTTATATTAAAATTATAAAGAAAAAGCACCTGGAGTGATAGCACAGAGGTAGAGCATTTGCCTTGCTTGCAGCCAACCTGGGACACATCTGGGTTAGATACTCGGCATCACATATGATCCTCCAAGCTTGCCAGGAGCAATTTCTGAACACAGAACCAGGAGTAACCCCTGAGCACCTCTGGTTGTGCCTCAATCCCCAATCCCCAAATCTATATTAAAGCAAAACAAAATAGAGATTCATTATAAAGTCTGTTAAATTGTCCAGGCAGAGAAAGCAAATAAATTGAGAAACAGAGCTGTAAGCCTAGACAATCTAACCCTCAAATCTGTGCGAACATTGAATGATTGAATGAATTCCAAGAAAATGTTCTTTTCTATACACCTCTCTACTTGCATAAAATGCTGTAGCACTGAGTACTATTTTGTATATGAATATGGAGAAAACATTAAAAATGTTTGGGGGTCTGGAGCAGTGGCACAATCTGTAGGGTGTCTGCCTTCCACACCCTAACCTAGGACAGAAAGCAGTTTGATCCCCCAAGTCCCACCTGATCCCCTTAGCCAGGAGCGATATCTGAGGGCATAGCCAGGTGTAACCTCTGAGAGTCACTGGGTGTGGCCCAGAAACAAACAAAAAAAGAAAGTTTCCAACATATTCTATTTACTATGATTAAAACTATTCAAAGCCTTCAAAGGCTACCTTTCATATACAGCAACATGAATTCAATTTTCAGTTCAAAGTTTCCTTCTTTGAAATTTCATTGTGAAGCAGTAAACAAACCATTTCTATATTTAATCTTAAAAATCACCGAGGGAAGCCCAAATTATAGAAGTTATATATCTTAACAAATGATAATCATTACATTAGAAATTAAAACATAAAATTAAATATGTTTATGAGTCATTTAAAATGTAAATAATTATATATTCACATATAGTTAATTATGTATACACATATGTATATACAAAAATAAGCACAGTAAAAAGGTACCGTGTTTATGTTTATATAAAATCTTACTAAACCTTCAAGGCATGGTCTCCATTCAAAGCCATATTCCCAGCTCATAAAGCTACATTTATAAATTTAGTGACTGACATAGTGTTAAATTTGTTTTTTCTTTGAAAATTCATGAAGTCTCAAACCCACTTGTGCATCCTCTCTATTAAAGATATTTTTGTTTTATTATATAAAGTATATACACTTCTTAGAGATGCATTTTGGGGAGATATATACTATAATCACCCTTTATATAGTTAATGGTAGTTTCATTTTATGCTCTATCAAAATTCAGCTTGCACTTTATTTCAAATCGTTTTATTTGTTTGTTTTAAGGGCTTAGGGATTGATCCAAGAGCTTAGAAAATCCCGGCAAGTACTTTGTCCCAGACTCCGTGATATATTCTTGAAGTTTAAGTTCCATGAAGAATCTTAAAGTGTTTGTGAACTTTTTATTGTTTTCTATTTTTTTCTCATGGAAGGCTTAGTAATATCATTTATTGTTCATTTAGCAAACATTTGATCACTATTTTGCTTTTTGCTTTTTTATGTTTCATATATTCATTAGCATATAATTTGACAAATTTGCTTTATTCCCCCCCAACATTCACAGAATTTACCATTACTATCAATATTATATGAGAATTTAACATAGCTATCAAACTCTATGAAAACTCCAAGCTCAGCTGAAGGGTACAAGTTTTCAAATTTGGGCATTTTGTTTTAAATTTTAACAGTTTATCTCTGGCAAAAAGTTACTGTTGTCAGTTGTCTTCCCTAAAGTGACACAGTCATTTGAGTTAATTTTGAAGAAAATGTCAAATTCTCAGTTGATAAATGATAAATGAGTTAGTTAAATTTTAAATGAGTTTGGTAGGCAATTTTTTCTTTTAGTTTCAGTGGCATCTAGTGTAGCAAGTAAGTTGTTTGGTATGCAGCTCTGAATGTGTTTCAAGTGTTTTCAGTTTTTTATTTTAATTTTATTTTTATTGAGATAACATGATTTACAATAATAGTGTTGCTATATAATAATAGTGTCATCAGCATGTCTTTCAGTAGAGGCTGAACCAGTAAATAGTCCTACCAGCAATGACAGATGAACTTTTCACTACATCCATACCAATATGGACTGAACTTTTTGTTATATGCCATTCTCACTGCATATTTGTGGTATTTCATTGTGTTTTGATGTTCATTTTTCTAATAACTAGTGATGATCAACATTTTTCCTCTGATCATGGCCACCAGTATGTCCTCCTTGAACTCTCTGTAGCTTCCCCAGTATTTGTTAAATTGTTTGTCTCTTTGCTATTCATTGTTTTATATACGATATTTGCCCTTTTTCAGATATATGTATGCATATTTTTTCTCCTTTGTCAAATATACAGACTACAAATATTTTCTCTCATTCTTTAGAGTCTTGATTTGTTTTAGTGGTATTTTCTTTTGCAGTGCAAAAGCTGTTCACATTGCTATTTCAACTTTTTGTTCTGTTTTCTTTGTGAGTAGCATTTGAGTTATTCAAAAACCTGTGAAGTTAATATTATAAAGACTATTGCTTATGGTTGTCTTAATTTATTTTATGAATTAGAATCTAATAGAAAGGTTGTTTAAATAAAATTGAATTATTTTTTATTTTTAGTGCGAACACATTCAGTTTCATTATTTGTATATTCCTAGCAAACTTTCTCAACAGTATTTGTCAATGAGACTTTACTTTTATCACTTTGCTTTTGCCTCCATTTTTCTGTAAACTGGCAGTGTACTGTAGGATATTAGGGTCCCAACTCTGTCCCCTGACACATAAATTTAACCATTACAGCCATTATTTTTCTATGTTGCATATAGAATATTTAAAAGGCATTTGGTATTGAGTGCATGTTTTTTTTAAATATAAATGTGCTTTTGTTGCTTTTTATTCTAATACACTTTGATGCTGACACTCTGATTAAAGCTAAGGGGCCAGCAATTTACCCAACATTGATTTTATATCTTCAGTACAAATGTCAGTTCTGAAGCTAAAGAACATACAAATTAGTTTTATTTTTGCAAACTATTTTAGAAGCACTGAAAGAATTCATTTACATTTCTTTGATTCTTTGAGTTGTTCACCTACTGAGCTAAAGTTATAAATTTTTTACACAGTTTAAATAAATGTTTTAATGAAAACCACAACTTTGACCCTGTGTACATAAAGGATCAAATTGAGAATAATGGGTTTTATTGCTAATGATCACTTTGTCGTCAGACTAGAGAACATTTTTAGAAAGACAACTATTAAAGTGTTTTAACATCTCTTCACATAACTTTATGATAATAAACTATAAATTGGGAGGTTATCTTTCTTTATAACCACCATCATTAATCTAGTTGTTAAAAGGAAAGAGACCTAGTTTAGTAAGAGAATAAATTTCATCTAAGTTATTTTTGATATTTTTAGTAATCTGTCTTCCAATACTTTGAATAGGTTGACTAATAGTATTCCAGAACACTCTCATGATTCCATGCTTATCGAGAAAGTCAAATTTCCCATTTAACTTACTTAATAAAAATTGCATAAAGCTCTTTGAGCCTAATGTTTTGTGAAAAATATATAAAATCCCCTATGTTTTTGCATGTTTGGTTTGACTTTGGTTTGGTCAAGGGCTATTTCAATCTTTGTGTTTATATTTAGGGTCAGAAGCAGTGCTTCACTGATGACCAAAAGTAGTAGGATGAAACCTTGGACTGCCCAATTTATAGCATGTAGACAACCCATTGAGCTGTCTCTCCAGCTTCCAAAGTAAATTTGTACACTGGAAATGTGTTAGTGGTGATATAAAATATATGAATGAATAAAGATGCATATAGAAGGGAAAGCATTTTAAAATCTCTGATGGAATGAACTCTGAGAGACCTAGGCATCTTGGTTACTTTAGCGTCTTCCTATTTTGAGTAAGTGATTTTAGATTAGTATATCCAATGCTACATTTAGAAATATTGGAATTTAAGTTATTGCTCCTTTATAATTATTATAATAAATGATACTACTAGGAAATGAAAATTGGGATTGAAATGGTGGATCCCTGAGATCATATTTAGAAATTTATGACTAAGGCTTGAAAAAGTTCACTTAGCTTTATATATTTATTTATTACAGATATTAAAAAAGCGTTATGTCTATTTTAAAATTAAAAATAAGAGTTATTGCCCACTCCTATGGCATTATTATTAAGTTCTTTGACTAAGACTTATTAAATATATGCATAGTTCACTAAAGAAGGAAATATTATTTGTAGTTATTTTCTACTTATTTCCCTTATTATCTTTAAAAATAACTGTGTCATCAGCATCTTTCTGTCATTCTATTCTGTTTTTCTCTTGTATTAGCATTCTATCTGAAAAATTTGTGCAAATTTTTTGAAATGGTAGAAAAATGGACTTTTTAATTCTCATAATAACAACTCTATTGGTCAAAGGACCAGAAATCACAGAAACTGATTTCTTGGTATAGCAGGACAATTTTGGATATAACCAAGAACCAAGAAATATTTAGTCCTCATTTATATTATATGAATTGTGTATTGTATGGTAATGCCCCCAAATGAAGAGGCACTATCTTCTCTCAAGAATGGAGTGACTACTAGACAGGAACTGTAATGTAGAAATTCACTGTTAAAAGATTTTAAAAAGATAAGTCAGTTAAAATTCATTATAAATTACAATTATAAAGTATACCCACGACGAATAAAAATAACTCATTACTAGACTGACTGCCAGCTTGGGAAAACAAAATAAAAAAATGTTATCATTATGAGCCCAAGTGAAGCTTTGCTTGTAACTTAATTAGTATTTATTAATGTTAAGGCAGAGGAAGATAAGCATATTAATCTCCTAAGTGCAAAGAATATTTGATAAACATCAGTCTATTCTTAAATTAAATCAGTGACTATTTCATTTGTGCTTGTTTATAACAAATTGAATAAGTCATGACTTTTTTGTATGCTGTTATGCTGTAAACAAATATCATCATGGAAAACCAAGTATATATTTTATTTTTTTTTATAATGATGAGGTACAGAACACAAAGGCTTTTACTAGCTTTGCACTCGGGATCATTTGTGCTGCCATGAAATGGAACCATTGGACAATGCAGCCACGTGCAAAGCAAGTATGTTATTTCCTATACTATTTTTCTAGCCTCTTATTCTCAAGACACAAAAGCATTATCATATACTCAAAAAATGGCCTTTAGTTTTTTATACATTAAAAAACTTTGAGTCTGTTTCTCAATCTTACTATTATATATATTTGAACTTAGTGTTCCTCCGTTTCCTCCTCCAAAATAGATATAAAAATTGTATATTATATTAAAATATTGTATATTATAGGATTCAAAAATTTAATGAGGTAATACAAAGAAAACATAAAGTTGTATGATGAAGTATTTGTCTTATATAATTAGACATATTTTTGAACTTGCAGTCAGTACAATATGAAGAATTGAGACATTTTTAGGTTTGAAAGTTAAAAATCTAAAATGTGGGGGAGAAATTCTGAATTGATTTATAAGTAAATTGAGTTGAATAGCTACAGAAAAATGATGTCAACTTCCATTACAATAGCTTCTATATTATTAATCACATTTTATTCTGACATTCCAAGCAAGGTGGAATTCAAGGAGGATGCTTTTTGGGATAAGTAAAATTGGTAGAACATAGATAAAAATTACTTCACCTTGCAGAAAAATATAAACATTCTCAGTTTTATTTCTATGCCTGTGTGAAATATTCTATCATTAAATTTAATCTGTGAAAATATGTGACAATAGCAAATTTTGAACTAATGTGTCTAATGATAGAAGATACCTTATTTGTATTTCCTCTTGTGTGTGCTTCTCATGTTGTGCTTGTGCCCAATGACATTTCCTCAGATGTTCCTCAGAGGCAGGCTTGCTTGCAGCAAGGTTCTATGATGTCAGAGAACTGTAACTCAATTTTCTGATTTAATAGTGCAGGATTATTCAAGCATGAAATTACTTCCTCCTGTAGAGCAATCCCCTTTGCTTGGCAAGTCAGGGCTCAAAAACCTGATGTCTATGGTGAGTACAGCTGTTGATCCAACTAATTATTGCTAGAATCAGAGTTAAGCATTTGTGTTTGCCCCACTGAAGAAAAAATGTCTTTTCAGATGGCTTAAATGTGAAAATAGGTACTTGGCATTTCTTAGAATCTCAGCAGTATGTGATTAACATGGTAGTCTAATTTAAAAGAACTTGATATGATTACAACACAACATAAAACTGAAACACATTTTTAAAATAGACTAAAAATGTTTTCTTGAAATATAAGCAAGTTACTTTTTTTTTGGGGGGGCCACACCCGTTTGATACTCAGGGCTTATTCCTGGCTACGCACTCAGAAATTGCCCCTGGCTTGGGGGACCATATGGGACGCCAGGGATCTAATCGTGATCCTTTCCTTGGCTAGCGCTTGCAAGGCAGACACCTTACCTCTAGCGCCACCTTGCTGGCCCCAAGCAAGTTACTTTTAATAGAAATTGAGCTTTAAATGCTACAAGGGGGCAACTTTCTACTTTGTATTATCTCTGATTATCTGCTATGAAGGAAATAATGGATTTGTTTTTTTCTCTGTTCATTTTATTACACACCCTAAGTACTATTGTTGTTTAGTGTTACCTCCTGAGTCTGAAAAGAGTAGTAGTCCACAACAATGTCTAGTTGTATTCTAATTAGATCAAGATATAATTTATCATATGATTTAATTCTAAAAAGTTAAAAAGAAACAGTTGAATTTAATTCCAACATAGATCTTTTTATTTTTGAAAGTTGGAATATATTTACATTTACAATATATATCTCCATGCAGAGTAACAAGATTTTGGATAATTAGAGGCTATACACTCCTCTCCTGAGACAGAAGAAATCTATCAGTTATAATATCTTAAAACATTCTGTACTTTGGGGTTTGTAGAGTCCTTTAGGAAAAATATAACATTCACTCTTATATACCTGCTCAATTTTTTTGTTCAAGAAAAAAAGTTTCGGTAAAGAATTTTATGATTTTTACATGTTATAAGCTAGAAACCACTTTTTATTTTTTAAATATTTATTTCCTTTTTATTGAAGAATTATTCATAATCGCATTCAAGAAGTCTGTATACATTTAAGAAGAAAATTTTTAAACCTCTTCAAAAATGTTACTACAAAATCCACCACTAAACTACTAATATTTTTCAACCAGATTTTGTTTCTTCATTAATTTATCTCTGTTTACTACTTGGAAACAAATGTCAAAGTTTGCTTTAATCCCTGGAAAGATAATCTGAGTTCAATCCAGATTTAGTCTCCTACCAGTTTTGCAGCAATGGCAAGTTAGCTACTCTAAGTAGTTAGCTACTATAAGCAGCTCATATAAATTATGTTAATAGTGCCTGACACTTGATAGTTAACAATTATCATTAATAGTATTAGAAATAGTATGTTCTTATAGTCATAGCTCTATAATACATATCAGAAAATTTAAAGAGCAGGATACCTGAGCTTAAATTAATTTTATTAATTAAAACCTTGGAAAGAAAGATATATGGAGAGTTAAGATATGATAAATTAACAAATAATAGAAAATGGAGATAGGAAATAAAACTTTAATAAGGCTTTTCTTTTATAATTAAATAAATGCATTATAAAGTTAACCAAGCTGGATTGAAGACTTAGATATTAGATCTAAGTCCAGACATTACACCAAAGATATGATAATTAGTATCATATGACTAGTATTATCATATGATAACAACATATAACAACAAACAACAAATAACAACATCAGCAACATTACCTGTGTTTATATTTTGGTCAAAGAGATGGTACATGGTTTACGATTCTTTCCTTATACACTGTTGATTCTAGATCTATCACTGGCACAGCACTAAAACCCTAAGCAGTGCCAGGAGTTGACCTCTGAACATAACACCAGTAGTATCTCTAATTGCTTCTGGTTGTGGCTCCCAAAACAAACAAACAAACAAAAACAAGCAAGCACAACAATTTAATACAGGCAAAATATTCACATCCTTTACATCTGAATAATGGCAAAGAAATAAAGCCTGTGCATTAAAAAAGAGGGGCTAAAAAATTGAACAGACTTTTTTTTCCAAGGAAAAAACTACTTGTGTTCACTAATTATTAGGTAAAACACAAATTAGGACCACAATGAGATATCACATTTTATCAAATGAAAACGGCCTCTATTTTTAAGGTAGGAAATAATCAGTGTTGAGTTGGGATATGGAGGAAAATAAATTATCTTTCACAGTTGATAGAAATTTAAACAGATTGGCCTCTTGAGAGATAGTATGGAGGTTTAGCAAAAATTTATAATAGATCAATTATATAATTCATCTTTTCCTTTCCAAAAATATCTGGGCCAGGAGCCAGAGAGATAGCACAGTGGTAGGGCGTTTGCCTTGCCAACGCTGATCCAGGATGAACGATGGTTTGAATTCCGGCATCCCATATGGTCCCCCGTGCCTTCCAGGAGCAATTTCTGAGCACAGAGTTTGGTGTAACCCTGAGAACTGCTGGGTGTGACCCCAAAACAACAAACAAACAAACAAAAAATCTGGGCAAATAATTTAAGAAAAGTGTTTCAAAAGATCTATGTACATCTGAATTCAAAATAATATTGCTTATAATAACCAAAATTAGGAAATAACCTTGTTTCCAGATGAGCAGATAAAATAATTATGCTATATATACTACATGGAATACTATTCATTTGTAAGAAATGATAAAATTTTGCATTTTACTGCAAACTGATTGAAATTGGAGGGTGTTGTGTTAATCTGTACAGTACTTAATTCCAGTATTCGTAGAAGACTGATATCAAAAATATCACAAAAGGGCTAAGATGAATTTTTAAATTTATAGCCATAATTCATAAACCTAGCATTGAAAAATTTGAATAGAAAAGATGACCATAAAAAGTCAAAATTTACTTATAAAAATAGAAATAGATCCAAAGATAAATTGAACTGTCTATTAAGTTTCCTTAGAGTACACAGTCATTTTCTATGGAATTGCTGTAGATACTTTGGGTATTTTAGCCAAATGGTACACCTGAAAACTTTGTACTTTAATTTCTGCCTAAACATGCCATTGCTTTTTTAAAGTGCTAAAATATTCCTTCAAGAAAAGCTCTTCAAGTTATAATGTATATTACTGTTAACTAAAATTTATTAAAGGGCCTCTGAGTGTCAAACACTTCTATGGGTTTTGCCTGCTAGTATTTCAGCAAAGCAATGAACTGAGACTATTACTGTCACCATTTGCCTATAAAATAAATGTCAAGAAAGAGTCAAGCAACTTGCCTAAAGCCGCACAATTTATTAGTGATATCTCCAGGATATTAAGCATTTTTTACTTTTAAGCATCAACTACAGAGCCAATTTCTTTAAACACTGCTCTGTTTTGCCCCTCCTTCATCTCCAGTACTTGCATCACATCTATTGATAAGATTTCAATCTTTCAGAAAACAGAAGTAGTCTTACCTTGACATCTCTGTCTTCCTCCTGGTTTATATTTGGTCTGAACTATACCTCCTTACTTGAAATCACTACATTTAGATTATAAAGCTTGAATACTATTAAGCACAAGAAAAACTTTTACTGGAAGGAACTTCTGTGAAAATAGTTTTGCCCAATCATTAGTGTGTATTTACTTTAGATCTTAATTCTTTCAAATTAAGAGAGTTTATATTTTTTTATTTATTTGATGTAGTCTCATTTATTTTTACATGACTTCTTTCATTTTAACCAATGAGTTCATTCATATTCTACAGGAATCCTTTGAAGTTAAGATCTCAGAAACTGCTATTTGCCTTAAAGTATTTAATAGAATAATCAAGGTGATTAGAATCTGGCCTAGCTAATGTATTAACATCCTCTGTATTTTACTTTTGTATAACTAAATATATTATTTAAAAAAGATACATTTGTGGCCAGAGTGGTGGCGCTAGAGGTAAGATGTCTGCCTTGCAAGCGCTAGCCAAGGAAGGACCACGGTTCGATCTCCCGGGGTCCCATATGGTCCCCCAAGCCAGAGGCATTTCTGAGCTCTTAGCCAGGAATAACCCCTGAGCATCAAACGGGTGTGCCCAAAAAGAAAAAAAGAAAAAGAAAACATTAAAATAAACATTAAAAATTTTGATGACATTTTATATATGTGAATAGGATTTATGTATCTCATATCTGGTGTTATAATATGTATTTAAGAGCTGCTTTAACTTTTGTTGGTTAAGTGAAGGAATCATAGTTATCATAAAAAGAAGAGTTGTCATGGATATTAATAATGTAATCTGAATGAATGCATGGTGATGAAATCATAGTGCCAATAGTTAATAAAGACAATGGAATATCTTGATTGAAGGTATGTTTATAGCAATATGGAAAAATGATTCTCTCTAGGTGTACTTTGAAATTCTGGCATGCCACAGAAGCTTTGTCCCATTTGCTGCTATTGTTTTCTTGACAGTTATTCAGTTTAGGAAGTAAGCCCTGAAACGAATTCATTTGTTACCTGCTTTGTGAAGCATAGTATTGAAAACCATCTCATGTGTATTAGCAATCAGGATAAAAAGATGTTACTGATGATTGCACACGTGTATATTATCACCTTCTAACTTTATTTATATTACCGTGGGATGATTTCTTGACATCACTTTTTCAACTGGTTTTAGATTATTTGCCACATAGATACTCTGAGACAAAATTACAGACCATAAACTGTTCTCTAGACACTTTAAAAAAGAAAATCATCTCTTATTATCTGCTCTTTTTGCATGGTTATTTAATCTTCATTTGTGTTTCTTGTCAGGCATTGTATTTTTCTCCTATTGTTGTCATGGTAGCTGTTAGTGTAGTTATTTTTCTAACAGCACTTACCACTCTTGTGATAAGCTTGTTATCATGGGCTGATCCTTTCAGTCCTCATCTCTGTTGTGTCTGGTGTTAATATTATACTCTTATATTTTTCTTAAATCCCACAGATGAGTGACACAATTCTGTGCTTATCTCTTTCCCTCTGACTTATTTCACTCAACATAATAGTCTTCAAATGCAACCATTTATAAGCAAATTTAATGACTTCATTTGTTTTAACAGCTGCATAGTATCCCATTGTATAGATGTACCACGGTTACTTTAACCACTCATTTATTTTTAGGAATTTTTTTTCCAGATTCTGGCTATTGTAAATAGTGTTGCTATGAACATAGTTTTTTATTGTGATTTTGTGTTCCTAGGGTATATCACTAGGAATGGTATTGCTAGGTCATATGGGAGCTGAAAGTTCAATTTGGGGGGGAGGGGTTTGGGCCGCACTCGGTTACATCTTTCTATGTGTTCAGATATCGCTCCTGGCTTGGTATGCGATGCTGGAGATCGAACTGAAGTCCATTCTGGATCAGCTACATGCAAGGCAAATGCCCTACCACTGCGCTATTGCTCTGGCGTTCAATATCTAATTTTTTAAGGGATATCCATATTGTTTTCCATAAAGGCTGGCCTAGGTGGCATTTCCACCAGCATTAAATGAGAGTTACTTTCTCCCCATATCCATGCTAGCAGTATCTTTCTAGTTCTTTGTGATATGTGCCAGTCTCTGTGGTATGAGATGGTTCCTTATTGTTCTTTTAATTTGCATCTCCCTGATGAAAAAAAATGTGGAGCATTTTTATGTGCCTTTTGGCATTTGTATTTTTTCTTTGAAGAAATGTCTGTTCATTTCTGATGGAGTTAGATTTTTTTTCTTGCTAAGTTCTGTCAGTACCTTGTATATCTGAGATATTAGCCCCTTATAAGACTGGTTGTGAGAATAGTTTCTTTCATTCCGTGGGTGACCTTTTACCTTAGTCACTGTTTCCTTTGAATTGCAGAAGCTTCTCAGTTTGATGTAATCCCATTTCTTTATCTCTGCTTCTGCTTGTTTGAACAATGATTTTCCCTCCTTAATGATGCCTTTCTCTTCAGTGTCATGGAGTGTTTTACCTATGTTTTCTTCTATAAACCTTATAATTTCGAGTCTGACATCAAGGTCTTTAATTTGATCCTGGTACATGGTGTTAGAGGTCCAAGTTTGCCTTTTTGCAGATAGCTTACCAGTTATCCCAACACACTTGTTGATAAGGTTTTTCTTACTTCATTTTGAGTTTCTTGCTCCTTTGTCAAAGATTCATTGATTGCAACTCTGAGGGTCATTCTTTGAATATTCATGTCTATTTAATTGGTCTTTTTTTATTCCAGTGCCACACTGTTTTAATGATCATTGTTTTGTAGTGAAATTTATATTTGAGAAAGTGGTGCACCCCCATAGTCCTTTTCCTCAATTTGCTTTAGCTATTCTTAGATATCTGAGGAGCTATATTTATTTTAATACCATGCTTTTTTGATAGCTATTGCTTCATAATAGAATTCAACATTGGGGAAAGTAATGCCTCCCATATTCCTTTTCTCAAGAATTGCTTTAGCTATTCGTGGGTTTCAAATCAATTACAGGAGTGTTTGATCCACTTTTTTGAAGAATGTCATGGGTATCCTTAGAAGGATTGAATTAAATTAAATTAAATTTGTACAATGCTTTGGGGAGGATTTCCATTAATAATATTAATCTTTCCAATCCATGAACAGGGTATCTCTAAATTTCTTTTTGTCCTCTTTTTATTTCTTGAAACAATATTTTATCGTTTTCTTTGTATAGATTCTTCACTTCTTTAGTTAAGTTGATTCCAAGGTATTTAAATTTATGTGCTATTATTGTGAATGAGATTTTTATGTTCATTTATTTTCTTCTTTATTTTATATAAGAAGGCATTTATTTTTGTGCATTAATTTTGTAGCCCATCATTTTTCTATATGAATCTATTTTTTCTAGGATCTTTTGGATAGAGTCTTTAGGATTTTCTAAGTATAGTAGCATATTATCTGCAAACAGTGAGAGCTTGACTTCTTTCTTTTTTATCTGGATGTCCTTGTTATCCTTTTCTTGCCTAGTTGCTGTTAAAGTACTTCTAGTACTATATTAAATAGGTGTGTGGAGAGGTTGCAGCCTTGCGTTGTACTAGATCTTAGGGAAAAGGCTTTCAGTTTTTTCAGTAAGTGTAATATTTGCCATGGGTTTGTGATTAATGGACTTGACTACATTGAGAAAAGTTCCTTCCATTTTATTTTGTTAAAGTTTTATCATGAATGAGTGTTGGTCCTTATCAAATGATTTCTCTGCATCTATGACATGATCATATGTTTTTAATTTTCCTTTTCTTGATGTGGTATATTATGTTGATTGACTTGCATAGGTTGAACCATCCTTGCATCTCTAGAATGAATCTTACATGGTCATGGTAATGACTTTATTGAAGAGGAATTGGATCCTATTTTGTAGAATTTTATTAAGGATCATTGCATTCATGTTCATTAGTGATATTTGTCTGGAATTCTCTTTTTTGGTGACATCTCTGTCTGGTATTAGAATCAAGGTGATGTTAGCTTCATAAAAACTACTTGTGAGTTTTTCAGTTTCTTCAATTTCCTGGAAAAGTCTTAAATTATAGGCAGTAGATCTACTTGAAGGTTTTGAAAGAATTCATCACTGAATCCATCTGGGCTTGGGCTTTTGTGATTGGTAATATTATTAATTACCATTTAAATTTCCTCAATAGTGGTGAGACTGTGGAGACATGTTAGATCATCATGGTACAACCTTTGGAGGTTATAAGAGTCAAAAAATTTATTTATTTATTTCTTCCAGGTTCTCATGTTTTGTGGCATAAAGTTTCTCAAAATAGTTTCATTTACCCTTTGAATTTCTATAGTATATGTAGTAATTTGCCCCTTTTCATTTTGCTTTGGTCTATTAAATTTCTCACTCTTCATTTCTTTATGAGCTTTGCAAATGTTTTATCAATCTTGTTTTTTTTTTTCCAAAAGAACCAACTCTTGTTTTCACTGATCTTTCAAATTGTCTTTTGGATTTCCCATTTATTGATTTCTGCTCTAAGCTTTATTATTTCCTTCTGTCTCCCTATTTTAGGTTCATTTGTTGTTCCCTTTCCAGTTTTGTAAGCTGTGACATTAAGTTATGTAGGCCCTTCTTGTTTCCTGATAAATGCTTGCAACACTGTTAATTTTCCTCTTAGAACAGCTTTTGCTGTGTCACACAGATTCTGATGATTTGTGTCTTTATTTTTGTTTGTTTGCAGGAATCTTTTGATTTCCTTTTTGATTTCATCTCTGGCCCACTGTTCAGTAGTAAGCTGTTCAATTTCAAGGTGTTAAATTGTTTTTTCTGTGTCTATTTGTTATTCACTTCTAATTTCAGTGCATCATGGTCTGAGAAGGTAGTTTGTACAATTTCTATTGTCTTTTTCTTATGTAGGTATGTTTTATGTTCTAGAATGTGATATATTTTGGAGAGTAAACCAAGTACATTAGAGAAGAATGTATATCCAATTTTCTGAGAGTGGAGAACCCTATATTTATATCTACTAGGCCATTTTTTTTTCATTGCTCCTGCCAGTGCTTGTTTATTCTTGTTAGGTTTCATTTTGGCTGACATAGCATGTGTTGACAAGGCAGTGTTGAAGTCTCCGACTATTATTTTTGTTGTAATTAATTGATATCTTACTTCAAGAGTTTCAATCATTTTAAATATTTTTCTGATCCCTCGTTGGATGCATTTATGTTTAGTGTGATTTCTTCCTGTTGTACATATCCCTTGATTATTATTATTATTAGGAAATTTTCATGGCTTGCTGTTTATGACTTAAAGATAGGTTAATAAAGAAAATTGTAATAAGGTAACTGAAATGTTTGTTAATGCTATATTGTAAGTATACCATATTTTGTGGTCTCCTTTAAGAACAATATTTCTCTGCATGCCCTTGAAAAACACAATTATGCTCTTGTATTTGTAGTCATTTTAGGTTTACAATGGTCAACTTGGTTTCACCCAAAACAAAGATCATACCTGGCTTCTTTGTAACCATTTGTTTACAACACTGTTTTACTCAAAACAGAGGTTTTCTTACTTAGCAGGCAAAGCAAACCTGGATGGGACTGGCTCAAGATAGGCCTTCTGTCCTTACTCTGCCCAGAGTGGTCTCTGTACTTAATAAAATTCTATCTTTCTCTCTCTGTGTGTCTCTTTCTCTGTCTCTCTTGTGCACTCACACACGCACAGACACAAGTTTTGTTCTTTGTTTTCAGCTTTGTTTTGTTTATTTCCTGTGGCAGCCCTTGCTCCAGACCACGTTTCATCAGAGGAAATATGGATTTGGAGGCCATCATGGAACAAGACTAAAAAGAGCATTTTTAAAACTTATATACTTATATAATATATATACTTAAAACTTTATATATATATATATATATATATATATATATATATATATATATTTTAAGGTACACTCTTTACAGATTAAAGTTATGACTCTCAGAATACTTTTTTCTTTTAACAATGATACAAAGAGTCTAGATCTAGAATAATTTGAAACAGGGGCTGGAGAAATACAGTGGATAGAACATTTGCTTTGTATGTTGTCAAACCAGACCAGATTCAATTCATAGCATACCATGTGGTCATCTAAGTTCCATATAATATGATCCCTGAGTTCAGATGCAAGAATAATCCCTGAGCATCTAATACTCCAAAAAGGCAAACAAAATAAAACCAACATCTAAAAAATAAAATAAATGATTTTTAGAAAAAATTTTTGAGTTTTATTGATTACATGATTGCAATACTAAGGCCTATATTTTTACCACTATAAAGATATTATAAACTTAAATACTTATTAGTCACCCTATATATATTCTAATTTTCACATCCATGATATCCTACTAAATTATATTAACAATTTATTTATTTATTTATCTATTTATTTATCTTTTGGATTACACCTGACAGCACTCAGGACTCACTCCTGGTTCTATGCTCAGAAATCGCTCCTGGCAGGCTCAGAGGACCATATGGGATGCCGGGATTTGAGCCACCAACCTTCTGCATACAAGACAAACGCTTTACATCCATGCTATCTCTCTGGTCCCATATTAACAATATTTATATTTATTGCTTTTACTTAGAATCAGGTTCCTTTTATATTTTAAGTAAAGCTAATATCATGTTTCTTAGCACATCAAGAGATTTGACGATAGCAATAATTTACTATCATCAATGCATTCAACTGAATGGTGTGTACATATAATGTATATAAATCGTGTGTTTATAGATAGATAGATAGATAGATAGATAGATAGACAGACAGATAGAGGCACTAATAAAAATGCCAACTCTGAGGCTAACATACTGTACTTCATTGCAGTGTGTATTGGGAAGAACAATAAAATAGAACTTTTATTCTGTTATACAGGTGATTGTGATTAAGTCATTAAATGATGCCTGGAAGACACTGATCTATATTTTGAATACCAGTTATTGGAAATATATGTTATATATATGTTATATATGTGCTATGGCTCTTCATGTCTTTGATTTATCATTAAGCAAAAGTATTTAAACTTATTTAAACTCAATCTGGAATGTGTTGGCACTTAACATTGATACTCATTTATGTACTCAATACTAGTCTATTATTTGTGAGTGTTTTATATTTCTCTTTGTATATGTCTAATTCCATTTTGTGTTATACATCTGGATTATTAATAACTTATCAATATTCTGAAATAGGAAGCTCTCAAATTGCCAAGATTGAAAGATTTACTGTCAAGCTGTCATGATTGTCATTTCACTTGTAATTGCCTCTTCCATGGTTGTCTCATGTTATATCTATATATGTGCATGTAGTTAATATATAAATATAAAAGCAATTTTCCCATCTTTTCAAACTCTCCTCCTAATTTGCCTTAAAATCATTCATCCCATAAGACTGGAGTTTTACATTTGCTTGTAATTTCTAGAGTAACCTCTTAATTTGCTTCTTTTGAGGTCTTCCTGGCATCAGTCAGTGACATATATTACTTAGTGTTTTCAAGAAAGCTCCTTGAGGTGCACATTTCCTGCCTGGGTACATGGTGCCCACACACATCTCATCCACATCTTACTTCTTGAGATGTGCTTTCCTACTTTTATACTGGCTTATGTGCCCTGCTCTCTTTGCCTTTGGAGAAGCCTATGCTTTCTACTGAGCACCTTACTTGTTACTTTCTCTTTCTTGTTGTTTCCCTCCCCTTTTCAGCATCTCTAAATAAAATCCTCAAAAAAGTAGGAACTTAGCAATATGGTCCAGCAATAGTACTCCTAGAAATATGTCCTAGGAGCTCAAAAACACAATGCAGAAGTCTTTCTCATGCCTATGTTCATTACAGCACTGTTCCCAATAGCCAGAATCTGGACACCACCAAATACCTGACAACAGATGTGGGATGAAGAAATTGTGGCACATCTACACAAAGGATTATGACACAGTTGTTAGGAAAAAATGAAGTCATGAAATTTTCTTAAGTCTGGATGGTATGGAGAATATTCGCTGAGTGAAATGAGTCAGAGGGAGAGGGGTAGAAAATAGATAATCACATTCATTGGTTGGATATGAAAAAAAAGATTGTATAATATTCAGAGACAATAGAGATGAGGACCAGGAAGAACAGACTATGGTAGGAGGATTATCACAAGTAGAGGGGTATGCAATTAAGACAGAGAAGTGCCTTTCTGACAATGATAGTTTGAAATGATCACTTCTAGACAAGAACTGAAATGATGATAGTGAGGTGGATGATATTGTTTCAGTAATATATTACAAACCACAATGTCTAAAACCGGGAGAAGAGAGAGGGGGAAGAGAAATGTTTGCCTCAGATGGAGAAGAAGAGTGAGAGGGAAACTGAGGATTTTGTGCATTGATGGCATGAAATGTGCACCTATGAAAGTTGTACCTTGTTTGACCAAAAACCCAATCATGAGCAACTTAGTTACTGTAAAAAAAAAATTCCATCTCTATTATGAACAATTGTCACTCACATTATTTAAATAAAGCAATAAAAATTAAACTTTTTTTACTTTTAAAAAAAGAATGTCTATTTCTTTTACCTTTTTACTTCACCCTAAGTTTCAGTTTTCTAAAAAAATCAACAACCATCAGCTCTGTAATGCATCTTGAACCAATTTGTTTGTCTCCTACATCACTGTCATTACCTGTATTTCCATTACTGCCATCACAAAAAAAACTAAATTTGATGCTTTCACCACCTTGGTAGTGACTTTCCAATATGTTCAGATTATTGTGAAGGGAAAAATGAATTTGCCTTAGCTCTAGAAGAAAGATTTTGTTCACCTTTTGAGCCACAAATAATGTCACATTGACATGAAACATTTTGGTCCGACTCTAGTAACTTCTTTTTTTTACTAATAGCTAATTATCCATAATGTTTACCTTTCAATTTTGGTTCCTTTCTCTTATGAACACTATAATCCAAGCATTATATAAAATGATGGCTTTTATTCTGTCCTTTAGACATTCAAGCTTTACTCTCTAAATCTTTTTTCACCTCTGAGTCACTTAGGCCTAACTGATTCTCATTGATTGTGTTTAATTATCAAATACACCAGACGGTCCATCTTCAAAAAGTCATTTTGCCCTTTAGAATTTTATCCAATTTTATTATGAAAATATACTTTTTAATTGTACATTTATTTACTCAATTTACATACTCAAAAGTTATTGTATCAGAACTATGATTTAGTCTATCATGGTAGTAATTATGTTAATCATCAGATTTAACACCCTGAAAAGTGCCTTATATCTTATGAGACATAATAAGTGTTCCTTGAATAAATAAATTGCTCCTTTCAATGCATGATAACATTAGATGCATAATAACATTAGTTCTTTGATTGATTTGCTTTTTGTTTTTGTTTGGAAACCATACCCAGTGATGCTCAAGTCTCACTCGTGGCTTTGTTCTCACAGATCACACTGGTGGAGCTCTGAGACCCATATGGGGAGCAGGGGATTGTGCCTGGTTTGGCCACATGCAAAGCTAGCACCATACCCGATATACAGTTTCTCCAGGAACTCTTTATATAATATTCTTCCATTAAAATAATTTCAGGATGAGTGAGTTAAATATATTTTATTTTTTTCAAAATCCAAATTAGAATATTCTAAATTTTTTCTATTCTCTTTAGATTTCACTGTAATCAATTTTTCCAGAGCCTGGCTATTGTGAATAGTGCTGCAATAAATATAGATGTGAGGAAGGGGTTTTTGTATTGTATTCTTGTATTCTTAGGGTATATCCCTAGGAGTGGAATAGCTGGGTCGAATGGGAGCTCAATTTTCAGATTTTGGAGGAATCTCCATATCGCTT
Source organism: Suncus etruscus (assembly GCF_024139225.1). Classification (NCBI taxonomy): domain Eukaryota; kingdom Metazoa; phylum Chordata; class Mammalia; order Eulipotyphla; family Soricidae; genus Suncus; species Suncus etruscus. Next base: position 52,000,507 of record NC_064852.1, read on the forward strand.
TCCATAGAGGTTGGACTAGACAGCATTCCCACCAGCAGTGGATAAGAGTTCCTTTCTCTCCACATCCCCACCAGCACTGATTGTTCTCATTCTTTGTGATGTGCGCCAATCTCTGTGGTGTGAGGTGGTATGTCATCGTTGTTTTGATTTGCATCTCCCTGATGATTAGTGACGAGGAACCTTTTTTCATGTGCCTTTTGGCCATTTGTATTTCTTTATTTATCAAAGTGTCTTTTCATTTCTCCTCCCCATTTTTTGATGGGATTAGATTTTTTTTCTTGTAAAGTTCTGTCAGTGCCCTGTATATTTTGGATATTAGCCCCTTATCTGATGGGTGTTGGGTGAATAGTTTCTCTCACTCGGTGGGTGACTCTTGTATCCTGGGCACTATTTCTTTTGAGGTTCAGAAGCTTCTCCGTTTAATGTATTCCCATCTGTTTATCTCTGCTTCCACTTGTTTGTAAAGTGCAGTTTCTTCCTTGAAGATGCCTTTAGTCTCAATGTCATGGAGTGTTTTACCATCGTGTTGTTCTATATACCTTATGGTATCAGGTCTGATATTAAGGTCTTTAATCCATTTGGATTTTACCTTCGTACATGATGTTAACTGGGGGTCTATGTTCGCTTTTTTGCAAGTGGCTAACCAGTTCTGCCAGCACCACTTGTTGAAGATATTTTGCCTGCTCCCCTTAGGATTTCATGCTTCTTTGTCAAAATTTAGGTAATTGTATGTCTGGGAGACAATGTCTGAAAACTCAAACCTATTCCATTGATCTGAGGGTCTGTCTTTATTCCAATACCATGCTGTTTTGATAACTATTGCTTTGTAGTACAGCTCTCATTATTTGCAGATGACATGATACTCTCCTTAAAAAACCCTAAAGACTCTACCAAAAAGCTTCTAGAAACAATAGATTCATATAGCAAGGTGGCAGGTTACAAAATCAACCTACAGAAATCAATGGCCTTTTTATACACCAATAATGATAGGGAAGAGATGGACGTCAAGAAGGCAATTCCATTCACAATAGTGCCACACAAACTCAACTTGGAGTCAACTTGGTCAAAGATGTGAAGGACCTACACAAAGAAAACTATAAATCCCTGCTCTAAGAAATAAGACAGGACACACGGAAATGGAAACACATACCGTGCTCATGGATTGGCAGGATTAACATCATTAAAATGGCAATACTCCCCAAAGCATTATACAGATTTATTGCGATCCCCTTAAAAATACCCATGACATTCTTCAAAGAAGTGGATCAAACACTTATGAAGTTCATCTGGAACAACAAACACCCTCGAATAGCTAAAGCACTCCTAGGGAAAGGAAAAATGGGAGGCATTACTTTCCCCAACTGTAATCAATTTTTCATAAAGTTGCCCCAGTGAAAAATTTAAACCAATAAGGTGATGGAATCTTAAAACTGTCTAAGACATAAAGGCATTTTGTTTAGATTCCATCCTTATATCTTCATTTTGACATATTTTCCCCTTTTAAAACCCACTATTTAATCATATGAAATTAGCATTGTCTTTGCCAGTGCTACTTTGTTAGTCTCATAGAAATTCATCTTGTCAATTCTTTCTTTCCCTCCAAATGTGGCTTTACCACATTTCCATTTTAATGTTTATTACAACACATAATTTATTGATGTGTGTACTGTTCTTGCTAAGAACAAACAGGGATCAGTATATTTTCGTAATTGCATATATATGATGAATGACTAGATGAACTGATGATGATTTCATTTGTACTCCTATGTTCAATGCAGCAAGCACGATTGCAATGTAGCTGTTAAGAAAAATGAAATTATGAAATTTGCTTAAACATGGTTAGACCTGAGAGCATTATGCTGAGCAAAATGAGCCAGAGGGAAAAGGGCAGATATAAAATTATCATGCTTATTTACTGGAGATGCGTATATTTATATAAATATAAATACATGGAGATTATGTTGTATACACTCATAATTTTTATATTAGAATTAGATAAATATTTTATATTTCAATCTCTGACACGACAAATAGGCCATTGGAATTTCTAAAATATTTGGGATATATGTTTATAGTTGAACATATTTATAGGTTAGCATAATTACCATAGATATCAATAACTGTTCATAGTTTTCTCCTGTTTTCATATTTTTCAAAGATTTTATGATTGTTCATATTGAAAAATAACACCAAAAATTTGATGATACGTGAGCAGCTTTTAAAGAGATAACACTCTATACATATATATTGCTAACATGTTGCGAACACTTGGAAGATACATGTAATATATTGCCATTAATTTTGAGATGACTCTAAGTCAGTAATGCTTACAGTTTAGAAGAAGAAAATAGGATTACAAAAAATAGCTACACACAAAGGACTTCTGATTATAATTTGTGATAAGTGGAGAAAATCACAGTATACTATAAGTTAGAATGACTGTAATGGGGTATAAATTTTTACGGATTTACCATTATAGTTACATTTTGGTTGATAACAGAAACATGTCTAGAATATGGCATGTTAAATATGAAGGATAAAATCCTCTCTAAGAAGAATATTAGAAACAAAATATCTTGACACAGGGGTCCAGGATGATCATTCAGAGGGAGATAGTACATGCCTTACATTTGAAAGACTTCACATTTGATTGCTATAACCACTCGGATTATGACTGGCCTGAACATTTAATTAATAGACCTGTCCTATGAGAGTGACTGTTGTCTGTTATATTCCTTAGGAAATCCTCTACAAAATAAAAGGTACTTGCTATTAAATAACTGGATGAAGATCAGTGTTTTTATATGTGTATATATATACATATATATAATACATATGTGTGTGTGGTTTTAGTGTTATGCCTGGTTCATATTAAGCAGAACTTTGAAGGTCTGTGTAAAGTTTGTATTTCATTCACATATAATAAGAACCATTTGATGATTTAACTATTTAATACATGGGTATTATGTGGGTATAGTCTGTTTCATTGTTAATAATTTGTTAGTGGACAATTGGACAAATATGTTGACAGGTAAGTCATTTGAAAGCTTTTTTTCTTATTTTATTCAGATAATTGTGATTACTTGACCAAGATAGTGAGAATAAATAGTAGATGGGATTAATATATAATAGTATGTAAAATAGATTGAAGGTAGAGACAATATTTGAAATGATTTCTAGGATCAGGTTTAAATATATTGACTGATGTATCATTTGTAGACATGTTAAAAGCTAGAAGATAGCAGGTTTGATAGTTCCATTTTGGATATGTTTGATTTTCAGATTGCTGTAAAACATATATGTAGAAATACCAAGTTGATAGCCTAGAGGAAAAATTGGGACTTGGTATAAAAATATATGTGTCATCATTATATATAGCATTGAAGTCATGGTTCTGGATGATAATTTTAAAGGTATGTAAAAGGAAATAAGAGGATTCAAAAATAATCTTGAAGATATTTAGAAAGATAAATCAAAAAATTAATTGTAGAGAAAACCACATGGTGAGAGATAATCACATGGTGAGAGAAAACCAGATAATCTAGACAAAGTGCTTAAGAAAGCTGAAGGAAAAGAATTATAATAATGAAAGTTATATTAAGGCGAATATTGAAATGTATTCTTCCAATTTCAAAAAAATAGTATTATTGATAATACTATAAACTATATATATTGAATTGAATAGAAAATGAGAAACTAAGATATATAGACAGCAAGTATAGATAGCTATACCTCTTTTTTTTTTTACAAACATTTGTCTCCAAAAATGCATGAAGTATTTGAAAAGAAGGAAATATTTTAGAGTTATTTGGTCAAGCAAACTGTTATTGAATATATATGTCAGTAAAACAGAAAGCAGGTTGTATATATATATATGTAGGCGTGTGGATACATGTACAAATTCCATACATTATGTTAGAGTCAAATTATTAAGATAGTTATCTGGCAGATCAGAATGGAAAAATAAAAAGTAATATTTGGATTGACATAGGAAATGAAAAGTTGAGGATAAGAGAAATTTGCATGATGGAGAGGGAAATCAAAATAGACCCAAGGAAGACAATGAAAATATAGATGTCTATATGCTCCCTTGGGTGCTTGTGGCTTAAACTTAACATCAGAAATTTTTTTCACGAAAGAACGTCGTTCAATGTCATGTTCTTCAATTTATAGCGTAGGATTGGAAGGGTAAAATTGGAGGGCAGGAATAAGAGATACGGAGAAAGTGAAGGAGGAAAGTGAATGTTCTAGTTGTGCTAGAATGTTTTAAGCATAAGACTTTATCATTAACAAAATAATAAACTAATGTGATTAAAATGAAATAAAATAATTTTTAAAACTTTCATAGTAAAACACATAGTCTTTGGATAATGATATCAGTAAGACAAAATTTTACTATATTTATTTCATATTTATGAAAAATTCTTCACATGTACTAATACTTAGTTCATTGAGTTAGAATAATATTTAATGAACTTTCTTCCCATCTCTTTCATTCCTCACTTTTCTCCTTTAAATGTACAAATAGTTCTTCATTTTCTCTTTACTTCAATAACTTAACTACCACTTGTCAAATTCTCTTTTTTAGAGTTTAACCTGCATATTATACTATTCTGATATCATTGCATAATGTATTTTTAAACTTTTTTTTTTTTTTGGTTTTTGGGCCACACCCTGTGACGCTCAGGGGTTACTCCTGGCTATGCACTCAGAAGTTGCTCCTGGCTTCTTGGGGGACCATATGGGACGCCGGGGGATCGAACCGCGGTCCGTCCTAGGCTAGCGCAGGCAAGGCAGGCACCTTACCTCCAGCGCCACCACCCGGCCCCATTTTTAAACTTTTTAATCTATTAATCTACAGGTGGAATTTTCCTTAATGAGTGGTTCTAATATTCATTTTATTCACTAAGACCTTTCTCTTTCATTCCACTGCATTCTCAGTGTCTGAACCTTGTTTTGAATACAGACATAATTTTCTCTATATTAATTGTATTACATGATTTCCCATTGTTTATTTTATATATTATTCAACATGTAACCTTACTTATTGTGTTATTGTTTTCATCGTCTCTCCTACCTTATTTAAATAACATTATTCTAGTTTACAGTTGGAGGGACCATCTTTTCTCAGTTTATGTGATTGAAAGAAAATTGCTAAATTTCTAACCTGATGACAGAGCTTGTGATTGTTATACCATAAAAGCAGCCTATTGCCCTATCTACAGTCTTGGATTGAGAAGCGGCACACGATTAAAGATGGTTATGAAATCGCAGCTTTAATTTGGTATGTTTAGGCAAATGTCATATTTATTAGATACACTGCTGAATGGATAGACTATATTACCAAAAATTTCTGGTGGCTAATTCTGAAAACACCTGCAAAGAGATAAGTTAATGGGAAAATTCAACCAAGACTAAGGAGAGATGGGACATCTTTGACTCCCACCAGTCAACATTCATGCAAGGAAGAGGGGTGGATTGAGTTTATATACTAATGGGCTGTTTACTGAAGACTCAATAATAATGTAAAAGGTGATTTACAAAGAATTTCTTTTACCATTAACACATGGAGTCATACAAATGTGGGCAGACCTATATAGAATAGGAAAGTTTCTCTCCCTACCCCCTTAGTTTCACATTTTCTATTCTTCTATCTAGCTATAATCTTCTATAAGAAACTTTCAATTTAACATCTGAAGTGGGATGGTGTGCAGACAATCTTGTGAAATTGGAAACCTCTATCTGCACAAACTTTAGTTAGATAGTGTCAGAATTTGGGTTAAATTATATAATACCAGGCTGTTTTCCAAAATTGCATGTCATGTGAAAAATAAAGTATCCTACTTTTGCTGATCAGAAGAAACAAAGTATAGTTGAATATTAAGTAAAGAATATTAAGTAAAGAAAAATTTTTTTACAATTTGTTATCCAAGACTAGAATGAAAGTATGTCATCATTTTTAATAGTGGCTACTGAATATGACTGAAGGGTCTTTATTCTTAAAGGCAAAATCCTTTATTTATATGGTTCATCTTGGAGCCATTTTTCTTATGTGTTTTCAAAGTCAGAATTTTTTAAAAACTTTGTGAACATATGCGTTCATAAAATTCAAGAATTTAGGAATATAATAGAGCCACTGTACACATGTAAAACTTAAAATGTGGCTAATCATAATGCAAGTCATTCTAAAAATACTGATTTTGAAACTTGTATATTCAAAACTATATACTAAGTCAATTTACTCTATTTTAATAATAAATATATCATTGTAATATTTATGATATGTTGGGTTAAAAATCATTAAAAATTAAGAAGAAATTTTCTGAAGATTAGTTTATAAATTGTATTTCCTGTATATGAAGCACTTTTTATTGTTTCATGAGTATTTACTGTAATAAATTATGACTTTGAAATAGAAATTTATTAAGTTTTAAAATCCTACTATATTACCTATAAACCTAGATTGCCCAAAATGTTCAATCAGGTTGTACTTATTTTGTGTTTATTTCTTTGCAATTTGTCTAGCTAATACTTATGAGAACCATTTTTATCAATTTCTTGAATAATTTTATAGAGGTAAAAGAAAAGTATGATTGCATTCCTGTTTAAAATATTTTATAGTGGAATCTATATTAAATAACTTCCATTAATTCCTATCACTTTACATATTTAAGTTGTTCACATATATTTGTCACCTGTCTTCTTGCGTATTGTAAATTATTAGATGTTTTCAAAGGTCCCTTAATGTTTTCCTTACCTGTTGGGAATACCATTACTGCAGTACATAATGAATAATAAATACAACCTAAACTTCATCTTCCAATAAAATTCTCATAATTTAATGTTACTTACATCTAACTTCTTACTTTAACAATAAAATTTAACAAAGATCTATTTCTAGAATTATTACATCTGATTATGATTTGGAAATCAACCTAATGTATTGAAGAGCAGATATAATTGTTTAAATTAGTAGCAATAAATATTATCATCAACATTTTAGATTTTATTTAAATCCTAATTCATATGACTCTTGATTTAAGTAACATGTAATGTTATTAAACATGTGGTCTGGCAACTCATAAATTTTATAAACAGTGATATGTTTTCATTTGATACATAAATATGTCCAAATCTTCAAAACTATTCCCTGGGCTGGAGCAATAGCACAGTGGGTAGGGCATTCACCTTACATATAGCCAACCCGGGTTCAATCCCTGGCATCCTAAATTGTCCCTTGATCCTGCCAGGGGTGATTTCTGAGCATAGAGCCAGAGCTCTATGAGTGACACCAGGTGTGGCCCCAAACCAAACCAAACCAAAACAAAACAAACAAAGATACCTGCTGAGGGATTAGTGTAACAATAATAGAAAGATAATTGAATGTTAGGATTTATATTTTTATTCTAAAAGGAAAAACATATCATAGGATAAACAAGTTTTAAAGTTTGAAATAAAAAATATAGTGTGGGCCCAGAGAAAAGCACAGCGATGTTTGCCTTGCAAGCAGCTGATCCAGGACCATAGGTGGTTGGTTCGAATCCCAGTGTCCCATATGGTCCCCTGTGCCTGCCATGAGCTATTTATGAGTAGACAGCCAGGAGTAACCCTTGAGCACTGCCGTGTGGCCCAAAATCAAAAAAAAAAAAAAAAAAAAAAAAAAGAAATATAGTGTGTTAAATTCTTTAAATAGGGCATTTATAAAAATTGAATTTAGAAAAGGTATTTCTAGACTTATTTTTAAAAGAGATAATGCAAAGAATTTATATACACTTAAATTGCGTTGAACATAGTTTACAATATCCAAAATTGTTATTAATCATAAATGTATTATAAAACAGACATAGTGTTATTGCTAGGTGGGAACAAAATTATCTACTAAAATAAAGGATTTTAACTAGGAAATAATATTAGATTATTAGATATTTAAGTTTTAATTTAGGATATCATAATACCTTTGGATAAAATTCCAGATTCAGGAAACTTGCATATTATAATGAAGTGTTGCCTTAATAGAAAAGAGAGAGCAATTATGATAACAAAATTAGACATTTTATATGTGCTTTACAATAAACTAAATGGTCTGATACTTGAGCTGCATTCGCTTTATGATACATTTGCATCATTTACTTCATTAGCTACCAGAATCATGTTGACTCAACAGTTGCATAAATGTTCGCGTATGTGAAAAGGAACATAGTTGAATGTTTCCAAATCTTGTGAGCAAACTTTTATCCATGAATCAAAAATGAAAACTTTTAATATATAGTAGAAAATGGTACTTCATCTGTTGATAAATATTATAATTTATAATAAATAACTGAAAATAAATATTAAAATGTCAAGTATATTGAAACAAAATAACTGTGGGGGGAGTAGTCAGTGACATACTGAAAAGGAATATCCACTTTTGGCATTCTAAGAAATTTTGGAAAATGATTTTGCTCTAAATCTCAAGTTATTTTATAACTTATACTTAAGTTATTTTTTATAACTTATACTTAAGTTATTTTCCTTTCTGTCCATTCTTCTCTGATTCTTGAAAACTTTGTGTGCAAATACGTATTTATGAATATGGCAAACACACATGCATAAATTTCTGAAAGATTAAATGTTAGTTTAACTTGTTTATTTATATTATTAATTTCTAGTGATATTGCTATATATCTAAACTACAGGGTCAACAATACTGAAGAAAGGCATGAGAGCAAATGTAGGATGACTAAAATTTAAAATGTGCCTGTCAAGGTAGCAGCGAGGGTAATGAGAGAGAACTTGGGAACACTGGTGCTTGACGTTTGTGATAGGACTGATGCTATAGCTTTGTATATTTAGAACTCACTAATGATGATTTTGTAAATAATGATATTTTTATAAAATTACTTTTTAAACCTACAATTGGGACCAGAAAGATACACACTGGGGAGAGTGCTTATTTCAAGGTGCTGGACTTTGATTTCTATCCTCAGGATTCCATATGGTCCCCAGAATTCCTTCAAGAGTAATCTCTGAGCAGAGACCAGAGGTAAGTCCTGAGAATTGTTGAGTATGGTACAGGGAATAAATACATAAATACACAAATCTAACATTATATTTCTATTATAAATATATTAATTTTGTATTCTTTGCAATAATAAAGCAAATCATAATCTTAGCAGACAGGAGTTAATCATATTCATACTGTTTTAAATCAGTAATTATGAATTCTTAACTCACTCCTTTATTTAGAACTTCACTTACCTGAATTGTGTTTTGTTTAGGATTTAGTTATTGGTAGGGTTTACTATTAAGCTAATAGGTTTTGACTATTAGTTTAAGATTTGTTTACTTCTGAAATATGGTTTAAATACTATATACAGCATTTAAGATTTCACAGAGAAATTATCCAGACTAAACAAAAACTTAACAATTGTAACTGGAGTTATTTCTCCTTTAAGTATGAAAGTCGGTTCTACATCAAGCTTTATAGTTATAGATTCCAGCATTCTTTCTATGGTATGTAGGGGAAATTAACTAGAATTTATATAGTAAATAGCATTGAAACCTTTCTTATTATGTAGAAACTTTCCTTTTTTAGGTATGAAATTAACACTAAAATGATCTCTCTCACATATGAGGTATATTGAAGGGAATAACAGATGCCCAAAACAACAGAATCTAAGAACTGGTCCACAGAATGGAGTTTATAATGGTAGCTACCTGTATGAGGAATTGTGGGTTGGGAACAACCTGAGATAATGGGGTTTGGGAGCTGACACTCTGTGGGAGTGGAGTGGTAATGTGTGTGAACTAGAATATTGTAATTAGTAGTTCACAGTGACTGAAATAAAATGTTATTTATTATTGTCTTTAATGGGAAAAAAGAAAATAATAATAAACTTTTTCTTTTTGGGAGGTTCGTGGGGGGGACCACAAGCGCCAGAGCTCAAGGGTTACCCTTGGCTCTAAGCTCCGAAATCGCTCCCAGTTCAAGGTGACTATATGGGATGCCGGGAATTGAACCCGTGTTTGAACCTGCGGCTGACCCGCCCTACAGCTGTGCTACTACTCCAATCACTAAACTATCTTCTTTCATTAATGATACAATATCATTTTAAAATTAAAATATTTTATTATAGGATTATAATATTATATATTATATAATATAAAGTTATATATAATATCAGGTTAAATATTGTTCAGATCCCTGGTATTCATACACAAAGTTACTATATGTACTATTGTGGAAATACTCATTTCTCCCCCCATCCCTATGTCAACTCCATTCAACCTAATTCTTTTCAACCATTCATACAAAACTGGAACTCCCAGATCTTAATTCTAGTGTGATTGTTTGTTTTATTGATTGCTACTGTTCATTCCACAGATGGATGAAATCATTGTTTCACTTTTAACAACTTTTGACTTCGGAAGGCATAAAGCATCCTTGTCTTTTTTTGCAAAATGACTGGACTTTCCAAGAGTTTAAATTTCCAAAATGTGTTTCATGGGAGTTTATAATTTTTCTGTATTTGTTTCAACTAAGCTTTGTTTTATTTTTATATTGGGATAAACTTAAAGTGCCATTTATTGGCATTCAAGGAAATGTATTATTTTTTATTTTTTATTTTATTCTTTTCACCCTGTATTCTCTACATAACATCATTTTATTCCTGCTTAGTATTTTTTTTATAGTTTATAGCTTTATCCCTTTCTTCCTAAAGAAGAATTAACTAGGAATTTAAAATACTTTATGACTATCCATCATTATTATGTTGTTTCAAGGAAATGGTATTTTATCATCTTGTTAGGAATGTTTAATGCGAAAAATCCCAGGTTATTATAGATTATATTTAAGAATAAAAGAGCATACTTTAGATTAAATGAACTTTTGCCTGACCTACTTTGTTTGTAAGCTGTAGTAATGCATTTCAAAGGAAATGAAGTATAAAATGTTTTATGTAGAAACATAAAGCTCCTTTATATAGTAGCTCCTGGATATACTTAAGGTCACTGTTCACAAAATTTAAAAACCTAGATTCTTGTTAAAGACTTTAGAGGAAGCTTCATCAGTTGATCTTATCTGGGTTCATATTTATTAATTAAAGCATATTAGGTAGTTTATGATGCATCTTTATTATTTGTATTCTATGACTTTTACTATATATTTGTTGAAAGATGACATCATTAATGATTGAGTATCAGCCATGCAATGTTCCAACACAAATTCTTTCACCAGTGCCACTTCTTTCCAACAATATCCTGAATTTTTCTCCTGTTACTAAGCCTGCCGCTGTTGCAGGTACTGCAGGTACTTTTCCTTCCTTTTATTCTCTCTCTCTCTCTCTCCTCTCTCTCTCTCTCTCTCTCTCTCTCTCTCTCTCTCTCTCTCTCTCTCTCTCTCTCTCTCTCTCTCTCTCTCCTCTCTCTCTCTCTCTCTCTCTCTCTCTCTCTCTCTCTCTCTCTCTCTCTCTCTCTCTCTCTCTCTCTCTCTCTCTCTCTCTCTCTCTCTCTCTCAGGCTTCCATTCTCCAGGGTGACCACTAACCTTCATCATTGTCATATTGCTTCTCCCTGAGAGATATACTCTTTCCCCACTCTCCAAGCTTCATACTGAGAACCAGTTTTCTTACTCTTCATATCTATAGAATTTGGGCATTTGTTATTTTTCAACTATGTTCATATTTGTTTTCTAAAGGTTCCTAACTCATTAATTTGACCCAGATCCTATAAAAGTTCTTTCTGCTTCCAATTTTGCTAACTTTGACCACTCCACTCCATGACCTGGTGTTTCCTGTTTTCATGACCATGCTTATCCAGAAAAGAAATTAGGTTAACAGTCCCATGGTGTAAATTCCAGTACTGGCACCAGAAGTCTAAGCCATCTGGAAACTAATGAAATGGCTTGCAATGAGCAAATAGAAACTAAATCTACCTAATTTGCTTATATTTCATGAAGAGAAATAGCAAGTCACTTTACCAATTCTGAAAATGAGTGCAGGGAGTGGGTGGATTAGCAAGGCAGCATCATTAAATTGGTGGAAACTCAAGGTGTGAAAAAAAGGGAAAGGCCTTTTATTTTTCTTGTGTTGTTACAAATGAATGTAAAGTATATCAAAAGATTTTATTGGTCCCATCAAATTTACATATAAGATAATGCACTAATTAGTTTTAGTGTATATTTTCTGGTTTTAGAATGCCATTAGTTTATAGAAATATAGTAAAATCTACCATTAGGTATTTAATATTAAATGTAGTTTTAATGAGAAACATATTGTACTTATATCTAATGATTTTACTGTATCTATTTTAAATAATTAGCCTGAAAAATTTAAGTATTGATATTAAGAACACCATGGACAGCTCAGCAAATAGTTACTAGGAATAGACAAAGACTGTGTGACAATTAATAAATCTATTTTAAATAACTATTCCCTATTTTATTTAAGTATATAGGTTAATACATTTTCTATTTTGCTAGTCTTCATTACTTTGTTTTTTAATAAAGTATTTCAAAATTATCTTATGACAGGTAAAATTGTCATCTAGGATTCTCAGACTTCAGTGATAATGGCTGCTCATAATAAACATTACATTGAAATTAAGAATTGGTTTTTGAGACATTTTTATTTATCACTATCAATCATTGAGGTATAATACTTTGTGCTATTTTGGCATTAACAATTAAGACTCAGAGCATTTATACTGTGTTAATTAAGGAGAGGTAGTAGTTGAAAATGGAGATTTTTTTTATGACAATGACTTTGACTTCAGTTATTCACTACAATTAAGAGAATACTTAGTTAAAAAACACTTAGTAATTGATAGTTATTAAGATTTTAGCTGGAAAGTTTATATTTTAGATTGTGTGTCAGAGAGGAAAGAGAGGAATATCTTATACAACATTCTATAAATTATTTGACTTGGCAAATCTCTATTTTAAAAGCAGATAAGTGGTTTCTTTGAGGGCAGATAATTGCTTGTGAAAAAATGTTCTGCAATTATCATAATGTTTCATATCTTAACAGTTTAGGTTACTCTGTTGCAAGTAGTCGTTACAGTTTAAGAAATTAATGCTTAAAATTGTATGTTTAATTCTATTTAAATTTTTCATTCAATATACAAATATTAAGAATACATTTCCAGTAATAAGCTTGCTGCAAGGTTAAAATGAAGGGGGCAGGTAGACTAATACTTTGAACTCCAAAATTAACATAAATTGTCTCAAATAGAGAAAAAACCAGAACCAACAGGAAAATAAAGAGGGAAAAAAAGTCTAACAAAGAACAATAGTCATTCTAGACATTAAAACACGGCATATGGGTAACAAGAATCATAAGTTAGAACTCCAGTTATAAAATATGTGTCATGGGAATATAATTTCCAGAATGTTAATTATAGCAAAAAATGCACTTTATACTTTTAAGTTGCTTAGATATCTTAAATATTGTCATCACAAAATCATGAGAGTTTCTCCAATGTATAAGTTCTAGAACATATCATGCAAAGTGAAATTAGGAGAAAGACAGACAAGGAATGATACCTCTTATATGCGTGGTGAAAAGAAACAAAAGAGTCATATAAAAAATACCCAAAGGCAAAAAAACCTGAGAATTAGACTTTAGTAGTAAAATTTCCCAGTAGAGGTTAGGTAGGGACTGAGGTGAGAAGGAGACCCTGGGAAACTTGAAGTGAAGTAGATATTCTTTGGAAGGATGTGATGAAAAATCATTTATGCATGAAACCCTATCATTAAGTTTTATAAACAAAGCACCTTTTGTTTTTATAAAAAGAAATCAATGTACCTGGAACTTTGGGAAGAAACTCTCATTATAGGGGCCATAATACAGTGGGCATTGCTTTGAATGCACCCAATATGTTTATCCAAACACTTCTAGGAGTAATTTATGAGCATAATACTAGGAGTAACCTTGAGCACTGAGGTGCTTAGCCCAGAAACAAAACAAAAATTTCTAATGACAACAAAACTAAATTCATAAATATATTTAATTATGTTCATTTTTGCTTTTTTTGTGCCACACCCTGAGACTTTCAGAGGTTAGTCTTGGTTATGTGCTCAGAAATCACTCCTGGCTTGGAGGACACCCAAGATCAAACCTAAGTCCGTCCTTGATCTGCAGCATGCAAGGCAAATACCCTAAAGCTGTGCTACCACTCGGGCCCATCAGATATATATTTATACAAAAAACATTGATTTATTTTGGTGATCTTTTACAATGAAAAATATGTAGTATGAAGCTCAATATTTAAGAGTGTCATTGTAGATCATAGGTAATAAACAAGTGGAATGAACAAAAGTGTAGAAATAAATATAAGAAGAATAGAGTATCAAATAAAAGTATGACTCTGAAGTCATGCTCCTAGTGCTAGAAAGTGATACTGGGAAACTAATTAAACTAATTAATTATTTGAAAAAGATATAATTACATTTCTCAGAACATTCACAAGAAAAAGTACTGCATTAAACCACAATATAATTTAAAAATACTGAATTTCTCTGTCACCCAAGAAAGGAGATTTTTATTAATAAGTATAATATAGAGAATAACATAACAGAATGTATTTGAATTGCATATTCAATATGGTAAAATATCAATCAAGACAAATATTAAACTTATATAAAATATTGACAAATAATATTTTACAAATAGTGTTTTAACATATAAAAAACTGATCTTTGAAAAATTGAGGAACAGCATAAAATGAACAAGTAGAAAAGAAAAAGAAAAACACCTAATATGGAGATGAAATTTTTTATATTAACATAATTTTTATTTTGATCATAGTGGCTTACATATTGTTGACAATAATATTTTAGGTACATATTTACATAAAATTAGGGGGGATTGCCATCACCGGTTTGTCCTCCCTATTCCTCCGTTTTTGTCCTACCTCCCATATTCTCTTCCCTCACCCCCAGGGCTGCTAGAATATGTGGTCCCCTCTGGACCTATCCTATTACTTAGTAGTCTTGCACCTGTTTGGTCCTGATGCCTCCCTTATTTCCCCCTCTAATTGGGAGGCAGGAGTAGGTAGTTCAAGTTATGTGGTTTTGTTTGAAGAGGAGAAAAGTAATAAACTGGGGTAGAAGAGATGAAATTTTTAAATATGAGACACATAGACACAGAGACATAAAGGTGACTAACATATTAAACACTATAATATATGTCACTTTATTTAAAAATAGAAAAATGTAATTTAAAACTATTTTGAAATATCTTTACTTACCTATAAAATGATAAAATCTAAAGTCTTGGTATTAAATTTGCAAGTTTGAAAATTTGCAAACTCAGACAATAATGATTGGAAAGCAAATTGCTATAATCACTATGGTGTGAGAATAGTCAATATATAATAAAAGTGGGGCTGGCGCAGTGGTGCAGGTGGTCAGGCACCTTGCACACGTTGACCTAGGATCCCCCAGCATCGCATATGGTCCCCCAAGCCAGGAGCAATTTCTGAGCACATGGTCAGGAGTAAACCCTGAGCGTCACCAGGTATGGTCCCCAAACCAAATATATGTGTGTGTGTGTGTGTGTGTGTGTGTGTATAATAGAAGTATGAGTACAAATTGCTTATCAGTATTTCCACTTTTAAATTTATTCCCTGATAATACTCCTGCAAAACATGCATACAAACAACACAGATACAACACATACAAAGCAAAGATAATTAATAGATGATCTGACAGAGAATTTTGATAAAATAAAAAGTTGTAAATCCCAATGGGGACAATACTATGTAGTGAAGAAATCTGGTTAACACAACTCTTATTAAAGTGATGAATGTTGATAATAAAACTACAAACTGTCATCATGTGACCCTTTTTGAATACACAGAGAACACAGCATCATTTCAGTTGTATTAGTCACTTTCACACACACACACACACACACCTAATTATCCAGCTCTAATATAGAAACAGAAGAAAAATATTCCATACCCTCAAATTATATTACTGTAATTATCATTGTTATACTATGTATCTGCTGGGAAATAATGTGGTAAGAAAAGCTTTCTTCCACAAGAGACAGAGCTTGATCCTGTCCACACTTTCCAACAAAACAGCTTTCCAAGACCTGTGGCTACTGGTTTTGTGAACAACCCCACCCAGAAGAGCCTGCAGAAGTCACATAAATGGAGGTGAGCTGGCCCAGGTCACAAAAGGGAGAGAGAGGAGGCTGGTGGCTCAGATTCACTGCATGGCCACCCACATCTGCTAGTCAATAAAAAGCTGCCCCCTCTCACCAATCCTACTCAACACAGTGCTGGAAGTTCTTGCCATATCAATTAGGCAAGAAAAAAGATATCAAGGGCATCTGGAGAAAGAAGTCAAGCATTCACTGTTTGCAGATGACATGAAACTATATTTAGAAAAACCTAACGACTCTACCAAAAAGCTTCTTAAAAAATATAGAGTTGGGTCCGAAGAGATAGCATCAAGGTAGGGTGTTTGTCTTGCATGCAGAAGGATGATGGTTTGAGTCCCAGCATCCCATATGGTCCCTCGAGCCTGCTAGGAGTGATTTCTAAGCGTAGAGCCAGGAGTAACCCCTGGCTGCCAGGTGTGTGACCCAAAAACAAAAACAAAAACAAACAAAAAAGTCATATAGCAAAGTGGCAGGTTACAAAATTAACATACAAAAATCAATGGTCTTTTTATACACAAATAATGATACAGAAGAAATGGACAATAAAAAAATCTCATTCAGATTAGTGCCACACAAACTCAAATACATTGGAGTCAATTTAACTAAAGAAGTGAAGGAAGTATACAAAAAAAAAAACTATCTAACACTACTTCAAGAAATAAAAGAGGGGCCAGAGCCATAGCACAGCAGTAGGTGTTTGACTTGCACACGGGTGGCCCAGGACGAACCTCAGTTAGATCCCCATATCTAAAAACCAAAAAAAAAAAAAAAAAAAAAAAAGAGGACACATGGAAATGGAGACACATATCCTGTTCATGATATGGGAAGATTAACATCATTAAACTGGTAATACTCCCCAAAGCACTGTGCAAATTTAATGCAATTCTTCTAAGGATACCCATGACAGAATTCAAAGAATTGTATCAAACACTCCTAAAATTAATTTGGAATAATAAACACCTACAAATAGCCAAAGCAACCTTTTGGAAAAAGAAGATGAGAGGTAACACTTTCCTCAATATTAAATTGTTCTACAAAGCAATAGACATTAAAACAGCATGGTATTTGAATAAAGACAGAACCTCAGATCAATGGAATAGACTTGAGTATTCAGAGAATGTTCCCCAGACTTACAATCAATTAATCTTTGATAAAAGGGGCAAGAAAACCAAAATGGAACAAGGAAAGCTTCTTTAACAAGTGGTGTTGGCACAACTGGTTAACCACTTGCAATAAAGCTAACTCAGCTTCAGCTTCCCATCAAACACCATGAACAAAGGTCAAATACAAATGAATTAAAGACCTTGATATCAAGCCTAAAACTATAAGGAATATAGAACCATAAACAACACATAGATAAAACACTTTATGACATTGAGACTAAAGGCATCTTCAAGATGGAAACACCATGTCCAAACAAGTGGAAGCAGAGATAAACAAATGGGACTATGTAAAACTGAGAAGCTTCTATACCTCAAAGGAAATAGGGACTAGGTTACAAAGTCCACCCACAGAATGGCAGAAACTATTTACCCAATATCATCAGATAAGGGACTAATATCTAAGATACACAAGGTACTGACAGAACTTAAAAAAACATCTAACTTATCAAAAATCGGGAGATGAAATGAACAGACATTTCTTCAAAGAAAAATGCAAATGGACAAAAGGCATATGAAAAAATGCTCCATGTCACTAATCATCATGAAGATTAAAATTAAAACAATGAATCTCCATTTTAAGCCAAAGTGATGGCACACATCACACACACACAAAAAATAACAATGAGGTCTGTTGGAAGAAAATAACTCTTATTCACTGCTGGTGGGAATGCTGTCTTCCAGCCTTTATGAAACTGTCTGAAATTCTTAAAAAGATAAAATAGAAATTGAGCACAGAATAGTCTCACTCATTTATAGGACTTAACAAAAATAAAAGATAGTATGTTAATAATATCCAGAGGCAATATAGATGAGGAAGGACCAGCCCATGATATGAAGCTTACCACAGAGAGTGGTGACTAAAGTTAGAGAAATAACTTCACAAACTCCTATAGCAATGGTAGTGAGTGAAAGAGAATGCCTATCTTACAGACAGGAGAGGAGAGAGATGGGAAAATTGGTGGTGGGAATGATTGCACTAGTGAAAAGTTTTGTTTTTTTTTTTGACTGAAACCCAACTACAAACATGTTTGTAATTATGGTGCCTAAATAAATATATAATGAAGAAGAAAAAAATAAATTAAAAAAGGAAATCTTCATGTAAAATTCTGTAGAGAAAAATAAAGCAAGAGATGTTGATCTATCATTTTAATTGACATCTAGCCCCAATTATTCCTTGAAATTAATTACAACTTAATTTTTTCAATTACATTTAAGTAAAAAACACAATATGGTTTTATGTTTTAATTTATTCCTTTTTCAAACATAGGATTTTAGTCTTTCTTTTGTTCACATTTGTGGGTTTAAAATACTTTAAGTAGGGGGCTCAGCTGTGAAAGACTGTGAGTGTGACCTGTCTATGTCTGTCTACTGTCCTCTTGCGTGAAACTCTTGCGAGTGGGGCAAAAAGAGCCTCCAGAAACCTCGCTCGCCCAGACGCCATTTTCAGGGAGGGACTTCAGAGCATAAAAACCGGCTAACCTTTGCAAAAGCTGGCTCCCTGTGTGTGACACCAGGCGGGGAAAATCCGCGAAAGTACACCGGCCCAGTGGGGCTCAGCTGTGAAAGACTGTGAGTGTGACCTGTCTATGTCTGTCTACTGTCCTCTTGCGTGAAACTCTTGCGAGTGGGGCAAAAAGAGGCTCAGAGGAGCACGGCCGCGTAGCGAAGCGGAGAACTCCATTGCAACAAGAAGGAAAAATCACACTAAGAACGGCGCTATATCACAGAAGCAAACATTTCTCTCTGGACTGTCTTCTCTGTTGCATGCTCGGGCCTAAGATTTGACCCAGTGTGAGGCTTCATCCACGGAGGACTCCCCTCCCTTAGAGGCAAGTCAGCCCATCCAGAAAGGGAGGAGCCAGAGGAGTGTGCTGCCTACATCATATAGACAATGAATACCACCACAACACGTAGAAAAACCCACAATACAAGTGTGACAATGGGGAAACAACGCAGGCCAGCATCAGACATAGAGAATGAAGATGACAATTCTGAGGACCAGATAATGACTGAACAACTAATCAACCTCTCAGATAAGGACTTTAGACTAGCAATATGGAAGGTGCTCAACAGACTCCAAGAAACCATGGATCGAGTTGAACAGAACACTAATAAGAACCAAGAAAATATGAAGGCAGAAATGACAAAACTCCAAACTGAAATAACATGTCAACTAACAGGACTGAAAAAGTCAGTAAACGAAGTGAATGACAAAATGGATAAGCTCTGGGACAGGGTATCAGAAGCTGAGAATAGACTTGGTGCTGTGGAAGATGAGATACATAACAATTCCATACAGCAGGAGAGATTGGACAAAATACTTAAAGCAAATGAGCAGACAATGGAAAAATTAGTCAAAGAATGGGAACAGACGAAAATAGAAGTCTATGATAAGATCAACAGAAACAACTTAAGAATCATTGGAGTCCCAGAGACCCAGGATGAAAATTTCCAGGAAGAATCAATGGTCAAGAACATCATTAAAGAGAAACTTCCAGAGCTAAAGAATATATGTGATCAAATCCTGCATGCCCGAAGAGTACCAACCAAAGAGACCCCAGAAAAACCACCCCAAGACACATCCTAGTCACAATGACAAATCCCACAGATAGAGACAGAATTCTGAAAACAGCAAGATCAAAAGGGGAAATCATGTTCAAGCAAGCTTCCCTGAGATTTACAGCAGACCTGTCACCAGAAACGCTCAATGCCAGAAAGCAGTGGTGGGATATTGTGACAAGACTGAATGAAATGAATGCTTCACCCAGAATACTATACCCAGCAAAACTCACTTTCCGGTTTGACGGAAGAATACATGGTTTCACAGACAAAAAACAGCTCAGAAACTTCACAGACACAAAACCAGTCTTAAGAGAAAAACTGAAAGACCTAATCTAAGACAAGACTACCCAAAAGACACACCAAATTTTGAAATAAAGATGGCGTTAAATCCCAGGACAATTCTTTCTCTCAACGTCAATGGACTAAATGCACCAGTTAAGAGACACAGAGTGGCTAAATGGATCAAAAAACTCAATCCAACCTTCTGCTGCCTACAAGAAACGCACCTGAATAGTCAGAACAAACATAGACTCAAAATAAAAGGCTGGAGAAAAGTTATCCAAGCAAACAACACCCATAAAAAAGCTGGAGTGGCCATACTAATATCAGATAATGCAAACTTTATACTCAGGAAGGTTGTAAGGGACAAAGACGGACATTTTATATTAATCAAGGGGTACGTAGAGCAGGAAGAATTCACTCTCCTAAACATATATGCACCGAATGAGGGGCCAGCAAAATATTTAATACAACTGTTGACAAATCTGAAAAATAATATCAACAACAACACAATAATTGTGGGGGACCTTAACACGGCTTTGTCAACACTGGACAGGTCAACCAGACTGAAACCCAACAAGAATATACTAGACCTGAGGAGAGAAATGGAAGAAAGAGGCCTAGTGGATATATATAGGACATTCCATCCCCAGAAACCTGGATACACATTCTTCTCCAATGTACATGGGACATTCTCCAGGATAGACTACATGCTGGCACATAAAACATACCTCCATAAGATCAAGAGGATAGAAATTTTGCAGACTACCTTCGCTGACCACAAGGCTCTGAAATTATTTGTGAACTCCAAAGGGACTCAGAAGAAACACTTTAACACCTGGAAGTTAAACAGCCTCATGCTCAATAACCAGTGGGTCCGAGATGAAATCAAGGAGGAAATAAAAAGGTTCCTGGAAACAAATGACAATAAAGACACAAACTCTCAGAACTTATGGGACACAGCAAAAGCAGTACTGAGAGGAAAATTTATAGCTTTGCAAGCACACATCAGGAAGGAAGAAGGAGCTTACCTGAGTAGCTTAATGACACAGCTAATAGAACTAGAAAATGCTCAACAAAAGGACCCAAGAATAGGAAGACAGAAGGAAATAACAAAGCTGAGAGCAGAAATCAACGAAGTGGAAACTCAAAAAACAATCCGAAAGATCAACGAAAGCAGAAGTTGGTTCTTTGAAAAAATAAACAAGATTGATAGACCACTGGCAAACCTAACAAAGAAAGAGAGAGAGAGAAACTTGATAACTCGTATCAGGAATGAAAAAGGAGAGATCACTACTGATATGACAGAGATTCAAAGGGTAATCAGAAACTACTTTGAAAAACTCTACGCCACTAAAAATGAGAACCTGGAAGAAATGGATAAATTCTTGGACTCTTATAATCTTCCACGGTTGAAGGAAGAGGATGTAGCATATCTAAACACCCCCATCACCATTGATGAAATTAAAACAGTAATCAAATGTCTGCCGAAAAACAAAAGCCCAGGTCCAGATGGATTCACTAATGAATTCTATCAAACTTTCCAAGAGGAACTACTACCAATCTTGGCAAGAATCTTTCATGAAATTGAACAAACAGAAACACTTCCAAATAGCTTTTATGAAGCCAACATCACCTTGATACCTAAACCAGACAGAGACGCTACCAAAAAAGAAAATTACAGACCAATATCACTGATGAATGCAGATGCAAAGATCCTCAACAAAATCCTGGCAAATAGGATTCAATGCCTCGTTAAGAAGATCATTCACTACGATCAAGTAGGTTTCATCCCAGGAATGCAAGGCTGGTTTAACATCCGTAAATCTATCAACATAATACACAACATCAATAACAAGAAAAATAAAAACCACATGATCATATCAATAGATGCAGAGAAAGCATTTGATAAGGTCCAACACCCATTCTTGATCAAAACTCTCAGCAAGATGGGAATGGAGGGAACCTTTCTCAATATAGTGAAGGCCATCTACCACAAGCCAGTGGCAAATATTATCCTCAATGGAGAAAAACTGAAAGCCTTCCCTCTAAATTCTGGCACAAGACAAGGCTGTCCTCTCTCACCACTCCTATTCAACATAGCACTGGAAGTACTTGCTATAGCGATTAGGCAAGAAAAGGATATCAAGGGAATCCAGATAGGAAAGGAAGAAGTCAAACTCTCACTGTTTGCAGATGACATGATACTCTACTTAGAAAACCCCAAAGACTCTATCAAAAAGCTTCTAGAAACAATAGACTCATATAGCAAGGTGGCAGGCTACAAAATTAACACACAAAAATCAATGGCCTTTCTATATACCAATAGTAATAAGGATGAAATGGACATTAAGAAAACAACCCCATTCACAATAGTACCACACAAACTCAAATATCTTGGAATCAACTTGACTAAATATGTGAAGGACCTATACAAAGAAAACTATAAAACTTCGCTCCAAGAAATAAGAGAGGACACACGGAAATGGAAACACATACCCTGCTCATGGATTGGCAAGATTAACATCATCAAAATGTCAATACTCCCCAAGGCATTATACAGATTTAATGCCATCCCTCTAAAGATACCCATGACATTCTTCAAAGAAGTGGATCAGACACTTTTGAAATTCATTTGGAACAATAAACACCCTCGAATAGCTAAAGCAATCATTGGGAAAAAGAATATGGGAGGAATTACTTTTCCCAACTTTAAACTGTACTACAAAGCAACAGTTATCAAAACAGCATGGTATTGGAATAAGGATAGGTCCTCAGATCAGTGGAATAGGCTTGAATACTCAGAAAATGTTCCCCAGAGATACAACCATCTAATTTTTGATAAAGGAGCAGGAAATCCTAAATGGAGCAGGGAAAGCCTCTTCAACAAGTGGTGTTGGCACAATTGGATAGCCACTTGCAAAAAATTAAACTTAGACCCCCAGCTAACATCATGTACAAAGGTAAAATCCAAATGGATTAAAGACCTCGATATCAGCCCCAAAACCATAAGATATATAGAACAGCACATAGGCAAAACACTCCAGGACATTACAGGCATCTTCAAGGAGGAAACTGCACTCTCCAAGCAAGTGAAAGCAGAGATTAACAGATGGGAATATATTAAGCTGAGAAGCTTCTGCACCTCAAAGGAAATAGTGCCCAGGATACAAGAGCCACCCACTGAGTGGGAGAAACTATTCACCCAATACCCATCAGATAAGGGGCTAATCTCCAAAATATACAAGGCACTGACAGAACTTTACAAGAAAAAAACATCTAACCCCATCAAAAAATGGGGAGAAGAAATGAACAGACACTTTGACAAAGAAGAAATACGCATGGCCAAAAGACACATGAAAAAATGTTCCACATCACTAATCATCAGGGAGATGCAAATCAAAACAACGATGAGATACCACCTCACACCCCAGAGAATGGCACACATCACAAAGAATGAGAATAAACAGTGTTGGCGGGGATGTGGAGAGAAAGGAACTCTTATCCACTGCTGGTGGGAATGCTGTCTAGTTCAACCTTTATGGAAAGCGATATGGAGATTCCTCCAAAAACTGGAAATCGAGCTCCCATACGATCCTGCTATACCACTCCTAGGAATATACCCTAGGAACACAAAAATACAATACAAAAACCCCTTCCTTACACCTATATTCATTGCAGCTCTATTTACCATAGCAAGACTCTGGAAACAACCAAGATGCCCTTCAACAGACGAATGGCTAAAGAAACTGTGGTACATATACACAATGGAATATTATGCAGCTGTCAGGAGAGATGAAGTCATGAAATTTTCCTATACATGGATGTACATGGAATCTATTATGCTGAGTGAAATAAGTCAGAGAGAGAGAGAAAAACGCAGAATGGTCTCACTCATCTATGGGTTTTAAGAAAAATGAAAGACACCCTTGTAATAATAATTTTCAGACACAAAAGAGAAAAGAGCTGGAAGTTCCAGCTCACCTCAGGAAGCTCACTACAAAGAGTGATGAGTTTAGTTAGAGAAATAACTACATTTTGAACTGTCCTAATATTGAGAATGTATGAGGGAAATGTAGAGCCTGTTTAGGGTACAGGCGGGGGTTGGGTGGGGAGGAGGGAGATTTGGGACTTGGGTGATGGGAATGTTGCACTGGTGATGGGTGGTGTTCCTTTTATGACTGAAACCCAAACACAATCATGTATGTAATCAAGGTGTTTAAATAAAAAAAAAATTAAAAAAAAAAAGAAAAAAAAATAAAATAAGATAAGTGCAATGTGGTTAGGAATTTTTTCATAGTGTTATTTTTAAACTTTAGACTGGTCCTCCAATGGTCTGAGGGACAGTGAAAAGAAAAAAAAAAAAAAAAAGAAAGGGAATTCCCGGGCCGGGCGGTGGCGCTAAAGGTAAGGTGCCTGCCTTGCCTGCGCTAGCCTTGGATGGACCGCGGTTCGATCCCCCGGTGTCCCATATGGTCCCCCAGGCCAGGAGCAACTTCTGAGCACATAGCCAGGAGTAAAAAAAAAATAAAATAAAATAAAATAAAATACTTTAAGTATATAATAGTTATCTCTTAATTTATATGTTAAGGGAACAAAAAGTTGTATTTTTAATAATAAAAATAGATTATATCTTTAGTGTAAGAAATGAATTACAGTAATTTAATAGATTATCACAGGTTTAATTTATATGTTAATATAGGTAAATATAGCACAAATAGTTATATAATGTAGATATTTAGTTTACATAGTTTAAGAGTTTTAAAAGCTGCAAATAAATGTTTTGAGTCTAAAATGATAGACAAGCTAGTTTTTACAAAAGCCGAATACTTGATTTTATATGCAAAAAGTCTATACTATATCCTGACTCTATTCAAATAAACTGCATTACTCTAAGTTTCTTGTCCCATTATCCATTCTCTCCCCAGTTCTGAATCCAAAGATAATAGCATAATTGGAGGCTGAAAGAACTTTCCCTTGTAGTCCTGATAGTTAAATTTTAAGGTGAAAATCATTTCTGGGTTTCGAATCTCTTATTATAGACATCTAATATATGTTCTGAGGAAAGACAGGAGAGAGAATGGATGCATCATGATGAGGGGATTGGTGTTTCCAGAAAAAAGAATTACTTTCTCTGTTTTTTTCTTTTTTTTTTTTTTTTTTTTTTTGGCCCTATCCAGCAGTTTTCAGGGAATGAGGCCATTTCTAGTAGTGTTTTTGGGGGTGGGATGGGGAGCACAGTAGTGTGGGTCTGGTTTCTTGTATATCTTCGTATTTTGGATCAATATATTTCATGCAATACAATAGAACGTCAGTGTTATCAAGGCTGAATTATTTTCTTCCTCTTAATTTTTCAGTAAATGTGTAGTAATCTATTAAAGATTTATATAATCCCTGGATTTTGTCCCTCTTGCCTAATACTGGGTCCTACAAAATATCACCAATGCCTCTTTTTTTTTAAATTCTATTATCTTGTTGCTATTTTCCCAGTTACAGTGCTCTTGCTAACACCAAACTGTACTTGAAAGAAATGAATAGAGGGAGGGAGGGAGGGAGGGAGGGAAGGAGAGAGGAAGGGAGGAAGGAAGGAAGGATGGAAGGAAGGAAGGAAGGAAGGAAGGAAGGAAGGAAGGAAGGAAGGAAGGAAGGAAGGAAGGAGGGAGGGAGGGAGGGAGGGAGGGAGGGAGGGAGGGAGGGAGGGAGGGAAGGAGGGAGGGAGAGAGGGAGGGAGAGAGGGAGGGAGGAAAGCAGTTGTGAGAGAAGATGGAAGAAAACAAGTTTTGTTTGATTTTGGAGACAAAAGTTTGACTCAGCATTTGATTGTGAAGATCACAGTAATCTTAGTCTAGTTATTATTTTATTTTTGGTAATAGCTGCTTTAGATATTTTTCCATATATATTGGAAAGTTTTCTATTAATTCTATAATAGAGTCTACAAAAACCAAGGTTGGGGGATTAAACTCCTTACATTGGTTAAATATCAAGTTGCTAACCTACCCTGTGTATATATCCCATAGTTTTGTGAGAGTAAAAAGTAGTGAAGGTTTGAAGAGAGTCACAAGATTATGTTTAGAGATTCTTAAAGATTAGCCATCACAAACCTTCTTTCTTCTATACATATCTCCTCTACTAATCAAGTTCTTTCCTTTATTTTATTATTTGTCAAATTATTTGGTTTTTCTTCTTTTTAAAACGATATCCTTTATCCTTCATTATCTATCCAAAGAAACCCAAAATGTTATCGTTTTGTTCTTCTCTTACATTTTCCATAGATGTATATATTCCTTCAGTCTTTTTACAATGCTTCATTCCAAACAAACACTAAAAGTAAAGAAAATGTTCTATCAATTTTAGTTTGGCATTATAAGGTCAAACTCCACAGGCATTCTCAGACTAGTTCAGGAATACCCAATATTTGTAGTTTCCAGACACTATTTGGTATGGGTATTGGAGTCCTCACTGAGTGCATGGGTCTGTGGGACACTGCCAATTATCTAATGCTCTTACTACCCTTTGAGTTTGATAAGTTTACTTTTTTTAAATGCCTTTGAAGGCTCTCTCTAGGATGACCATCAGATATGTTTGTGGGTCCTGATCTACTTTTATAATTTTCACTTGATACCCAGTGTAGATTCTCCAATAAACTACATTGCCAATAAAGCATGACTCTCAACAGAATCTGAATTTAGCTTGGTAAATTTTAAAGGCTTTGATAAATCTATATTAAATAAGGGTTAATATTTTCTGAGAATTTGAATAATCTCATCTAGTTTATTATTCTCAGTCAGGTTATTGATTCTTCTATTCATCTCTACAATGAAGCAAGTGATAATGAACTTAACATAGCAATCTGCTTTGAGATTTGAAATCACAATTATATGCAAGGTCAGGGAAATCATTTTCTTTCATGGAAAAGTTATTTGACTATTGGGCTACCAGCTTATTGGCATAAGGCTAGTCTTGTTCTCTTGCCAATTTTCCCTTCAAGGTAAGTAGGAGAGTGTGAGTGTTTTCCTATGTGAGATCATAGGCAATGGCAAGTTCTAAAAGTCATTAATAAATCAAGAATATCATGGAGAAAGTAACATTAATTTTGAGAGACAGAGGTAAAGGTGAAAGAGAGCTTTGTTTCCTGAGGAACTTTGAAACATTGAATATGACTGATATATTAAATGCCTTGTGAGAAGGTAACAGAAGTGCCATATATAGAACTGCCTTTGGATGTTAGAATTAGGCAATGGAGAAATTTCAAAATTATTTCATTAAAGAAAGACTATAGAATCTGAATAGGCTATTTTCAGTCTTCAAATACAACTCCCAAGGCACAGTAACATATCCCATTCAGCAATTTATAGATAGATGATAATTGATGGAGAAGGGTGGAAAACAAGAAAAAAAAGGGAGAGAGAAATCATTGTGAGTTAGTGAGTCATATGTCAGTATCACCATCTTGATGCCAGTGTGACAGTTTATGGTCTTGAACCTAGTTCATGGTGATTTCATTGTCTCTAGATATAAAAAACAAAGAACAAAACCTTGAGGCATGTCCCTTTACTGAAGCCATAAATCAGATCAGTAGCTAAGCCTGGTCAAGATTCCAGAACTATAGATATAAAACTCAGTGTTGTTTTCACATAAAATATAGGAACGTAAACTTACAAGTGGCAGTAGTGACTTATTTTGTTGAAAAGTCACTTTAATTATAGTTATTACATTCAACATTCACATTTGTTTGAGACAATTCATTGTTAAGTACTTTCAGTAACATGAAAGAAGTTATATTCAGGGGTCAACATAAAGGGAATAATACATTAAATTCATTTTTCAAAGCAAGAAAGCCACAGCATGTATATAAATGGTATTCTTTTACTTTCACTGCAGTGCCGAATATTACTTCTTTCCAAAATTCAAAAGTGTTGCTCACAAACAAAAAAGGGTTGTATTTTTATGTACTGCTTATTATTATCTCTTGAAAAAAAAACATTATTTTAATGTGTGCCAGTTTTGATTTGCCTCTCTCTGATGATTAGTGATGTGGAGCATTTTTTTCATATGCCTTTTGGCCATTTGTATTTTTTCTTTGAGAAAGTGTTTGTTCATTTCTTCTCCCCATTTTTTGATGGGGTTAGATTTTTTTTTCTTGTTAAGTTCTGTAAGTACCTTGTATATCTTAGATATTAGCCCTTCATCTGGTGGACATTGGGTGAATAGTTTCTTCCATTCTGTGGTGATCTTTATATCCAAAGTCACTATTTCCCTTGTGGTTCAGAAGCTTCTTAGCTTAATGTAGTCCTATTTGTTTATCTCTCCTTCTACTTGTTTGGGTACACATCATAAATATATAAATAAATAAACATGAACAATCAGGGGATGTAGGGAAAAGGAACTCTCGTTCACGATGGTGGGAATGTCATCTAGTCTAGCCTTTATAGAAAACAATCTGGAATTCCTCAAAAAACTGGAAATTGAGCTCCCATATGATCCAGCTATACCACTTAAAGGATATACCCTAGGAACACAAAAACAGGATACAAAAAAAAAAAAAAAGAATCTGAGTTTTCATTGGATTCTGCGCACTATTCCTGGTAATATAGTCTAAGGGTGCAAAAGTACAATACAGAAAAGCCCTCCACACTCTTACATTCATTGCAGCACTATTCACAATAATCAGAATCTGAAAAAAAAAAAAAAAAACCCAAGTGACTGAAGTCAGATGAGTAGATAAAGAAGCTCTACTACATCTACACATTGGAAGATGAAGGAGCTGCTAGAAAAAAAATGAAGTCATAAAATTAGCTGATATGCTGAAGAGTATGGAGAATATTGTGCTGAAAGTATTGTAATAGTCTAAGGGAGATATACTCATAGAATGATCATATAATTTGTAGAATATATATATTCCACCACTCCCTTCAGGCCTAGAGATTTTGCTTTAATAAACTTGCTGTAAATCTTAAGAACTTTTCTATGTATGTTATTTCTTTTTTTGATCTTGCTGCTTTTAGCAGTCTATCAATTATTTTCTTCTTTCTAAGTAAGATGTATCTTGCAGTATTTTTATTTGGACCTCTTTTAACTGGTGCCTTTTAGGCATCCAAGTTATGGTACTTGTATTCTCAGAAAACTTCTCAGTAATAATGTCTTTGTTGCTTGCTTCTTCAAGGGATTTGTATTCTTAGATCTTTGTAATGCTGATGACTCTTAGTTTTTTCCTCTTGAATTCATCCCAATGTTACTTTGTAAGCTGTTTGATTAAGACTCTTTTCCATCTTGTACTGTTGTTGGGAGTAATTATACACCTCATCTTTGAATTTATTGATTCTATCCTCAGCCACTGTTACTCTGCTGGTGAGTTCCTCACCAATGAGGCTATTTTTACCCTCCAATTTTTCAGTTCTGTCATTTCTCTTTGAGTTTTTCTCATTTCTGATTTCATATATTCTTGAGATATCTTATTTTGGCTCTACTCTCCCTGGTTTCTTTGAGTTTCTTGAATACCCTCCACATTTCCTCCCTAAAGCCCTTACTCATGTGATTATATAGCTGCCAGAAACTGGTTGGGTGTTCAGAGCTACCATCTTTACTAGTTAGCATGGTGTTACTTTGCTTTACTATTGCAATTTGGTTGAAGCTTGGAGCTATTAATTATGTTTTATCTTTTGGGTTATTAACTGGAAGAAATGTGTGACTGCAGATTGAGAAATTCTCCAGTCACACTGAAGTGGGTGTAAAAATGGTGCTTCTGAGTTCCAAAGAAAATTAAATGATGGCTGTCTTTGTCTGCCTCAGAGCCTTGGTACTGTTTTTGGGCACGGCTAATTTGGGGTGGCTGAAAAATTTCTCCCCTTGTTCTGGTACTTCTCTTTTTCTCAGCATGCACTCGATGTGAAAATGGCACTTGTGAGTCACAAAGGGTACCCTACTGTTGCCCTGTCTCTCTGTATGTTTCTTGAAATAGTGTTCCACTATATATTGTTTTGTTTTGTTTTGTTTTTTTGGTTGAAGGGTACACACTTGGTGACGTTCAGGGGTTACTCCTTGTTATGTGCTCAGAAATTGCTCCTGGTTTAGGGGACCATGTGGGATGCTGGGAGATCGAAACACAGTCTGTCCTAGGTTAATGAGTGCAAATGCCTACCGCTTGTGCCACTGCTCCAGCTCTCCATTATATATTATTCCTAAAAGAATTTTTAAGAAGGATAACATAGGGGGCCGGAGAGACAGCACAGTGGCATTTGCTTTGCAAGCAGCTGTCCCAGGACCAAAGGTGGTTGGTTCAAATCCCGGCATCCCATATGGTCCCCAGTAAAAAAAAAAAAAAAAAAGAAGAAGGATAACATGATAACCTACATAATAACTTTTAAAGTCAAATATCCAGGTTTTAAAAACTGGTTCCATCACTTACAGACAAGGTGCTCTACTGACTTGAGTATTCATTTTATATTTGTCAAATTTCATAATATTTACCTAGTTCATGAGGAATATGACAAGGTCCTTCCACCGCTGAGGCCATACAAATATTAGAATAAGCTCTACCTTGAGTGTCAATCTTGGTAATCTAAGAAATATGCAGATCAAGAGGGATGATTATAACCATGGTGTATAAGGCCTAGGTGGTTAAAGTCAGGAATTTTAATAGTATCTACAATATATATGATAAATTTTAGTAAAAAATTTAGAAAGGAAAAAAATTAGAAAGGAGGTTTTGAGGCTAATTAATAAAGCTATTTTCTCATTGAAATATCAATTATATTAAGAATAAAGAAGATATCTTAGATGACCAAATTATTTTTAGACATGGTTTTAAACAATTTGTTGTTGAATACATTTATTTTGTGGAACCTCTTGCAACATTCAATGATGCTATTTATGTGTATATAATTGTTGGATTACTGATCCTACCCTAATCAATAATTGTACTTCAACCTAGGGTGTGACCTGGTGATAGTATATTGGATTATTCCCTGCTTGGTATTCTGCTCCCACTCTGGGGTGGGACTTGATTCTTTTCAATAAAAGCAAGGGGTCTGAGGAAGGCAGGGGCTCTTTCTTAGGTCTTCTTCCACTGAGCTACAGTCCATGAGAGCTTGGTGGGAATCAAACCTTAACCAATCTCCCAGAGAGCGTGACACTTCATATAATCATTTCTTGTTAGTTGACATATTACAATATTGCAATGTTTTGTTATTCAACATTGGACTGATACAGGAAATGCTCTAACCTTGACTGATAAATTCATAATTTGGAATTACCTGACACATTAGTTTGACTTACTTTGAATTAGTTTGATTTCATTATTTGACAATTACCTGACCTAGCACAATTTGTCTGATAGGTTAGCCCACGTGTATTCTGGAACAGGGATAAAGCAGAGATTTCAGCAGGCAGACGTGACCATCGTCTGCCAGTAAACAATAAGGAAAGGTGAAGGAAAGTAAATAAGATGTATTGGCTGGGAGCTACAGCCAGAGGAATTTCCAATTAGGGAATAAGTGATTTAGAACTTAAAAGGACAGAGAGGTTTCTCATTCCAAACAGCAATTGAACAATTATTAATCAGTTCTCAAGCCAGGATGGTCTAGATATTGGACCTATTATCAAAACTATATAGGTAGTGGTAAATTCAGTGGAAACTTGACCACCGAAACTAAATACAAAAGACAGATTATTAGACCAAGGCAATTGTCAAGATCTATTCAGTAGCTGGATCAAACCAAGAAATTATAGAGGGTTGTGTGTGTGTGTGTTTGTGTGTGTGTGTGTGTGTGTGTATGTTATTGAGATGAGTATGAATTACAAGTCTTTCACAGTTGTATTTAAGGTACATAGTGACAGTGAATTAGGGATGTTCCCACCCCCAGTGTTAACCTTCCTCCACTAGAGTTCTCAGCATGCATCCCATACCTCCACCCTTAGTCCTCTGGACTGCTAGTGTATAGCTTGTTATATTTTGGGACTCTTTAGTTTGGGTATTTAGGTCTGACCATTTTATTTATTTACACTCAATGCTCCTGAAGTCAGGGTGTGGCCCTAAAACTACAAAATAAAAAAAATTTGTATGTCTTAAATATGGTTATTAGAAATTTTAGGGTAGTTTAATACAATTTAAATATAAACCATTACATAGAAACCAATTAAAATTGTCTCATTTTTCATTAGGTTTTAAGCTCTATATTATTAAGAAAGAACCTCTTTTTATTGGCCAAGATTATTTTTTGCATGGATTTATTAGTAAATCATGAAATCTCTCTCTGTAGAAATGAATATTGATGATTTGGAAAGAGAAACAACAGATAATTAGACTAGTTCAGTGCAATTCCCATAGCTCTTAAAAATAAGAAATATGTGTAAGATTTGTATTTAAGTGTTACTTTTAATTACTGTGATTAATCTTCGTTGATTGAGGCAGTCAGAGGTAACCAATGACTCAGTAAGCAGTAATCCGGTTAGACATATGCACTTCAGTGTTGACAGTTTTGTTTTTTGTTTTTTTTGTTTTTTTTTTTTTTTTGGCTAAGCCTTAAGTAGATTGTGTCTAAACCTGTGTGTAATTATGAATCCTTTGTGATTTTACATTCTCATCTTAGAGTCATATTTTCTCTCTTTGATGTGTCTAGCTTATCTGAAAACATCAATGTGGCTTTGAAAGGATAAAATCAAATTGTTACAGTCTATGTTCCAATAATATGTGCATAGCCAAAAGAAAAGTTGTAAATAATACACTGCCTCACCATGTTTTCTGGTCCAGACCCTAAAAGCATGATTCTACTTTCATATTCTCTCCAAATTGTCCAGAATAGACAGCTGGGATTATTTCTCATATATTTGTAAATGCACAGCTGATACACTGAAAACTGGACCAACATTATTATACATTCATAATATAGATGAGCTTGGAAAATAAGTGGAAAACACTTGCTGATTCCAGTATTTACAAGGACAGGGGATTGTTTTAGTTACCAATTTAGCTTGATGTAAACACAAAGGAATATAGCAGTGTGCAAGTTATTTTAAAGTATTGGTACATGCAAAAGAAGTTCTTAACACAGATAAAAATTTGTGCTTCTCTAAAATAATGTAACTATTTTCACCTTCAGATGCATGCATACTTAAAATGCTTGTTTTAGATATTTTACTTTTAATTTCTCTATCACACAAGGCAAACTCAGAGGTTGCTCCTGGGTCTGCAACCAGAAATTACTCCTGATAATATGACTTGAGGGATCATATGGGATTCAAGGGATTAAACCTGGGGGAGGCATTTGTAAGGCAAAAGCCATATCCACTGAGCTATAACTCCCACCTAGAACCCCATGGTCTCAAATTCTAAGTCAGAATCTCTGATTAAAACCAGTAATTTTTAAATTTTTATTTAAAGAATTGTATTTACAAAGTTATTCATAGTTAAGTTTTAGATGTTTCAGTACTAGGCCCACCACCAGTGTCAATCTCCCTTTGCCAATTTCCCCAGAGCCCATCCCATTGCCACCATTACTTATTGCAACCTGCCATCATAACTGGTACCTTTTTAAGTTTCATTGTTAAAGTTTGTGTACCAGTGATTTTTTTTTTTTTTTGGTTTTTGGGCTACACCCGGCATTGCTCAGGGGTTACTCCTGGCTCTCTGCTCAGAAATAGCTCCTGGCAGGCATGGGGGACCATAAGGGACACCGGGATTCGAACCAACCACCTTAGGTCCTGGATCAGCTGCTTGCAAGGCAAACACCACTGTGCTATCTCTCCGGTCCCGTACCAGTGATTTTTTAATCTCATGAGATAATTTCAAATGTGCATCTAAGATTAAAATTTATAATTAATTATTATAGATCAAAATTAATTTTTCGAATACTATAGGACTTAGCTGTCATGGCAGTAGAATTAATAAGTGCTATGCTAAAGATGTGATAAAATGCAGGATTTTATTGGACTATTTTATTTAAGGAGCTTAATTTTGATGGGCAACAAATCATTTCCCAAATAATGCTGAAAATTGCGCAGAGTGCCACTTTCACTCTCAAAGTTAACTAATACACTCTCATGAACAATTTTATATATTATATTCCTGTGACAAATGACAGCTTTTGTCAAACACCTTTGGTTTTAGCATAAAAAATAATACCTTTAAAAATTACTAAAAGAGCAATTGGCATGTCTCAGTGAAAGCTGTATTTCTCTGCTTAGTTTTCACATTTTTCCCTATTTTATTTTTATAGGCAAATAATAGAAGATTAGTATGCTTTTAAGGACCTTAAATTCATTTTTCTGGAATTCTGCATGGCATATATTTTATTGTTTGCTACATAATGTCATTAATGAATTTGCTGCAGGTTCATAATGCTGAAAGCCATAAAAGCTTTGTCATTAAATGTTCATGTAAATTTATATGTACTTTAGTACTGAAAACATAGGTTATCCAGAGAATTCCACAAATATAGTTTTCAATTCAGAATATACTATATGACAAAACAAAATTTGTGATTATAACATACTGCTTCCATAAATTTGGCCATTAGGGGCAAGATTTACAAGTGTTTTTATTTTTAATATTTAAAAAATAATGTTTATTTCAACTCTAAATTTAGAATCAACAAATGAGGAAATTCCTATTCAATTCAGCAAATAAAAAGACAAAAACTAATTTTTGTAATTGTTAATCATTAAAACAATTTTTTTTTACATTTCCCTTTCAAGGTCATGGAGAGGTGGAATGGGACCTCAGGTTACAAATATTTAAAATATAGAGATTACCATGAAACAAGCAAAAATTTTACATTTACAGAGTAAATTTTATTTTCTTGAAACTAAGACCAGGTGACAAAACTAGTACAAACAAAGTTATTTAATAATAACATATATATTTCCAAATACTAGGCAACCTAAATAACAGTGTAGTCTGAAAAAAGTGATTATTTTACAGTTTTCTCCCCAATTCTTTTTTCAGAAAACACTGAAATCAATTCTCACCTTCTAGCCATTGTATTTTAAAGTGATCTATTTCAGCAGCTTCATTAGCAAACAAGCCCTAAGTCTCCTGAGCTGTTTCCTCTGCTGTGAGAAGGGAGAGCTGGAGTTAAAGTTTATCTCTCCAAGTATGCCTTCAACCTGAGGGACGTTAGACCAATCCTTATCTCTCCCAAGAATTCACTCTTAGAGTATTTTGGAACTGTTCCCTAGTTTTCCGTGCTTTTGCATCCTTACTGGAGTAACCTATGAGGTGAGAATTCAAGAGCAGGATGTTCTTGATATTCTTGTTCCGAAGTTAGTCTTTATTTTTTCTTCTCTCAACAGATACCTTAGTGCCTTATAACTGAAGTTCTTAGTGATGGCTGTAACATTTGTTAAAGGAGATATTCTCCATACTCTTGCTAAAGGAATTCCTAAGTTTCAAGGGAAGATGCTAACCCAATACTGTGGCATGGGAAACCCTTGTAAGAGGTGACCCCACACCAGCGCCTGGCGGTGTGACCTAGTTTTCTCCCAGCATGATCACTCTGTGTACAATAAACATATCTCTTTGAGTTCTGGCTTAATAAAAGCTCTGTCACTGGGTCAAGGGAGAAATTATTGCTGTGATGCAATGCATCAGATGCAATAGCTGCATCTGTTCTAGCAAGATGGTACTGAGTGCATTTATTTCCGCTCACTAGATTATGCTGCCTTTGTTTAGGTTCTAGTATGATGTCTGTGTTCTGACCTCAGTAACATCTTAGAAATCTACTATTGCTTACTTAAATGAGGGAAAGTTTTGGGAAAAGATGTTTTATATTTGCCTGGGAAGGGAGATTTCCTATTAATAAATACAAAAGACAATACACTACAAAAGAAAACAATTATTTCCACATATCTTCTTGACTCTCTTTGGACACCCAGCGTAATATCTGGTGTGGATCAGAACTAATAAAGTCTTCTCTGATCACCAACATAGCATTGATGCTCATGTCCCACCAGCCCCATGAAGTAACTGCGCAGTTGTAATTCAACTTGTTATTCTTAGAAAGGAACTAACTAGTCTCCACCACCTAAGTTCTCAGGGAGCTGTGGACTCAGGCCAGAGCAGGAATTGCTCTTTGCAGGGAAGGAAAGGCACTTAGCGCCTCAGCATAGATCTTTCACCTTCCCTCACAGAAAAGAATTTCAGGAAAAGATGAAATAGTAAAGCAAATAATTTTTGGTTTTGTTTTTGGATAATACCCAAGGTGCTCAGTTGTTAGCCCTGGCTCTGAACCGAGAAATTATTCCTGGTGGGTTTTGAGGGACCATATGGGATGCCTGGGATAAAGGCCAGGCCAGCTGTGTGCAAGGCAACTTTCCTACCTGCTGTATTCTCTCTGGTCTCATACGGAAAGAATTTTGGAGAGATGGAGAGATACAGACAGACAGACAGACAGACAGACAGACAGACAGATGTGTTAAAGTGATAACATGGGCCTCTCCAGAAAGGAAAAAATAAAACAGAGAGAAAGAGAAATCATGGAAGAGATTGAAAGAGAAAGAAAAAACAGTGGCTTGGAAAAAACAAGCATGTAGATTCCCTGTTTTGCTTGTTTTAATTATAGCTGAAAAAAATCAGTAAGTTAAAATATCTGCCTGTTTAGATAATTAAAGGTTTGTTTTAATAGACTGAAAAATCCCCAAAAGAAACCAAAATAGTAAACCCCAAATAACAATTTAAGAATTTTGCTTTAAGTAAAATGTAATATATCAACTGCTTTGAGATTAACATCTTATGTTAATTTTGTGTGTGTGTTTTGTCTTGATTTTTTGTGTATATATGTGTGTTTTTTGTTGTTCTTGTTCTTGTTTCTGGATCAAACCCAGTGACGCTCAGGGGTTAGTTACTCCTGGCTATGCACTCAGAAATCACTCCTGGCTTGGGCGACCATATGGGAAGCCTGTGGATTGAACCAGGGTCCTTCCTAGCTCAGTTGCATGTAAGGCAAATACCCTACTTCTGTGCCACCACTCCAGACCCTTGATTTTTGTTTGTTTGTTTGTTTGTTTGTTTTTTGAGCCTCCCAGTCATGTTCAGCATTAATTCTGGCAGTGCTGGGGTAACCACATCTAATGCCAGAGAATATCTAAAGAATTCAATGCAAGATGAGTGCCTGCTACATCCCCTTTTTTCCTGAGTACCTCATGGACAAGCGACCAAGGTTTTTCAGGGCTCTAATGCCTGTGAGTACAGCTTACTCTTCAAATGCCTCCCTTGCAGGGGCTGTTTTTCAAATGCCCTCTCTATGAGTACAAACAGCTTTGAAAAGACCCTCTCTCAGGTAACTAGAGCCTTTTAAAACTTGGTGCTCTCCTAGGTCTCAGGGTCAGTTTACAGTTTATAGATATCTGAGTAATCCTCTTCACATTCCTTTTAAACTCTGGGCTTCACTCTTTGTCTACAGCATTTTTTCCTCTGGTTAGGTCAGTCCCATTTTAATCAGCATTTCCCTCCATCACAACTCTTCAAATCTTTTCCTAAGCTTGTTTAGTCTATTAGCAGCCACCAGCTCAATATTATTAATATCCAAAGTAAAGCCCCAATCTCAAGCTATTAATATTGAAGCATGTCTTAATCTGCCCTAACCTGCTGACCACATGGCTAAGTCATCAGATATACAACTTACTACATTCCATACCTCTTATAAGATTTCTTTACAAATTGTGTATTATCCAATTGTATTAATCTGATCATAACCAAAGATTATTCTGTATTTCTAATTCTCTAATAACCTACTTATGTTATGCTTCCTGTGGAAATCCAGGGTTATTGGTAGGATGATTCTGTCATTTTAGTTTTGAAGAAACTGCACGCTTTAATGAGATCTAAGTGATTTGTTACCAGCCTTATCCTAGGGCTCACAGCTTTAATCTGCATGTTTGCATCTATGGTTTTTCAACTACAGAATTGGTTAAGGAGTTACATACAGCATTCCATGTTAATGATATATTTAGAAATGTTTCCCTTGCTGTGGTTGAATAAGAGATAATGGATAGAAAATTAGATGCCAAAATTGATGTTTTAGAAGACACAGTCATTTGGCTTGGAAATGAAGCACAGAACCTCAAATTTCAGATGTCCACTAGTTGCCATGCAGAATATAAATATGCTTATGTCACCCCTTTTCCATATAATAAATCTCAGCCTTGGGATAAGGTAAAGACCCATTTGCTGGTATATGGCAACACAATGATATGTCTTTAAACATAAAAACCTTATAGCAAGAGACAGCTATTTTAATCAAATCTAAATTAGATATTGTAGGGATTGATTAATTGGTTGCAGATTTATGGTCAGATGTTAAAACATATTCTTTAATTGGTTTCATTGGTTTGCAATTTCTGGAATTAGACTTTTTATTTTAGTGATTGACATTATACTGGCTTACTAATATTGTCTGTCATTAAAAGTATAAGTGTTTATACACATGAATGTATCATTAATTAAAAAAAAAAGAAAAAAAATGCTACATCATATACAAGTAAACTCACCCTGAGACCTAGGAAGGCTCCAAGTTTGAAAAGGCCCTAACTACCTGAGGGAAGGTCTTTTCAAAGCTGTTTGTACTATTGAGGATCTTTTCAAAGCTGCCAGTACACTCCCGAAGGTTGTTTGAAGAGCAGCACCTGCAGGGGAAGACATTTGAAGAATAACCTGTACTCACGGGCATTGAGGTCCTGAAAAATCTTGATCGCCTGTCCATGAAGCACTCAGAAAAAAAGGGGATGTAACATAAATATTATTTGTGGCATAAGTTTACCTAACATTCTAAAAACTTTTCTTAGGGCCTCATTAAAGTTTACTCAGATTTATAGAAACACACTTTATTAGGAACATTTGTGTATATTCAAGTACTTTTTATTTAGTCTTACAGAATAATTACCACTCTCAACTCTAGCTTTGCTGTTAGCTTCTGTGCAGTCAGATCAAAGGTTAATATTTCAGTTCAAAATGCTTGAACTGAAATATAGTCGAATCAATAAATAATAACAATCTCTGGGAACTGACCCCACTAGATAAAATTTCAGCTAGCAAAAGTGGCCCAGGAGTGTGAAACTGCTCTAGGTCAGAATATTATAAACATACAAAATGTCCTGAACAATTTACCCCTGTGCTTTTTGCTTGGTAGAATAGGTTTGTCTGAAAATATGCCTTGCCAAAAATTTTTTATAAATGTTTTGCTCTGGCCCAGAGAAGGCAGTCTAGAATAAAGACATAAGATGGAACTTTACTTCTGAGTGTCTGAATTTCTGATTTCATTTTTGCCGAATTCATGCACACACCTTCTCAAGCAGGGACTCCAAGAATTCCCTCTGTGTCCAGACCAAGCAGTCCATTATAAGTACTTTACTGCCTGTACTGTCTCTTTATATATAAAATCAAGTGAATTTTACCTTCAATGGTTACAGTGTCAACAAGTTGTGAGCTGTCTTATTAGAACTCTTCATTGAGATTGGACAAATATATTTTTGTTTTGAACATGGTCATTGTTTTAAGCAAGTTATAGTCAATGATTATAAAAGAAGAATTTCTCATTTAATTTTTCCTCAGAAATATCACTTTATGATTCAACATTTAAACAAAAACTCATTAGCTGCAAAAGAAAATGAAAAAACAGTGATAAGAATTACATCCTAAATGCTAAAGCAAGTACTTACCTGTTGAAGCTATTACTACAGTACTGTT
The DNA here is from genome assembly GCF_024139225.1 of Suncus etruscus. Classification (NCBI taxonomy): domain Eukaryota; kingdom Metazoa; phylum Chordata; class Mammalia; order Eulipotyphla; family Soricidae; genus Suncus; species Suncus etruscus. The sequence continues at coordinate 52,040,339 of NC_064852.1, forward strand.
TTCTTCCTTAAGAATAGCTCTATATATATACACACACACACATATATATATATATACATACACATATATATGTATTAGTTTTTTATCATGTCAACTACAACTCGATTGTTTGAACATCAGCAGGGATTTGTTTAGAATTATAGGCCCATCTCATCCCATATTTACTGAAGCATAACTGGAATTACATCACAATCTCTATAAAATTCTTTTACATCTTTAAGTTTGGAGAATGAAAATTATCAGTATTAAGCTAAATACAATAAAAAGATAGAGCTATTTTATATTTTTCTTACTGATTATCTTCTAAATCTTTAGTTTGCATATGCTAAGTAATATGATTTAAGCTGGAGGAAGTCTCTTAGAATTGATAAATAATCTTCACAGCAACAATAAAGTGGTGTGACTGACTCCTAAGAAAAGATAATATGATAAAAATCTATATTTAAATTAATTTTAAAACATTTTAATAAGCTTTAATAATTACTAAAAAAAGATTCCAGTGATAATACATTAATTATGCTTATTTTAACAGCATGTTTTGCCTTTTCAGCATCATATAAATCATCAATGAAACATTGGCCTTGATGAAATACAGGCAATAATACAAGCTCAGGTACATAAAGCCATCAGAAACGATGAATATCGTAACCTTGTACAGATAGAAATAACTGGGTGAAGTGACATTTTGGAAATTACTAATTCATAGAATTAAGACTTTTTCATATTCAGGGAGATATTTCAATGTCTATCTCACAGATGGTCCAGAAGCTCTTCTGGCAAGTCCCACCTCCCTTTTACCCAGAAAAGGCTTCTTATTTATTAATGCATAGTTTTCTAACTACATAATAATTTACATATGAAGAAGAGTAATTCTTGGTAACATTTGTTTTGTTTTACTTTACTTTTGTTTTACTTTGTGCTACATTCCCACTGTACTCTAGACTTATTCCTGGCTCTGTGTTCTGCTAATACTCCTGAGGAGCTCAGGGAACATATAGAGTGCCAGGGATGGAATCCAGGTTGAACATATATGTGCGAACGCAAGTGTTTTTACCACTGTAGTTTTGCTGCATCACTGTACATTTTTGAGTCACAAAATTTTCTCTATGTGAACATATTAACTATGTTAATATTAAATTATTTAAATATTTCTTTGTAACATACAAAGATTACAAAGTAAATATTTGTGAATGGATTATTTTAGCCATAAATATAAAACACAAAAGAAAAATTTAAGAATCTAGCTAAATATATGCTTTTATTTTAGCCATAAATATAAAACACAAAAGAAAAATTTAAGAATCTAGCTAAATATATGCTTTTATCTTTACATTTTAATTATCTAAATTAAAATCTCATCTATTCTTATTTGTTAGCATTTAGTGTAACGTGATTTTTTAAATTAATGACTATTGAGTCCAGAGATATAGTATAGCTTGTAAGACACTTGAATTACTGATCCAGGTTCTATTCCTCTGGAACCCCACCATGAATGGTCCCTAAGTGTGGTGCCCTACTTAAGCCATATAGCCCTAAACACCATTGGGTGTTTCCCCCAAACAAAAATAAATTAAATTTTAAAAATATGATCATTTACTCTTTTTTAAAAGACTAAATAACCTTTGTACATAAATATTTTTTTAGCTAAACCAGTAAGTTGATGATTTTTCAGCAGATTTAACTTGTTTTTCCAGTTTTATATCTTTATTGATGATGTTTATTGTTACCATACTTTTGTGCTCACCATGCTGAAAGAAAAGCGTGTTTTTATTTGATAGAACTGAAGGTTTTAACTTTATATATTGTTGACCTGCTTAATTTTACAAGTGAACTGATGATGAAGCACATAAAAAATTATTTGAATCTCTGGCCAAAGTGATAGAACAGCGGTAGGGAGTTTGCCTTGAAGGCGGCCGATCTAGGGTGGACCTTGGCTCCATCCCCCAGCATCCCATGCGGTCCCCTGAGCCAGGAGCGATATCTGAGCACATAGCGAGGAGTAACCCCTGAGCATCACAGGGTGTGGGCCAAAAAGCAAGAATAAAAAATATTATTTGAATCTCACAAACAGAATGGGATGTATGACTGAACAAATTACTTTTACTTTTATATATTTTGTTCTTCTTATATATACATATTTTACATAGGTAATGCTTAGTGAATATTTTTCAAATTAATCTATGCTGACTATGTTGAGGTTTAAGTCTATTTATATTAATTTGTCAGTGGATGACTAAAATGACCATAGGCATTATTTTCTTTGTTTGTTTTTTCTGTTGTTTTTTTTGTTTTTGGGCCACACCCGTTTGATGCTCAGGGGTTACTCCTGGCTAAGTGCTCAGAAATTGCCCCTGGCTTGGGGGGACCATATGGGACGCCGGGGGGTTCGAACCTTGGTCCTTCCTTGGCTAGCGCTTGCAAGGCAGACACCAGACACCTTACCTCTAGCGCAACCTCCCCGGCCCCCATAGGCATTATTTTCATTATAAATAATAGTACTTATTTTTATAAGTATATGCTTTTATCACCCAAAATAGTTTGAAACATTTTACTCACACTGAGGGAGGGTGAAAATTATTTTAAAAGTGCTAAATTTATGATGTGTAGTATATTGTTTATGAACAGCAAAAATATCTGATTTTCTATTAAGGAATCATTTTTGTTTCTCATAGTTCAGATTATTTTATATGAAAAATAACCTAATAAACTTTATTCCTATTCTCAATTGAAAGTTTTTATTTTTGACAATTATAGTGATTTAAATTACATGACCAAAAAAAATCATACTTTGCCTAGTTGACTGTATGGCAAACGTGGAATAAATACCTAGAGTAATATGCAAATTAATTCCCTAAAAGTTTTGGTTTTGATCGATTGCTTGCAAATTAAAGCTAGATTCGTTGGATCTATAAATAAAGTGAAGAGTATTTCTGAAAACCAGTTCTTTAAAAGAAATTACAGTTAAGATATAAACCCTCATCAATCAGCATATTCAAGGAAACAAGCAAATGTGTTACAGGAGAGATTTTTGTTTGTTTGTTGTTTGTTTGTTTTGGTTTTGGGCCACACCCGGCTATGCTCAGGGGTTACTCCTGGCTGTCTGCTCAGAAATAGCTCCTGGCAGGCACGGGGGACCATATGGGACACCGGGATTCGAACCAACCACCTTTGGTCCTGGATCAGCTACTTGCAAGGCAAATGCTGCGGTGCTATCTCTCGGGGCCCGAAAGATTTTTTTTTTTTAATAAAGATACTCAAGCTGTACACTATAGTTGCAGATACCCTGTATTTTAATAAATCTCTAAGCAATTCTTGGGTACATTTTAAAGTTTGAGGAGCTCTGGGATCCTGTTCCCTATCCTGAACTCTGATTTTGATTATATCATACCATTGAGACTGCAAAATTGTGACCTCCTACACCTTCCCTTCAAAGTGGACACAATTCGTAGCATTCTCAAACAGAATGGAATGCATACATGACTCGATTTTAGAACAGGAATATTATCTCAGCTTTGCATGCTTTAACCCCCCCCTTGAACATGTGGGTGTATTTTTATACATTTCTGAGAAAAAAATACAATGATTTTTTTCTATAAAAGAGAAGAATTTATATGCATTAAATTAATTCATCTATGCCTGTTATAGCCAGTCTTCATCAACTGGCAGTCTTTGAATGTTATTTCAGTTTTTACAACTTGGGAGAATGATATTTCTTTGTTCCCTGCAGGAATTAAAATTAAATATTAGTAATTAAACATATTTAATTTTCAAAATGCCGCGTGGTTACTTACAGTATTTATAAAATAGAAAGCTATTTTAGATATACATAAAATGTTTCCTTAGAATAGAACTTTCAGATCTAAGGTAGTAGTATTATTATAAATAAGTTGTAGTATAAATACATTTCTTAAAGATATAATTATAAAATGTAAATTCATTCATTCGTCTTCTTTCTTTTCCTCTCCTCTCCAGCTGCAAGACTAAGGTTTACCCTGATGAACTTCCTAACACAAGTGTAGTCATTGTATTTCATAATGAAGCTTGGAGCACTCTTCTTAGAACTGTTTACAGTGTTATAAATCGCTCCCCACACTATCTACTCTCAGAGGTCATTTTGGTAGATGATGCTAGTGAAAGAGGTATACATATTTACGTATTTTTTGCGCTCCTGCATGTGTGCATGTGCATGGCTGTGTTTGTGTTAGGAGTAGGAGAGTTTGAGCTAAACCTAGCATTGTTAAAGGCTTACTCCTAGCTCAGAAATCAGTTTTGGCAGTGCAGTAGAATCATATGACGTATATACCTAGATTCAAACTGGTGTCTGCATATATAAGGCCGTTTTCTCTAGTCCTACTTGTCCCTATTTTTAATTATCATAGTCAAAATCATACCTGGACAGTGTTTTGTAGTATTCTTTAAACTGTATCAGAAACTACCTAAAATAATTATCATTAATATATATAGTCAATGCCAACTTTAGAAAAAGGAAACCGATTCTTTGATGTTTGTTTGTGTTAGTTTTGGTTTGTGAGCAGACCCAGTATACTCAGAGCTTACTCCTGGTTCTGCACTGATCTCGGATTTTAACTCAAAGATTCTTAATAAACTATATGGGGTGCCACAAATAAGCTGCAGACAAAGAAAACACCCTGTGCATTATACTGAGATTTTTGGTACCATTTATCTTTTTTTTACTAATCAAACCAAAGAAAAAACTTACTGAAATGATCTTCAAAAATATCTTTTCAATCAATTCAGTACATCTTATGATGAGAAGTTGTTTTGGCTTTATGAATACTTGTCTTCCCCCCTCCCTATGATTCAGATAATGGTAAATTAGCTTATAATTAAGGAGCCTGCATTTATCTCTGTGATCCAGTATCTAAATTAGGGCCTAATACATGTCCAATTTATTCTTATTGTTTGTATCTTCATCCTTGTCTGTAGTAGTCGTAATATCCTATAATTTACTAATGGATGAAATTCCTGTTATTTTATTTTTTTATCAAATGCGAAAATAGAAAAATATTCTTAGGAATTTATTACTGTTTATTGAATTTCTATCTGGGTCGATATACTGCTAATAGGTTTTAAAACAGTTGAAACACTTCCTTATAAATCCCTATTGCATCTTACAGATTTTCTTAAGTTGACATTAGAGAATTATGTGAAAAATCTAGAAGTGCCAGTGAAAATCATTAGAATGGAAGAACGCTCTGGGTTAATACGTGCCCGCCTTCGAGGAGCAGCTGCTTCAAAAGGGCAGGTCATCACTTTTCTGGATGCACACTGTGAATGCACATTAGGATGGCTGGAGCCCTTGCTAGCTAGAATAAAGGAAGACAGGTAAGAATTTATATGCTTTGTCTACATAGGTTATGACTGAGCCCTCTTATACCCATTCCCAATTTTCCATCAAACGTTCTCTCCAGGCTGTTCTTTTCAAGAAGCATATTTCTTGATTTAAAAAAGAAATAAAATAATCTCATTCTTTCACTCTTACTTTAAAATGACCTTGGTTTCTTTGTTTGGATCATAAATATTGACTAACAAATACAGGAGAAGTGACTGGAAAGAGTATAGCAGTTAGGGTGCTTGCCTTATTTGCAGCCAACCTGGGTTGATCCCTGGCACCCCTTATATTCCCATGTGCCCCACCAGGAATAAACTCTGAGAGAAGAGCTAGGAGCAAGCCCTGAGGACTGCCAGATAATTATTATGACCAAAAAAAATTGCAGGAAGGAAGGATTGTAGAAAATGTTGAATATTTGCTTGGAGTTGAAAGAGATATGAAGAAATAAATATTTTATAGTATGCCTATTCAATCCATCTGCTTATTTACTTGCATTCTCACTATCACCCTGTGTGATGGGTAATGCAGATATTCTGAACAATAACTACTAATTGGAGGGGAAAATGAATAATTTGACTCGGTTATTAGAAGTGATGGAAGCAAATCAGTTCTCCCGTGCCCACAATACTGTTCTTTGTATGAGTCCAGTGAATTGTGATCCTAAAAATAAACACACACTCACAAAACCCACTGAAATGATCATAATCTAAAAACTCATAGCATAGTTCCATGACTGTTCAATTATTTAAATAGTGTTGCTACATTACAAATAGTGATATCTGGAAAAATAAGTAGCTTTTATGGATATATGCAGTTTTATAATGATAGTGCTGGTGTTATGAAATAAGCAGCTATTTTGCTGAAACTCATAAGCATAGTCCATAAATAACTGTAAATTCTGAGCACCTAATGAAGACAGCTAGATTTGAATGTTGTCTGATAAAATAACATTACATAGCAGCTTTCCTGCATCGTCTTTTCACTTACACTAAAATGGGTTTTTAGTATTCAAGTTTTTAATTAAGCATCCATGACAAGGACTGCTTAGAGTGAGCTAGTTGAACTCTGTCAAATAAGTGGCAGAATTTAGTACTTGCCAAGAAGATGGATGGAAGCTGTCAGTAAAATGAACCATAGCAGGTGAAGAAAACAGGAGGAATCTTTTAGTCAACTGAGTGTAGTAGACGGCTAAAACATTTTTCTATTTTGTAAAATGTTCCATAGGAAGGTAAATTGGCACAAAATAAATATTAGGTATCTTCAACGTATTTTGTGACATTTTGTATACATTATATTGTGTATTTGAATAGATTTATATCATATAACAGAGTGTTTAAATATAACATTTTTTAATATGGACATGTATAAATGATTTATTCCTTAAAAATATACTTATATTGTGTTTGTAACATAAAAAGCTGTAATGTCTTGTCCTGGTTATAAGTTCTAAACTTGCCCAAACTAGACAATAAAATCTGCTTCAGAGTAATTAGATCTAATTTCATTCCCCAGCAAATTAAATCATTAAATTAAATGAATATGTTGATTTTGTTGGGAACAGAGCCACCAATAAGCTTATGTAAGGGTATTTGCTTGTGGGGAGCAGACAGCAAGGAGCAGGAAGCAGAATCCAGTCAGGAGAGTGCTGCTACCTCCTTCTGTTTGGCCTCAGTTGACCTCTCTTGTCCTCAGAGCAAATGCCCCAAGATGTTGTACTGGTAAGAGTTTGCATAAGTAGCTTGAGGGTGTAGATTCTATACCCTAAGAAGCAGTTATCCACTGCAGCTTATTTGCAATGGTTGAAAATTAACCCCAACCACCTGAAAGATAGATATTCTCAGTTTGGAGCAAAGATTTTGTTCTTCACATCCACTAATTATACATATATATAATTTGGGTGGAACTCAGGACATATATATATTAAGCCCTGAGCTCCACCCAAATCTCCCAGGTTTATTCATTGTCTATTTTTATGGAAAACAATATCAGGAAAGGACAAATCATTAAGTACAGAAATTTTATTGATAGTAGGGGAAAAAAGGTGCCAGAGCGGTGGCACTAGAGTTAAGGCATCTGCCTTGCAAGCGCTAGCCTAGGACGGACCGCGGTTGTTCGATCCCCCGTGTCCCATATGGTCTCCCCAAGCCAGAAGCGATTTCTGAGTGCATAACCCGACCGTCACCGGGTGTGGTGCCAAAACAAAAACAAAACAAAACAAAAAAATTAGTAGGGGAAAAAAGCATTCAAGATGCTCTCCAGAAAGAGAAGAGAATCCCAGGAAATAAAGGCAAAAAAATTATACATTTAAAGTTGGGATGTGGGAGACCAATAGTTGTTTTGAAAAGTTGGAATCATAAAGTTCTACCAAAACTACCAAACCAGCTTGGGGACTTCATAGACAAGAATTTTTCTAGGGCCTTGGCAAGAATTGGTTTTGAACTTTGAGTGACTTTTTTTTTTGTCTGATCAGAATCTTGAATTCCTGAAATTTCACTTCTTAGAAATCCATTCTCCCTGTTTGGGTCTGGTGCCTTTCAGTCTTAGCAGGGCTTTATCCCTCCAAAACAAAGGAGGTACAGTTTTTATTATCTTGAGGTCAGCAGAAGTACAAGAGCCAGTAATTTCTTTCTAGATCATGTTTCCTTTTATTAATTTCTTAAATTCATTGCCAAACAACACCTTACCTGTACCTACTTCAGTTAGAAAACCCTAATCAGATCAGAGAAAACTTGGTTTGGTGTAAGTTTTATGCAGTCCTCATGGTGCTTACTAGGATTCCAAGATGTACTTCAGCAATATTCATGAGGAAACTTGAAGAGAAAGCACTTTATCACTTGCAAGACTTAGGCAATAGCTAGCACAACTTAATTTTCATCCTAACTATATTAATGAATTTAAAATTAAAGAAAATGAAATTAAAGCATAGGAAGTGAAAAGCTTAAGTGGTTCAAATGATTAATAATTGAAAACAATGAAGAACTCTAAAATAAAGGACAGTCATTTAGGTGACATACTTTGGATAAGGCTCATTATTTAGTCCTATAGTTGACATTGTGTTTATTTGAAATAATTATCTTTAGTCATTTGAATGAGGATGTCTCTCAAGCAGTGCTCAGAGAGTCCAGAATCACAGGGCCATTCCCTACCGTATTCAGCACATTAAACTGGATTGTTTAAAGCTAGAGCCCACGAATCCAGTGTTGTTTCATCCCTGTGGTGCTGTGGACCATTGGGTCCACTATGGCAATGCTTTGAGTCCATTTGTACCCCTGATCTCTATGCTATCTTCCCAAGTCCCTATACAATCCTTTTAAGGTATTCAGAAGGGATGCTTTTTTGAAGTACATTTGGGAAATCAATGTTCAAGTAATGAATATAGATTAAGAAAAAAGAAAAAATCCAACCAGGGTTTACATTATACTGAATGTTAAAATCAGTTGCAGATAAACAGTTGAAATGGTCTTATCTGTAGATTATTCAACTTAATTTTTTTTTTTTTTGGTTTTTGGGCCATACCCAGTAACGCTCAGGGGTTACTCCTGGCTATGCGCTCAGAAGTTGCTCCTGGCTTGGGGGACCATATGGGACACCGGGGGATCGAACCGCGGTCCATCCAATGCTAGCGCAGGCAAGGCAGGCACCTTACCTTTAGCGCCACCGCCCGGCCCTCAACTTAATATTTTTATATTTACCTGTACCAAATATGAAATATGAACTTTGATCTTTAAATTAGCTACAATAAATGCAAATTTGGATATATATGAATATTTTCTTTGGAGAAAACAGAAGGTTAATCTCACAATAAAATACATAAAACAGTAGGAGGAGAAACTGGAAAAAGAACAACATGGCTTAAAAAAATGTAGTTAATCATACTTCCACATTTGTATATACATCATTGTGATCCTCAGGAAAAGTCTAAAGTACTTTTCTTCACTGCTCTATAATTGACTTTCTTTCTCCAGTGCATTCATCATCTTACCTCCTTCCCTTCTAGAAGCCACTGTCTTCAAATGATTTTGTTTTTGTTAGTTTTTTTTTATATCTTCCACATATGAGAAATTGATGTAGTGCCTATATCCATTTGGCTTATTTTAATTAACTAAAATAAGCAATTTCCTTATAAAAATAAATAAAAAGTACCTAATGATCTTCCATGTACTCCAAAGACCCATCAAGATTTACAGTTCTCTTCCTTCTTCTACCTACTTTAGAAAAATGGATAATGTTATAAAACTCTAAAATTTAAAGTTGTTGATCTTATTTGAAATATGCACTTTTTACTGTAAATAGCTGCTTGAGTCTTTAACAGTTTGTGTAAAAATTATTATGAATAAACTCTCTTTCACAGAAATATTAGGCCTACTCTGATAAGCATGGCTTTTATTTGCTTCTCTGGTAGGTGATTTTCTCTTTGGAGATTTTTATAACTGTCTCTTTAAATTAAAAGAGTTTAAAATTGAGATACTAACTACCAACCTAATTTTCTATTTTTCATTTTCTACTTCCTACATTCTGTTGCTTTGCAGTGGACTCTAGTTAAAGTGAGTGATGCATAATCTCAAATTCTATCTACTAATCATGCTGTGATGGAATTTTTTTTTTTTTTTTTTGTGGTTTTTGGGTCACACCCGGCAGTGCTCAGGGGTTTTTCCTGGCTCTGTGCTCAGAAATCGCTCCTGGCAGGCACGGGGAACCATATGGGACGCCGGGATTCGAACCGATGACCTTCTGCATGAAAGGTAAACGCCTTACCTCCATGCTATCTCTCCGGCCCCAACTGTGATGGAATTTTTATGAAAAATAGACCAATCTCATCCTGCTGAGTTAATTCTTAGAATGCATTGGGAAATAAGCTTAAAGATCAATTAGTGTGTTTGATTAGATTATGCCTGAGAGAATAAAAAGGGAAGAAAGATGTAAAAGTAAATAATTTTATAGAAAAAAAAGATGAATGGAAGTAAAAACATTAATAAGAACTGTTTATAAATTTTCCTGCAGGAAAACAGTTGTTTGTCCCATCATTGATGTAATTAGTGATGATACCTTTGAATATATGGCTGGGTCAGACATGACTTATGGGGGTTTTAATTGGAAACTGAACTTCCGTTGGTATCCTGTTCCCCAAAGAGAAATGGATAGACGGAAAGGAGACAGAACATTACCTGTCAGGTATGTGTATCTTATCTTATGAAAGATAACATTTATAATTATATAATAATTAAGGAGATAATTTTAAGTTGTTTTTCCACTTATAAATCTTTTAAAGTCTTATACATTTTATTATACACATAGAATACATTTAACTTGACTTTCTAAGAGCCAATGACAAATCTAAAGCTATTCTGATTTTGTAGAGGCAAATTTAAACATTGGCAGAACAGCAAAGTTGTTTTGAAGTTTGGTATATTCTGGTATTCAAAATACATTTATTTAAAAAATTATTTTGACTCTACCTGGCAGTGCTCAGGGTTTACTTCTGGCTCTGTATCTAGGAACCACTCTTTCAGGCTCAAAGGGACTGACCACCATGCAGGATGATGGGGATCAAACCCATGTTGGCCTTGGTTTGCCATGTGTAAGGGAAACACCCTACTTACCATAATATTTATCTAGGCCCAAATTTGAAAATTTCTGTGTAACCTATATATTCTAGTTTTGATATTTCAAGAAAATAATTAGCTAAATTTTAATTTATAGTAGATACATTAATAAATTAAAATAACCAAAGAGTTTCAGTAAAATATTCTAAAATCACAGTTATCAAATAAGTATATCCCTTAAAAAGTAACAAGAAAAATCCATTTGTAAGATTTAAATATATGAATAAGGGCCCTGAGAGATAGCACAGCGGCGTTTGCCTTGTAAGCAGCCGATCCAGGACCAAAGGTGGTTGGTTCGAATCCCGGTGTCCCATATGGTCCCCCGTGCCTGCCAGGAGCTATTTCTGAGCAGACAGCCAGGAGTAACCCCTGAGCACCGCTGGGTGTGGCCCAAAACCCCAAAAAATTAAATATATGAATAATTGTGAAATAATTTGTGTTTGCTTAATTTCTTATAAAACATATTACATGACAGAGCATATGTGTTACATGTGTGAATACCTGTTTTTTTTCTACTCCTGGGGCCAAAGAAGGAAAAATTACCTCTTTATTTTAGTAACTTTTTATATACATTTTATTGGCTAGCAAACCATGATATCTTGAAAAATTCTTAAGCCCTGTACTATTTTTCAGCTGTTTAGCTCTTTAAAAATAAATTTAAATCATCATTTGTAAGAATAACGATTTTAACCTTTTATTTGCGGGGGGGGGGGGGGGAAAAGAGTAGTCTCCCTATCAGGGCTTTGTGCTCTTGAGGCTATTCCCTACAGGACCCAGCCAATTTAGAGGTTCACTGCTTAGAGTCACAGATGTAGTGCTGGTTGACTGTGATGTGCCTGGGTGTTGCTTAGGCCTTCCTTCTAATAAAACTCAGTGATTCTGGAGCAGATGGACTGTGGTTTGTTTGTTTGCTTCTTTCTGGGCCACATCTGGTAATGCTCAGGGATTACTCCTGGCTCTCTACTCTGGAAACTATACAGTTTGTGCTTGAGGAACTATAAGAGATGCCAAGAATCAAACCGAAGTAAGCCATATGAAAGACAAGTACCTAGCTCCTGTACTATCTCTCTGGCTTTCCAAGGTGGAAGGGGGCATATGGTACCTGCCCTTTAAATGGAACTAGGGTATCTGTTCAGGCAAGGCATGAGCCTCTGACTACTCTGATCTCATTTGTGTCCAATACCCTAATATTCTAAAACAACATATATAACTACATAATCTATACAAAAATTTTTCTAGCATTTTTCCTAACTGAATGAATTAATAACTGTTTTCAAACCTAATTTTGTATTGGATTAATTGGTTAAGCTACTAATTGGTTAATTATCAACAACTTTGTGATTGTTACTGAACATTTGAAAATAAGATTTTAACTCTCTTAAGAATACATTATAAGGAGTAAAATAAAATGTTTTTCTTGACAGTTGCTTAGAACAACTGAAGTTATCTTAATTTTATTTTAAGTTTCTAATTTTAAAGCTCCATCTAACAAGCAAAAATCTCTAAATACTTACTAAATAAACACTAATAAAGATAATGTTTATTCATTTGAAAATGTGTAAAAGAATGTCTTTGAATTTATGTTCAGCAATATTGGCAAAAGATATGTTGAATTTAAATTTATTTTCTCACTGAGTCAGATGGTAATTAATATGAAGCCAACTTTTATAGTAGTATATTTCTTATCTCATTCATAAATATAAAATGTAAGTTGAAATTGAATTTATATTTCATCTTCCACTAAAGCAAAAAATTAAATTTCCAATTTGCTCAAAACACTTTTATTTTAAACATAGGGCTTCATGCATAAAGGCAAGTGTTCTATTCCTGAGTTACATTCATGCTTCTAATGCATTTTATTTTATCACTTTTTTGTGTTGTTTTATTGTAGTAATATGAAAGCTAATGACAAACATTGTTTCTTTTAATAATTGTTCAGTATTATACTTCATAAAATGTTGATGGAAATAGAGCAAAAGAAACCTCAGTCTTTGCTAAAGTTTCTAGATTCTTTTGGCAAAGGTTAATTAATTCACTGGCTGTATTGTAATAGCCTGTAGGTAATTTTCATCAGCAGAGCTATAATGTGACTTTCTTTGTACTTGTAATCTATTACTAGAAGGTGATCATTTTTCTCATATTCCTACAAACAGATAAATCATTCTAGGTGTTGAAAACATTTTTTTTTTACTTGATTAACTGGATTCTGAATAGCCAAAGTAATTAAAATCAGGTTGAAATTTCTGTTTCCTTGCCCTTAAGCTTGATTTTAAATGTCAGGTAAGACAAAACTTTCTAGTGACTCTAATTGGCTAACTGTAATAAGCCATATTTAAAGTTTATAATGGTTATATTTATTAGACTGTTTCAACTTCAGGACTTTTACTTGATATTTTTATAATAAGTGAATGTGTGAAATTCTTTATATTTGTTAAGTTAGAAATATGAAAAACATCATACACACAATCCACAATATTTAGTATCTTCTAATCAGCAAATTTTCTTGATATTTTGATGGTAAAATTTTATAACTCTTTGGAGTATCTCAATTTTATGTGCATTAATCAAGTAATTCATAAATATTCAATAAATGAGCACTGTTATTTTCTGCACAGACAAAATCAAATAAAATATACTCTTATCTAAGGTTACTACTGTTTGCTCATATTTATGTTGGACAAAAAATAGAAGCCACTATTGAATGCCTAATGTGTAAATGTACCAGAGTTAAAAGTGTTAGTGCTAAAAAAAAAAGTGTTAGTGCTGGGATCAGAGCAGTGGCACAAGTAGTAGGGTGTTTGCTTTGCACACACTAACCTAGGGCAGACCACAGTTTGATCCCCCAGCGTCCCATATGGCCCCTTTAGCCAGGAGAGATTTCAGAGCCAGGAGTAACCCCTGAGCATCACCAGATGTGGCCAAAAAAACAAAAATATAAACAAACAAACAAACAAATAAATAAATAAATGGTTATTTCAAGGAGAGACAGTACTGAAGAGGTATATAGCATGCTTTGCAGGTACCCAGCCCTGATCTGACCTTCAACATGGATATGGTCTCTCTTGCCTCCACTGATCACTCCTAAAATCTGATATAGAGATCGTCCCCGAGTACTATCAGTAGTGGTCCAAAAATCTAAATAAAAAAAAAATTCTAGTGTTAGCAATTTCTGTGGAGAAAAATACTTGTCTTTAATCTTAATTATTTTTCTCTAAATTATTCATTGTAAATAACACCCCAAAATTACAAAAAAATATTTGTTTCTGTTTTAAATTTTCACTATAAGTTAGATTCTTTACTATAAATTGCAACTTTAATTGCTTATATGTTTACTTAATTTTTTTTAGTTTTGCCTTTTAGTTTTAATGCATGAACTCATTTGCATGTAGCCATTATTCTTTTTGTTTTCTTTGTTTTGTTTTGGGGCCACATTGAGTTGGTACTTAGGGATTACTCCTGGCTCTGAACACAAGGGTCATTCTTGGTGGTGTACAGGGGGCCATATGGGATACTGGGTATTGAACCCAGATTGGCCACATCAAGGGAATCTCCAATCCACTGTTCTATCATTCCAACTCCTTAGACATTACTTTTAAGATAAATGATTTTGTCCTTGAAGTGTCATTTTCAGTATCTATCTATTGTAAACTAAAGAGTCATGTTTTCTTCTGATATTATTATAATAATTTTAACATAGATGTAATTGTAGGTTTTTATTTATGACTCATTTTGCTTACTTTGTTATTCCTTTTTTATCAATGTCTGTCTGGTATATACATTTATTTTGTCCTCACTCATTACTATTTTTATAAAATTATCAAATTTATTAAATAATAGCATAATATGAATTATAAGGATTCTGTATTTATTAAGAACTCATGAAAATTTTATGTATATTTTAGTGTGTCCTACTTGTAAAATATTTTAAAAGAAACAAACTGATATGGCAAAATATTTTTTATTTCAAGGCTTTATAATTAGAATATTATTTATAAAATGCAAAAATTATATCACTGTTTTGATTAACTTATAAAGTGCTATAAAATATTAAATGAGCAAATAATTTTAAGAGAAGATATTTTATATTGTTCCTGACAATGTTGGTAATATATATGCATTGTCAAATAATATGAAAAATATTTAAAAAATGTAAAGAAACAGAACACCAGGGGCCAGCCAGGTGGCGCTAGAGGTAAGGTGTCCGCCTTGCAAGCACTAACCAAGGAAGGACCGCGGTTCGACCCCCCCCCCCCCCCGTGTCCCACATGCCCCCCCCCCAAGCCAGGGGCAATTTCTGAGCTCTTAGCTAGGAGTAACCTCTGAGCATCAAATGGGTGTGGCCCGAAAGAAAAAAAAAAACACAGAAACAGAACACAAATGTACCAACTCTTTGCCCTATGCTATATTTCATTCTAGATGCATTTCTGTATTAAAAGTTCAAAGTTGAGTTTTTTCTATCCCCTGTATTACAAATAAAGTGTTCAATGAAACTAATATTTCAATTGCTTAGTTATCTATTTTTATAATTTAAATCACTTACATTTTATTCTGAGGGCAGAGAGATAGTATTAACATTATAGTTTATGTCATGCATGTCTTACCTCTAATCTCTAGAGCCAAATTGGCCCCTGTGCATTGCCAGGTGCAGTTTTAGAAGTTCCTGAGAACCATTCAGTGTGATCCTGGAGTTTTTAAACATTGATAGGATGGCTGCCAAGATCCTCAGCATTCTCAGCCAGGGCAGCACTGCTTTCTAGGGTGCAGTTCACCAAGAATCTTGGAACTATTTCCTGGGCCACTTTAAAATAAAGAACAGATTTGGGACATTGGAAATGGGAATATTGCACTGGTGAAGGTGTGTGTTCTTCATATGACTGAAACCCAACTGCAATCATATTTGTAATCATGGTGTTTAAATAAAAATATTAAAAAAAAGAAAGAACCGAACTTTGGAATGTTAAGATCTTCTGCATCTTGATTGTGTGAGAAAAGAAAAAAATCTCTTGTCAGATAGAGCCTAGGAATCTACTGGTTTTTGGAAATGATAGAATGTTTACATTACATTATATTGCTTTAAAGAATAATGTGCTGGAATGGTAGTTATGTTGGTGGTAAGACAGAAAGTATGATTCATTGAATGTCACATTTCTATCCTGAACTATTTTTTTATACATTAACTAAGCTTTTTCAAGCATCTGATTCCAGCTGACCCCAAAGTTTTTTCTGTTTTTTTTTTTTTAAATATGAGATGAATGTAAACAGAAAGATTACATTTTAGAGATACCTGCACCTGAAGCTTTGCGGGATATTGTTGATTGGGTAGGAGCACAACCAACAGTGCTCAGGCGCTAAAGCACAACCAGTAGTGCTTAGGTTCAAAACTCAAGGGTTACTCTCAGAGGTACTTGAGAGTGACTGTGCAATATGGAGAGTTAAACCAGGACCTTCTCTGGGGAAAGATAGCACAGTGGGAATAGTGCTTGCCCTACATTTGGCTGACTTTTGTTGGATTTCTAATACTCTACATGATCCCCCAAAGACCTCCAGGAGTCATCCTGAGCACAGAGCACAGCTGGGTGTGGACCCCAAACAACAAAAACCTGAAGTCCCCTCTTGTATTTCTTTGAACCATCTGCCTGGAAACTTAAGGTTTTATAAAGTTATGACCATTATGGGGTGGGGTGATAGATAAGGGAAAAATAACTTCCTTTTACTGAAATATAGGACTTTAAGCATACCTTAAGATGCTTAATTCCAACACATATTGGTTAGACATGTTCTTCTCAAAGAAACAAAGCTATTTTCTCATACTAATTGCAACATTTATTTCTTCGGATCCCTCAAAAATAATGTTGAAACTGTTGTAATTCTTAGACTTTGATCTAATGTAGTCCATGGAACTTGAGTAAACTTTCTAACTTAGACCTCAAATTAGCATAAATGTTTAAAATACCAGGCTCTTCTGAATAGAAAGATGCATGTTTTAACCAACTAAGTTGAGTTTCATGGTGTACAATATAACACTAAACACTAAACTTTAATATTTTTCTCTGCGCACTCTTAAACACATTTTATTATTTACATATTTAGTAAAACTGTATTTATGCTTTTTCTTCTTTTATTTTTTCTGTTCTCTATGTTGACTATGTGAACAAATTAATAAAAGGACTCAAACTCAATATCTAAATTGACTTTTGTTTTGAAACCTATAAAATGATCAATCAAGTGCAGCCATAAAAACTTAAATATTTTTTCAAGTTTTAAAGAAAATGTAAAACTGTATTTGTAGATTATCCTACAGAAGCTACAAAGCTACTAGATCAAATAATAAGCTTATCAATGTTGAGGATACACAATTAATATAGTCAAATGTATTTCTGTATCCTAACAACAAAGAAATAGACTTTAAATTTGAAACACAGTATTATTTATAACATCAGAAATACAAAATACTTGGAGATAATATAACAAGGAAGTGAAAGATGATATATTAAATATTATAAAGTTTTGCTTAAAAAGAATTTAAGTATAAACAAATGCAGAGTTATAATGTATGAGTTTGAAAAACAAAGTGGTATTAATTATCAATTGTGTATCAAAGTGAGCTTCTTATAGGTATCATATTGATAAATCTTGGTGATTTGTTCAGTCTGCCAAACTTTGTTTATTTCTTTTTTTTTTAATTTTTATTTTGACCATAGTGGCTTACATATCTTTCACAGTAGTATTTTAGGTACATATTAACATTGAACCAGGGGACTACCCATCATCAAATTAATAGTCAAAATTATTCATGAAAATGTATAGTCAAGTTAGACAACTCTGAAGCAATATAATGGGAAACAGGTCAAAAAAATTTTAAGCAAGGAGAATGAAGACATATGATGGGGCACATCAATTAGGAGTCAGGGCTTACTCCACAGCATTTCTGTATTCTGGGATCATAGTGGTTTTGAGATCAGTCATTCCAGGGTCACCTACACAGAATGAAAGCTCCCAAACCCTGGAACTATCTCTCTAATCCTGTTTTATTTTGTGTTTTATTTTGTTTAAAGAGATGTTGAGAAACTGCTGTTGAGTTTCTGGATCAATGAGATACTTTCAAAAAAGGAAGCTATTTAGAGGTAGAGCAGAAGAAAGCAGAATATAACTAGAGAGAAAGTGAAGAGAAGTTGAGGAACAAATTTGTCCTATAATAAAAATTACTAGATAAAGGAATAGGAAGATATGTGTTCCTATTTTTAATGAGTAGTGGAATAGAGTAAAGATATAGTTTTGTTTTGTTTAGGGTAATATTTAATTGAGCAATTTACATGCACAAGAGTTAAAATTAAAAATTGGGGCCGGGCGGTGGCGCTAAAGGTAAGGTGCCTGCCTTGCCTGCGCTAACCTTGGATGGACCGCGGTTCGATCCCCCGGTTTCCCATATGGTCCCCCAAGCCAGGAGCAACTTTTGAGCACATAGCCAGGAGTAACCCCTGAGCGTCACCGGGTGTGGCCCAAAAACCAAAAAAAAAAATTAAAAATTAAATTCATAAATCATAAATGTAACAGACAATGAATAAATGACTGAAAGAGTAGTGAAGGAGTTGGCTGGAAGAAAATGAGTGATTGCTTAGTCCAATCTGAGAGGAATTCTTTCCTCGGAAGGGAGAAGAGGCCTTGAAGAAGATTCATTCTCACAATAAAGTAAAGATTAAGCGATTTAGATTTTATAAGTAAGAGAATTTTTTTGTTTTGTTTTGTTTTGTTTTAAAGCCACACCCGGTGACGCTCAGGGGTTACTCCTGGCTATGCGCTCAGTAAATGCTCCTGGTTTGGGGGACCATATGGGATACCAGAATCGAATCCAGGTCTTTCCAGGGTCAGCCACATGCACCAGTGTGCTTTCATTTTGGCCCAAAAATTTAAATTTACACATTACCTTAATCTTGAGAGAAACTCAAGACTTGGAAAATACTTAGTTTAAATTAAAATAAGAGAACACATCAATTTAGGTGAAAAAATATGTTAGCTGTGTGTAAATTAAATAGTGTTGGGAACATTCAATATTATCAGTTAACTGATTCTTACTAAGTTTTCAATGATCTTGTGAAATGAATTACCTCACCTAGGAAATTTAGGGAATTATTTTATAAAAAGGGAATAAGTCAGGGCCTTGAGCGATAGCACAGCAGTAGAATATTTGCCTTGCATGTGTAGTAGGGACCTTGGTTTCATCCCCCAGCGTCCCATATAGTCCCCCAAGCCAGGAGCGATTTCTGAGAGCATAGCCAGGAGTAACCCCTGAGTGTCTTTTGTGTGGCCCAAAAACAAACAAACAAAAGTGAATGAAGTCAATAATGAAAAGTGAATCTAAGGTGCCAAGTGGGTTATTTTTTTGTATAAGAAAACAGAAAAAAGAGGTTTGTTATGTAAGAGTAACAAGACACCTAATAACCAGTGGAGGGTAAAAAGTAATTCATATTATCCGTTGGGTTGAAATAAGAATTACCATGAAATAGAAATTTGTTCACAGAAAGGAAGATTGCAGAGAATCCAATACTTCAAATATGAAGTGTTCTCAATTTTTTTTTCATTATGTTCTCTATGAGAAGGGACACAGCCAGCTATGTTCAAGGTTTACTTCTGACTCTGCATGAAAGATCACTTCTAGTAGGCTTGGGGTTCATATAGGATGCCTGGCATTAAAGTCAGGTCAGTCATGTGCAAGGCAAGTGTCCTATCCATTGTACTAGTCTCTCTGGCCCAAAGATTAGAAGAAGCTTTTGTGGCCAGGAATCAAACCTTTGTTATGGAGGTGAAAGTTCCAAATCCTAAACACTATACCAAGGGGGTAAATTCAAATAACTGAATCCAATGATTCTATGTATCTGAAAAACTAAAATTAAGCAAGACTTGTAAGAGAATGATTAACATCAGCAACGGCAATGCAGAGATATTATTTGAACTTGAATAGTTAATATTATGATAGGTAATAGTATATCAAAATTCATATAATATTCAATACTTTATATATTAACTACATAAGTAATTAAATTTATGTTAATAATTATATTATTTTATATGAATAAATTGCTAGTATTCCAGAGTACTGTATTCTTTTAGTCTTTCATTCCACTACTTACAAAACCATGAGCAAGTTCACAGCCACGTTTTCTCCCTACAAATTGAATTGTTTTGCTCATTTGACATTGTAAAAGTCGAACCTAAAAACCAAATAAAAAGGATAGAAGAGTGGGTACAATGTTTGTCTTCCAAATAGCCAACCCAGGTTTAATCCCAGCATCCCATATGGTTCCTCAGCCTGCCAGGTGTCATTTCTGAGCATAGAGCTAGATATAAACCCTGAGCACCTCTGGATGTGACCCCAAAACAAAAAAAAAATTTACACCAAAAATTAATAATGTTATTCAATTCAAATTTAGTAAAGGCTTTTTATTTTTAACCACCCTAAACATTTAAGGTCTTCAAAAAACATTTAAACAGTTAATTAGGGGCATTACAGAACATTTACATATATTTATTAGTGAGATTACTCAAAACTTAGGAGATGTTCCTAGCACTCACTATTGAATTTTTGTTGCTGTTGCTTTTATTTTTGAGCCACACAAATGATGTTCAGGGCTTACTCCTTCCAGAGTCTGTACTCAGGGATCTCTCCTGCCATGACTCAGAAAACCATATGTGGTGCCCAAGATTGAACCCTGCTCAGCCTGGGTAAGGAAAGGTCAACCAATCAGGTCAACTCATGTAAGGAAAGAACTCTGACAGCTATGATCCAGCATGCTAGATATTTCTTTTTGTGTTTATATTTTGTTTTATCTCTTTTTTGTTGTGTGGTAGCACCTGACAATGTTCAATGAGACTTTACTGTCACAAATTAATTCTGGTAGTCTGCTGGAGACCATACGGGATACTGGTGGTCAAACCCCTTACAAGGAAAATACCCTAGTCATTGTACTATCACTCCAGTTCCTTTAGATCTTCCTTAAGATACAGTCTCCTGAATAGCTGAGAGAAATTACTGATACTGCAAACACACACACACACACACACACACAGAGAGAGAGAGAGAGAGAGAGAGAGAGAGAGAGAGAGAGAGAGAGAGAGAGAGAGAGAGAGAGAGAGAGTCTAAGAGCATCTTTTTCAGAAAATAAAGTATTCAATTTTTTTGTTTGCTTTTTGGCCACACCTGGCTCTGTTCTTTGAGATCACTCCTAGTGAGCTCAGGTGACCATTTGGGATGTTTGAGAAAAAAACTAGATCAAGGAACCTGCGTACAATGCAAATGCCCTACCCACTGTAGTATCACTCTGGCCTTCAATATTTTTAAATAAAAATTTATTCTTGTCATATTTGTTACTTTTTATGTATGAATTAAATACATATAAAACATTATTATGCTTATATTATGTAGTTCATTTATTATATAGTTCAGTGCATTTATAGGAGTTATGATAATTTCTAAACTAGATTTTTGATGTATTAAATATATATTAAAATCTTTATTATTTTATTAGTAAATAGGTAAGTGAATAGACACTCTGAACTGATCATTAAAAATGCATCACTTAACATTCTTAAGCACTTGGTTGCATTGTGATATGATAATTGCATCAATTTTTGTTCCTCATTTCATTTAATAGATATCTAACACTTTAATGCCTTGTAGAGTTATTGCCACAGAGTAACAAAAGCCCAATCAGGTAAGGGTCATGGCCATTCCATAATTACCATCTGTTTAGCTTTGTTAGTATTTCTCATTATAACTGAGAAGGTCAATTATACTGTACATGACAGGAGCTCAGAAAGGGTAGAAGTAATAAAACAGCTTAGAGACCAAGTGAGACTATGCTGCTCTAAGTGATGGACAGTTAATTATCTAAGAGAGCGCTGGGAGAAATTGAGAACTTTACAGTATGGTAGTTATCTAAGTATATATTACTGGGTGGCTTTTTAGTGAAATGTACTTTTCAATTAGAATACATGAGTATACCCTATGGCAGAAGAGGATGTAATTTTAGGAAAGGCAGAACATTTTTGAATAGTCTCAGACTACTTAGGCATTCCAAATTTAAGTTCTTAGTTCAGGCTTTTCCATCTTTAAAAGTAGCATATTAGACTCATCTGGGAACTTTAACCTATACCAAAGGTCAGGGCTATTCTCCAGTTCATATTAAATCCTAATCTGTGGAGAATAGAACCCAAGCATGAAACAAGATTTTATTCAGATACCCTTAAGATATACTTTTGTGTTTCAAAGATTGAGAATCACTAAACTTCAACTAACAATAAAAAACGATTACTGCCAGTGTAGATAATAGAGCCATATTTGAACTACTAGCATTTTTTGGTTTGTCTTTTTTCTTTTTTTCTTTATTTTTTTGGTTTGTCTTTGTTATGGGACCACATATAGAAGTGCTCAGGAGTGACTCCTGGCTCTATGCTTAGGGATTATTCTTGGCTCAGGAGACCATTTGGGACCCCTGAATTGAACCAAGATTGGGCTACATGCAAGCAAACTATATCACTACCTATATCACAAGGTATATCAATACCAGCTATATTACTCCAGTTTTTTTCTTTTTCAGTTTTAATCTATACTTTTTATTTGGAAAGATGTGTAATTTATACAGTAACCATTGCCTTTTCATCTTTTACAAATTAATTATTAATTATTTTGAAGCTTATATCATAATTTGTCCTTAGGGATAATTTTGAATGTGTGAACCAAAAAGGCATTTATTCCATGAAGAATTGGTGCCAAAATGCCTTTAAACCTTTGAACATTTAGTGCATTTAATAGCTTCTATTTAGTTTCTGGAACTTTTAATAGAATAAAGCATGTAATATAATATGCATCAATATTTCTACAATTAAAATTAATATATATAACTAGTTTATAAATTATAACAAATTGTAATGATAATGTATTGTTCTCATAGGTACTGACCAATTACTCTTTTTCAGGGCAGTGATTAGAATGCTAACATCTCTTCACTATTCCTTTCAGTGAAATCCCTATTTATGTGTCCAGTATTCTTTCCATTATATGTTGGATCACCTATAGGAAAAATAAAAACAACATAAATATAGCTTTACAGAATATGTGAAATTAAAATGCTATTTAATAATTTTAAAACTTCTTACACGTTGACTTTGTGGTTTCCAGTTCCAGATTTTTTGAGCAATGATTTTTTTTTATTTTAAATGCCTCAAAATTCTGCTGCAGTTTTATTAAAGTTCACACATTGTTTTCAAAAGATATTCTTTTGTTTTTGTTCTTTTCAACTAGGACCCCTACTATGGCTGGTGGCCTATTTTCTATTGACAGAAACTACTTTGAAGAGATAGGAACTTACGATGCAGGAATGGATATCTGGGGTGGAGAGAATCTTGAAATGTCTTTTAGGGTAATTCCATTTTACTTTATTTTTTTGATGCTGAACATACTATGTTATAGCATGCACAGATAGACCCCATGATATATTATCAAACATTTTGTGAAGAGATGCAAATTATTGTTCATTTTAATATTTATTTAAAAGTTTTACTAGAGTCATTTGCATGCAATATTTAATGTTAAATGGGAAATTATTGCTTTTTGAAGTTTACAAAAATAATTTTAAGGTATAAAACATTAGAGCTTTCATTTTTAACAGAGCTTTATATTTTAATAAATATTAAATCCTATAAAGATTTGTTGCTTTTGAAATGAAACTTGGAAGTATTTCTGTTATATGAATTTGTGGATGCTGCCTGAGGTTATTTTCAAATAACTTTTAAGAATAATCTGTTCAAAGGAAATTTTGAATAATTCAGGAAGTCTTTCAACAAAATAGATATTATCATTTGATAAATCCATTTGAATAAGCAAGATCCCTTATTTGGCCTTCCATGTATATAAATGTTAAGAATTTCTCAAAATTTGATACTAGAAAGCATATGCATAATCTTAATAGTTAGCACAAATATGCATAAAGGTGCTAAATTCTAAAAAATAAATTCTCAGGCTGCCTTGTTTTAGATATTAACACTGTATATGTTCCTCAAGCACTTATAGAAATTAATCTTAGGATAGAGCTGGACCCCAAAGGTCCCCTATCCACAAAGAAGAACTAAAGAATCATAATATACAGTTTTTAATAAAAGCTACATGTATTAATGTTCATTTAATAACCTGAAGTTGGGTATGGAGTGATAGTACAGCAGCTAGGGCATTTGTATACACACAGCCAACCTGGGCTCGATCTCCAGTATCCCATATGATCTTCTGAGCCCACAGGAATGTGATTCCTGAGTGCAGCATCAGGGGTAACCCCTGAGTAATGCCAGGTGTGGTACAAAAACAAACAAAATTAATCTCAACATTTTCTTACCAACACTGCACTTAAAAATTTAGCACTTCACTATTTTCCAAAAATTGTATACACTAATATGACTAGTTCTTTTTTAAAAAAAATTAATAGTTTATCTATGATGTTCAAGAAGTTAATATGATTCTTAACTTCTCATTTGGAAAGTAAAGTTTGCTTTTCTCTAACAAGGTACAAAATATATGTGATGTATAAGAAAATGTCACTCGTGAGATATTGAGAAGCAAGGGAATAGAGAAACCCTACTGAAAATAACCCAAGGATACAGACAACAGAGCTGAAGTGACTAGAATGGGAAAAGAGACATGAGAAGAGGAAATGGTCCATTGGTTGTGATGAAAAAATATTGGTGCTTTAGTAGTTATTGTGATACAATAACATATATTTCAAAGAAGTGTGAATTCATGCCCCTGACACATACAGTGTGCAAAATATTATTATCTCAAAAATTGTTCTTATAACAATAAAAGTTTATGATTTCAAAAAATGTGCTAATTTCATTGTATCATGTAAAGGATATTGAATAATGTGAGTTATTTAATTAAGTACTAGGATGTCCATGTTTAATGTTTGCCTATAATTTTTCTAATAACCAGATATCTGAGATAATTTAATGTATTCTAACTTTCCTCACATTTGTATATATATTTCAAGCTTTGTTCATTGTACCATAAGATTCAAGTCCATATTCTATAACTTTCTCTTGCCATTTGACCACACAATCCATCTTTGCACAATTTGGGGACATAAAGATACTTAATGTTGAATAGAAATGGAGAGACATGGCAAACTTCTCTTGTGCCAGATGTTAGAGGAAAGGGATTTAATTTTTCCCATTTAGTATAATATTTGCCTTGAGGTTGTAGTAAATGGCCTTGTTGGCTATATTGAGAAAATTTTTTTCTAGTCTCATCTTTTTGTGAGTTTTTATAATAAATGGGCATAGAATCAAGTCAAATGCTTTCTCTGCAACTATAATCATAGATTTTTATTTTTTGTTGTTGATATGGTGTATTACATTGGCTGATTTGCATATGTTAAACCATCCTTGCATCTCTGGGATGAATTCTACTTGGTCATGGTATATGATTTCCTTGATTAGCCATGGTATCCTATTTGCTAGTATTTAGTTGGGGATTTTTTGCATCTTTGTACAAGGATAGTGGCCTGTAGTTCTCATTTTGTCATGGTATCTTTGTCTGCTTTTTCATGAGATTTTTGGGCTTCATAAAAATTATTTGAGAGTTTTTCTGTCTCTTCAATTTACTGGAAGAGCCTGAAAAGGATTGACAGCAAGTTCTCTTGAAAGATTTGAAAGAATTCACTAGAGAATCCATCTGGGTCTGGGTTATGATTTGGGAGGCTTTTTGATTACCATTTAAATTTCCTCAATAGTGATAGGTCTGTTCAGATATTTGAGATCATCTAGGTTCAACCTTGGGAAGTTCTAAGAGTCCAAGAATTTATTCATTTCTCCCAAGTTCTCTTGTTTTATGGCATAAAAATTCTCAAAGTAATTTGTGAGTACCATGTAAATTTCTGTGGTATCTGTAGTAATCTCCCCCTTTTTATTTATTTATTTTTTTTTTTGAGTTTTGGATCACACCCGGCGTTGCTCAGGGGTTACTCCTGGCTGTCTGCTCAGAAATAGCTTCTGGCAGGCACGGGAGATCATATGGGACACCGGGATTCAAACCACCTTTGGTCCTGGATCGGCTGCTTGCAAGGCAAATGCCGCTGGGCTATTTCTCCACCCCCCCTTTTTATTTCTAATTAAGTTTATCTCTCTTTCTTTGTTCTAAGTGTTGTTAGTCAGTATTGTTTATTCTTTCAGAGAACCAGCTCTTGCTTTCTTTGGATCTTTTTTTTGGGGGGGGGGGTTCCTGTTCATTAATTTCTGTTCTAAGCATTATATCCTTCCATCTGCCTTCTTTTGGTTTGTTTTGTTAATTATTTTTCATTTTTTAAGCTACGGTTAAGTTAATTATGTAGGCTCTTTCTCCTGACCTGATGACTGCTTTAAAGTTAAATTATTTACTATTACATTTCTGTTTAATTACTAGTAACTATAAATTATTTATGGTTGATGTCACATTTGCTGTGTCCCACAAATTCTGACAATTCATACCTTCATTCTCATTTGTTTCCAGGAATCCTTTGCTTTCATTTTTGAATCTGTCACTGACCCACAGGCTGTTCATTTTTAAACTATTTAATTTCAAGGTGTTAAATATTTGTGTGTGTGTGTGTGTGTGTGTGTGTGTGTGTGTGTGTCTATTTGTAATTCACTTTCATTGAAGTGCATCATGAACTGGAAGATAGTTGAAAGAATTTCTAGCCTCTTGATATTCTGGAAGAATGTGGTCTATCTTGGAATATGCACCATGTACCTTGGAGAATAATGTGTATCCAGCTTTCTGAGGATGAATAGCAATATATATATATAACATATATATATATAATTCATTTTTTATTTTTGTCTCTTTGGGCCTTGATAGTTGCTTGTGATAGATATGCTGTAAAACTTAAGGATGTTTCTTGTTATGAAATGTCCTCTTTTAATCCTGCTGATTTCAGTATTATATCCCTATCTGTTATTTTTATCATTGTGACTAGGATGTGCCTTTCCTTTGGATATCTTTTAGCTGGTACGCTTCAGGCATCTAGGATCTCAGCAATGATGCCATTAACTATTGATTCTTCATGGGATGTTTCTTACTGGGTCTCTGGGACTCCAAAAATTCTTATTTTTTTCTACTGAGTGTATCTTCAATTCTATTGTTCACTTTCTTTGAGAATTTTATTTTCATCTTCTGAACATTTATTTTAAGATTCCTTTCCAAACTTTTCTATTAAATGAAGTTGTTATGCATCTCATCTTTCAGCTCACCAATTCTGTTCACAGCAGCTATTACTCTGCTGGTAAGGCTTTCCTGTGAGGTTCTCATTTCACCTACCATATTTTTCAGCCTGATATTTCTGTTTGAAGTTTTCTCATTTTTACTTTGTTGTTTATTCTTTTTATAGTCTTTTTGTTTGTTTTTCATTTTTGCCCCCCCCCAGCAGCACTCAGGGTTTACTTCTGGCTCTATACTCAGAAATTGCCCCCAGCAGGCTCGGGGGACAAAATGGGATGCCGGGATTCGAACCACCCTCCTTCTGCATGCAAGGCAAATGTTGTGTCTGTGCTATCTCTCTGGCCCCTTCTTTGAATAATCTTAACATTTTTTTAAAGTCCTTATCTGAGAGATTATGTAGTTCGTTGATATTAGTTGATATTTCAGAACTAGCATCTTCAGTCACAAAATGTGGTGAAGTTCCATGTTGTTCTACTATTGTAACTTTGTAGTGTGGTGCTGTTTTTTATGTGTTGTGGGAGTAAAGCGGAGCAGTCACATACTTGGTTGGGCTCCACACTATTTTTTAGTCCAGACTTGGCTCACAGCACCCAGCCACTCCCACTGGGCTCACACACCTCAATTCAAACAGGTGCTTTATTTAGTCCAAACTCTATTTAATTCTTTTATATGTCTCACTTGATTTCCAGAACAAGTGTAGAAACATTTTATTAGTAATCAGTGCCTTATCCGAGAGAGAAAATAAGCATGAAAAATATGATAGAACAGAAAATTTGTTTCCATAGTGATAATGTGATGGGTTGGATACGTACCTTGCATACAATTACAATCAATAAGGATTTAATCTGCAGCATTGCATATGGTCTCTGGAACCTGCTATGATGTTCCCTGAGTGCAGAGCCCAGGTTATTCTCATAGATCTCCAGGTATAGTCAAACCAGTAAACAAATAAATAGAAAGAGAAAAGAATATTGTAAATCTATGACTACTCATCTTATATATTAAGATAATAAAGACATTAATCTAAAATATTATATGCAACCATATATTAAAATGTAATATATATATATGTTTTAGGACCTCCCATATACTAAGGCTACAAGAAAACCACATTTATATAAGAGAATTATTTGGATACTGGTGGCCTTGAGATATGGTCATTTCTTTTAAAAATTTTATGTATGAGCTTTCCTTGTTTCAGTCATATATGGGCTTATCAATTTACTTCAACTGTGAAAGGTGATTGTAATAATAGTGAAATTGTAGTTTTGTAAGTCTAGGTTATGATGTTCATATAAATAGAAAATTATAATGAAATAGTAGTATTCTGACAAGTCTATGGGGATTTAAACCATTCCAAAGATATTTCTATATTTATAACAATAATTTTCTCATAATAAGTACTATAAATATAGCATATTTTAAATAGATAAAACATATAGACTTCCTAAGAATAATGCTCTTTTTTTTTTTTTTTTTTTTTTTTGTTTTTTGGGCCACACCCGATAATGCTCAGGGGTTACTCCTGGCTATGTGCTCAGAAGTTGCTCCTGGCTTGGGGGACCATATGGGACACCGGGGGATCGAATCGCGGTCCGTCCAAGGTTAGCGCAGGCAAGGCAGGCACCTTACCTTTAGCGCCACCGCCCGGCCCAAGAATAATGCTCTTAATCTTTTTATTACAATAAATTTTATTTTAAAGGGCTGAAGAGTCCATTGAATATATATATATTTATAATAACAATTCTTGTAATATATTTACAGAATATTTGAACATTTTGTAGATATCAAGTAAAGAGTGAGAACTGAAGTTCATATTCTGAGAATGGCAACTTTAGTGTCTTGTTAATTATTCAGGAAAAAAGAGGAAGTTAATATTTACATGTGATAATACTCCACAAATAAGAGATGGTCTCTACTAGTGATGAGAAATCATCAAGTGATCTTATTTTTCCGGTGGTGTTCAGATGTTACTTCTGGCTCTGTGCTCAGAAATCACTCTGGCAGGCAAGGGGACCATTTGCGATGCTGGGATTCGAACCACCATCCATCCTGTATCAGCTGTGTGCAAGACAAATGTTCTACCACTGTGCTATCTCTCTGGCCCCAAGTGATCTTATTTTTTTCTAATAGAATTAAGCCTACTATAACACATAACACACCTCTAATAACAGTGTTAATATGTATAGTCAGAGTTATTGTTCTTAAAGACTTTTTCCAATACAAAAGGTCAAGTCTTCTCCAGTTCACATTAAATCCTAATATGTAGACCTAAAAATAGACCTAAGCATGAAACAAGATTTTGTTCTGATACACATTCTGTAACTTATATGAAACTTTGACCATCATCCAGGCAATCATCTTCATCAAGATACAGATGGATGAGTATATTGGGTTTCTGAGAAGATACACATGCTAGATGTCTACCATGCATGGAGATATGGGGCGATAGGAACAAGAAGTAAACATGAGAGATTTCCTCTCCGGTTCTAGTAGAACCAGAATACCACTGACCTGTTAGCCACAGGCATATCTGTATAGTTGGTTTGTTTAGTTACCAACTATGACCTTCTATCTAACAGTGAAAACTATATTCACAGAATAGGTCATAGTTGATAGTTTGGGTGTAAACTTTTGGCTGTTTACCTAGTGACAGAAGAAGACAAGGAAATTCTTTGTAATAGCAAGACTTTCTATAGTACCTTCACTGAGGAGATACCTCTCAAGATTGAGGACCTCAGCTGAGAGGACTGACCCTTACATATTTATGGCCAGAGTTTTTTCCTTGGATGGCTTAAGAAGATCAGGAGGAGGGGAGAGAAGGGAGACAAGAGATAGACATTTTCATATTTTTTCTTTTTTTTCTTTAATCTTTTGAGGCAAAAGAAAAATAAAAAAACACATTTTTGAGGTGCCATCCTCATAAAAGACTATTATGTGTCCATAACCTAGTCAACCTGCAAACCCCAAAGTCTCCTGCCTTTAATCAAATTCCTTTGTAAAATGAGCAAAGAATTATAATAATGCTACTCAACCTAGTTTGCTAGAAGAATTCTAAAGGAAGAACCCCTGAGTCTGATGGCTCGGGGGGTTGTCTTTAGGTGTGGGAGCAAAAGGAAATGAGAATGGAGGTCATTTTTACATAACTTTTTAGAGTAATTATTAATTTAGAAAATAAACACAAATTCTGAATAAAATTACTTGAAAAAAACCAAAAAGTTATAAAACAAAATTAAAAAATAAAAGAAGAAAAATGTATTTTTCTATTTTATTAGGCAGTAGATAAACGTATTATGTGAAAAATTAGACTTCATCAAATTGATGAAACTACTATTAAGTGATTAGAAAAGCAAATTACTGACAGGAAGAAGTTGTTAGAAAATGATAAATTTTATAATTATCTTGTATTCAAACAACATCAACATCAAAACCTTCAAAACAAGAAAATAATCCAGTTTAAAAATAACTAAAAATTGTTTTATCTGATGAACAGACTTCTCTAAGGAAAACATTGAAAAGGCACATGATATGAAAAAGTAACAGTATATGTTTTTAAAATTTAAAATAGTATGATAATGAGATCATATTATATAAATTATGTGGCAAAAATTTAAAAGGAACATGTTGATTATGATAAACTAAAACAGTACATTCACTCTGGAAAACAATTTTACTACATCTTAAATAATTTTAGGTATTTACTCAAAGGAAACCAAAGTATAAAGCTATACAAAAAGTTTATATTATTTTATAAAGAGGCTTTTATTAGCAACAAGTAGGAACAAATTGAAAAAGTACTATAAACTTTGAATAATCTATGATCTGTTCATACAGATTAGCACTTTAAAAATTAATAACTGGGCTGGAATTATAGTGTAGTGGTTAAGGCACTTGCCTTCCATGCAGTTAACCCTGGTTCAAACCCTAACGCCCCAAACATCCAAGTGTGATTCTTAAGTACAGAGGTTCAAGTATTCTTGAGCATTGATGGTTTGCCTAAAAATAAGTAAGAATTTTATATCTATTTGCTTGGGACCACTTCCAGCTTTACTCAGGGTTTTCTCCTGGTTCTGTGCTCTGAGATTGCTCTGTCAGTGCTTAGTGATTATGAACAATGCCAGGGAAGGAACTATGGTTAGCCATAAGCATTAGGGAGTAAGTGCCTTACTCCCAATGCATAAGATGCCATAGTAAAAATAATGAAGAAAGGGGTTTTTTGGGTTTTTTTTTTTGTTTTGGTTTTTGGGCCACCTCCAATTACACTCAGGGGTTACTCCTGGCTATGCGCTTAGAAATCGCCCCTCGCTTGGGGGACATCTGGGATGCCGGGGGATCGAACCACAGTCCTAGGTTAGCAAATGCCCTACCGCCTGTGCTACTGCTTCAGCCCCAAAGAGAGTTATTGATGGTACAGATGGTGTGATATCATTTCATTGTACCCTTAAAATATAAATATCTTTATACTCTTGAAAACAAATTACTTCATTAAAAAATAGAAAACTAGGGGACAGAGTAATAGTGTAGTGGGAAAAGCATCTGTTTTACATGCAGATAACCCAGGTTTTATCCCTGGTATACCATATGATCCTCAAAACCACCGAAGTCATTCCTGGGACAGAGTCAGAATAACCCTTGATCATTGTCAGGTGTGAGCCTTCCTTCTCAAAAGAACAAAAACAGGGGGACCATGGGGTAAAAATAAAAAACAAACAAAGTCCTTTAAAATATAAAGAATTGAACAAATAAATCATGCATTAATATATCTTTAGATCATTAGCAAACATTAAAAGAAAGTGTTTTTATTCTTAAGATAATAAATAATATAAAATGTTAACAATATAAATTAAAATACTATATATAACAAAATATAATACAATGATAAAATAATAACTTGAGACTTTGTCATTGTGTTGCCTATTTCTATTTATTAAACTTTCTCATACACCAAACTAGAATATAGCAACATATTTTTATTGAATAGGTGATGATATGAGTCATCACCTTACACTATATGGAGACACACATATCTTTTATAAACAAAAAGCATTGTAGAAATAGTTGTCACTCTACTACTCAGTATTATTTTTTTTCTTTTTTCTTTTTTATTCAACTTCTTTTTTTTTAATTTTTTTAATTTATTTAAACACCTTAATTACATACATGATTGTGTTTGGGTTTCAGTCATATAAAGAACACCACCAATCACCAGTGCAACATTCCCATCACCAATGTCCCAAGTCTCCCTTTGCCCCACCCGACCCCCGCCTGTACTCTAGACAGGCTCTCCATTTTCCTCATGCATTCTCATTATTAGGACAGTTCAAAATGTAGTTATTTCCCTAACTAAACTCATCACTCTTTGTGGTGAGCTTCCTGAGGTGAGCTGGAACTTCCAGCTCTTTTCTCTTTTGGGTCTGAAAATTATTATTACAAGGGTGTCTTTCATTTTTCTTAAAAACCCATAGATGAGTGAGACCATTCTGCGTTTTTCTCTCTCTCTCTGACTTATTTCACTCAGCATAATAGATTCCGTGTACATCCATGTATAGGAACATTTCATGACTTCATCTCTCCTGACAGCTGCATAATATTCCATTGTGTATATGTACCACAGTTTCTTTAGCCATTCGTCTGTTGAAGGGCATCTTGGTTGTTTCCAGAGTCTTGCTATGGTAAATAGTGCTGCAATGAATATAGGTGTAAGGAAGGGGTTTTTGTATTGTATTTTTGTGTTCCTAGGGTATATTCCTAGGAGTGGTATAGCTGGATCGTATGGGAGCTCGATTTCCATTTTTTGGAGGAATCTCCATATCGCTTTCCATAAAGGTTGAACTAGACGGCATTCCCACCAGCAGTGGATAAAAGTTCCTTTCTCTCCACATCCCTGCCAACACTGTTTATTCTCATTCTTTGTGATGTGTGCCATTCTCTGGGGTGTGAGGTGGTATCTCATCGTTGTTTTGATTTGCATCTCCCTGATGATTAGTGATGTGGAACATTTTTTCATGTGTCTTTTGGCCATGTGTATTTCTTCTTTGTCAAAGTGTCTGTTCATTTCTTCTCCCCATTTTTTGATGGGGTTAGATTTTTTTCTTGTAAAGTTCTGTCAGTGCCTTGTATATTTTGGAGATGAGCCCCTTATCTGATGGGTATTGGGTGAATAGTTTCTCCCACTCAGTGGGGGGCTCTAGTATCCTGGGCACTATTTCCTTTGAGGTGCAGAAGCTTCTCAGCTTAATATATTCCCATCTGTTAATCTCTGCTTTCACTTGCATGGAGAGTGCAGTTTCCTCCGTGAAGATGCCTGTAATGTCCTGGAGTGTTTTGCCTATGTGCTGTTCTATATATCTTATGGTTTTGGGACTGATATCGAGGTCTTTAATCCACTTGTAATTTACCTTCGTATATGATGTTAGCTGGGGGTCTAAGTTCAATTTTTTGCAAGTGGCTATCCAATTGTGCCAACACCACTTGTTGAAGAGGCTTTCCCTGCTCCATTTAGGATTTCCTGCTCCTTTATCAAAAATTAGGTGGTTGTATGTCTGGGGAACATTTTCTGAGTATTCAAGCCTATTCCACTGATCTGAGGACCTATCCTTATTCCAATACCATGCTGTTTTGATAACTGTTGCTTTGTAGTACAGTTTAAAGTTGGGGAAAGTAATTCCTCCCATATTCTTTTTCCCAATGATTGCTTTAGCTATTCGAGGGTGTTTATTGTTCCAAATGAATTTCAAAAGTGTCTGATCCACTTCTTTGAAGAATGTCATGGGTATCTTTAGAGGGATGGCATTAAATCTGTATAATGCCTTGGGGAGTATTGCCATTTTGATTATGTTAATCCTGCCAATCCAAGAGCAGGGTATGCGTTTCCATTTCCGTGTGTTCTCTCTTATTTCTTGGAGCAGAGTTTTATAGTTTTCTTTGTATAGGTCCTTCACATATTTAGTCAAGTTGATTCCAAGATATTTGAGTTTGTGTGGCACTATTGTGAATGGGGTTGTTTTCTTAATGTCCATTTCATCCTTATTACTATTGGTGTATAGAAAGGCCATTGATTTTTGTGTGTTAATTTTGTAGCCTGCCACCTTGTTATATGAGTCTATTGTTTCTAGAAGCTTTTTGGTAGAGTCTTTGGGGTTTTCTAAGTAGAGTATCATGTCATCTGCAAACAGTGAGAGCTTGACTTCTTCCTTTCCTATCTGGATTCCCTTGATATCCTTTTCTTGCCTAATCGCTATAGCAAGTACTTCCAGTGCTATGTTGAATAGGAGTGGTGAGAGAGGACAGCCTTGTCTTGTGCCAGAATTTAGAGGGAAGGCTTTCAGTTTTTCTCCATTGAGGATAATATTTGCCACTGGCTTGTGGTAGATGGCCTTCACTATATTGAGAAAGGTTCCCTCCATTCACATCTTGCTGAGAGTTTTGATCAAGAATGGGTGTTGGACCTTATCAAATGCTTTCTCTGCATCTATTGATATGATCATGTGGTTTTTATTTTTCTTGTTATTGATGTTGTGTATTATGTTGATAGATTTACGGATGTTAAACCAGCCTTGCATTCCTGGGATGAAACCTAGTTGATCGTAGTGGATGATCTTTTTAACGAGGCATTGAATCCTATTTGCCAGGATTTTGTTGAGGATCTTTGCATCTGCATTCATCAGTGATATTGGTCTGTAATTTTCGTTTTTGGTAGCGTCTCTGTCTGGTTTAGGTATCAAGGTGATGTTGGCTTTATAAAAGCTATTTGGAAGTGTTTCTGTTTGTTCAATTTCATGAAAGAGTCTTGCCAAGATTGGCAGTAGTTCCTCTTGGAAAGTTTGATAGAATTCATTAGTGAATCCATCTGGACCTGGGCTTTTGTTTTTTGGCAGACATTTGATTACTGTTTTAATTTCATCAATGGTGATGGGGGTGTTTACATATGCTACATCCTCTTCCTTCAACCGTGGAAGATTATAAGAGACCAAGAATTTATCCATTTCTTCCAGGTTCTCATTTTTAGTGGCGTAGAGTTTTTCAAAGTAGTTTCTGATTACCCTTTGAATCTCTGTCATATCAGTAGTGATCTCTCCTTTTTCATTCCTGATACGAGTTATCAAGTTTCTCTCTCTCTCTTTCTTTGCTAGGTTTGCCAGTGGTCTATCAATCTTGTTTATTTTTTCAAAGAACCAACTTCTGCTTTCGTTGATCTTTCGGATTGTTTTTTGAGTTTCCAGTTCGTTGATTTCTGCTCTCAGCTTTGTTATTTCCTTCTGTCTTCCTATTCTTGGGTCCGTTTGTTGAGCATTTTCTAGTTCTATTAGCTGTGTCATTAAGCTACTCAGGTAAGCTCCTTCTTCCTTCCTGATGTGTGCTTGCAAAGCTATAAATTTTCCTCTCAGTACTGCTTTTGCTGTGTCCCATAAGTTCTGATAGTTTGTGTCTTTATTGTCATTTGTTTCCAGGAACCTTTTTATTTCCTCCTTGATTTCATCTCGGACCCACTGGTTATTGAGCATGAGGCTGTTTAACTTCCAGGTGTTAAAGTGTTTCTTCTGAGTCCCTTTGGTGTTCACAAATAATTTCAGAGCCTTGTGGTCAGTGAAGGTAGTCTGCAAAATTTCTATCCTCTTGATATTATGGAGGTATGTTTTATGTGCCAGCATGTAGTCTATCCTGGAGAATGTCCCATGTACATTGGAGAAGAATGTGTATCCATGTTTCTGGGGATGGAGTGTCCTATATATATCCACTAGGACTCTTTCTTCCATTTCTCTCCTCAGGTCTAGTATATTCTTGTTGGGTTTCAGTCTGGTTGACCTATCCAGTGTTGACAAAGCCGTGTTAAGGTCCCCCACAATTATTGTGTTGTTGTTGATATTATTTTTCAGATTTGTCAACAGTTGTATTAAATATTTTGCTGGCCCCTCATTCGGTGCATATATGTTTCGGAGAGTGAATTCTTCCTGCTCTACGTACCCCTTGATTAATATAAAATGTCCGTCTTTGTCCCTTACAACCTTCCTGAGTATAAAGTTTGCAGTATCTGATATTAGTATGGCCACTCCAGCTTTTTTATGGGTGTTGTTTGCTTGGATAATTTTTCTCCAGCCTTTTATTTTGAGTCTATGTTTGTTCTGACTATTCAGGTGCGTTTCTTGTAGGCAGCAGAAGGTTGGATTGAGTTTTTTGATCCATTTAGCCACTCTGTGTCTCTTAACTGGTGCATTTAGTCCATTGACGTTGAGAGAAAGAATTGTCCTGGGATTTAACGCCATCTTTATTTCAAAATTTGGTGTGTCTTTTGGGTAGTCTTGTCTTAGATTAGGTCTTTCAGTTTTTCTCTTAAGACTGGTTTTGTGTCTGTGAAGTTTCTGAGCTGTTTTTTGTCTGTGAAACCATGTATTCTTCCGTCAAACCGGAAAGTGAGTTTTGCTGGGTATAGTATTCTGGGTGAAGCATTCATTTCATTCAGTCTTGTCACAATATCCCACCACTGCTTTCTAGCATTGAGTGTTTCTGGTGACAGGTCTGCTGTAAATCTCAGGGAAGCTTGCTTGAACGTGCTTTCCCCTTTTGATCTTGCTGTTTTCAGAATTCTGTCTCTATCTGTGGGATTTGTCATTGTGACTAGGATGTGTCTTGGGGTGGTTTTTCTGGGGTCTCTTTTGGTTGGTACTCTTCGGGCATGCAGGATTTGATCACATATATTCTTTAGCTCTGGAAGTTTCTCTTTAATGATGTTCTTGACCGTTGATTCTTCCTGGAAATTTTCTTCCTGGGTCTCTGGGACTCCAGTGATTCTTAAGTTGTTTCTGTTGATCTTATCATAGACTTCTATTTTCATCTGTTCCCATTCTTTGACTAATTTTTTCCATTGTCTGCTCATTTGCTTTAAGTTTTTTGTCCAATCTCTCCTGCTGTATGGAATTGATAAATATGTCATCTTCCACAGCACCAAGTCTATTCTCAGCTTCTGATACCCTGTCCCAGAGCTTATCCATTTTGTCATTCACTTCGTTTACTGACTTTTTCAGTCCTGTTAGTTGACATGTTATTTCAGTTTGGAGTTTTGTGATTTCTGTCTTCATATTTTCTTGGTTCTTATTAGTGTTCTGTTCAACTCGATCCATGGTTTCTTGGAGTCCATTGAGCATCTTCCATATTGCTAGTCTAAAGTCCTTATCTGAGAGTTTGATTAGTTGGTTGGTCATTATCTGGTCCTCAGAATTGTCATCTTCATTCTCTATGTCTGATGCTGGCCTGCGTTGTTTCCCCATTGTCACACTTGTATTGTAGGTTTTTCTACGTGTTGTGGTGGTATTCATTGTCTATATGATGCAGGCAGCACACTCCTCTGGCTCCTCCCTTTCTGGATGGGCTGACTTGCCTCTAAGGGAGGGAAGTCCTCCGTGGATGAAGCCTCACACTGGGTCAAATCTTAGGCCCGAGCATGCAACAGAGAAGACAGTCCGGAGAGAAATGTTTGCTTCTGTGATATAGAGCCGTTCTTAGTGTGATATTTTCTTCTTGTTACAATGGAGTTCTTTCCTTAGAAAGAGTGTATGGCCGCATAGTGAAGCGGAGCGGCCGTGCTCCGCTGGAGCTTCTTTTTGCCCCACTCACAAGAGTTTCACGCAAGAGGACAGTAGACAGACATAGATAGGTCACACTCACAGTTTTTCACAGTTGAGCCCCAATTGGCCGGTGTACTTTCGCGGATTTTCCCCGCCTGGTGTCATACACAGGGAGCCGGCTTTTGCAAAGCTTAGCCGGTTTTCATGCTCTGTAGTCCCTCCCTGAAAATGGCGTCTGGGCGAGTGAGGTTTCTGGAGCCTCTTTTTGCCCCACTCGCAAGAGTTTCACGCAAGAGGACAGTAGACAGACATAGACAGGTCACACTCACAGTTTTTCACAGTTGGGCCCCACTGGGCCGGTGTACTTTCACGGATTTTCCCCGCCTGGTGTCACACACAGGGAGCCAGCTTTTGCAAAGCTTAGCCGGTTTTCATGCTCTGTTACTCAGTATTATTTTATGGGTTTTATTATATTCATTACTTATGCCTTTAGGAAATATTATTGCTCATTTTTAATGATTCACAAACACTTAGCAAATAAATGGTTCTATAAAAAATATAGCCTATCCTTCAACTATAGACACATTCATGTAATTTCTAACCTGTTCTTTCTGCTCTCCATTTTGTCTATATATTTATCCTACCTGTATTTAGATTTATGAGTATGTAAGTCTATAAAATCACCCTACATACCATATTTCCAACCCCTTGTGAAAGGGTCTGACCAAGAGGAGCTGCAAAGTATTAATAAACCAAGTCAATCAAGAGAGAATCATGGAGTTAGTTTGCTTCTAGCCTCATGATCTTTCAGTGTGTCTAGTGTGACCTTTCTATTCTCAGTACAAATTCAACTGACAGAGGGAGGGACCAGTGAGATCCAAGATGACTTTTACAAATCAAAGGTATAGTGAAAAGGAAACAGAAAAATTTGGGAATGTCTTTGTTTTGGGTAATAGCAGGGTGTCTAAATAAAATTTTGTTTTATTCACTCACTTAAAAAAGTAAAATAAATTTTTAGTTCTAAAATTTAAATGGAGGAAATTTAACATGCATGTCCTTCAAAATGTATTAAAAATAATACAGTAGAAGTAGGCACTCAAAGACATAACCTAAAACCATAATTATATATTATATTATTTATAAAATTAACTTATGTAAATATCTAAATTATTAAAGGAAACATGCATTGAACAATTTTTTAAGTACTCGATTTCCTTGTACTCTCTTTTGAAAATCTATCTCACTCTCTCTTCATCTTGCTCTAGTAAATTTCTTTAAATAAAACTATATTACTTCACTAAAAATGAAATTAAAATTAAAATGCTCTTTATGGAAAAAGAAAACTTAAAACCAAATAAAAATGTCGAAAAATTGTATTTCTACTGTTACAAATCACATTATTGTCTTCATTACTTCCTCAAAAGAATGAATTTCATTCCTTTTTTTCTTATATTCATGTTCAATTTCTTATTACACAACTTTCCAGAGATGCCAAGAAATATAGTCAATACTTTTAAACATTTTATATGTCCCAGAAAAATCCCCAGAATTCAGTCCTTCCACCTCTTTCAGAACTAACTAGCCTCCTCGTGTTTTGTGTTTATTATCCTTTTTAAAACCTTTGCCATCTATTTATATGTGTTTAAAGAATTTGCTCCTTTACTTAATCTGTTTTAATATTTATAGGAATAATACTATACTATATACAAAATAGTTGAGTTGTATAGGTAGCACTAGAGGAGAGATGGAAAGGCTGCAACTGGAAGATTCTGAATTTACAATCTAAACTCTCATGTCTTTGGTAAGTTAGGTCAAACCTAAATATAAGCTAGAATATCTGATTCCAACCCATTAGTTTCATTCTAGAAAATTACATGAATAATATATTGTAATCATTAAAAATGCATTCTGCAGAACTAGGATTCATGTTACAGATTCAATAAAGTATCTCAATTCAATAAATCAAGACTTATTTTGTATATTGCCATATTTGATTCCTTAAATATTTCTGGACCAAATTTTCAAACTAACCTTGCTACTGAATATGCATTCAGTTAGGAAATCCAGGGAACCTTGCTAGTCAAAATAAATTCATTCAAATGAAGTTCATGTACTTTTTTTAAATTAAAGAGCCAAATTTTAATCTCTAAGGTAACTACCACAGTGAATTTGCTGCATTTCAAGCTATGATTTTATTTTCACGTTTAGTGATGTCTATCTTAAGCATTTGGCTACAATTTCTTTATTGTAGTTCTTTCTGGTCACCAGAATAGTAGTTTAAAAAATAAACTAACTATGGGATTTATATAGATAAAACTGAATTACTTAGAGAATAATATATTCTAGTACTAGAAATGAATATTTGAAGGGTGTGAGAAAATGTTGAAGATTTTGTTCTAGTAGTTCAGAATTTGAGACTTAAATATCAGTTTAACTGCATTTTTAGTCACATCCAATGTTTGCTTAATAAATTAAAACTTTTCATAATTTTTGTAAATTTTACATATTAATAAATCTAATGAAATTTCAGTTCACCTATGTAAATTCAAATATGATGAACAATAATTTCTTTCAATATTTGTCACACCAGTAATTACACTACAAAATTGCTTAAGATAAAATAAAAATTTTAGCATTAAATTATTAGCACTTCCTTATTGTCAGTGCATATTAAAAAGTGCTTGTTAGTATATATATATTTGTATGCACTACTATGTTATCAAAGAAATCTACAGTTTTTTGTTTATTTTATTACTTGGTAATGCTACTGTGTATAATCTTTTTATCATCTTTTCATACTCTAATTGGTTAATTAATTATTACACTTATAATGCTATATTAAATTGGTAATAAATTTATAGTTTATTTTAACTTGTTAAAGTTATTTGTCTTTGATCATTGATCATAACTTCCATAATTACAGATTAAAAATCTATTTATAGAATTATAAATTGTTTGAATGTCACACATGCTACAGAAATCTTATGATAATTTATTTGGATATTAATTATACCTGATTATAAAATAGTCTTTGAACATTTTCTGGCACTGTAAGATGTTATATCTGTACAATTTTTTTAAGGGGTGGTGGACTGAAAACCGAATGCTTTTGGTAGTGGAAAGAATTCAAGGAGGTTTTAAATTTACTGCATAGTCATTGCAAAATTATGGCAAATGATATATTTAAAAAAAGTCTTTCCAGAATTTATAATTAGTGAGAAAATTAGAAATTTTTAATTTGTCAAGATAAAAATAAGGAGAGCAGGGGCTGGAGCGGTGGCACAAGCAGTAAGGCATTTGCCTTGCCCTCTCTAACCTAAGATAGACCACAGTTCGATCCCCTGGCATTCCATATGGTCCCCCAAGCCAGGAGTGATTTCTAGTCAGAAATCATAGCATAGTTACTCCTGCATAGCTAGGAGTAACCCCTGAGCGTCAAAAAACAAACAAGAGAGAGAGAGAGAGAGAGAGAGAGAGAGAGAGAGAGAGAACAGAAAAATATGGAATGTCCTTAGAGCCATTCACATTATAAATGGAATAAAATCATGAATTCTAAACTAAAGCTGTCAAGGAAAAGAATAAATATATATTAGACAAATTTATTAAGTTATAATGGCTGTTTATGAAAGAAGTTATACTTACTTCAAAGCTCTACTTACAAAGCTCACAAAGTTATACTTACTTCCAAAGCTCACAATAAGCTTATTGAAGAGTTTTAGATGTGAAAAACAAGATAGTAGTGTATACAATATTTTAAAAATTGTGCAGTGAGGTATACTGAGATAATACTGTGGATACGATGCTTATCTTGCACATGGTTGACCCTCATTTAATCCCTGGTACCCCATCTGGTCCACTGAGTCTACTGAGTGCTCTCTGAGTCATGAAACAGTAGTAAGGCCCAAACACTATTAGGTGTGAACCCAAACAAAAGAAACAAATTGTAGTATCAAGATTTATGAAGGAAAAAATATTTTAAGATATATCCTTACAAGTAAGACAGAAAAGGCACAGCTATTTAATGGGAGATATGATGAAATCAACTATTTTTTATTTGTTCTTAACTCATTTTATAACAGGAGAAAATTAGATGTTTGCTGATAGAAAAGATTCAAAAGCTAGATAGGGGTAGAGAAATAATACAGAAACTAAGAATCTTTCCTTAATATTCAGCTGACCTCATTCCATTCCTGGCACCAGATATGGTACTTTGAGAACAAAACCAGGAATGAGGCTTGAGCAACACAGTTTTGTGCCTAGAATAACACACACCTTCACCCTCAAATCTGGTATACTAAAAAGCAAAGGGAAGACTGTGATTGTTATTATGAATACATACAGGATTCTGTTGATAATTTTCAATAATTTAAATTATAATCTTAATTTTTAATATTTTATTTAATACCTGGATTACACATCTGATTATAGAAAATAACAAAGCTTAGAGAGGAAATCAATGAGGTGGATACTGAAAAAAACAATCCAAAAGATCAACAAAAGCAGAAGTTGGTTCTTTGAAAAATAAATAAGATTGATAGACCATTGGCAAAACTCACAAAGAGAGAGAAACTTGATAACCCATGTTAGAAATGAAAAGGGGGAGATCACTACAGATACTACAGAGATTCAAAGGGTAATCAGAGACTACTTTGAGAAACTCTATGCCACCAAACATGAGAACCTGGAAGAAATGGATAAAGTCTTGGACTCTTATAACCTTCCCCAATTTAATAAGGAAGATGTAGCATATCTAAACACCCCCATCACTATTGAGGAAATTAAAACAGTAATCAAATGTCTGTCCAAAAACAAAAGGCCAGGCCCAAATGGATTCACTAATGAATTCTTTCAAACCTTTCAAGAGGAACTACTACCAATCCTGGCAAGACTCTTTCATGAAATCGAAAAAACGGGAACACTACCAAATAGCTTTTATGAAGCCAACATCACCTTGATACCTAAACCAGACAGATGCTACCAAAAAAGAAAATTACAAACCAATATCCCTGATGAACACAGATGCAAATATCCTCAACAATCCTGGCAAATAGGATACAATGCCTCATCAAGAAGATCATTCACCACGATCAAGTAGGTTTCATCCCAG
The DNA here is from genome assembly GCF_024139225.1 of Suncus etruscus. Classification (NCBI taxonomy): domain Eukaryota; kingdom Metazoa; phylum Chordata; class Mammalia; order Eulipotyphla; family Soricidae; genus Suncus; species Suncus etruscus. The sequence goes on from NC_064852.1 coordinate 52,083,201, forward strand.
GAATGCAAAGATGGTTTAATGTCTGTAAATCTATCAACATAATACACAACATCAACAACAAGAAAAATTAAAATCACATGATCATATCAATAGATGCAGAGAAAGCATTTGATAATATCCAACACCCATTCTTGATCAAAACTCTCAGCAAAATGAGATGAAAGGAACCTTTCTCAATATAGTTAAGGCAATCTACCACAAGCCAATGGCAAATATTATCCTCAATAGAGAAAAACTAAAAGTCTTTCCTTTGAATTCTGGAACAAAACAAAGCTGTCCTTTCTCACCACTCCTATTCAACATAGTACTGGAAGTACTTGCTATAGAGATTAGGCAAGAAGAAGATATAGAAGGAATCCAGATAGGAAAGAAGTCAAGCTCTCACAGTTTGCAGGTGACATGATATTATACTTCGAAAACCCTAAAGACTAACAAAAAGCTTCTAGAAACAGTAGATTCATATAGCAATGTGGCAGCCTACAAAATTAACACACAAAAATCAATGGCCTTTTTATGCACCAATAAAAATAGGGAAGAAATGGACTTTGAGAAAGCAACATCATTCACATTAGTGTCACACAAACTCAAATATCTTGGAGTCAACTTGCCTAAAAATGTGAAGGACATATATAAAGAAAACTATAAAACTCTGCTCCAAGAAATAAGAGAGGACACGTGAAAATGGAAACACCCTGCACATTGACTGGCAGGATTAACATCATTAAAATGACAATACTCCCAAAAGCATTGTACAGATTTAATGTGAATCCTCTAAAGATACCCATGACATTCTTCAAAGAAGTGGATCAAACACTTCTGAAATTTATTTGGAACAAAAACAACCTTGAATAGCTAAAGCAATCCTTGGTAAAAGGAATATGGTAGGCATTACTTTTCCCAATTTTAACCTGCATTGCAAAGCAATAGTCATCAAAACAGCATGGTATTGGAATAAAAAAAAAATCCTCAGATCAGTGAAATAGGTTTGAGTACTCAAGAGAATGCCCCCCAGAAATACAATCAACTAATTTTTGATAAAGGAGCAAGAAATCCTAAATGGAGCAAGAAAAGCCTCTTCAACAAGTGGTGCTGGCACAACTAGTTAGCCACTTGCAAAAAAGTGAACTCAGACACCCAGCTAACACCATGTATAAAGGTGAAATCCAAATGGATTAAATACCTTGATATCAGACCTGATACCATAAGGTATATAGAACAACACGTATATAAAGCACTCCAAGACATTGAGACTAAAGTCATCTTTAAGGCAGAAACAGCACTCTCCAAACAAGTGAAAGCAGAGATAAACAGATGTAAATATATTAAGCTGAGAAGCTTCTGCACCTCAAAGGAAAGAGTGCCCAGGATAGAAGTGCCACCCACTGAGTGGGAGAAACTATTCACCCAATAACCATCAGACAAGTGACTAATATCAAAATATATGAGCTGCTGACTGAACTTAATAAGAAAAAAAACATATAACCCCATCAATAAAAGGGAGAAAAATGAACAGACATTTCCTTCAAGAAGAAAGAGAAATGGCCAAAAGACACATGCAAAAAAGTTCCACATCACTAATCATCAGGGAGATGCAAATAAAAACATCTATGAGATACCATCTTACACCATAGAGATTGGTGCACATCGCAAAGAATTAAAACAAGCAGTGCTGGTGGGGATGTTGGGAGAAAGGAACTCTTATTCACTGCTGATGGGAATTCCATCTAATCCAACCTTTATGAAAAGTGATATTGAGATTCCTCCAAAAATTGGAAATTGAGATCCCATACAATCCAGCTATACCACTGTTAGGGATATGCCCTAAGAACACAAAAATACAAAAATCCTTTTCTTACATCTATATTCATTGCTGCACTATTTACAATAGCCAGACTCTGGAAACAATCAAGATGCCCTTCAACAGATGAATGGCTAAAGAAATTGTGGTACATATAAACAATGAAATATTATGCAGCTTTCAGAAGAGATGAAATCATACATGGATGTACATAGAATCTAGTATGCTGAGTAAAATAAGTCAGAGAGAGAGAAAGATGCAGAATAGTAGCACTTATCTATGGGTTTTAAGAAAAATAAAAGACATTGTTGCAATAATTTTCAGAAACAAAAGTGACCAGGGCTGGAAGGTCCAGCTCATGATATGAAGCTCACCAAAAAGAGTGGTGAGTGCAGTTAGAGAAATAATTACATTGAGAACTATCATAACAATGTGAATGAATGAGGGAAGTAGAAGGCCTGTCTAGAGTACAGAGGGGATGGGGAGGAGAGAAATTTAGGACATTGGTGATGAGAATGTTGCACTGGTGAAGGGGGGTGTTCTCCACATGACTGAAACCCAACTATAATCTTAATTTTAACCAATAAAGTACATTGGCACATTTTTTAAGTTTACAACTCAATATTACACTTATTTTTTATTGCAACTCTGTTATTTGTTATTATCACATATTACTGATGGTTTTGATTTTCAAAGAAATTGTCGTACTGCTAGAAAATGTCAGAGCCCAAACCAAGTGCTTTTTTCCCACTACTTTATTCTTAGTTCCAGAGTCCAGGGAAGAAAAGAAGTGACTGTTTTAAAATGAAAAGAGAAAACCTAACACTATCTCAAATATTTCAATAGTGTCAAGCCAGCCTTTATGAGATCTAGAAAAAAGAAAGTCAAAGGATTATCTGTAGAGAAGATGGAATTGATACTAAAACTTGATAGGAGAAAGTTTTGGATTAAATTCTGCAAGAATATGAGCAAACATTGAAACTCTCTATGAAATACACTTTAAATGACATAAGAATAATATCTTGTAATCGTAAAGAAATATGAGAAAATTTTCTGGAGAAGTAAACTTTGTGCTGCATTCTCCTTATTTCTGACTCAAGTGAGAAACGTTCTAGATGTTGCTGTTTTATGATTATGTATTCAATATTCTCCTAAAGTGTAATGTAACTTACAATGACAAGTACTATAAATTAATTTTTTTGAAAAAATACCACCAAAGTAAAGTAATACATTTATTCAAGTTAGGTTTGTGGATATTTGTAATGAGTAAAATTTTAAGATGTCATCAATATAGATTTATTTGTTTTACTATTCCCTCACTAAACAATGCACTACACAGCATGCACCTCTAAGATGATTTGTAGAAAGGCATCAGAGTTTTCTATGGTTGGCATTTGAGTTTCATTTGTATTCCTTAGGAAAAAGTGTTTATCTGAAGCAAAACTTACATTTTCCTATAAAAATGTCTGAGATTTCTGACAGGAAATAAAATGTCTCTCGCTGATTAAAAACTAGGAAAAGAAGGTCTAGAATTGTGTCTTGGAGGTAGAGCACTTTCCTTACAAGTGTGGGACTGCATAGATATAGCATCAAAAGAAAAGTCTGTCCATGATAAAGAATATACTTGGAGTGAATAGCCATTTAAACAATTCATGTCTCAAAGATATGAAATACTGCTTTTAAACTGTCAATGCACATAGTTCTAACACTCATAACTAAATTGACCTAAAAGCTACTGGAAGAGAGATTCATGTTTTGTTTCTCTTTGTCTGTGTCCCAGAGACTAGAATGGTGCTTGACAAAAAGTCAGTGACTAAGAGATTTGTTGGCCAGAGGCCATCTAGATCTGGAGGGAAATTGCTTAAAAGGAGAGAGGCACTTGTCGCTTCTCAAATTTATCACAGGAGCTTACATTTGAAATGTGCTTGACCACTTTTAAGTTGGTGAGTCGATTTCATTTAAACTAAAATGCAATCAACTGTGATAGCCAGTTTACAGATGAAGAAATTGAATAAATTGATGAACAAATTTTATTGAGGTACCATATTTTCTTCCCCTCACCCATCTATGTTATTTTTCAAGTCCTTTTGGCTTGCAAATTGTGCAGGAGGAGTCATTCGCTGCAGCTGGGAACCCAGGCAGTCTACTAATATTCTAAAGGGATTGTTCTGGCATGAATTCTAGGGCAACAACACACAGATATTCTGAGCTGCTCTGTGACTAGAAGCTGTAGATGTTAGAACTATCGAACAGGCGGTCATCACATCAGACATGGGAGGACACCAATATAATTGCAAGACATCTGGCCCAAATATCATTTGATAAATCAAAAACTGTTCCCAGAAATCTCATCTACAAATGATTTTACAGTCACCATTTATTTCTGGGATTAATTATTCAAATAAGAAAACTACAAATTTCAGTCATTCTGTTTTTGTCATAGTATTCCCCTTATATACACTAAAATATTTACAAGACCTATATAACATCATTTTTTAAAATTTCTGCTCTGAGAATATGGACATATGCAATTGTATCATATATTATTTCTTGTTATTTTGTTAATATACTAAGCTACTTGCAACAATCTAGAGAAAAGCAATTCTTTTCATAAATATAAAAAGCTCTGCACAATAATTTTCATAAGAAGATATATCTGTATTTAATAGCATTTTAAATGTCAAACTGCTTTACTATCTTCATTTCTTGCTTACTCTTGTTTACATGCCATTTAAGCAAAATATGGAAGACTAAGCACAATACAGACAGGTATGTGTGCATATGTTGCTCTATTGATCCAAAGAAAAACTGAGACTTTCCATGTATAAGTGATCCTAAAAAGATGTGAAATAGTAAGAATAGTGCAGTAGTCATAGTGTCTGAAGATCACAAAGCAATATATTGATGAATGACATAAAATGATTATAGACTGTACATTGAAAACTTTGACTTGAATATATTCTAAGGGTATCTTCATTATGTATTTCAAAGACTAGAAATAGGTGTTTTTGTTGGGAAGAAATAGACAACAATATTACGATTCTATCTGTATCTGCAACCTCTTCACCATACCTCTGATATACATCGTTCTGTGTGCATAGCATCTCAGGGTCTCATCTTCAGGCAATATTCAGTATATCTTCAGTATACTGCACTATTTTGGGGGGGTGTTGGTTTTTGGGTCACATCAGGGGTTACTCTTGGCTCTGCGCTCAGTAATCGCCCCTGGCAGGCTCTAGGGGCCATATGGGATGCTAGATTCGAGCCACCATCTGTCCTGGGTTGGCCCCGTGCAAGACCTTACTGCTCTGCTATCTCTCTAGCCTCTAAAGTGCACTTTTCTGTGCTTCCATTCTGTTTCTTTTTTCTTTGTATCCATCTTCTAAATACTCCCAAGGGCACCTTGCTATGTCATTCATTGACAAAAGAAAATTTTAATTGTCTTTTTAAAGGAATTTATTTCAGGATTAATGTATTTGCTTTCAGACATAAGTAGATATAAAAATGTTCTTTATGAGAAGTCAGAGAGTACAGAAAATATGTCATCTGCTTTGCATGTAAACAGCTCTGGTTCAATTCCTGTCACTGAGCACCTTCAGGAGTGAATTCTGAGGATCTACAGGATCTAAGTAAGCCTAGATCACTGCCAGATGTGGTCCAAATTTTTATTTTTAAAATGGTCTTCTTGAGGTTTAATTTTTCAGGTTCATTTGTAAATGAAAATTTGAAAAATAGTATATAAGGGAAAGTAAAATCAATAGTACTTTAGAAGCTAATTGATAATTTAGAAATAGTATGAATTAATTTCAGAATTTTCTCATTCATTTACAATGAAAATAAATTTTCAAATAAATCTAATATATGCCTGTTTTTACTCTTAAAAACCAAAAGTACTTTTTTAAGGTTCTTAGCTAGGTGAGGGAGTTGGTTTAACTTACTCCTTTATCTGCTCAGGGTTCATTTCTGGTGGTTCTCAGGAATGTGCAATGCTAGATATTGAAGCCAGGTTTTCCACATGTAAGGCAAGTACCCTACTCACTGTTCCACTCTTGTTTTCTATTTTTCTTTTTCTTTTTTTTTTATGTTCGAAACCTTTTATTTAAATGCTTCATGACTCCCACACTCAGATAGTTGTATGACTCCATATAAGCTTCTGACCCATGGTTTAACAAGCTAAGATACATGCTACTTGATACTCAAAAAAGTTATTATCATACATAAAGTAGCTTAGATTATAATAGTAGAACATTAGGGCATTAACTTGAAAAATATATCAAGTTAATTAAATATGCTGACAATTGAAAAACTAAGTGATGATGTTGGAAAATGTTATTAGTATTTTGTCAATTCAATTTAATGTAACTCTAAAGCAACTTCTGGATAATTAGTAAACAATAAAATATGGCACATAGCTTCAGAGGTAATAAAATATGCTAGTGTTAACCCACAGATTATATATACAAATCTCTCTCTATATGTATATATAGAGAGAGAGATAGATTTTAGATTTGAGTCCTAAGACATGGTTTAATTCTAGAAAAGTTTCCACGTGCACTTGATATGAATGTGTATTCTATTTTTTGAGGATGGAGGATCCTGTATAAGTCCATTAGTCCTAGTTCTTCTATTTTCTCATTTAGGGCTCTTATGTCTTTGCTAGTTTTCTGCCTAGTGGATATGTCTAGTGGTGATAATGGTATGTTGAGATCTACCAGTACTATCACAATTCCATCCATATGTTTCTCCATGATTATGAGCAAAAACCTTACATATTTTTCTGGCTCTACATTTGGTGCATAAACATTGATCAGAGTTAGTACATCTTGGTCTAATGTTACCCTGATCAATAATTGTCCACCTTTGTCTCTAAGTACTTTCTGGAGGTTGAATTTAATTTGATCTGACATGAGTATGAGTGTCTCAACTTTTTTTGTTGTTTTCCAGTGGTTTGTATAATTGATTTCCATCCTTTTACTCTCAGCCTGTGTCTATCCTGATCTTTTAGGTGCGTTTCCTGCAGGCAGCAGATATCTGGTTTTGTATCCTGATACAACCCTCTTTCGTGCCTTTTAATGGGTGAGTTTAGTCCATTGACATTTATGGAAGTTATAAAAAGGAAGGTTGTTGTGCAATTATATTGTATAGGGATTTGTGTAATTGATCTCTGAGTAGTTCATTTAGAGTTTGTTTGGTTTGCGCAAATATTGCAAGTTCTTTTTTGCCTACGAATGTTCTTAATCCTCCCACCCACCCATATAAATGAGAGTTTTGCTGGGTAGTGGAATCCAGGTTGGAATTTTCTTTCATTTAGTACTTTAAGTATGTCATTCCACTGTCTTCTTGTCTGAATTGTTTCAAATGGAAAATCTGGTCTGATTTTTATGTTCATCCCTTTGTACTTGAGTTTTTTTCTCCCCTATTACTTTGAAGGATTAATTCCCCCCCCCTTTTTTTTTTGATTTGGGTTTCTATATGTCTTGGGATTGATCTGTTAAGGTCTATTTTGTTTGGTATTCTTTTTTTTCTCTTAATTTGTACAGCTGTCACTTTCCAGAGGGTGGGAAATTTCTCTGAAACTTTTTCTTTCCTTTTACCTCTCCTTCTGGTATTCCTATTAGTCATAGGTTATTTCTTTTGTCTTTGTTCATTAGGTACCTTACATTTTCTTTCAATTTTTTATTGACTTCTTTGTTATTGTTGGCTTGTAATTTTTCTTCAAGGTCATTCACATGATTCTCTATGTGTGTAATTCTGCTATTATGATTTGCTAGTATGTTTTTTTGTTCTTTTAGTTCCATTTGTATTCTTTCAACTTCTGATATAGTTTTTCTTTGAGTTGGTTGAATTGTTCATCTATATATTTATTAATTCCTTTAGTTATCTATTCTTGAATTCCATTGCTAAGACATTAAATGCTAATTTTGGGTCCTCTTCTATAGAGTTTGAACACTTTGGAGGACTTAGAAATTTGCTTGGAATTCTCTCCATATCCCCAGATGCTGGTGTCTTCCATTGTTTCCCAATGGTTCTTTACATTGGATTGGTTGGAGTGCTGGAGTTTCAGGATGTTTTAAAAAAGTGGTCTATTTAATTGTGTAAGAGGTGGTTGGAGGTATATTTGTCTTTCTGTTCAGAGAGGGCTTGGTGCTTTTGTGATGGTGGTTGAGATTCCAGAAGTGGAAGAGTGGGGAGGGGCTATTTTTGAATTATGGGGTGGTCCAGGGGTCTCTGCCGACCACCCCTGCTGAGCTAGGTTCCATGAGGATAATGTTTGGAGGGTGTTGGGCTGTTCTCATCAGCCTTTCTAAGATGGCATGAAGAATTTGTGACTATTACCCACTTTTCTAAGTTTGAGGGAAAACTGATGGAGAGTAAAATATGTTTATTGGTTTTCCAAATAGTACATCTATCTTATACTCTATGCTTTCTCTTATTCAACTAATAAATAACTAATTTTGTCACTTACTTTTAACAAAGTTAGCATAAAGTAAGCACTCCAAAGTTGAAAATTTATAATTTTGAATGTTTTAATTCCTATTTAAAAACTTCTCCACTTTCTCTTCTTTTGAATATATGAATATTCTAGAACAAGTGACTTGTTCTTCAATTTTTTATTACTTTCAAGGCCAAATTCAACTTTCCTTTGTTCTTTTAAAATGTAAATAACAACACTGTTTTATAAACCTCAAATATGTACTGTTTATATTTCTCAGTCATATTGAGGTCTGTGATCAACTCATGCAGGTGAGAAGAATAAGACCACATCAGGTTGATATTCAAGAATCTTCACATTGAGATTCTATTATATCAAGAAGTTATTATTCCAGCTATCAAGATTTCATACAAATCATATAAATTTTGAAAGCTTAGTTATGTGAAAATTAAACCAAGAAGACTTCACTATAGCATAAAATAGTAAGGTGATTTTTTTTCTATTCCTGAAACCCCAAGAATCTCTCCTGATTACATATCACAGAGTTAGGATAAACACTGAGCAAGCAGAATGCTGTGGCAACACAAAACAAAACAAAAAACAGACAGACAAAAAAATATTAAACAAAAAGTCAAATCAATCAAGAAAGAAGGCATTCTCCCTGTCAACAGGACCATAAGGAATAACTGACTAGTTTTAATATCAGGAATAAATAGATTTTGTCACTGAATCCCTCATACCAGCCTTTTTTATTTTTCATTCTCTTTTTTTGGAGGGGCAGGAAGGGGTGCTTCTAGCCAAGTGTTATTCTTGGCTCTACTCAGGAATCTCTCCTGCTAGACTTAGGGGCTAATATGGAATGCTGGATAGTAAATCTGGGTCTGCCATGTGGATGAAAATTGCCTTTTGACTGTACTATTTCTCCAGACCTCCTTATATCTTCCCTTTAGAAAATGGACTTCAATGCCTCTTGAATTCGCAGCAATTTGGCAGTGATAGAGCCTTCAGGATTTCAATGACAACTTGTTTAGATCTTGTTTTAATTGTAACAATTAAGAGGATTTGTCATCAGCCTACTTTAGTATGTATAAAGTGGGGTGTTGAAGTGCTGACAGGGATTATTTTAAATAAACAATGAATATTAAATAAAATATTTTGAAAACTGAATCTTAAGTATCTTGTTTTAGTTTTGCCAGACTTAAAAACACTATTCTTTGTTCTTAATTTCATTTTATGGCAAATACATTTTTTGTATTTATATAATTTAGCAAATACTCCACTACACTTTAGTATGTTTTGACCAACAATAAGAGAGCAATAACCATCTTTAAACTATAAATACTGTCTTAATAGTATATTTAAGTGTGTCACTTAAATATAGTATACAAATTATGTAAATACAATGTACAAATTATACCTCCTTTTCATAAAATTTAAAAGATCATTTGTTTTTGAGATTTATATACAAAAGATAATAAAATATGTTTAATTTGTGGGAAGAAAAATATAACCTTTAGATATGTCTTATTAATAGAATTAACTTTATTTTTAAAATTTTTTTCAATTTATACCATGGTTATTTAGCTTATACTTTTTGCTCAACCATTATAATATAATTTCATGACTTAGCTTTAATATTCCAATTATATATGCTTATGTACATATATAAATGTGTATATATACTATTTGTCCATAAGCACACATATAAACATCAGCAAGATAGATATTATTGAATTGAGTTAAATAATATTAAGTCATATTGAGATAGAGAATAAATGCTGTTGGTCACTAATAAAAAATACCATATCTGGAAAAATTCCAAGTTGGACTTAATTGGTAAGTCATTATTGATAAGATAAAGTACAAATATTAACTCTTTATTTGAATGTTTCAAAGTATATCAATAATTATATTCATGTCTAAACTCTTTATCATTTCTCTGGTCCAAGTCATTATCACCTATATCTTAGATTATTTATTAAACCTCTTAAAATATCTCCTTTAGTTTAATTTGTTACTTCACTTTAAGGCTATGACTATATGTGCTAATTTGCCTTCAGTCATATGAAAAAAATCTTTGGTAGATTTGTCTAGTCTCATACCATATAACCTAAAGTGTAACTAAAACGAGTAGCAGTTAACTTGCTAAGCATAAGCAGAGCTAGGATCTGACCTCATAGTCAAGTGCCTGCATTCACAAAAGATATGCTACATAGTTTCCATGGGATATTATTGTTTTTTTAGGCCGCATTAAATTTGGAAATTGTGCCATAAATGTATATGTATGGGTTCAAGGGATAAAAATGTGTGTCAAAAAGGCAGCAACATGAATTTGGCATAATAGCTATAAATTAGAAATAGTAGTAGTATAACCTGATATTTGCAAGGTTGAGATTCATAAAACTTATGAACCTTAATTAAAATTCATGGATGCATGTGTCAAAAATTTATGGAAAGGAAATATATATTATTTGTCTTCTAGTTGAAGAGAAGAAAATCAAATAGATAATCAAATGAGCAATGGCTATTTATTTTGTGATTAGTAACATTTGCATCATCAAAAAACTCATAAAAATAGCTGAAAACAAAGATAAATTACTTGCTAGCTTCTATTCTCTATGAATCAAAGGACAGTTTTAGTTTTACATAGTCAAACTGACAGGTTGAAAATAATTAGTTGTTGGAAATCAAGAAAATATCAAGACACAGCTATTGGTACAGCAATTTTGCTATGTGAATGAAACATCATGTTTTATTCTGACTTAATTATTTTTTAATTCTGCAATTTTAGAAAAAAGAAACATAGTATTCTAATTGGAGATTAGTTAGCTATTTTTTTAAGATCCTCTTAGAAAGTAGTTATTATTATTCTCTTTTTCCAATGGACAAATGAAGGCATTAAAAATTTAAATAATTTTTATTTTTGATTTTTGGACCATTCCTGGCTGTGTTCAGGAGACCACGTGGATCTGTAGATCAGAATCAGAGTTTTCGTGGGCAAAACATAAGTTCAGCTTTCTTACATGGTGTCCCATTAAAAATCATAATTATACAAATATAGTAAGTGTGTAAGCCACTGAAAAAAATGAAATTTTTGTTTAAATTCAAGTTGTTTTATTTTTAATTTTTTAATAATTTTTTTTTTTTTTTTAGTTTTTGGGTCACACCCGGCAGTGCTCAGGGGTTACTCCTGGCTGTCTGCTCAGAAATAACTCCTGGCAGGCACGGGGGACCATATGGGACACCAGGATTCGAACCAACCACCTTTGGTCCTGGATCGGCTGCTTGCAAGGCAAACACCGCTGTGCTATCTCTCCGGGTCCCATTTTTTTAATAATTTTTATTTAAGCACAATAGTTACAAGTATGTTCGTAATTAGGTTTCAGCCATAAAATGTACACACACACACCTTCACCAGTGCAACTTTTCCACCACAATTGTCCCTCATTTCATATGTTGAAGGTACACTAAAGGAATTCAAAGTCAACAGGGCCAGGGATTCAAGGCAAGGACTACAGGATGCATTACTGCTTGTACCCTGTAGAGCCATGGAAGTCATAGATGCTTTCAATAGCACACTCAGAAGTGTTCAAGGGAGTCCAGGGCTGGTATTGGTGATTTTTAGGTATATGTCTTGCTCTCCTGTTCATTAGACCTTCAACTAGCATATTTTTAGTTTACGTTGTACAAGGTGCTAGATTTGGATCTAGAAATCAAACAAGGCACTTCCTTTTCTCCTTTAGTGCATACACTGGGGGGTCAGGTGTGTTCACACCTGGCATTCTTCAGGGAATACTAGCTCTGTGCTCAGAAATCTCTCCTGGCAGGCATGGGGGACCATATGGGATGCCGGGATTCAAACCACTGTCCCTCCTGGATTGGCTGCGTGCAAGGCAAATGCCCTACTGCTATGCTATCTCTCTGGCCCCAAGTGCATACATTTATTTGGAGGAAAATATATTATTCCAAACTTCATATTGCTACACATACTACAAAAATAAATATAGTGTTAGAGGGTAAAATACCAGGTTTGCAAAGAAGGACAAAAACAGTTTGATAACACTTAGAATAACTGCATGAGGGAATGAAATGTGTGGGGTTTTTTTTAGGAATTTTGGGCCACACCTGGCAGTGCCCAGGTTTTACTAATGGCTTCCTTGGTCAGAAATTACCCTTGACTGGCTTGGTGGACCATATAGAATGCCAGATTATATCCAGGTCTGCAGCACATAAAGAAAATGCACTTCTTGCTGTGCTATCATCTGGCACTGGTAATGAAATGGTTTAAGTGAGATTTGTCTAGAACATACTTGGCCAGATTACAGTGAGAAGAAAAAAAATAGAATAGAGTAGGAGAAAGACAAATCTGTTATAATGGGGAGACTGACCAAGAGAACTCAGTTGCATTGGTAGTGTTAAGGAAGGACAGAACTAAATACCCAAAAGGAGTAAAAGAAAATTAAATCAATGATACCCAAACTACCAAACTTAAAACACTGCCCAGGATGATGGCAGGTTGTGGGGGTAGGCAGTATGGGATGACTCTGGGATCACTGCTGGAGGGAAGTTGACACTTGTGGTAGGATTGGTGCTGAAACATCATATCATATGTCTAAAACTTGAATAACTATCATAACTTTGTAAATAGCGATGCCTATCTAAACTTAATTAAAAATAGAATTAAATGGGTCAAAATACCTGGTTTGAGGCACTTTGAATATGCTCATTTGGAGAGATGTCTTTGGTATGATCCTTTTACCTGGATTGAAAGTATGGAAAAGAAGCAGTCAGGTGAAGGACTGATAGAATTTTATTCTATGTAAAAGAAAAGTGTCTGCTGAGTCAGTTCTTTGAAAATTTTCACAATACAGAATTTTACAATTTCTAACAAATGACAGAGAAACAATATGACTATTTATTGACATGGAGAGAGAATCAGCTAAGGTTTTTCCAATTGTGTTATATTCACAATCAAAAAACATTTAAGTATTTAAGAAGACAAATAAAATTAAAAAGACTAGAATTTCCATCTATTTGCAACTGACAAATAGATGTTGGAGACAGATATGCTGAAAATTATTATAGAAAATGAATGTCAATGTCTTATTAATGGAATGAATGTAAATGATAAAAGAAAAAAATAATGATAAGTTCTGGATTTAAGTTGCGGTGGTAGTGGTGTTTGAAATGAAAACCTGTGTGAAGAGTGTTGGTAGCATGTGTCTAAAATTTTTTTCTAAATGTGTCTGGAAAAATCAAAGCAGCAATCTGTCTGAGACATTATTCTAATTTTGACAGTCTTTAAGACATTGAAAAGGAGATGTCACATAGATATCTGGAAAATCAAGTCTGGGTCCCAGAGGATCTAGACTGAGATACACTTAGGCAAACACATGTATACAGATCCTAAATGCACATGAAATAGGTAGCCAAAAATATATATGTTTTCCAAGAGCTGATACTTTTAAAAAGACCTGGTGAAATGACTGCTTACAATGTAGAATTATTATATCTTCATAATGTTTAAAATATAAAAATGACACAAAACTGATTCTTCCACAGAGCTTCCTACAAAAACAAATTTCCCTTTACTTTGAAGAAGTCATATATGCTAAGCTGATACAAAGGAGCCCTTATTTATTTAATAGGTGCCACCTCCTATAAATAAACATTGATACCCCTGGTCCTTGGGCACTGTTAGGGACCCTGGCCTTGCTAGTAATTAACAGATCACTTTATCTGTCATCCCAGCATTGAAGAACCTATAGGCCTACTCATACATGTCATGTATAGCTGGAAGTAGCTTCCTGGACTTTCCCAGAGTCTAAATTTCAGGAAATATGGGCAACAGAAAAGAATTGATAATTTAAAATTATGGATAAATATATAATATGGTAGATTCTTTTCTACAAAGAATTTTAGTTATAGATCAGGGGATGTACTTGCATAAATTCACCCACTTATAACCAATATTTAATACCAGATATCCATTAAACAACAGTTACTTTGGTATAAAAAAAACACTTCAATAATGCTACATGAAGTAATTTTATCTTATTCTAATGCTTCAGTACCAAATATACCAAACTCTTCCTAATTAGTATCTTTTTCCAAATATTAGCATTCTAGTACTGAATTACACTGTTCATCAGATGTTTTGATTGAACCATATGAGATCTAACAATTTTGATTCACATGCTTCTCATAAAATATTACTGTAGAGTATTTTTATGACAAATGTTTTATTGCACCTACTCTAATCCCCAGATTTGGCAATGTGGAGGCTCATTGGAGATTGTGACCTGTTCACATGTTGGTCATGTTTTTCGGAAGGCAACTCCTTATACTTTCCCGGGTGGCACTGGTCATGTCATCAATAAGAACAATAGAAGATTGGCAGAAGTTTGGATGGATGAATTTAAAGATTTCTTCTACATCATCTCTCCAGGTAAATAAATCTGAAATTTTCTTCTTCTGTAGAAGGAAATAAAAATGTAAATATAATGAAAATGCCTTTTATTATTTCTGCAGCTTTACTAATTGAAATAAAATGTTGATTACTATAAGATATATACGATCCTGAGCAAGTAGAGTACTTACAGATTCAGAGCATTCATGAGCAACTGCAGGGAGATAACTAGATTTATTTTAGGTGTGAGTGGAATATTTATAATGAGCCTCTACCAAACATATTAGAAATAAGTAGGGAGTAAACTCTGTAGTTAGGGGACTATGAGAGAGCAGGCTGTGTGTTCTGTGCATTTAGCTACAGATTGCAAAAATTGCAGAAAGCAGAATTTGAGAAAGCTTTTCTGTGAAGTCAGTTTTGGACTTAAAAGTAAAAGATTATATGACTTTAGTGCCTAATATTCCCTTTGGGGGGGCACAAACACTATACTAGAAAAAGAAACAAGTGGTATACACAGATATTCAGTTTTAATTTATTTATATATATCATCCTGACCTAAGAAATATTTTTATATTTAAAGAGATGTTTCTACTGCTTAATTTTTATAAATATCTCTAAATGAAAAAGAATGCATAACTACAAATATATTCTGGATGCTATGGAAATAAAGACTAATTAAATACTAAATACCTTACTGAAAACTATGCTAAAAAGCATACTATGAAAAAATAAATAGCTTTCTTTAGTTAAGGGGATAGATACAGAAGTAGAGGTTAATACAAATTATCATTAGATGGTGAAATTAGAAGCAGTTTTGATATTTACTTATACCTTTCCATGGTTCCAGTATTCTTGTTGAAATAATATTTAATGGCCTTAATTGGCTTAAGTAAATCTTAATAAAATATTGCAATTTTGAAAATAAAGATATAAGATAAAACATTATATTAGTTGATATAAATTTAAATGGTTTTCTGAATTGTTGCAGCAGGCATATTGCTTATTTCCAAAAACTTTGGAGGTTTTAAAAAGGTTTTTAATTGAGTCAATGTAAGATACAGTTACAAAGTCATTCATGATTGAGTTTGTGTCATACAATGTCTCTATCCTTCATCAGTACACATTTTCTGTCACCAATACCTGTGTTTTCCTCCTATCCCACCCCCACCAATCTGCTTCTATGACAGACATATCTCTCTGTCTCTCTCTTCTGCGTTTGTCTCTCTCTTCTCTCTATCTCCCCTCTCTGAGACTCTCTCCCCGGTCTCTGCCTCTCCTATCTCTTTCTCTTTCCTCTCTGTCTCTGTCATTCTGTCTCTCTCTGTCTCTTTTTCCTCTCTCTTTCTCACCCCTGTCTCCTTTTAGGCATTATGGTCTTCAGTACTATTACTGAAAGTATATCATGCATATCAATTTGCCTTCTTTCAGCTTGCAGTTCTTATCCAAAGTGATCATTTCCAACTATCATCTATCATTGTCATAGTGGCTTCATCTCTTTCCTAACAGCAACCCTTCTCCTTTGGGGCAAGCTTCCTACTGTGGACCAGTCCTCCTGGACCTTGTTTTTATTGCTTTGTTTATGATTATCACATTCTTATTTTTTAAATATCCCACAAATGAGTATGATTATTCTGTCTGTCCTAATTCATTTTACTTCACATGATACTCTCCATGTGCTCTATATATGAATAAAGTTCATGACTTCATTTTTCCTTACAACTGTGTAGTATCCCACTGTGTAGATGTACCAGTTTCTTTTTCCACTCATCTATTGTCTGCCCCTTGGTTGTTTTTAGATTCCAGTTTTTGTAAATAGTGCTGTAATTACTATAGAACATATGCCCTTTCAGCCTTGTGTTTATGTGCCCTTAGACAATATTCTCTGGAGCGATATTGCTGGGTTTATGGAGTCTCAAGTTCTAGTTTTTTGAGTGAGATATTAATAATTGAATTAAATGAGACATTTTGAGGAAACAAGAAGAGGAGATAGGGATTGTTTTAAAGATCTCAAATTTAGACAAATATATTAAAATATAAGCTTATTAAAACAGTAATTAGTTATTCTGATAAAATAATTTATAACATTCTATTGGAAGTCTGTGTCTATTTTTGTAGTTTATGTACAATATCAATATGTAAATGGTCATCAACGTGATTAAACATATGCACCATGACAACAACAACCCATAACTACATTATCTCTTCCATAAAATATCTAACAGATTTTTTTCAAAAATAGGATTAGGTTCTAACTGATTTATTCTAATATCTGAATGTGTGTGTGTGTGAAAATCTAAAATATTAACAGAAGAAATAAGTGATATGACTTTTCTTGCAATTTTCGGCATTATCCTTTAGAGTAAAATGAGTATGACATGTTTAATTGTGTGGTTAGGAAAATAACTTTTTCACACATTTTTAAGTGTCTTCTATGTCAAAAGCTTTTACTAGGAACACTATTTCATGCACAGATGTATTTCCCTCTTCAGTGATGATCCAGTCCAGATGTTCATAGAGTTCAGTTCAGCATGAGCATGTAAAATTCACAGAAAGGCAGTGACATTTATATAACCTTTTCATTTTCTTTTGATCATTCTTCTTGAATTCAAATAATTAGTGTAGAAATATAGGATTTCAAATAGGAAGAAAAGAATCATTGGTTAGCAAAGGTGTTACTTATGATAATATATAACAACACAATCCAAGAATGTAAGTAATTGAAAATAATTATAACCAGAATTAACCAATTTACTTTTGATGAATACTATTTTTAAAATGTTATGTGCTACTCTTTAGTATAATATATATTGAAGACAGGGAAATGGTAAAACATTTTTCAAGCTATAATGAATGACAAGCTTTGGACTAGAGAATAAAAATAAAAATAATTGCTACCTGGAACTAATAATGATTTTACTCAAAAGAACTGTTAATATATACTGGGAAATGTTTTCTGATATTAAAATAAATTTATGTGGAATGTTGTTCTTTTAAAATAGTCTAATTTAAATCCACAGGTATATTTTGGAGAGAGGGAAAAAATAGGGATATGCTGAAAATACGTCAGAACTTTCTAGGGAACCTTTTTACTTATGTATTAGTAAAATAGTATTGCTGAGACCCACCTGCCTGTAGTGGAAAAAAAAGAAAATTCAAAAAAAACAAAAACAAAAACAAAAAAAACAACAAAAAACGAAATTGCTTCCCAGTGGTCTAGAAAGTAGGAAAGTAAGTTAGAAACTAGAGATTTATGCCTAAAAATAAAATAACCAGAACATATAAAGTATTGAGGTAGTTATGGGTTCTGATGCTTCTATGCTTAGAGTCTTTAATTTTACATTGAAGAACTATTTTTAATTAACAGTTGTGTTTTAATCAATAGACAATGGTATTGTCAATTATGATTAAAGTCAAATTTGTATTTTTTGTTACCTAGAATTATTGAGTTTCTATTGTACATTTTCTTTGGGTGATGAAAAAGATGTAAAAAGGGAAATTACTGTGAGCTGTGGAGCTGAGGCTTTAGGGATGTTTTCGTACACATTTACACTTTTAATCTTTTACTATAATGGATACAAATACATAATTACAAAAACTCTAAACTTTTAATTCTTTATAAATTGTTTTAATTTCAACAAAGATTATTGTCATCATCATTATATCTACAAATTCCTGCATATATGCTCATTTAAGATAATTTATGAGGCAAATTTTCTATTTTGGTCCACAGCATTTATTACCAAATCTACTATTTCCCACTCATGTAGTAAATCCAAAAATATGCTAAGTAATTAGCATTTATAAAGTAAATTTTGACCACTTTGCTTCCTTCCAATATGCTTTACTACATACTTTTTACCTTCTCTATTATTTGGTTTGAATTAGCTGGCTATTATGTATCAGTATTTTACCCCCTTGCCATTTTGATAGCATGGCCAATCCATTTTTACTACATGCTATTTTGATTTAATTGTATTGTATTTCCCAAGTATTTTCAAGAACTTGAATTTTAGTACTCAGAAACTTTCCTGTAACTTTGTAGTTCTTGAAAAAATATATAATTCTTAAATATAATAAATAAATTGAATGAATATTTTCAGGAGTTTACTTTGTTTCTTGGTTTCTACTGAATGGAATGTCTAATCTACACAAAAAAAAAATTCTGAAGAGATTATACAGTGGCCTTGCCGTATACACAGTAGTGCCAGATTCAATCCAATGACCTCTTTGCACTACCAGAAGTGATTTTGGTGTACACAGTGGAGTGATAATACAATGGCCTTGCCTTGTACACCATGGTGCCAGGTTCAATTCCTTATGGCCCCCTTGGCACTATCAGAAGTGATTCTTGAGTGCAGAGCCAGGAATTATCCCTGAGCATTGTCAATGTGGTTAAAAAAAAAAGTTGGCAACACTATGAAAGTTCTTGTTCAGTTCTCTGAATCAATCACTACTTAAGAACTAGTTAAAAACACTGACATTTAAGAGGTGAATGATCCTCTTTATATAGATGAAATATCTTTCTTCTGAGTTTTTATGGGGAAAAATGGTATCATTTGCTTTCCTGTATTCATATGTTCATACTATCTAGGACTAGTAGAGGATGAAATAATGGAGAGTACCAAGACTAAACAATAGTATAAACATTAGTAGAAAAAAAATTATCAGACTTAAATACCAAATCCAAAGCCAACGACAACAGAATCGATACCCAATTTATGACATACTAGACACAGAGGGGACCACTTATACTAGCAGCCTGGAGAGTAAAAGAGGGAGATATAGGATGCATGCTGGGAACGGGGTGGAGGGAGGAAAACATTGGTGGTGAGAATGCCCCTGATTCAATATCACTATGTACCTAAAATATTACTGTGAAAGATTTGTAATCTACTTTGATTAAAATTTAAAAAAGGAAAAATAAATTAGAAATAAAAAAGATAAAAAGGTTGAACATGAACATTTAAGTAGACAATATTCATTAATTATGCTAAAGAATTGTATTAAGAATATAAGTATTATATTAAAGAAAATTCTTTAATTTTAAAATAGGAGCCTCCAAAATCAAGTAAAATTATTTTGCATCTGTTGATTTTAATTTTCATTATGACCCACTAATATAAATTTAAAATTATAAGCACCAATTCTTTTGTTTCTTTCATAGTATTTACTATATGTCTTAATTGATTTGACCTTTGCACAGAAGCCATTAGCCATATTGATGAGTTGCTAAATACAATACATGTTTTTAAATGAGTTTATGAGTGAGGACTTGTAATACTTTGAAGAAATACTGATGATTTTCAACACTTGTTTAGTTCACTTTTAGTACTGTCTTTTAAAGAATGCAAATACTATAGCATCATCGATTTTTAAAGCCCTCTTGGCTCTTTAAACCTGAGGCAGTTTTCGCTGGTAATTGGGCTGTTTCAGTTTGAGCCCATTTGATTGACCTAGAAACTCCTTTGAAATGAAGTGATGTAAGCAGAAATCACTGTTCACAGAACACCCCATTATAAAAGCAACATTTCCCCCCTTTTGGCCACAGGAAAAAGCTTAAAAAAAAACTCTAAGATAGAGTATAGGCGTAATACTAACCAGATATTTGAAATTCTGGCCATTCTATGAACATTGATTTTCTTTCTTTGGGGAGGTAGATTTCTGTGTGTCAATTGACAAGGTGATTTGAACAGCTGTCCTTGTATAACCTCCAGTGCTTTTTCTTCTTCTTAATGGACAGCTTGATTTTGAGCAGAAACAAATTGATAATAAAGTTTAAAGACTCCCCAAATCTACCTTTCATGGTATTTATCTGAAACAGGAGACAGTAGATTTCGCTTTGGCACTATTTTATTCTGATCTGTATTCCATCTAAATAGAAATCATTTAGAGAAAGATCCTTGAACTTATGTTTGAAGGTTAACTCTATTTGTTGACAGAGTCTTGACCTTTTTAAAATGCTTTAGAAAAATCAGCTCATCAAAGGTAACCTTTATTAGCTACATATTTGGAAAAATAAGGTCTATATTCATTTTTACATTTTTATCTGTATAATACAAATATTTTAGCATACTTATTTTTAGATACAAATTTAATAACCAGACTTTTGAGTGTGGGGCTTAATTTATGCTGTAAGTCATAAAAATGTGGTTCCAGGCTGATTTTATAAGCTTTTGATGTTTCTTGTAAAATGTACAGCATGCATTTTTTTAATAATCCAGAAATATCAGCTTTTGGTTGGATTAACATGAACTCATCTGAAAAGAGAACAGCATTTCTGAAAGCAAACTACATTTGTATTAGTGAATTTTGAATTTATTATTTAATAAATACTTTAGAAGCACAGCCATGATTATGGAAAAGAAAATCTAAATCATTTTTAATTCTATTATAATAACTTATAATTTATCTATGCAACACCTTGAAATGCTAAATGTTGAAATATGGAATAAATATGAACTATAGTTAGTATCATTGTTGCAGTGGACAGGTAGCTACTTTGCAATGGTCAATCAAAAAAAATTTTAATTCTTTTATTTGAGACATCAGGTCATTTTTTATTATTGGTATTTTTAGTGTTATTTATGAACATTTATTTGCACACTTCTCTACTCGTCAACCTTTCTACTGGCTTTATTATACATGTAGTTATTTTTCTGTATCTGTACTACTTCAACACAGAGAAGAGAGAAGATGCTGTCTTTCAAATTAAAACTGACAACACGGGCAGTGGAAGAGCAATTAAGCCTAACCTTCAATCTATTATAAGCATGTTGCCTTAACTGAAATTTTAAAACTAAGAAAAGCAAAAATTGGCTGTATTTGCCTTTAATAAGTTAAATCTACATTATCACATTTCAGTAGTTTAAATGGAAGATAAAAATAATTTTAGTTTCCTATTTTAGAACTAATCAGCCATGATAATGTAATTAAATACAAATCTACCAAAACAAACAAACAAACAAACAAACAAAATGTCCATAGCATGTAAAGTACAGACTACTAAGAACAGAAAGAGAGGGCCAGAAATATAGTAGTGGAAAAAAGTTTAATTTGAACAGAAAAGATCTGGGTTCTGTCCCTGATACAATGTTTTTAAATATTTTATAAAGTCCATGATATGAAGTTTACCATAAAGAATGGTGAGTGTAGTCAGGGAAATAACTACGCTAACAATTACTATGACAATGATAATGAGGGAGAGAAATAGAATGCCTATCTAAAAGGCAGGTGGGGGAGGAGGAAAATGAGGGACATTAGTAGCAGCAAAATTGCACTGGTGAAGAAGGATTGTACATTTTATGACTGAAACATGTCTATAACTATGGTACTTTATTAAAAATTTAATTTTTAAAAAATAATTTCCTTCTACTGAACTGTGTAAAATATTTCTTTTCTTTTTTTCTTTTCTTCTTTGTTTAGTTAGTTATTTTAATTTACAGACTCAGATAAGTTATTACATTTATTTTTACATATTATTTTTACATATTGTTATATTTAATTTTACATACTATTTTACATATGATTACACTTCAATTTTTACATATTATTACATTTTCTTTTTTTTATTTTCTTTTTTGTTTAGTTAGCTAGTATAATTTACAGACTCAAATATGTTTTTTTTATTTCCATATTATTACATGTGGCAGAGGCAACTGATATGTTTCAATTACCACTAACGTAGCCCTTTTTTTTAAATTTTCATTGTGACCAATGTGAATTCCAAGTCTTTCATAGTTATATTTAAGGTACATAATGAGAGTGAATTAAGGCCATTCTCATTGTCCTCCCTTTGCCCCTGTTTCCAGCATGCATCCCATGCCTCCCTCCTTTGCCCCCTGGACTGCTAGTGTCATAGGTCCCTTTTGTATATAACTTGTAGATTGGGTATCTTGTGAATCACTGTGCTTTTTTGTTTTGTTTTGTTTTATAATTTATAATTTTTAAAATATTTTATTTAAACACCTTGATTACAAACATAATTGTAGTTGGGTTTCAGTCATGTAAAGAACACCTCCCCATCACCAGTTAATGTAGTTCTTTTTACCTAAATGTTTACCCTGTGATATAGACATGAACATGAGTCCTTCAGATCTTTTCCTGTTTATTGACATACAATATACATAGATATAGAATATACAGTAGGTATTATTTTGACAGGTCCTGCAGTGTTTTAATTGTAATTTCCATAGGATTACACCATTACATTTTTCAATTAAATATTTTTGTGTTTAGATGTATCCAAATTTGTTTGATTTTTGACATGCATTTATCAGGTTTCATTTTATAAAAAATTTTAGAAATATTCTTATAATAGCTATTTTATAAACCTGAATGAATCTTTCTGAAAATTGTAGTAAGAGAATTTGTTGAAGTTATAAATCCGGAAATTTTATAATATTTTACAAGGTTGTAAATCAAAATATGACAGTAAAACTTGTTTAAAATTTAAAAATACAATAAAATCAATTTATCAATATAAATAAATAAAATATTGGTTGCAGATTGCCAGAATTAAGGTTGACCCTGTATTCATTTACCTTTGAGTCTTAAACCATTCTGTCCTTGGTTTTCTTACTGAAAAATATTAAATATAATTATAAAAATGACTTAGACATAAATTTTAGAAATTCAACTAAAAATTATAGTATTTGAAACAATGTCTGCAGGTATCAAATATTTCATTTTTATAAAATTTCTTTGCTATTAGGCAAGCATACTCATAGAAATAGATTTATTTGATCAGTAAAGACATGTTTTCTGGTTCATATTATTAAAACATACACCTAACTAGGCATTAATCACTATCACTCCCACCAAAAATATTTGTTTTTAATTTGTTTTTGTATTGAACCCAGGACTTCTTACATCGCGGGCAAGTGCTCTTCCATTGAGCCAATATTCCACCAAAATAGTATTTCAGCATTTATATATACTGTGAGCATGCTACATTTTATTCTATATTTTGTTCCTCTGTATATTTCCATATATGAATATATGAATATACAATGTCATGTTTCTAACATTCTATGGTTATTAACATGTTATGAAGTTTTTATTATTTGAATCTATTGTTTTCATTAATATCTTTTGTACAGTTTACTATCAGAATTTTTGTGTCCTTTGTTATGATTTTTTGTAGTATTTTATATTCTGATAATTGACTTTTGTCTTAAGTATACATTGCAGGACTTTTCTCACAAATAAATATTTATAAATACATTTAACTAATTGTTAAAGGGAAGTTTATCTTGTCATGATTTTTTTCACTAAAATTGTCAAACTATTAAAATTAGAAATTTCAAAATCTGATTAGTGCTATTTAGAAAGAACACTTTTGTAAGTGCGGTTTTTTTTTTTTTTTATAATTAGGGAATGACAGAGTTTCTGTTAGCTGAAATAGTATTAAATGTTAATCAGTCATGACTGAAGCACACAGAGACTTTTTGACATGCCAGCTATAAACTTGTCACATATTCTTCAAAGTACCACAATTTCATTATATGACTTTAGCATACCGAAAACTGAAAAGCCTTAGATTATGTATCCATTTACATTAGTTTTAAACCCTAAATCTTGACTTTCTCTCCAAACCCAGGTTTTCCTATACCATGTATCTCATTTGCTTTTCTCTATTTCTACTTTTTCTGTACTTGCCTATTTCCATTTTGGAAAAGGCTCTTTTTATCACAAACTTCCTCTTTTATCTCCCCCTCATTCCTTTCTAATCAAGTTTTATGTAATTAAAACTACCTTGCTCCACTATTTTTTTAAAAAACACCACTAATCCTGAACTAAAATGAATGGACCACTATACAATAATTTACATAGTCATTGGTGGCCAATGTAAAAGTAAAAATATCCCATTTCTGACTTTGAGTACTTTCAAGATAAATCTCCAGAACTTTGTGTTCTTGTGACTCTTTTTTTGCCTATATTTCTATTATATTTATTTTTTTTATTATTTTAAAGAGCTATTTTAATGAATATGAAATTAATTGAGTTTAATTATGAAATTATATATACAGATTTTTTTTAGCAAAGAACATAATCAAGGATATCTTTTTACAGACATTAAAAAATGTGGTCTTTTCTAGATACAAATGCACTAACCTTACCAAATGTGCAAATTTGAGGATTTTACATAATCCTTTGCAAACAAAACTAAATAAAAAAAATAAGCATTTCACCACACAGTTCCCTATGACATATAATCTTTCAATCTTTTTGTTGTGTGGACCACATATGGTGACAATGTTTGAGGATCCTTAGGTCATTTCACTTGGGGGATCAAACTTAGGAACTCACATGTAAAAGGTATGTGCTGTATTACTTTGAGATATATCTTCAGCCCAGATATTAAACTCATAATAGAATATTTAGGTTCTTAACAAGTCAGAGTCTCATGTAAGTAGTTTCTTTATCCTATTAATATAATTTTCCAGAAAAAATAAAATTCTTTTTTATGTACTAATCATCTTTATTTTGTAGAGTCCATGCACTGAACATAGATAGCTTTTGAGCAAGAATTTATTATGAAAAAAGCTGAATAATTAATATAGACCAAGATAAATAGGTACATGAAGCAGAAAAGGTAAAGGCTTTGCCATAAGAAAGACTGGGTAGGGCACTTGGCTCGTCTGCAGTCAAGCTTTATGGGATTGTGTGCTTGATACCTAAGCTCCACCATGATTGATCTCTTAATACAGAGCTAGGAATATGCTGTGAACATTGCCTGATGTGATCCTAAAACAAATAAACAAAACTGCAACAGAAATATCATTAAAAGGTAAACTTCATGTTTTACACATAAACTTTGCTTCCTATTTTATTAGAAGCAGCATAAGGAAGGAGTAATTACTAATAGGAAATTGATAATGCCAAAAAGAAGATGGCCTTATAATTGAATATTGGGTCTGAGTCTGTTAATGGAAAAGCTCTACCGTAGACCATGTATACACATACACATTAACACCATGTGAGTGAGATATTAATTCTATATTAATTGCCTAGAAATTTCCCTCTCTAATTGTGGTAACTAAAATTAAGTTATTATATTTTTTAAAAGACCCAAAATAAAACTTATTCTTTTCTGATGAATTTGGTGCAGCAAATACATTTTAAACTATATAGGATGTTACTTTGAAAACTTAAAGTTTATTCTAAACTCTGATAAAATGCACTAACCAGTTAAACCTAATTTATCTGATAGAGAATAAGATAAACAAAATTATGGTAATGGTTTTGTGATTACTGAAATTTTTTTATTCATTTAGTAACTGTCAGTACTAAGTAAATTCCTATATGACATCATTTAATATTTTTAGCTTTTTTGATAATATTATAGGACAACATGAATTTAAAGTATGAAAAATGGGATCAACTTGCAAATCTATTTAACAGTAATTAGGAAATAGTATGTCATAATTTAATTGTATTTTCAACAAATAATTTCATAAGGAACATAGAAAACAAATTATTAGTAAGTATTATAAATAAAGCAATATTAATAATCGAATATATTATTATATAAATTTGTTTAATTAATTGTTGACTAATTAATAGTCAACTATATTTATGTAATTAAGTATAACTATATAGGAGCCGGAGAGATAGCATGGTGGTAAGGTGTTTACCTTGCATGCAGAAGGCCGGTGGTTTGAATCCTGGCATCCCATATTGTCCCTCATCCCTGCCAGGAGAAATTTCTGAGCATAAAACCAGGAGTAACCCCTGAGCCCTGCCAGGTGTACCCCCCCCAAAAAAAAGTATAACTATATATACATATATATGGCCATTAATATATAATCATAGAAGAGAGAGGGGCTATGGGAAAGTTAAAAGAAGACTCAGTATTTCTACTAAATAGGATTAAAGGAAAGCATGAATGTCTGTACAGATATGAAAGATAATAAATTACTCAAAAACAATAAGTTCTATATAAGAGAGCATTACAGAGTTAATATGTATTTATTTACAGTGCAATGAACTTCTTGACTTTACAAGTATTCAGACAGTAGAAGTATGTCTTTAGCGATTCTTTAATGATGATTGAATCATTGTGGATCTGATTTCTTGCCAAACTGATCAAAATGTATAATCTTAACAAGAATTCAATGAGTAAAAATATATTTATCCTGGTAGCCTTTGGGTTAAAATTTAAATGCAATAAATTTCAGCTCAACATAAGAAAATTTCTAAGCATTTTCTCACTCGTGGAACAAAGAGCACTTGTTTGATCCAGACAATAATGGTTTATGCTTATTACGTGGAGAAAAGTCTTAATAGCATATCCTTTTACTCATAGTACTATCCTGATTTAAGTATTGTGTATGTTGTACTTGAATTGAGTGCTACTAGGAGCAAAGTAAACTAACAGAGATAGCAATTATCCTGGCACTTCATGGGAAATAGACTTCTGTTCAAGTAGTCAGTCTTATGCTAAAGAACTCTATAACTTGCAAGTGATGTACAATCAAATAATGTCTCTTATTTAATGAATAAGACACCAAACATAGTTTCTTTCTTAAAATTCTATCTACAAAGATAATTAACTTCTGTTTCATTTCATCATCTTAGATTGTGACTGAAAATTGCCACCATTATAATAATGATAATATTATGTAATACATAACATTCTCAACTTTATAATAATGATAATAAAAGTTCTAAATTTCTTAATTTTTTGTTTCACAATATCTCCAAACATTTCTACATTTCTTCTTTTCAATTTTTAATACTTAATTTAAATATTTTCCCTTTTCAACTTTTCATACTTAATGAATATTACATTACAATTTAGTCAGTAGTTATTTCGCAAGAAGGAAGTAGTGGGTTAGCAATTTTATATTTAGCCATAATATGTGGTAAATTCAAAAGACTGGAAGTTACTCAATTAAAATAAGATCTGAAAAATAATTGATAAAATTCCAAGACTGGTGAATTCAGATTTCAGGAGTCACAAAATGTTTAAAAATGCTCCATATGTCTATGCTTCAAATATATGTTAGAATATGCAAAATTGTGTATTTAAATGTATGATATTTAAATTTACATATGTAATGTATGGGGATTAACAAAGAGGAATTATGTAAACTTAAGAAGTCAGAAATATATAAATATATCTAAGAAAATATTTGAACAGTAAATGCATTTTTTTATCGCTTCTCGGCCTTTTGGCTAAGATCAAGTGTAGTAAATGCATTTTTTTTCATTTGAAAATATAAGAAAATGAATAATAGCATTAAATCTGTATAATGCCTTGGGGAGTATTGCCATTTTGATGATGTTAATCCTGCCAATCCACGAGCAGGGTATGCGTTTCCATTTCCGTGTGTCCTCTCTTATTTCTTGGAGCAGAGTTTTATAGTTTTCTTTGTATAGGTCCTTCACATTTTTAGTCAAGTTGATTCCAAGATATTTGAGTTTGTGTGGCACTATTGTGAATGGGGTTGTTTTCTTAATGTCCATTTCTTCCTTATTACTATTGGTGTATAGAAAGGCCATTGATTTTTGTGTGTTAATTTTGTAGCCTGCCACCTTGCTATATGAGTCAATTGTTTCTAGAAGCTTTTTGGTAGAGTCTTTAGGGTTTTCTAAGTAGAGTATCATGTCATCTACAAACAGTGAGAGCTTGACTTCTTCCTTTCCTATCTGGATTCCCTTGATATCTTTTTCTTGCCTAATCGCTATAGCAAGTACTTCCAGTGCTATGTTGAATAGGAGTAGTGAGAGAGGACAGCCTTGTCTTGTACCAGAATTTAGAGGAAAGGCTTTTAGTTTTTCTCCATTGAGGATAATATTTGCCATTGGCTTGTGGTAGATGGCTTCAACTAGATTGAGAAAGGTTCCTTCCATTCCCATCTTGCTGAGAGTTTGATCAAGAATGGGTGTTGGACCTTATCAAATGCTTTCTCTGCATCTATTGATATGATCATGTGGTTTTTATTTTTCTTGTTATTGATGTTGTGTATGATGTCGATAGATTTATGGATGTTAAACCAGCCTTGCATTCCTGGGATGAAACCTACTTGATCGTAGTGGATGATCTTCTTAATGAGGCATTGAATCCTATTTGCCAGGATTTTGTTGAGGATCTTTGCATCTGCATTCATCAGCGATATTGGTCTGTAATTTTCTTTTTTTGTAGCATCTCTGTCTGGTTTAGGTATCAAGGTGATGTTGGCTTCATAAAAGCTATTTGGAAGTGTTTCTGTTTGTTCAATTTCATGAAAGAGTCTTGCCAGGATTGGTAGTAGTTCCTCTTGGAAAGTTTGAAAGAATTCATTAGTGAATCCATCTGGGCCTGGGCTTTTGTTTTTGGGCAGACCTTTGATTACCGTTTTAATGTCATCAATGGTGATGGGGGTGTTTAGATATGCTACATCCTCTTCCTTCAAGCGTGGAAGATTATAAGAGTCCAAGAATTTATCCATTTCTTCCAGGTTCTCATTTTTAGAGATTAACAGATGGGAATATATTAAGCTGAGAAGCTTCTGCACCTCAAAGGAAATAGTGCCCAGGATACAAGAGCCACCCACTGAGTGGGAGAAACTATTCACCCAAGACCCATCAGATAAGGGGCTAATCTCCAAAATATACAAGGCACTGACAGAACTTTACAAGAAAAAAACATCTAATCCCATCAAAAAATGGGGAGAAGAAATGAACAGACACTTTGACAAAGAAGAAATACACATGGCCAAAAGACACATGAAAAAATGTTCCACATCACTAATCATCAGGGAGATGCAAATCAAAACAACGATGAGATACCACCTCACACCCCAGAGAATGGCACACATCACAAAGAATGAGAATAAACAGTGTTGGCGGGGATGTGGAGAGAAAGGAACTCTTATCCACTGCTGGTGGGAATGCTGTCTAGTTCAACCTTTATGGAAAGCGATATGGAGATTCCTCCAAAAACTGGAAATCGAGCTCCCATACGATCCAGCTATACCACTCCTAGGAATATACCCTAGGAACACAAAAATACAATACAAAAAACCCTTCCTTACACCTATATTCATTGCAGCTCTATTTACCATAGCAAGACTCTGGAAACAACCAAGATGCCCTTCAACAGATGAATGGCTAAAGAAACTGTGGTACATATACACAATGGAATATTATGCAGCTGTCAGGAGAGATGAAGTCATGAAATTTTCCTATACATGGATGTACATGAAATCTATTATGCTGAGTGAAATAAGTCAGAGAGAGAGAAAAACGCAGAATGGTCTCACTCATCTATGGGTTTTAAGAAAAATGAAAGACATTCTTGCAATAATAATTTTCAGACACAAAAGAGAAAAGAGCTGAAAGTTCCAGCTCACCACAGGAAGCTCACCACAAAGAGTGATGAGTTTAGTTAGAGAAATAACTACATTTTGAACTTTCCTAATAATGAAAATGTATGAGGGAAATGGAAAGCCTGTTTAGAGTACAGGCGGGGGTCGGGTGGGGAGGAGGGAGACTTGGGACATTGGTGATGGGAATGTTGCACTGGTGATGGGTGGTGTTCTTTACATGACTGAAACCCAAACACAATCATGTATGTAATCAATGTGTTTAAATAAAAAAAAAGAAAATGAATAATAGTACAAAATTTATACCAGTAACAATACTATCACTAAAAAACCCTATTTGAATGCTACTAGAAAAACTATGTTTTGTTGTTCAAGGTGATCTTCCTAAACAAGGGCTTTAATTTTAACTAAAATTTCTTTTAAAAATATTTATTCTACAGGGCCCGGAGAGATAGCACAGCGGCGTTTGCCTTGCAAGCAGCCGACCCAGGATCAAAGGTGGTTGGTTCGAATCCCGGTGTCCCATATGGTCCCCCGTGCCTGCCAGGAGCTATTTCTGAGCAGACAGCCAGGAGTAACCCCTGATCACCGCTGGGTGTGGCCCAAAAACAAAAACAAAAACAAAAACAAAAAATTTATTCTACAAATATCAGTTAAACTAAACATTATTTTCAATAGGATTTATTGAACTGGAAATTTAGCTATAGTAAGTTACTTGTACATTATTTTTATATATAGTAAAAACTTAAACTTTCTAAAATAAAGTATAAAATTTTCAATTTCTTGACTATACAGGGCCTAAAAGAAAAACTCTAGAAATACTAAGTAAAATGTTATTTATTTAAGGCTCCTTATAGCTCTATTATATTAAAATAAAAATAAGTATATATATTTATTACACATAAGACAAAAATATTTCTTTGGGAGGAGATTGTAAAAGAGTTAGGCAAGATATGTGTCCATGGGGTACACTCTGATAATACATCTGGTAGGATTTACATGAAGTTGACCTGGTTTCAATCCTCAGCATCCTATATTGCCCCCCAAGCAACACCAGGAGTAATTCCTTAAAACAGAACTATGAATAATTCCTGAACATCATTGGGTGTGGTCCCACAATAAAATAAAATAAAACATGATATGTGTTGAATTTTTATTAGAATTCTAGGAGCATATAAACTTGCAAGTATTTGGGTGTAGCCCTGGAGGACCCTATATACCTAGGAGTTGTCATGGTAGTAGCTGAACATAAAATCCAATGAGCACCACATCCTCAGATCCTACCTATAAACTACTCACCTGATTAACCAAGTATCACTGAAAAGGCCCCAATTCTCTGAGTTGTGGGGGGTCTAAATATATACCTATCTGAATTGTATGTTTTTCAGATTCACAATTAAGAGATACTACTTTAGTAACTTGATTTTTAAATATAGCTTACAGAAATACTAAATTTTTCTCTTAAATATGTTTGTAGAAAAACTCATATAAAACTTTCATTTTTTTATTTCTTTTCTTTTTCTTTAGTTTTAAGGACCACACCTGGTCATGTTCAGGGCTTGCTTTTGACTGTGCTCAGGGATTACTCCTGCAGAGGCTCTAAAACCATAAGGGGTACTTGGATCAAACTAGCATAGTTGTGTGTAAAACTAATTGCCTTACGTGCTACACTTTATCTCTAGGAAAAATTCTCATTTTCTGGTAAAGACAAGAGAATCTCTCATCTTATTTACAGAATTGGGCTAACAGAAGGAGGGATGGAGGAGACAGGTAGGACTCCCTGAGACATTGATGGAGGGAAGCTGATACTCAGGTGAAGAATGTGGTATTGTAGACGTGCAACCCTATCACTAACAGTACTATAAACTTTTGGTGTTTCAAATAAATATAAATAAATATAATGTAAAAAATGAAATTGTTGAATTTCTATCTTTATTAACCTTTATTTTCAGTTCCTTCATTAGTCTGTGGCCCATGATTGGTTTTCCACTAAATATATGTCTTTTTGTGTCAAAAAATAAAAAATAAAAAATAAAAAATCAATAAGTACAGTAGAATTAATATATAATCACAGTATTTTTGTCTACAAGTTTGGTGAACAAAGAAAAAAGCCCTTAATAGTTTTATTTCTTAGTATGTATCTAATAAAAGTCTAAAAGTACTTATAAAATATCAGAAATACACATAATCTGTTGCAAAGATCCATCTATATATTACCTATAGCAGATAACCATGACCTTCCTCTCTCCTGCCAATTAAATCCATGGCATCTTTTACAGTTCATATTCAATCAAGTCTCACATTCTGAAATGTTTCCTACTTCTGTTTTTTTTCCCTTTAATTTTTATATATATTTGTAAATATTTATTCAGCTTGATTATAAACATGATTGTAGTTGTGTTTCCGTCATACAAAGAACACCCCCCTTCACCAGTGCAATATTCCCATCACCAATGTCCCAGATTTCCCTCCTCCCCACCTATGTCAGTAACGTTGATGAAGGTGTAAATGTTCATATTATTTAGTAGAACACTATTACTGCACCATACTCCACTATTCTTCAGAGGGCCCTTTCATTTTGCTCAGGTTTCTCTTAGTAAACTCAGTTCTACCTTCGTAATTATTTTTAGAATTGGAGGGTTGGGGATCATTTGGTACATAACTAGTGCAGTGAATATTCTGGCCCTGTTCTCAGTGTTCACTCCTAGTGGTATTTAGGAAAAATGAGATTTTAAGAACTGAACCCATGAATAATCTCTCTGGCTACTCCCCTTAAAATCTGTTTGCTTTTATTGGACATTATCTATTCCCTTGATTTGTTTCTCATACTACATATATCTGAAAGTCACTTACTCTGTCATATTTCTTGCTGTGATTGATATCCATCACTTCCATCCATGTAGTACCAATGAAATACTTCATGTTTTTTTTTAATTGAGTAACATTTCTTTGTTTAAGAGAGCTTATCCCCTCACTTCTAAACTTGGGTTACTTACAGATCTTAGCACTTAAAAATAATGTTCCAATGAAACATAGGTGCACATTTATCTTCATGCATCAGTATTATTATATTCTAGGAATAGACACCTAGGAGAATTCTGCATAATGTTTTTTTGTAGAGGCAAAGCAAATTTATATTCTTTTTACCAGTGAATGAAAGATCCCTTTTCTCCACATCCCCATCACATGCATCTCTTTTGATATATGCCATTTTCACTCGTGCAAGGTGATCTCTCATTGATGTTTTGATTTGCACTTCACTTATAATAAATGATGCTAAACCTCTTAACCATCTGTATATCTTCCTTGGAAAAGTGCCTTGCCTGTTCAGCTCTTCTTTTATTGATGGGTATTTTTGTTAAGCTTTCTGAATTCATTATAGATTTTGAATATTAGCCTCTTAGAAAATATATGAAATACAAGTATTTTCTCTCATTCTATAATACTTACCTTCATAGTGAAAAGTTTTTCAATTTGATATAATTCCCAGAGCTTTTTAATTTAATTATTTTTGCTTCTGCTTTCAAATTGTTGGAGTCAAATACCAGAATACAATTCTGAAATTAATAGTAGGAAGTAAAACTATTTCTGCCTAAATTTTATTTGATTTTTTTTATTCATTTCAAGTTAGCTTTTGATCATTATATGAGACAGTGGTCCAATCTGATTATTTAGTATGTGACTACAAAAGAATGTGCCTAATTAATTGGTAAAAGAGCCTTTTTTTTCTACTTTATGGTCTTCCCTCTTTTATAATAAATAGAATTTCCATATATCTAAGGACTTTTTATATGTGGAATGAATGCTTATAATATTTGACGTTTTCTTTTTGTGTGACTTTTCAGTGTCCTTGCCAGGGCTGAGTTAGATTCCAAATAGTTCCACAACTACTGTTTGACAGATTTTTAAAATTCTGTTTTTAATTCTGACTGAGTCTGTATAGAGAATTCTTGGTTGGAAGCTTTTTTCATTCAATATTTTGTTTATGGCATTTTATTCTTTTCTGGACTGCTGAGTTTCCCTGCAGAAATATCTATGAATCTGATGCTGTTTTTAATGTGTATGATATTTTGTTTATGTCTTGGAACTGCAAGGCATCTGTCTCTGCCTTTAGATCTTGCCAATTTGACTGTAAAATGTCTAGGTGTAGCTTTCTTTGGGTTTTATCTGGTTTACATTTGAGCTTCCTGTATATATGCTCCCATCTTGCTCTGCAGGTTGAAGAAATTTTCTCCAATAATTTCATCAATGAGTCTTCTTCATTTTCTTTATCTTTTTTCTCTCCTGGAATTTCTGTGCTTCTGAAATTATTCTTTTAGGCATTGTCAATAATTTGTTCTATACTCTTTTCATTTTTTTCTCATTTTCTTTTTTATTTCCTTTTCTTGCTGTATTTTTTAGTGTATTTTCAAGTATACTAATTCTCTTCAGCTTCTAAGGCATACCTACTATGTTCATACATTATATTACATCTATTTTGATTTTGCTAATTTTTTTTCCCATCTAGCTCTCTTTAACTTTACTGATTCTTTGCTGTAACATCATTTTTAGATTATGGAAAAGTGAAATAATTGTTGTCCTGAAAGCTCCCTTAAGTAGAGTAAAGAGGTCTGATGTCAGCGGTGATTCTCCTTGATTTTTAATTTCTTCTGTAGGCATCTGTATATGAGGCATAAGTTCAGATCCCAAGATGTAGAATTCACTGGTGAGGTCAGAGTCGCTGGTGAGGTCGGATCTCAGGTGAATAGAGCACTCACAAAATTGCATGGACCAGTTATTTCAGAAAAGTAATTCTGTTTATTGTAGGTGGGAAATGAATATTTATATTAAGGAGGAGTAAG
The DNA here is from genome assembly GCF_024139225.1 of Suncus etruscus. NCBI lineage: Eukaryota > Metazoa > Chordata > Mammalia > Eulipotyphla > Soricidae > Suncus > Suncus etruscus. The sequence goes on from NC_064852.1 coordinate 52,117,993, forward strand.
ATGTGGACTCTGTATCAGCCAAATGGGTAGGATGAGAGAGGGGATTAAAACAGGGTGTGTGCTTCTGTGTTTAGGAAAGAGGGTAAAAGGATTAGGGAAAGCAGGGTGTGTGCTCTGGGTGTTAAAACAAGGAGTGTGCTTATATATTATATATTATATAATATAATATTATAATATATATTACATCTGAGCTACATCTGTTCTTTAAATTTTTCATTTTCATAGATGTTACAATCCCCATTAATGAGGGTCAGACTGATGCTTTTGTGTCCAGTTGATATTCTTTGGGTTTGTACTGGGAGTGAGCAGGTATCTGGAAAATCCTACAACTTTCCTCTCATTAAAGGAGTGCTTAGCTCCTATGTTTTAATGATGCTTTTGGAGTATAGCTGTTATGCATCCATGAAAGAAGCTGCACAATTATTCTTGGTGGTGGAGAAATATTACTTAAATAAAATAGATAAAAATCATTTATAAATTGCTATTTTGTTCACTATTGTCTTTTACTCAAGTATTTTTCAAAGTGAGTAGTCAGAATGTGTTATTGTTTATTATGGTTCTAAGTCTGTGTCAGTGCAGAAAAAAGTAATCACCCAACAGTAACTATAACAAGAACATGTCTAGTAGCTTATAAGTGTGTAGGTCTGGAGTTCTAATGGAGTTTTGGCAGAGTTCTGTAGGAACCTACCTATTATATTGACTAGTGATTCAGTGGCAATCATCTGGTACATACCTAATTTGAAAAGCCTCAGAAAACTTACTTTGAAGACCTTGCTATGATGGCTTGTGTCAGCCATCATATATAATGGCCAGCTAAAAATCTTACCTGCAATCTCTAGCTCAACTCTGGATACTAAATAGTTTTCAGTGAATTCAGCTACCTCTAGGAAAAATGGGCAAAACTGTAAAGATTTTTATAAGATGGTCTGGGAATTCCAGAAGATCATGTCAGCCATATTTACTTTCTTAATCAATCATTGAAGCAAACAGGATCAAGGAGAGATATTTTACATTCTATGTCTCTGAGGAAGGAGTAAAAAAATATTTGTTTGACTAATATAAAAATATTATTAAATAGCATCTTTCTTCCTCTGTACTTGATAAACATTCTAGTTAATTATATTTTTGCTTATTGCTATTGAAATTATGTTATGCTTTCTCTAATTTATTTTCCTTTATTTCTTTATCACTATCACAAGGAACCATCTTAATTTATTTTAATAACTACATTTTATGTCTTTTTTAAACTGTAGTTTAGGATTAACTTTTTTTGTTTTTTGGTATTTGGGGCAAACCTGGGTTACTCCTTGATCTGCACTCAGAAATCACTCCTGGCAGGCTCAGGGACCTTATGGGATACCCAGGATTGAACCTTAGTTGGCTGCATACAAGGCAAATGCCCTACCAGCTGTTCTATAGCTCCAGCCCCAGGATTAACATATTTTTATTAACATGAATATTATTTAGTTATATATCTTACTATTTTCTTTTTTATAACCCTTTTTATAGCATTGCAGTTTTTAAAAACATTTATAGTTTCTAAATATTTAACTATGGGGCTCTGCAAGATAGTATAGGAGATAAGGCACTTGCCTTAAATACAACTAATCCAGGTTTGAATAGGTACACAAAGCACTCACTAAAGTGATTTCTGATTACAAAATCAGCAATAAAACCAGAGCAGTACAGGTGTGCCCAATATCTTCAAAAATCCTCCAAAATAAAAAAAAATAAATGTACATTTATTTTGAATGCTAAAAAATACTCAATAGTGGAATCTACTGTATTTGATTACCACTCTCTATTAGTGACCAGAAGCAACTCACACTCACTTCCATTATTACTTATTTATTTCTTCTACAAAAAATATCATTTATTGTATGTTAATCACTGTTCTAAGTGATCCCTGAGTGCTGAGTCTAGGAATAATCAATGAGTATCACGAAGTGTGGCCCTGCACAAAAAAAAAAAAAACCTACTTGAATTTCATTTATAAAATTTCTGACTTTTGTTTTACACTTTCAAAGAGTTTTAAATATTTTGTATTAAAAGGTCTTCATCTTCATAATGTCTATTTTTATTTTCTATTGCTGTTTTATACTATCTTTAATATCTTATCTTTAATATGTATCAGTATATTATAAACTGATATATATTTAAATTATTATTTAGTTATTAACATTAAACTAATTACTATAAATTGATTAAATTATAATTTAATTTATTGGTTTAATATTAATTTAATATTATCTTTAACATATTAGTCTTATAAACTTTAAGTCATATGCAAGAGGCACAATTTTGTTTGCTAATTTTTTTTAAATAGGATCTAATCTATGTCCTTGGAAATCATAAAAAAATGCATGAAGGTTGTTTTTTTTTACATTGTTATAGAAATGACGCATTTTTGAGAAGCTTTTGCAAATACATTTGGCAAATGAATCTTTTATGTAACTCTGATCTGTTGAGATAAAGTAGATTGATTTGCATCTAGGGCCGCCTTGTTCTTGATGCTCTTCCAAGTCCCATATTTAAGAGTTTAAACTCTGGTGGCAAAGACAGAAAGTAGGTTGAAGAGATAAGGAGAACTTGTAAGATCGCTTTTGACCTTGTCTCCAAAAAAGTGGGAAGGGATACAATGATTCTTATACATAGATAAGATGAGAATGTCAACTGTTTAACATGGTTTCTTGGATTCCTTGCTCCCAGCAATAGTGTGGTAACTGGGACTAGCAGTAAATTGGAAATTTGTATCTCAGACCATACTCTGGAGCACTGAAGGAAGTACTAAGTGATTTCCAATGAAGGGTGACAGCTTATTTGAGATTTTTTTAAGTGTTCCATCATTTTAATTTGTCTTTTTATAGGCATCCCAGTCATCATTCTTTTCTTTCTTTCTTTCTTTCTTTCTTTTTCTCTTTCTTTCATTTCTTTTTTCTTCTTTCTTTCGTTTTTCTTTCTTTCTTTCTTTCTTTCTTTCTTTCTTTCTTTCTTTCTTTCTGTCTTTCTTTCTTTCTTTTTCTTTCTTTCTTTCTTTCTTTCTTTTTCTTTCTTTCTTTCTCTTTCTTTTTCTCTTTCTTTCCTTCTTTTCTTTTTCTTTCTTTCTTTCCTTCTTTCCTTCTTTTCTCCTTTCTTTCTTTCCTTCTTTTCTCCTTTCTTTCTTCCTTTCTTCCTTTCTTTCTTTCTTTCTTTCTTTCTTTCTTTCTTTCTTTCTTTCTTTCTTTCTTTCTTTCTTTCTTTCTTTCTTTCTTTCTTCCTTCCTTCCTTCCTTCCTTCCTTCCTTCCTTCCTTCCTTCCTTCCTTCCTTCCTTCCTTCCTTCCTTCCTTCCTTCCTTTCTTTCATTTCTTTTTCTTTCCTTTTTTTTTTGTTTAGCACCACCAGTTTCAGCACCTACTATCATAATAGGCACCTTCTTAAGTTTGGTTTTAAAGTTTGATTCTTGTGATTTCATTGTTTTTGTTTGTTTGTTTGTTTTTATGTAAAATATTTAAGCACCATAATTATAAGCATGATTATAGTTGGGTTTTAGTCATAAACAGAACACCCCCTTCACCAGTGCATCATTCCCACCACCAATGCCCTGCCCCATGTATTTGAGACAGGCATTTTACTTCTCTCACTCATTAAGATTGTCTGCAGAAACGAACATGATTTCCTAAACCATCGCCAGTAATAAGAACTCTTCACAAGGAAGGCTCCACCACCATCATAGCTCTGACTTACTCCAAAGATAGCACTTGTGACACCATGACAACCTAGGAACATCAGTAGTCTGCTTTTAGGGCAGGATTCTCTGCAATGCTACCTAACAGTGAGACAAAACCAGAAGATGCCAAACACCACACAGCCTTCAACATAGGACCTGTACAGAAACCAGAATCTATAACTACTGAAACCCGACATCAATAACTGTGTTGGCGAAGAACTGTTTCTTGGACCACAGAGAATGTTAAAAGGGTTGGTCAACCTAGTAGGCCTGAAGCATGGAGTCAGTCTTATGCCAAAACATTTCAGGGGTGAGGTTTCCCTGTTTTTAGGCCAAAGGTTTCTCCTTCCAATTTCTTCAATAGTTTGCTATGCAAACAACAACAACTGCCACAACACACATCTTTCTTTTCTTCTAGTCCATCTATTACCTGAAAAAATAGAGCATACTAAAGCTATTGTATTAACGACTTTATTGGTGATACGATATAATTGTCGCTAAAATATCTGCTAATAAACTTTTTTTTCAATTCTTTATTTTTTAGTTCTATTTTATTTATATTTTTATAACTTTGCTTCCTGTCATCCTGAAACAAATGTATTATGATCAGTTATGTCAATTATAATGAATTTTTATTAATAACTAACTGCAACACTACTCTTTGTGGTGAGCTTTATATTGTGACCGGTCCTTCTGGTTCTCATCTCTATTTTCTCTGGTGATTATTACAATAATGTCCTTAATTTTTCTTAAAACCCATAGATAAGGGAAACTATTCTGTGTCTATCTTTCTTCCTATGACTTATTTCACTCACCATTCTTTTTCAATGCTGATCCCAGTAGCATTTTTAGTAAAATCATTACCTTCACTCCACCCTTTTCATGAGGCCATATCCTGAGTTGTCCTAACTTCTTATAGAAATGGCTGTGTGAGGAAATTCACAGTGCTTCCTATTAAAAAATATGAGTCTATGTAATTGAATCACCATGAGATACACAGTCATAAAGTTGTTCATGATTGAGTTTCAGTCATATAGTATCCAGCCCATTCATTCACCAATGAACATTTCCTGTTACCAATGTCCCCATTTTTACATAATTACTAAATATCCCTTTTTCTTTTAATACTCAGTTCTTGTCCACAGTGATCATTTCCAACTATCCTTCTCATAATGGTCCCTTCTATGCCCTAACTACACTCCCCAATATTTGTGGCAAGCTTTCTACCATAGACTTGCATCCATCTCTATCATCATGGGGATTATTATCGTACTACCTTTTTTATTTTTATATCTCACAAATAAGTGTGCTCATTCTAGGTCTACCACTCTCCCTCTGACTCATTTTGCCCAATATAATACTCTTTGTATCCATTCATGTATAAGCAAATTTCATGAGATAATTATTTCTAACAACTGCATGGTATTCCATTGTGTAAATGTACAATAGTTTCTTTATTTGCTCATCTGTTCTCTGGTATGGGGTTGGTTCCAGATGCTGGCTACTGTGAATAATGCAGAGTGCTTTTTTTGTATAGTATTTTGGACTCCTAGAATATATTGCAAGGAGTGATACTGACCAAAGCATATATTTTTCTTCTGGTTTATTTATTATGCATGACTTCAGAGTACAGGTTGAATCTGCTGTTTATGAGACTAAATGTTTGCATCATCCAAAATTTTTAAATCAAGATGCAATGTGAGATATATATGGGACCTTTTGAGAAATAATAAAGTTGATTTTCATAAATAAGATTGGAGTCCATAAAATAGGAACCCACAGTCTTTTTTCTTTCCGGCATTATGAATATGAAAAAAATTGAAATCTAGAATAGAGAAGAGAAATTTCACCACAACTCAAACATGCTTGTCTCCTGAAATTGATCTTCCAGTTTTCACAATGTAGATGAAAATAAAATAAACAAATCCAAAACAAAACAGATGTTTATACCCTCAATCTATGAAATTTAATTCTACTTACCAGAATTTTATGAATAGCTAAACTCCAAAAACTCTGCAGAATCAACAGGATCTGTGGCAATATTTATGCATGCAAAATCTGTAAAAACTCTAGAAAAATTCAGAAATGTAGATATTGTTCTAATAATTATTATTCTGATTCAGTTTATTTCTCTGCTAGTTCCCATTTAATTCCATCCCTATAACATGCATGTGAAAAGATACATATATTTTTCTTGATTTTTTTCTAAAAGAAAATCACATATATTTACAATGAAATTACTCAAAGTTTTATAGTTCTGTTCTTTTCCTCAATACAAAACTCACTGTTAAATATCAATGTCAGAGCAACAATAATATTTTTGCATGGGATATAGTACCTTAAAACTGTGCAATACTTATAAGAAATCGTTCACTTGAAATTCACATTTAATTAGACAATGTGTATTTTTATTGGCTACACTTGGAAACTACATATAGCTCAAAAGTCAAATTTTCTCATAAAATTAATCAGTTTTACCAGAATCAGAAAAATATTTTCTAAAATATCCAATATTTTTAATATAACCATTTTTTATTCCTTTTAGAAAATACAGAAACAGAAACCCAATTCTTTAGACTTACTTTCTTAAACTGGAACTAGCTTTGTATTTAAGATTTATCAAAATGATGGTCTTAAATCAGGAAAGAGCAAATTCTGCTTTTGTATATATTCCCTAACATTCAAAAATCTCTATTAACTTATTTGCTTCAGTAGGTTAAATCTTTAAATGTGCCCAGGGCACATTCTGTATCTAAGTCTTTCTGAGTTTCTCATCAGTATTCCCTGTTGTTTAAAATTTAATATTGTTTCTTGCTGTGTCACTCCTAAAGTTTCCTCTTGTTTTGGAAAATAACTAGAAACATTTAATTTTATTTGGGTCATAATTTTTTTAGATTAAAATAGCTCTTTCTATAATCCATATTAAGCACTTGCAGAATAATTCAGATTTGATATCACAGGGAAACTAATATTTTTCTAAAAAAATCTCATACTGGTGGTCTTAAGACACAATTTCTGTGGAGATTAATCAATTTTATTTATTTAAGTGATTAAATTTAATTTAAGTTTTTTATTTAAATGAGTACTTTTTAATTTCAGTAATATAAGAAAGTTTATCCTGCTCAACCACAAATCAAAGCAACTCTTGTATTTGGATTTACCACTTCTTTCACAACCTAACCAAATAGCTTCCTTCAAAAAATTTACAAACAAAAGTAAAAAGTAGTAGCATAAAGATAACTTACTAAAATAAGACATATTAGAAGCAAGCAAGGAAAAGCTATTTTACTGAGTAATTCTAGAAGAAATCAAAACATACACATAAAAATTTTTTATTTTAAGTACAGTGAAATGACCAGCATATATTTGTTGATCACAATGAAACAGAGACTTACATCTGTCTTACTCCAGTTTCATTTTTGTGGGACCCTAGAAAGGTAGGGCTGAGCCTATTCCACATCTGTAGAGAGAGTACCTCAAAAATGATGAAAGATATGGAGCAAGAGTGATAGTACAGTAGGTAGGGTATTTATTTGCCTTGCATGTGGCCAACCATGTTTAAGTTACTGAGCAAAAGCAGAAAATATCCCTGTGCTCAGAGCCAGGAGTAAGCTCTGAGCACCCTGATTGTAGCTACAAAACAAAATAAAGAAAATGATTAAAAATAACATAAAATCTTTGAGCTTTCCTGCCTGTTGCTCAAAGTTATATAAATAAAAGAAATTAATTTTCCTTTAAAAGCATTAAAGGCATTAATTTTCCAATTCCCCAACATATGGGGAAATAGTCCTCCAACATTTATTTTCCAATTTTTCTGTTAATCTAATGGAGTATATGGTCAAAAAAAGTTGTTTGTGTTATTACAAAAATCCTAATCAGCAGTATTTCTCTACATATCTTAATATCCTGATATTAGTTTAGGCCTTTCTGAAATATATTTCATTAAGATGTTAAAATCCATGGCATAGTAAGGCTTAAGAAAAAATTATAATAGATAAATTTAAATAATATAGCCTATTCCTTTGCTAAGCAACTTTTAAAAATTCCTTTCTTGCCATAATAGAAATTCAGAACTACTGTACAAATAATTTATTTAACAATTTATTATTTTCTTTGCCTTAGCTTAAAAAGAAAAAGAATAAAAAAGAATTATGACTAAAGCAGAATTGAGGTAATTAATATGCCTGACTATATTATTTCTTGCCATCATAAGCATTTAGAAGATTTAAAGAAAAAAAGAGTTGATCATGTTTTTCTTCAGAACACTATTTTTTATCATTAAAATATAATGTAGAATAAAACTAATCTTTGCTTTGGTTAAATATGTAAAATGTTGAAACTTTTGAAACTGGGGGAAATACATTACAATGTTTTAAGTTTATATGTTGAAATATTCTATAATAAAAATTTTTTTTTTTTTTTTTTTTTTGGTTTTTGGGTCACACCCGTTTGACGCTCAGGGGTTACTCCTGGCTATGCGCTCAGAAGTCGCTCCTGGCTTGGGGGACCATATGGGACACCGGGGGATCGAACCGCGGTCCGTCCTAGGCTAGTGCTGGCAAGGCAGACTCCTTACTTTTAGCGCCACCGCCCGGCCCCTCTATAATAAAAATTTTAAGTGATGTTAATTATTACTTAAATTTTAATATATTTATAGAAAATATTCTTAAAATTATTGCCTACACCTAAAATTTTAATGAAAAAATATTTTTAAACGTACAGAACAAAATGATCATATGATTTTTTTACAAAATAATGTTTTGTCTAATGTACATAATCCTAATACTGCCTTTCTTTATATTTGGCCAAATCTCATATAAAGACAATCTGTCAACACTATGTAAACCACTATGATCAAAATAAAAATTAAAAAAACAAAACAAAACAAAACAAAAAAAAACAGCAACAGCAAAAGGTTTTTTTCAAAAAAAAAAGACAATCTGTCTTTGTAGTATTATTGAAATATTTTAATTTTTCCCAAATCATAAACATCTAGCTGTTAAAATAAGTTAATGACTACTTCTTGTTATAAAAATAGAGGGGAAACATGTTGTTTGTAAAAGAAACAAGAGCAAAGTAGGCAAACTCTTAAGGAAATCTTTTTTTTTTTATTTAAACAACTTTATTACATACATGATTGTGTTTGGGTTTCAATCATGTAAAGAACACCACCCATCACCAGTGCAACATTCCCATCACCAATGTCCCAAATCTCCCTCTTCTAGACAGGCTTTCTATTTCCCTTGTACATTCTCATTATTAGGATAGTTCAAAACGTAGTTATTTCTCTAACTAAACTCATCCCTGTTTGTGGTGAACTTCATGAGGTGAGCTGTAACTTCCAGCTCTTTTCTCTTTTGTGTCTGAAAGTTATTATTGCAAGAATGTCTTTCATTTTTCTTAAAACCCATAGATGAGTGAGACCATTCTGCGTCTTTCTCTCTCTCTCTCTCTCTGACTTATTTCACTCAGCATAATAGTATATACATTTATATCCATGTATAGGAAAATTTCATGACTTCATCTCTCCTGACAGCTGCATAATATTCCATTGTGTATATGTACCACAGTTTCTTTAGCCATTCATCTGTTGAAGGGCATCTTGGCTGTTTCCAGAGTCTTGCTATCGTAAATAGTGCTGCAATGAATATAGGTGTAAGGAAGGGATTTTTGTATTGTATTTTTGTGTTCCTAGGGTATATTCCTAGGAGTGGTATAGGTGGGTTGTATGGGAGCTCGATTTCCAGTTTTTGGAGGAATCTCCAAATTGCTTTTATAAAGGTTGAACTAGATGGCATTCCCACCAGCAGTGGATAAGAGTTCCTTTCTCTACACATCCCCGCCAACACTGCTTGCTCTCATTCTTTGTGATGTGTGCCAATCTCTGTGGTGTGTGGTGGTACCTCATAGTTGTTTTGATGATTAGTGATGTGGAGCATTTTTTCGTGTATCTTTTGGCCATTTGTATTTCTTCTTTGTCAAAGTGTCTGTTCATTTCTTCTCCCCATTTTTTGATGGGATTATCTTAATTAAGGAAGAAATTTATTTGAATGGTTTGAGCAATTTGAATACCAGCAACATGTTTTCTCTGTCATCTATTTTGAGTTTGAATCAGTTTCTGTAGGTGCATAATTTAATTTATCTTCTGGAAAATACTTAACATATATTTTGGAATCATAATTTAAAAATTCCAGCCTTTAACCTTTAATTAGCAGTCTAGATACATTCAGCCTCTCCTTCCTCATGCTCCTATTTTATTCAGGAATTTCTTATATTTTTCCACCTGAAAAAGTTTCCTTCTATACTGAGCTATAGTTTAACTGTCTGAGTCTTTACACATGATACATGGTGTTTTTAATTATGTGTTTCTATTTACATGTTTAGTTCGGCTGGAAATTCCTCAAGAAAAGGGGCTTTGATTTTTTCACATATCTTTTCCAATATCAGATACAAGTGCATAGGAGAATGGGCAAGTGGTAAAAAAATGAATGAATCATTAAGTGTTTATTCATTCAACAACACTTGAACACTATGACTTTATAATTTGTGTCTAATTGTCTTAGTGTATATCATGATAAATTGCTTTAGCCATGAGATAAATGAAAAGAAAAAAGAAAGAAAAAAAAGCAGAAAAATCTGAAGTTGTTACTAATTATATACAAATATGATTACTGAATTTGTATATGTATGTTGTCTAACAGTGGAATGCTAGGGTAGTTTGAGTTTTTGTTTGTTTTAATTGAGTAAGTTTTAATTGAGTATTCACACACATACTAGCTCATTAGTTTGTGCTAATCATTGGCATGAGCTAGGTTTATATATTAATATTTTTAACTTAGTCACATTAGGATTGTTATTCTCTCCCATTTGAAACTTTTGTAAACACCATGAATTTCCAAGTTGATCATAATACAGTTATTTCAAGTATATTTTTCAATGACCCTCTACCACCAACCAGTGTGATCTTCCATCCACCAATTTGCCACGTTATTCATCCACTCCCTTAGCAAGAACAAAATAATATACTTATATTGGTTGTTTGTTACAACATACATATATATCAATCATAATGTATTAATGAAGTTGTCTGAGAATTTGCTGAGCTGTTAGGTTTTAGTTGGGACTTTGGCGCTATTGTTTTTGGTAATAACAGTTGTTGGTTTCTATAAAACATTGTTATTTAATTTTCTATGTTTGTTCTGTGAATTTTGGAGATATCATGGGCCACAGCGGGCTCCCATGAGATATTGCTAGAGTGATTCAGTACCATGGCTTCTCAGAACTACCAATTTTTGCACAAAATCATTTTCTATCCAAATGGGTCCTGGGGTCAGGCAAGTGAAACTCAAGCAGAAGCTGATGTGGTGATGGAATCCTGACTCCTCCAAAACTGCAGTCTGGGTCAGCCCCATCCTGAGAAGGATCCAGTAATCAGGGGCAAAATACCAGAAACTTGAATCTACCAAATTTGGACTGGGGACTGGCTTCCCATTTTGAGAAGCAGTGTTCAAGGGTTTACTGCTGGATTTGTGCTCAGAGATATCTCAAGAATTTTATGTAGTGCTGAGAATACTGTCTGTTGCAAAGGCATATACTGTACTAACTCTCTGGTCCAGAACTACTGTTTTGTTTTGTTTTTTACCTATACCAATGCTAAAAATAAGAATCATGAACCTTGTCTTTGTAGCCAAATGGCTTAAGAGTCTGTCTTGTTTAATTCTGGTAAACTGTTATTTGATTAAGTCTCAGTAATTCATCTGTAAAAGGGAGATAATAAATTTTATGTTAGATATTCCACAAAAGTCTTAGTATGTAATAAAGTAAAATATTAGACTAAGGAATATATGGCCATTAAAACCTTATTTCAAGGGCTGGAGAGACAGTATCTGATTAAGGTATTTTCTTGTATGCAGTTGACCTCTGGTTTGTTCCCCTGTTCCACATATGGTCCACCTGTTCACCACCCATGCAGCCAGGAATAAGCCCTGAGCACAGCCCAAACCTCATCCCAGTAAATAACTAAAGCTGTAGTTCATGGCTTATAAAATTATAAACTTTTTATAAAGTCATATGCATGACTGAATTTAGATTTCTATATGCTAAGAATTCAAACTGACAAACCAAGATTCCCATTGATTGACTTAAATGATAAGACTGTAATGTAATCAAGATTTGGATTTATGTTCTGGGTCCACAACCAAGGTTAAGTCTCCTAAGGACTGAGCATAGTGTAGTAATTTTTTTTTTTTGCTTTGTTTTCAGATTTTGGGTCATAAGTGACAGCACGCAGGTTACTCCTGGCTCTATACTAAGAAATAGCTCCTGGCAGCCTCGGAGAACCATATGGGATGCCTGAGATCTAACCTGAGCTCATCCAGGGTCAGCAGCATGCAATGCAAATACCCTAGAGCTGTGCAATCATTCCGGCCCCAATTTTTTATGTTTGCTTTAGAAATTTTTTGATTATTTTACATTGTGTTATTTATGTTACAATTACCCATACTTTTTTAGGTCCAATTGTTTACTCTACTGTTTTGGACACAAAATGTTTTTACCACTGCAGTGTCTGAATGCTTTATAGCCACAGATGAGAAGACAATGTAAAGAACTTTAAATCCCAGCCACATCTCTACCCTTGTTCTTCCAAAGTAGCATAATTGACTGGGGACATTATTTTTTAATCTCAACAGTTCAGTTTGTCCACTCCAGCTCATTCTATAGGACCAAGTCACAGCTCAAAGTCTTGTGACACCACTTGGATAAACTGAGGAAAGCTAGAAAAATACAATGAAACTTGCCCTGTCATCTGAGCCAACCATTTTCTATATTTATTCTGTTCAAACATTTATATACTATATAGCTGGGAGAAAAAATACAAAACCAACCAACCAAACAATCAAACAAAAAACACCCTTCAAAGACCAGCTTGGTCATGGAATTCTTTTTCATGTAAGAACCCATCAGCTGTGAAATTTTCCCACTGATATTATAATGTTCCAATTTTTAGGTGTGCATCATTGTAAATTAATAATTTGCATGTCCCTTTGTCCTGATTTATTCTCCTCTGTAGAATAAAAAGAAAATATAAAAATATAAAATTATCCACTAGTTAGGTAAGGCTGTCCCAGGCACCATATTTCTAACCCCTCAGAAGAATGGGTCTGATGAAGCAGGATAACGTGGAGAAATAATACACCACAGTCAGAAAAGATATTCATTGGAGTCAGCTCACTTTATTCCTCATGGCCTTTCTCTGCCATGTACTTTTTCTATCTTCAGTGTGCTCTCACTGCTATGTGCTGCCTATGCCATGTGCTCAATTCTCACTCCCACAAATTCATTCCTCTCTATTTCAAACCAACCCCCAATCCCAGGGTTGGGGGATTAATTCAAATGCAACTATCCAGTGAGTTTTTACATCTCATAGGAATAGGTTAGTGAAAAAGAAAGTTAGGGAAAATGACTTTTGTTTAGGCTTTTACCTAGATTCACCTGCTGTAGGTGGCTTCTGTCCTACAGCCATTAGTGAGATTTCGGTGAATCCACTTTAGGGAGAGTGGGTTGCAGGGACGGCGAAATATGAAATATAAAATAATAAAACCACTCACAGAGAATGTGGGGTCAACATGTTTTTCTGGCAGGAGTGTGACAAGTTTATTTTCCAAACAGAGGGTTTTATAGGTGTAAGCTAGTCACAGGTGAATAATTATAATCACAAAGCAAAATACAACAGTTACTATACCTAAGCTATGGGTGTGCCTGTAAAAATTCTAAGGTAAAAAGGAGAAGGTCACAACTCAAGGCAACTCTTTGCAATCTTACTTCAAATGCAAAATCAGGATTAGGAGGAAGTAGGAAATATCTAGAAACTTGATCTTCCTGGTCTGGACTCTATTGTTTTAGGGGTCAAGTAAAGGAAGGAGCTGATAGCCCAGGGGTCTGCTCTCTGGTTTTGCCCTTGAACACCAGAAACTGCAGCTGCAAGGACATATTTGAAAAAAACAAAAAAACATTGTCTTAATTTATAGGTTCTAAATATTATCCAGAAAAGGGGTTCTCAAATAATCTTTGGTGCTGGAATTTCTGAACCAAATTATTTGATAGAGGCCATAATTTTGCCTGATACTTATTAAGGAGAGCAGCCAAATACTGACTGAAAATGTAATGCCAAGCATCTCTTTGGAAATTCCTCAATCATCCATGCAGGGGAAAAAAGCGTCCACAGCGGGCATTTTAAGGAACCCCATGGAGGTTAATTTAATTCTCCCCACCAGTAAAATCTGAGGATACATCTGGTGGGCTGAGCCCCCCTAAAAGTTTAGGTATGCCCTGGCATTCACCTACATTCTTTCTGCCCTATAGTTTAAAGTTTCTTTCTATAGTTTAAAGTTGATTTTTGTTTTAGCTCAGTCATCTGTTTGTTTTCTTCATATTTCACATACGGGTGAAATCTTCTAGTGGTTATCTTTCTCTGCCTGACTTATTTCACTAAGCCTAATATCATCTAGTTCCATCCATGCTGTTGCAAATGGCAGGATTTCATGTATTTTACAGTTGAAAAGTATTCCATTCTGTATATAATACCATATCTCTATTCTCTTGTCATTTTGAAAGCATGTTATTTGATTGCTTTCATCTTTTTTCTACTGTAACTACTACATTATCTACATGAAGTATATATAAATATATATATTTTTTTGACTTAGTATTTATTTGGGAGTAAAGGTAAATAACTATAAGTGAGATCACTAACTGTAAGGAATTTCTATTTTTAATTTGTTGAAAAAAACTATATAAATATATATCATTCCATAGAACACAAAAATATATTTAAATCAACAATATATTTCTATCTCCAAAGATCCGATTATCTCAAATAATTATTGTTTCTTGTCTTCTAGATCATAGTCAGTTGCACAATTGTAAAAAAACATTTCAAGGTCATTTTGATTTGAATTTTACAATTAATAATAAGAAATGATAAGTATTTGTTTTGTGTATCACCCATCAGTAAGTCTCCAAAGAAATGTCAATTCAAAACTGCTCATTTTTATAGTTTGTTTATACAGTCTTGATTTTTTCCAGTTCTTGGTTTGGACAGTTCAGTTTTGGACAGAAGACTTTTGGTGGTCAGACAATGTGTAAATATCTTCTACCCAGTGAGATGTATTTCTATATGATGAAAAATGTGGGGTGAGTTTTAAAAGAAAAAAACAGGGACATGGTTGAATTAAGTCAGGTAAAAAAAATTGAGGGTGATTGATGCTTTTATTTGGGTTGTTTTTATTTTCTACAGAAATCAGAAGAAATGTTTTTCTAGACATACTGTGTTGTCTCCCTGTGTATTGTCAGTCATTTGTAACAGGGAATAGGAGACTGTTGTTGGTTGTTTTTTTTTTTTTTTTGTAGACATAAATAAGAAATCCATGAATGAATGTTCTTATAATCTCTATACCAAATAGAAATCTCAAGCTCTTTTATTGGTTTTTGGTTTTTGGGTTTTGGATTTTGGGGGCCATACCTGAGGACATTCAAGGGTTACTCCTGGCTATGTACTCAGAAATGGCTCCTGGTCTAGGGGACCATATGGGACGCCAGGGGATGGAAACACAATCTGTCCTAAGTTAGCAACATGCAGGGCAAACACCCTATTGCTATACCACCGCTCTACCCCAAAGTCTCAAAATCTTTGAGGAAAAGATTCAAAGCATCTTCCAAAAGTCCCTCCCTCTTACAGTCACTGACACAGCAGCAGATCTATGAATGTCACCTGTGTCTCTGGTTTTTCTTTCTTTAAACTTGTTCATCTTTAGAGGTAGATTAGTGATTATGGCATTTCAAGTGATAACAAATTATTTTAACTCCCTAAGTGGGCTCTTATGAAATCCATATGTAAATTAATTCACAGAAACCCATATATTTTGGTGTTATCATTTCTTGAACTACCTAAATTGTAAAATAAAGAAATGATTGAGGTAAAATGAACTACCTAAATTGCAAAAAAATTTTACCCCAAACCCATACTTGCCCCTTACTAAGTCCAGGTGTATCTCTTCCCCTTGTACAATATCTTATGTCTTTTCCATACTAGACTTGTCCCACAACACTTACAGTGTTATGCACTTGATGTCTAAATGTTTTATGATCTGCCTCTGCTTGCTGGTGCTGGCTGCCATTTGTCCTACTGGTTTTTCTTCGTTCTCTGTGAAAACTGCCAATTTTTCTGCCCATCTGTCCAGGGAACAGGCATGAGTTCATGGAGGAAATTATCTATGATCTGATCCTTTTTATGTACTGTTTGTGCCCTTAGTTATTTTCATTATGTTTTACTGATTTCACCAAACAGTTGAGTTTTAAAATAAGAGTTGGGTTCATTAGTTTACATGATACCATATCCCTCTACACACAAAGTAACAGAACCATGAAATTATATTAATGAAATTCTAAAAATATGCCAAAACTTATTTTTGGAAGGTTAACTATCAAGCACCCCTGGTGGTGCTTAGGATGGTTGTACTTAAAGAGAGGTAGTGTAAATCACCAGTGATTGAACCAGGGATTCACAGAATTTGAATATGCACTACAATTTAAGCCATAATCTATTATTAATCTTCATATCAACAGGAAAAAAAGGAGTAAAATGCAACCTCAAGACCAAAGAGTCATGTACAGTGTACAGGGAACATGACTTTCATGCTGTTGACCCGGGTTT
The DNA here is from genome assembly GCF_024139225.1 of Suncus etruscus. Taxonomy (NCBI): domain Eukaryota; kingdom Metazoa; phylum Chordata; class Mammalia; order Eulipotyphla; family Soricidae; genus Suncus; species Suncus etruscus. The sequence continues at coordinate 52,134,412 of NC_064852.1, forward strand.
GATCCCAGTTCTTCTTATGCCCCTCTCCCCCAAGCAATCCCAGGAGTGATCTTTAAGCACAGTCAGGAGTTACACATAGGCAGAATTTATAAAACACTTTCTATTCTAATAATTTGCTCAGTTTTTAAATTTGCCTTTTAAATTTTGCCTTATATTGGAATGCTCTGTTTGAATCAGCTTTCCTCTGTGGACTTTGCTTCTCCCCTTTAGATTCTTTGGCCAGTATAATAATCAAATTGACAGTAAGATAATAAAAAGAGAAAAAGCGTACTTTATACAGCGAACTTCCAAAAGATATGTTACCCCAAGTTATGAGCCAAAAACAGCAATTTTTATTCCCTTGGACAAAGAAACGATGAATTTGTGAAGAGCTTATAAGACAAGAGCTTTGGGCTTGGGATAATAGATTTGTGAAGAACTAACAAATTTCAAAAGCAGGCTAGCTTTAAATTCCTTATCTGTGTTTGGGAGGTTATCTTTTACTGTTATTCTAGGAAGATCAGTTTCCCTTAGAGATTTCAATATTTGATTTGAGGACAAATAAGAGAGTCGATGGATCTTTTCTTGAAACAACTGTTCAATTATTGATTTGAAAACAATCACTATACTCAGTGGCATATTTTGAAGAGGCTTAATTTCCTCTGCCTCACTCCTTACAAAGAAGTTTTTTGAGGATGCCTATTGTTTCCCTTTGTGTTATTATCTCCACATCTGAGACTTCTGAATGAGTCCCCAATACAAGCTCTTGAAAAATAATGGATTTTAAGTTTTTCTACCAAATCTCTTTGTATTAGGTGTATAATGAAAGAAGCAAAGATGAGAAAGAATTTGATTATGTGGAAGAAGATGTAGGTGCTAAGAAAAATTTTCATGATCTTTTTAGAAGCCTTATCAATCGTGGTAGGTTTTTAAGCTGGTTCAGCTTAGTACTCATCTAATTGTATCTTCCACTTTTTCTCCTTCTCATCAGTATGTTTTTGGGAAAGGCAAAGAAAACATAATACAACAAAAGAATTTCGTGAGAAAGTCTCTTAGAAATATGCTTTTAAATATGTTCCTCTGGGGCTAACAAAAAACCTCAATGAGCTAGAGCACATGCTTTTATATGCAAGAGGCTTGGTTTGATCTCCAGAATCCTGACCATCAACCAGAATAAACTCTTGGAAAATAAGCTGAGAGTATTCCCTGAGTACTGCCAGGCTTGGCCCCCAAATAAATTAAACATATATCTCTTTCCTTGTGTGGTGCCACTCCAGGCTGATCCCAGTACTGCTTATGTTTCCTGAGCCCTGTCAGGAATGATTGCTTAACATAGAGCCACAAGTAAGCTCTTAGCACCACCAGGTATGGTCAAACACAAAAAGATAAATTAAAAATTAATTAATACGGGGCCGGAGAGATAGCATGGAGGTAAGGCGTTTGCCTCTCATGCAGGAGGTCATCGGTTCGAATCCCGGCGTCCCATATATGGTCCTCCCGTGCCTGCCAGGAGCAATTTCTGAGCCTGGAGCCAGGAATAACCCCTGAGCACTGCCGGGTGTGACCCAAAAACCACAAAAAAAAAAAAATTAATTAATACTATTTAATTCTCAGTGTTTTGATATCATAGAGACACAATTTAAGAATATTCTTAACATAAACATGAAACGAATTTCAGCAAAAAGAATGCTTTTTATTTGTACAAAAAAATAGAACCTCACTCCCTTAAAATAAAGAAAATAAATGGAGCAATATAAAAATTGTTATTTGAATGGCAAAATTATATTGGACATTTGGGATATGCTAAGGATTTTAAAGCTCTGAAGGGAAATAAATAATGGTTCTATTAGGTTGACCATGAATTTGAATGATAATGAAGCATTTATAAAATTTCTGCTATTAAATCTTAAATCATTTTTAAATAAATATTGAAGATATTGAAGTACTTCCAATCCTCATTAATAGTAGCACATAAAGATAGATAAAATGAATGAAGGCAAGATAAAAAGCAATTAAGAAGCCAATAAAAAGTAGGCTGAAGAAATGTACAATATATAGAAAAGTTCCTGAAAATAGTTGTGGAAAGCCAGAGAAATTTCTGCGTACCGTGACTCTTAAACTGAGAGTAAATGAGAAGTTAGCAATAGGAAAGAACATCGATGGGAAATGAAGTTTTTCTGACAGAAAGATCAAAGTTTGCCACTACAGAAAATAAAGAAACAGCATGATGTTTTCCAGATACTGAAAGTGAGAAATCTGCTATGGTTCATAGAGTTAAGCAATAGCATAGAATTTTTCTTAGAGAGCAATTGGGTTCCACTAAAGAACATAAGTGGAATGTGAATTGAATTTATTTTGGATAGCACTTTGGCTATTATATGGTGGTCTTACTGTAAAACTAGTTTTAGTTCTTGAGTGGATCCTTCAATATTGTTTATAAAATTAACATGCAGAACTCCTAGTGATTGTTAGAATATTTAAGAAGTTGTAGAACCCCAAATGTTCTATTTTAAGCCCTTTGGCTTGTTCCTAGTTGGCTTCTGTGTTTTCTGTCCTTGTTTCACACTCGTACCTTGCTGGTTCTATCCCTTGAAGTACACACTGATATCTCTTTAGTTCTAATTAATGAAGTTGCATCTAGATCTATTGCTGATGCTCGATGTCTGTCAGTGGAGCTCTGTGTTCCCTCTCAAAGTCTGTAGCTCAATGACTATTAGTGTTTTTTTGGGGGGTTCAACACCCGGCAACGCTCAGGGATTATTCCTGACTCTATGCTCAGAAATTGCTCCTGGCATGCTCGAGGGATCATATGGGATGCTGGGATTTGAACCACCATCCTTCTGTATGCAAGGCAAACGCCCTACCTCCATGCTATCTCTCCGACCCCTAGGTTTGTGTTTGTTTGGTTTTTGGTTTTTGGTTTTTTGGGTTTTTTTTTTTGGCTATCTTTGTTCTCAGATCTCTTGCCATGCATGGGTAAGAACTACTGCATTACTATCATTTGCCAGGGCAGAGGTAAAGGGTCAAAGAGGACGTTTCTGGCTTATTTCCCTTTCAAACTTGGTTACCCCACCATTTTACTCTTTCCCTAATTTCCTAACCAGCTGTGTTAAGCAAGAATTAAAAGTACCAAATTTCTTTACTAGATGGATGAGCTGATGTTCCTCTAGTACCGCCCCACTGTAACATTTGAGTGAAGTGGTTAGAGGCTGTAAGAATTAATGTTTTAGCCTCAAAAAACGTGGGATGTGATCCCATATGAGATTACATAATGAATGTGAGCTACCATAAAATTGTTTAAAATGTTGTTTTCCTGTGAGTTTTTTCAGATTTTTATCAAGAAACATTTAATTTTTCATACTTTTAAATTTATCTATATACCTGAGGTTCCATAAAAATCTCTACAGCCAAAAAGAGCCTGGAGTGGAAAGAGTTTGTTTGTTTGTTTTTTGAGTGGAAAGAGTTTAAGGAAGATTTGTCTCTAAACCTATTCTTTTATGTACTTGAGGGCTAGAGAGCAGTATAGTATATAGGACTCTTGCTTTGAATGCAGCCAAATACCGTTCAATTCATAATATAGATGCATTATCTTGGTGGTAGATGTTATGTGGACCCATAAAGAATTTGTTTGTAAAATGCTTGGTATATGTTGATCTAATATCAATGTGGAAAACAAGAGTCCAAGATAAATGTTAAAATGGGATTAGGTAGTTAATTCAATAAGCTGGAGCACATGTTTTGCTCACAGGAACCTAGAGTTCAATCTCTGGTACCAACTATTCTTCAAGAATAATCAGGAGTGACCTTTGATCACTCAATGATGAATGACCCACAAACAACTAGGTGTAGCCCAATATGCTTTCCACTCAAATCATTTCATTAATTTTAAGAAAACTTTGAAGAAACAAGCCTTGATCAATAATAAAATAAGAAAAAATTACCATTTTTTCCTGTATAACAAGTGACAAAGTTTTGAGAATCTTCTACAGTGTCATTTGTTAGGAGATCGAATGAAACATTATAATAGTCTATGAGAGAGAACAAAAAAGAAATGCCCATGATGAAGCATAAAAATGAGAGTTCAAAAGCTATAAAATGACTAGAGATGTGAATGGCAGCTCCAACATAATGAACTCAGCTGTCTATGAAATGTACAATTGTGGGTAAAGATTTCTGTGATATTATCTTCCATGATTAGAATCCAAGCAGAGACATTAGATTAGTTTATAATTTTTCTTAAAACAAAAGGCTAATTTGAAACAAAGCCTCAGCTGCTACTTGAAATTTAGTTTAAGAATAATTCACTTTTTCCTTTAGCAGGAAGAACTATTCATTATTTTTTTCTGGGCCAAAAGATAAGCTACTGATTATCTTACAAAGTAGAAGCTATTAGTTTAAAACTATTATTAACCATTACTCAGTATTGATTTTTGACACATTTGACATGTATTATAGTTAAACACAGATATAAAAATTCATTAATACTTAAATGAATTTAAAATTAACATATTTTAAAATAACTGCTCAAAGTTATAGAAGAATATATATCTTTAATATTTCAAAGATAAAAATGTCCTTCTTTTCAAAAACTTTATTCAACATATGGCAAATGCCAACCATCAATTTATGAACCTGATAATACAATTGAGTTTGTTACTGTTTTAAAGAATCATGAGAACAACTGATTATAAAATTAGAACTTTATTGGCAAGAAACTGACTTTAGTTGAGAAGCATTTCTATCCACTTCAAAACAAGCTTCAAAGAAAAGTGAGGAACTGGTTTTAAGCCCAGTAGGATTAGGACAATATAATGGTCTATAAATATTGAATAATTTTGCAAAAAAGTAATGCATATTTATGAGGATAGGCATGCAAAATTGAGGAAAATATAATGAACATATATAATAATACATCATATTACAAAATGTGGCAAAGAAACATTGTGAAAATCATAAACATTTCTTATTGTGGTAATGAGAAGGAAGTGACTGTAAATGAGGAGAGCTCCTTTATACAGTTTCACTGGCTCTTACTGCCCAGCAGGAACCCAAGATCCTTTTCAATAAAAAATAAAGTATATTTAGGTTTTTTCTAGGCCCAGTCAAAGCCAAAAGAATATGACACCTACTTGGAGGGGGTGAGAGAGAGAGAGAGAGAGAGAGAGAGAGAGAGAGAGAGAGAGAGAGAAAGAGAGAGAGAGAGAGAGAGAGAGAGAGAGAGAGAGTCACATTTTATAAACTACAAGTCTCAGAATTGATGACTGTCTACTTTCTTACTCCCTTACAGTTCTTTTAAGATATTTTTTATTTGCTGGTTAGGGGGAACTTGAACTATTAGTTGATTATTTGATTACATTACTTTCAAGGGCTAAAATTTTCAAGATTAAAAGATGATTTCAATAAAGATCTAGAGCAATCAACTAAAAGCTACCTTTTATTATTAACCACTATATTTAATAAAAATTCATGTTTCTATTATTATAAAATATACATAATTATATGATATATAACATTATACACAATATATAATTATATATTTTATAACTACTTTATACTATATGCAAAAGAAAATTAAAAGATGCTTTATAAAGGAAATGAGTCAACATATTGTATTATTTATGAAAATCAGCTATAACCATTTTTGTATATAATTGATAAAAAAGTAATTAACATATATTGTGAACATTTTCTCATTTATAAATCAAGATTATACTTTATTGGTTATCACTTCAGGGCCCCAATCATTACCTAGAGTATTCCTAGTGGCCTAAGTTTCAACTGTGTCCCCCAGCTTCCCCAGACTCTAAACACTGCAGAGAATGATCAAAAAGTAAAAATAAATAGTAAAAGTGGGTCCTTGCCAACCCAACAAACAGAAGCAAAACCAGAAAGTTTTCCCTACCAAGGCAAAAATGACCATATTTTTGATAATTTTTGATAATTTTTGATATGTCATAATTGACATATATGATATTTTGAGCTCCTAACTCATATGTAAGACAACAGGGATTAATTCAAATTCCATATTATCAATTGGCTTTATTTTACTTATGGAATCTATTCTATAAAATGTCAAGTTATTTCTTAAATGAAACATTTAGTGTGGTCATATTCCAAAGAGTACATTAAGAATTCAGTTTTGAATTCAGAAATCATCAATTTCTTTTGCTCAGAAAATTTAATAAAATTAGAGTCTATTTCATTATAAGTATAACATTAATTTGAGGATGGTCAATTTTTTAATTAAAATACTTTTATTAATAACTATTACTTGGCAATCAGCTGTTAAAATTCTTAATTTCCTGATATTTATTAGTGAAGGAAGCTACCGTGAAATTACTCCTATTCAAATGAACCCTCTCCTTCTTGATATAAGTGCCTTTCGTATTCCTAACTGGAAAAATCCCTGGGGCGAAAGTCATAATTAATCCAATATATTAGACTTTTGGTTTAGTATCCTAAATAACACTCAAGCAAAAAAAATAACATATGCAGAAAAACTTTGTAGGTATACCAGTTCTAATTATTAGAAAAGTGATTATATAATTTTAATAATTATAAAGTTCTTTATTTGGTAAAAAACACCCAAAACATTTGTTAGCCTCTGGAGTCCTAGACCATATATAATTAGCATTCCAAGTTAAAGCCAAGGTTTAAGTGGAATAGCTACATTTAAAATGTAAATTGCACCCCAGAGGACCCCTCGACTGGAGGACACTACCTGATCCCTGACTGATGTAAACCATTTCTCAGATTCCACAAGATGATGGTGTGGGATGAAAATGTGCCCCAGATCTTATCCTCCCCTCAGACTATCTCAAAATATTAAGGAGGATATCTATATTGTCTTTGTATGCTTCTATAGAAGAATTTATTTAATAATTATAACTCTGTTCATTTTCATATGGATATGAAATATGGAAAATCATCCTTTTCCCCTTGCTTTGGTTCTACTTAGTAGGACATTTTAATAGAAAAGTCTTGCTTGGGATAAGACCTCAGGTCAAAACAGGACACAGAGGTTTTATAGTATATTATTTTTATCCACAAAAACAAAAGTAATATAATATGGTATTTTTCTTTTTGCAGAGGCACACTAAACCATGGAAATCTTATGTATAGAAAGAAGATTTTAATCTAATATAGATAAGAACCATAAATTTTATTATGCAGGGGTGCCTTCCACCCTGAACATTTGTCATGGAGATTTGACTTAGACCTAATTGATCAGACATAAATAATCTAACTCCAAACCCAGATCCCAACCGTAGAACTGACACAGTTCCCTGCACCAGCACCAGGAATCAAACTCCCCTGAGAGATTTGATAATACTACTTGATAAAACTATGCTTATACTACTCTCTGGCACCAACTTGCTCCAGGGTAAGTTCATATGACACCCTAAAGATGAGGAAACAGTAACAATTTGATTTAAGGGCAGGTTGCTCTACCTCACCATTTAATGGTAAGATGAAATCAGAAGACACTCCATCCTAGGATCTGTGCAAAAACCAAGATCTCTAATTACAGAAAACTGACTACAACTGCCACTAAGCAGAACTTTTTCTGGGACCATAAAGAGAGTCTTTATCCTAGGCTTCCCCCTAGGATCTGTGCAAAAACCAAGATTTCTATTTACAGAAGACTGACTTGGACAACTGTGACCTAGCAGAACTTTTCCTGGGGCCATAAAGAAAGACCTTGAGGTTGGACAATACCATGCCTGGAGCCTGGAGTCAATCTTATGACTTCATGGGTAGAAACACCCTATATATCTTAGGCTATATATTTATACACCTTATGTCTCTTATATCTCTTTCTGATTTTCCCTATGTTTACTGCTCCTGGAAAAATCAAATTAAAACAAAACAAAAGCCACATCTGCCCCCATTTTTCTTCTTTTAATTTTACTTATAGCTTCTTGATGGGGGGCTCCCACATTTTTTTTACAGAACCATCAAACATAAATCATCTTGTTCTACATCATATTTCTATGTCCTTCTACAAATTGAAAAAAGGAAAAATAAGTGGATGTAGCCCAGGGGCCAAGTGGTATTAAGAGCATTGAGTGGAAATAAATAAATGGTCAGATTTAAATGCCCAAACCAAATTCAACAACAATAGAATCAAGATGCCTAAACTATAACCAGCTAAACACAAAATGGACCTGTTAGAGTAGTAAAGGAGGCTAAGGGTGGAGGTATGGGATGCATGCTGAGAACTATGGTGAAGGAAGGTCAATACGGGTGATGGGAATGCCCTCATTCACTGCCACTGTCACTAAAACATAACTGTTAAAACTTGTAAAAAAATTTTTTTAAAAATATATCAAAAAAAAAGGGAACCCTTACATTTTATAATACAGGGCCATGATTATGTGGAAGAAGTATGAAGTGATGAAGGAAAAGTAATTTGGTTCCATTGTAAATTATGTGAGTGTAGTTTTAATGATTGCAATGCTAAGGAGATGTACTTAAAAGGGTGAAGACACAGACTTCAGTATAAGAAATAACGTCAATCCAGATTTATAGTTGAAGTGAAACTCAGTATTAGAGCAAGGAAGATTCAAAAAGAGAAAATAAGAGAAGCAAATGTAAAGAGTAGTATTGGCAAAAATGAGAAGAAGAATACTGGAGAATGGAACTGAGGTCCTACAAAGAGGAAATGTGCTGAAGAAGAATAGGATAAAGTCAGCATCATTGAGATGACCATCACCCAATGCCAGAGAAAGGCATTCCCTATGGTCCTCCAGGCCCGTCAGGCCTTCTGGGAGTTCAACCTGGATACCTCCTCAGTCACAGATTCTGCACCTTTATGTCATCCTGATTAATCTTATAATGGTTACATAATGGTCAAGCAATTGAGGAAGAATTGCAAGCAGTTCAAAAAAATTGTTTCTATCACTGACCGTGCATTAAAACTTGTTTCAGACAGTTTGTCTGAACATGAGTAAAGCAAGAACAAAGAGGGAGATGACAAGAAAGAGGGAGGTAAAGACAGAGCTTTTGCAAAAGTTTTGCAAGTAGGAGTATTGGCAAAAGGATTACTTTTCCGAGGGGATAGAAATGTCAGTCTTGTTTTGCTCTGTTCAGAGAAACCTTCAAAGACATTATTAAACCGAATTGCAGAAAACCTACCCAAACAGCTTGCTGTTATAAGTCCTGAGAAGTATGACATAAAATGTGCCATGTCTGAAGCTGCAATAAATTTGAATGCATGTGTGGAACCCAAAATGCAAGAAACTATCACCTTGACATCTCCAATTATTCAAGAAGAGAACATGAGGAAGGAATGTAACCTCAGGTATGGTGAAAGACCCACCAGACGTCTTGGCCAGTAAAAAATGCCTTGACACTCTGGCTGCTCTACATCACGTTAAGTGGTTCCAGGCTAGAGCTAATGGTTTGCAGTCCTGTGTGATTATTGTTAAGTATTCTTTGGGACCTCTGTCAGTGAGTTCCTACTTGGTCTGATTTCCCAAGCTGGGCTATGGAATTACTAGTAGAAAAAGTAGTTAGTTAGTAGTGCTTCTAGTACTCAGAGCCCTGGAGATGCATTAAGAAGAGTTTTCAAGTACATTATTTCAAGAATTCTTCTTCTTCTTTTTATTTTATTGTGGTAGAAGTGAATTACAATTCTCTCACAGTAATATTTGAGGCACATAGTGACAATGAGAGAGGGGCATTACCATCACCAGTGCTGTCCTCCCTCCACCCCTGTTCCCAGCGTGCATCCCACATCTCCCTCCTTTATCCCCATAATGCTAGTGCAACTGTTCCCCCTTTGTACAGCTTGTTGTAGATTCTTTTTGTTTGTTTGTTTATTTGTTTTTCGGGCCACACCCATTTGATGCTCAAGGGTTACTCCTGGCTAAGCACTCAGAAATTGCCCCTGGCTAGGGGGGGACCATATGGGACATCTGGAGATCAAACCCGCTCCTTCCTTGGCTAGCGCTTGCAAGGCAGACACCTTATCTCTAGCGCCACCTCGCCGGCCCCTTGTTGTAGGTTCTTAATGGTAGTCCTGGACTTCTGGATTCCTGCCAAAAGGATCCCTTTGATATCTTGGCAACAATGACTGGCCAGAAGGGCGAAGACATCATCACATCTAGTGTACAATTTGCACTAAGACTCCTTGCATTCCCCCAGTTCCACAACTGGATCTATTACCCCAAATGAGCCAGAGGTTTAACGTCCACAGCAACAGGAAACAGAGAAGGGATAGTGATATAGTCAATAGATTTGAAGCTGAGGGGAAAAAAAGACAAAAAAGATTATTATAACTTTTAAAGTTTCTGTAAATCTTCAGTGTTAAAACCTATAGGTGCCCATTTGTTGGCTGTTTTAACTCATAGTAATGTCTACTTTGAAAATTTTATTAAGAATTTAAAGAATTACATATAAGAACCAAATTTTTCTATGGCTTTAAAATCTTATGTACAGTGCTAGGTATTATATGAATGGAAAGACATCTCCCCCAAAATTGCACTTTAACTAGGGGGAGATCAGTGGTTATCCTATTTTTCCTCCTGGTTTTGGTTTTATTTACTGTTTCCCCTATTTTATGTCCTTTAATAACTAGTCTTATTAAATCTTTACTGTATTTAATGCTTCTTTTGCTATGTGTGATTAAGACAGATTTCTGCTAATCTAATCAAGTTTGTTTTTAGTTGTGCATTAGCAGTATAAAAGCTAAAATATACTATAGCACCTTGCAACAGTTTTAAAGGCTCTGCATAACTGATATAAAAATTGCATGACATTTTTGTTTTTTTTACATTTTTGTTTTTAATAAACTTTTAAAATTGTAATTTTAGGTTTGACATATAGATCTTTGTACATTTGACTTTTGCCATAGCAAGGCCAAAAATAATTTCTGAAAATTTTTCTTCTGCATTAGTGGAGAGGCATTTTTCATATATTAGTGGTCTAACTAATATTTTCAAAAGAACTTTATCATTTATCATTGTGCAACTAACAACAGTAACTAGTCCTTAATTATGACAACAGTTCTTTATTGGTCTGTATGAGATTATTCTAGCTGTTACAGTTGATTCTGCCTCCAGAGCATAGATCTCTTCGCTCACCTAATTTACAGTTTAAATGTTTGAATTTGAACAGTGAGCTTGATAAAGTATTACTGTTTCTAAAAAAAAAAAAAAAAAAAAGCCAGAAAATTATTTGGTGTGGTCATCTAACATGCTTCTGTGTTCTCCAAAAAGCTAAATATTATTCTAGTATGTTTGTAATGAAGAGTTACATCTTGTTGTTGATGTATGTATGCTCTGGTATACATATGTCATTTAATTGTCAAAGCACTACAGTGAGATACACAAACAAAATATTAAATTTAAAAAATTACATCTTAATTAAATATGGTAAGCATTTGACAATTTTTGCTCTCAGATTGTTGGTACATATCTTCTTTAGTTTATAAAATTTTAGTGTCTTATGCCAAAATACTTCAGGGGTAAGGTTCCTCTGTATTTAGATCAAAGGCTTTTACTTTCTAATTCTTTCATATTTTGCTGGGCCTATGTAAACAACAGCTGCCACACACACACTTTTTTTTTTTTTACCTTTTTTTATCTTATTTTTAAAAGAAAAAAAAACAACAAAAAAGAGTTTACTAAACTTTCTTTTATTTTTTTTATTTTTTTATTTTTGGGGGGGTTTGGGTCATACCCGGCAGCACTCAGGTGCTACTCCTGGCTATATGCTCAGAAATCATTCCTGGCAGGCTCAGGGGACCATTTGAGATGCTGGAATTCGAACCACCGTCCTTCTACATGTAAGGCAAATGTTCTATCACTGTGCTGTCTCTTCGGCCCCTAAACTTTCTGCTATTGTTTTAATGAGTTCATTGGTGATACAATAATTTTCACAAATATACTTGCTACTGAACTTTTTCTTTCTTTTCTTTTCCATTTCTTTTGTTTTTCTTTCTATTTTCTATTTTTAATAACTTTGCTTTCTGTCATATAGAAACAAATGTATTTTGATGAGTTAATTCAACTATGTGAACAATTTCTTTAAATTAGTTAAAAAAAAAAAGAAAATAAAGGTCCCAGAAGAATCTTATCCATCAATCTCAAGAAAGGTGTTATGGCACAGAGAGCCATAGAAATAGCCCACAGGTCAATCACAAGGCAATGAAATTGATGAAATGAGGACAGAAGTCTCTACTATGGTTACTGTGAAAAAGAACAAGCTTGAACTAGCTATTCAAGTCATCTGAGCACCTCTGTTATATAAAGGCCAGTTGTCTGGTACGTGGTCCTGTAGTAGTTAGGGCAAGTTGAAAGTAGGCAAAACTTTGTATTGTTTGATTTATGTTGACAGGCACACTCTCTAGTTAGTCAATTGGATGCTAAACATTGGAAATTATAATAAATCTACAGCCAAAAAGACTCCAGATGTTAGTTTCAGAATACAAGAAATAAAACACATGGGTTATGTAGGTTGTTTTTTAATAATGAGCATTAATGCATAATGCACTTGAAGAATAGAAAATTTAGACCAAGATATTTTAAGTTTTAAGCATAAAAATTATTCACTCATCTATTGATGGATGAGTATCTATCTACTATATTCTAAGTATATAATAGTCATGTCCATCAATCAAGGACATAACAAGATGCTGAACCAGATTTTCTCTTTAAAAAATGTGAACTAGTCATTTTATACAGAATTATTTACAATTTTATGTCCCAGTTCCAAATATTCCCCCAAAATGTCCACTTCACCCTCAACCTACCTCAATCTACCTTCTCCAGTCTTCACATAGTGGTAAACATACTTCTATAGAAAGATTCTCAGCTTCCCTTGCTTTGGCTGTATCCCACTTTTCTTTTCTTTTTTTGGGGGGGAGTCACATCTGGTGGGTTCAGAGGTTACTCCTGGCTCTGCACTCAAGAGAACCATAGGGGATGCTGGGGATTGAACCTGTGTTTGTCCTGGGTTAGCTCCATGCAAGGCAAAAGCCCTACCACTGTGCTACAACTTCTGCCTGTATTCCACTTTTCTTAATGTGTCTTCAGATCCCACATATAGGGAAAATCATTCTGTATTCATTCCATTCCTTCTAATCATGCAACAGGATCCTCTTCAAATCTATCCACCAACGAGCAAATTACTTGAAATTAGTCTTTTCTTATAGTTAAATAGTAATTCAATATATATAAACATATAAAATAAATATATATTTATATATAATTGGATAAAAGAAGTAGTATATAAATATATGTTTAGCCATCTGTTTTCTAATATATGGGTAATTTCTATATTTTGGCTATTGTACTGTATTTAGGAGTGCAAATGTCTTTTTCTAAAAATTGTCTTTGGGCCCTTAGATAGATGCCAAGAAGTGAGATTGCTGGTTCATATGAGCACTCAGTTGTTAGGTTTATGTTATGAAGTGTCTATATTATTTTTCAGAAAGATTGAAGCAGTTGACATTCCCATAAGCTCCAGATTTTTAAGTTTACCTGATCTTTATTAGAGACAATACTTTTACGTAATTTTCTAATCAACATTTTTGTAATACTTTATTTAAAATGTAAATTTTAGGCTAGAGTTCAAATTTTGTTATGTACTCATTAAGATATGTAACCAAATATATTTAATATATCATTTTTGGAGTAAGATTCTATATTATGGGGCCTGAGAGATAGCACAGCGGTGTTTGCCTTGCAAGCAGCCGATCCAGGACCTAAGGTGGTTGGTTCGAATCTCGGCATCCCATATGGTCCCCCATGCCTACCAGGAGCTATTTCTGAGCAGATAGCCAGGAATAACCTCTGAGTGCTGCCAGGTGTGGCCCAAAAACCAAAAAAAAAAAAAAAAAAAGATTCTCTATTATTATTCATCATTATAGGTATTATAGGTGTTCTTATAGAGATATACTTGATTTAAAGTATTAAAATGAATTTAAAGATTTACATATGCTGTGATATCTTGAAATGACATTTGCCTCGAATTTTGTTTATTTCACACATAGAAGTTGATTTCCACTTTAGAGGCAATGAGTAGATTTTACTATTTACTACTAAAAATCCTTATTTAGGAGGGATGATTTAATCCAGGGGTCCTCAAACTTTTTAAACAGAGGGCCAGTTCACTGCCCCACCATTAGAGGGCTCGACTATATTTTTTAATAAAAGCTATGAACATTCCTATGCACACTGCACATATTTTAATTTTAAGTAAATAAATCAAATGGGAATGAATACAATATTTAAAATGAAAATAAGTTAAATCAACAAACTCACCAATATTTCAGTGAGAACTATGAGCTGGGCATGCTGTAGTTTGAGGACCCCTGACTGAGACTGAGAGGAGAGGTAGAGAGACAAAGAGAAGGATGGGAGTTGAGAGGGTGACACACATCTCATATATACATACTGCTGGCCAGGATGAGTTGGTTGCTAAGAAGGACAGACAACAAGGGCAAAACACCCAGCAGGCTGCATAAATATCCTTGATGGGCCACATGTGGCCTTTGGGCCATAGTTTGAGGATGCCTGATTTAGCTGTTTGGTTCTAAAATCTTTGATAGCTGAGATTTCTCCTCCTATGCATATTATAAGTTCTTGGATAACTGACTTATTTCTCAATGTGTAAAAGTGATTTTTGTATGCTTAGAAATTACTTCTGGCACGCTCCAGGGGACCATGTAGGATGCCGGGAATGGTGGCCTATCTGCTGAGCTATCACTCTGGCCCCTTAAAAATATATTTTATATTTTAAGAAAAATAAAGCTTACTATATAAACCCATCAGTATAAAAAATAGTGATTTTTGTGTTCAATCCACTTTACATTTATTTATTTGGCTTTTTTGGGAGTTCACCCACCCAGTTATGTTCAGTGTTTACTCCTGACTCTGCACTCAGGAATTACTACTGGCAATGCTCAAGGCATCATATAAGATGCCAGAGATTAAAGGCAGGTTAGCCATGTGCAAGACAAGCACCCAATCCACTATAATGTCACTCCAGCCTCAACTACTATAGGTATGATAGAAAAATGTACTTTGTTCTAATACAGTCTTATAAACATGTATTTATCATATGTGACAGGAATAATTACCAGAATATTTGATGATGTCATACAACACATTTTAAAAGTCACCTTTTGTCTTCAAATTATAGACATCAAAAAATTTGGGAAGATATATGCGACTTTGGAGTTACAAAACTTGTGGTACCTTTTAAAAGCCATTCAAGCAGAGTGTTTTTTTTTTTCCTATTGCTTGTCAGACATCTTTAGCAGATCTCAATGCCGCAAATCTCTAGCCTGTCTAGGAGATCAAGGCTCCTTCATCTCATGTTCTACTTCCAATTTTCTGATGCTTCTGTACACATTCAGCTTTAAGCCTTTGGGTTTACTTCTAATCTGTATTATACACATGTATTTATCAAAGGCAGTGTACATAGCATTTAGTTTTTCTTGCCTTTTTTGTACTGTTTCATTAATGACTTCATTGAAAAAAATTTCGATTTATTTCTTTTGTATCATTCCTTGTGTCACCTAAAGTGCAACATTAATATTGATGATAAACTTGATTCTTTGACAATATTCCTCTTTTTCTATAACTAAATAAAAATTACTAAATTGGCAATCAATCTGAAATTATATCCAAAACCAGTTTTTTATTAAATTCTAATTTGTATATTGTGCAAAAATAAATATAACTAAGGCTATTGTTTATCCTAAAATATTGGTAAAAAAAATTGCAATAATGGTCCTTTATAATGATCATCAAACAGTTAAAACTTTTAAAACATTAGGTTTTTGTTTTGTTTTGTTTTGGGGCCACACCTGGTTGTACTCAGGGGTTACTCCTGGTTCTGTACATAGAAATTTCTCCTGGCAGACGGGGGACCATATGAGATGCCAGGGATTGAACCCGTTTCCATCCCAGGTTGGCAGCATGTAAGGCAAACATCCTACGGCTTTACTAGCACTCTGTCCCAAAACATTAAGTTTTAAACAGTTAAAACATTAAGCTGTTACACATATTTAAATGTTTATAAAACATTTTCAAAAATATTTTTATTTTATTCTTAAAATTAAGTTAAAAGTATGTAATATATTTAACTACATATGTTTATATACATATTTCTATGCATCTTATCTAAATTTTATTTATAAAGATAAATAATCAAGTTAAAATTTTGAATCTAATCATGTTTACATGAATGTAGTGTCGCACATCCATTTTACGTATGATCAAGAATATATTTGTATTTCTTAATCTAAAGAACATTCATGCTCTATATTTTCTCTTTATATATTGCTTTATTTAAAGACCAAGTATTATATAATTTATCATAATACATTTGTTTTGAGGTAAGTGAGAGCAAAATAATTAAAAAATAAAGAAAAACAAGGGAAAAAAGAAAAATGAGTAAAATAAAAAGAAAATTTCTGAAAATCACTTTTCCTTTTTAATTGGCACTATAGCATACAATGGAGATTTTTTTTTCACAATTTCCACCTACACTGACAATTCAAATATTCAACAAATAAACTTGAATTATTTTTATACAAGTATTATTCAACTCTACTAGGGAAACCCCAGTGAAAGAAACATAAAATTCTGTATTCCTGTAGAGATTACATTCTATGGCAGTGATTTAAATATAATGTCAGTACATGTTGAATGGTAGCAGTGCTAGGGAGTAAAGTAAAACAGAAAAATGCTAGGAATAGAGATGTAGGATAGTTCGTGTGAAATCTATCAGTAATAATGGCCTGCTTCATTATGAAATTAATATTTGAAAGAAAACCTATATTACCGGATTTTCTATTCCACACAGAGTTGTGAACATCATACTTAAAATATAACAAGAATAACAAAGTAACTACAGAAAAGTGACCAACATCGAAGTTTAAAAGATGAGGCCAAATATGTTGTAAGGAGAGAAGATTAAAAGGGGAACAAGTAGGACACACAAAGACTATGATCATCAGAAGTTTTTGAGTATATAAGTGACAAGATCTAACTTAAATTATTACTGCAGATCATTCCATGTTTGATTGGAATTATATCGCATATTAGTGGGAAAAATTGGAAAAACCTTTCAATAATTCGGGTGAGATAATATAATAATTGTTAGAGTAGTGATTATGTAAGGTGATTAGAATTCCAAGAAATTTAGAAGATAAAGCAAATAGTATCTGCAGCTGTCTGTTTTAAGATAAAGAACAAAAGTGAGCTTACTTTTTTTAATAAGATATATATATAATAATAAGAAAAAACTCATAATGTAAAAAAACTTTGAGGAGAACAGAAGTAGTCTTCCCCTTCCTGAAAGACTATGAGAAGGTCATGAGAAGAGCTTTGGACATGTTATGTTTGAATGAACTATTCATCCAAGTGGAGATGTGAATTCAGTTCTTAAGATATGTTTATGATTACTGAAAAATTCACATTAAAGTTCATATTTAAGATATAAACCTGGGATATTTATTTTCTTTTGTTTTTTTGGGCCACTCACTGTGGCCCTAAAGAACCTCTTAGGATTACTTCTAACTCTGCACTCGAAAATAGCTCCTGGTGAGATCTATAATCCCAAAGGTCTGAATTTGACAACTGCGACTGAGCAGAACTTCTGGAACCACGCTGAATGACTATATCCTAGGCTTTGTCCTAGGATCTGTGCAAAAACCAAGACCACTAATTACAGAAGACGGATTACAACAACAGTAATAGAACAGAACTTCTAGAACTGTAAAGAAAAACTCTCTCCTAGCCTTCGCCTTATGACCTACGCAAATAACAGGATCTCCAGCTACAGAGGCGGGTTCTCATCACTTACTTCTGAGAGGAAAGTTTCCTGGCACCATAAAAAGACCTTGAGTTGTTAAAAGGAGTGTGTAAGGAGCCTGTAGTTCTTTCCATGACAGTATGCTTCAAGGACAGAGAAACCCTGTATGTCTTAGGCCAAGGAAAATCCCGTTTTAATTTCTCCAATATTTACCATGCCTATGCAAAAAAAAAAAAAAAAAAAAAAAGGAAGAAGAACAAACACAACCCTTTTTTAAGAAGTTGCTGGTCTGGGTGTTTTGTTTGTTTGTTTGTTTGTTTGTTTGTTTCTCTGTTGAAGAATGGTAGCTGATGATTTTGGTTTTTGGTTTATTCTTTTTTATTCTATCAATAGAATGCCAATTTGGGATGCCAAGACTTTAAGTTTGGATCCTTTATTGCAAGAACACACTCTATCAGTTATGGCCCATCATACCTGATAAACTGTATGCAGCTCAGGTAGGCCCTCATAAAGATTCCAGAGATATTAATAATACAAGATTTAGAAAAGTTAATGTAATAATATTTAATAAATGTGACTAAAAGACTTTCATTAGACTACTAAAACATTTCTGTTGTGTAGGAAATTGAATAATACAGATGTTTACTTATTCAAGATAAGTAAGATAATAACTTTGATATATTTTACTAGGTATTATTTAGGGGTTAGTAGGGGGAAAAAAGTAATAGTCCACTCCATAAACTTAGATAAAGAAGCAGAGAGTTCTGTTAGGTAGTACAAATAGTATACAATCTCATAGGACTGAATTATTAAAAAGTAAAATATTTTATTATTTAAGTTTTATTAAGAATGCATTGATTTTATTTTTAATTTTTTTTTGGCGCTGTGCTTACAAAATTGTACATGGTTGACTTTCAGTCATTGAATGTAAACCACCCTTCACCAATGCACCTTTCCTGCCACTGTTTTACCCAGGTTCCCTCCCACTTCCCTCCCACTTGCCTCTTGAGCAAAAATTTTACTTCTCTCTCTCTCTCTCTCTCTCTCTCTCTCTCTCTCTCTCTCTCTCTCTCTCTCTCTGTTTCTCTTCCTTTTATTCCTTTTTAATACTATGGTTTAAACTATTTTTAATACCATGCATATCACTTAGTTCTTGTCCAGAGTGATTAGTTCCAACTATCATTGTTATAATAGACCCTTTGCCACTCTAACTAGACTCCTGGCTTTTTGTGGCAAGCTTCCCATCATAGAGTGATCCTCCTAACTCTCATCTTTATTTTCTCTGAATATTATTACCATATTATCTTTTATTTTTATATACCACAAATGAGTGTGATTATTCAATCCCTCTACCTTTAACTCATTTCACTCAGCATAGTGTTATAAATAACTATTCATATATAAGAAAATTTTATGACTAGTTTTCCACATTAAATTTTTTTATTGTTTTTAAATAAAATATATGGTAAAGCATATGTCTTCAGTTTTGTATGCTCAAATTTAACTCCTAGCATAACAAATTTTCTGGCCAATGTGGTCCCTCTATTAAAAAAAGGATTCATTCCATTAATAATTATATCAAGAAATAAAAAAAACCTGAGGCCATGCTCTTCCATAAGTATTGCTCATAGTCTCAATGTCTTTTTGACTTCAGTGAATCTTGCATTTGATGAAGTTATGGAAATCTTTACATATCCCTAATATTCTATACCAAATCATGGATGGCTTCAAGGAGTGCATTGAAATACATTCACTCATAATTACTATTATAATTAGAAATAGACAAGAGGCATCTCTAGGATTTTGTTTGCATGAAACAAGAGATTATTAAATTATTTTGAAAAACACTTTGAGTTATTTAAGCTTTGAAAGGTAACTGCTTTTAATTCTTTCTATGAGGCATAATTGAACCTCAGAGAAGAACATTTGCATTTTGAGGAGACATGTGATTCTGTCTCTTGTCTATTTATAGACAGCATATTTCAGTATTTTGAGTGGCACCTTGGTGGTTTGGAAATTGAATACAACTCCAAATATACACTGTTTTCTCTCGCCTTTTTAAATCACATAGCCTATTGAAATATGTTGATCGAATGCACTTCTGTTTCTAAAGAAATATTATATGCATTCTGTCTCTTTAGTCTTTTCAAGTTATATAAGAGTCAGTGGCAATAATTTCAGATTTGAAATTCACTGCTTTTTGAACACAAAAATTGTTGCATGATTGTGTGATGTAAATTTTCAATATTTAAAACAAATTAAATCATACTACATTGCTTACAAAAGTTATTTGTTTACTGGCTTGACAAAAATATTTAACACAAAAGTATGTTGTTATCCTTTAATCTTTTAACTAACCAATAATATTCAGACAATGTTAAAAGATATCAGAATTTTTTCTGCATAAAACAGTCCTGAGCTAACATCAGTGTTTTTATACAGAAATAAAATAAAATTGGCAAAGGCATTAGCTTGAATTTATGAGGAACATATTTGAGTGAGCTTATACTCAATGCATTATCCTATTTAATCTTCTGAAAATTGTATATCCTAGGTATTATCTATCCTCTATTTTATCAATTAGGTTCCTGCTCAAAACAGTTGAATGTTATCCCAGTAATCACATAATCAATAACTAGCAGAGGAAGAATGAAACCCTGGTCTTAATTTCCTTTTTTAGTTTTTGAATAGTATGTCTGCAAAACTTTTACTCAAGCCACAAGCAAATATAGAAAACAACAGTACTCTCTTTTGTAATGTGTTCTCATCATTATCTTAAACATTTGTTAATTTAGTTAACTGTCAAGAACAGAATTCCAGAAATATTTATTTTGTTGGAAGATGGAAGATCAATGATGTAGGACAAATTTTGAGTTTAGAAAGAGCTTGAGCTAGGATAAAGCAATAATTTGAGACTAAGAGATTATAATTTCAGAGCTTTAACAATACTAAGCTTAAAAATGTGAAAAAACAGAGATTTGTAATATAGTATTTTTGCCAATACAAACCCTGAGTGTTTTACAACTTTGCAACATATTGGAAATATAAGTCAACAAAGATGACTCATAGACAAATAGACAAACATTTTATTTGTCACTTTAGATTGGACTTTTCCAAGAGTCCTTAGATATGTATTATACTTAATTACAAAGAGTACTATTTATTGATATTTATTTATAATATTTTAGTGATTCCTTATTTCTCACATTTGTATTTATTTCTGGAGTCAAAATAAATATAAGCACACACATTTTCTATGCTCCATACATGGAATGTGAGGTTAGTATCCCCAATTTTATGAATTATCCCACAGAAAGAATAAAAGTCCATACATTATTGAGCTACTTTTTATTTTTCTCAGTCGAGAGTTTTTTCTTCACAAAAAGTAAGAATATTATTTGTTCAATGGAATGAATATTTCCTAGTATGATAAAATTATTTTTTATAATTCTATTTAATACAGTAGCTATGGACTATGTACCCTAAAATTGTTAGAGATGATTTTTTTTAATTTTGCTTAATTTGAATTAGTTTAAATTTAATTTTGTATACAGTATAGCTCTAGAATACAGTGAAAATGATGCTTGACCCAAAGCAGAGCTCTACAAATAAATGTCTTTTGAGAGTTACTAAAAAAAAAATATTAGGGGGCCGGAGTGGTAGAGCTAGAGGTAAGGCATTTGCCTTGCAAGCACTAGCTTAGGATGGACCTTGGTTCAATCCCCCTGCATCCCATATGGTCCCTCCAAGCCAGGAGTGATTTCTGAATGCATACCCAGGGGTAACCCTTGAGCATCAATGGGTATGCTCCCCTAAAAAAAAGAATGCAGAGTGATACAAATTTCTAATAATTATAGAAGCTCAGTCCTTTCTTCCATGTTCACTAAATAAAAAGTTTTTCAGAGGTAACTGGTAACTGCTAACATGACATCAGGTACATTTCCTGCATTGTGCAGAGTAAATATTTTCACTTAACATTTCCTGACATCAGAGAGTTCACATTCATGTTCCTTAAGCAATCCAGAGGACTTCTTACCCTTTGTTCTCAAAACAGAAGAAGATCCAGAAATTGTTTATAAATCTGTTCACCATCTATACTCTGTTATTTTTGTCCATAAATACTTCTTTATCCCAGTAACACACTACTGTGAATTTTTGTTTCTCAGTACTTTGACACAATGGCAGTATAGCAGGTTTTGTAAGGAAATCCAGATTGAGAACTTAGTGACAAACTTTACTGACCTACTGAACACGGAGAAGGATACCCTTAACCTCTTTCAGTCACAATGAGAGTGATAAGTAGCTATTGTTGAAGTGTTAAATGTGAAAAATCTATGTGACAAATACTGTTCCAAATGTAAATGAATAAAATGCTAGAAAAATATCCCAAGTTATAATTACATTGTCAATCATCTGTCTTTTCTAGACTTTCTCCATCTTTTCAAATATCAAATTGCATCCCTAATATCATATATCCATAATGGACACTATATTGTCAAAATTTTCTAAAATAACTTGTGGAGGAGGTGCTGGAAAAATGAAGTACAATGGCCAGAATTTTTTGCCTTGCACCCAGCTAAGCCAGGCTTGATCCTCCTAACCCTATATAGTCCCACATGACCCACCAGGAGTGAGGCCTGAATGCAGAGCCAAGGAATGGTCACTGGACCACTGAAACACCAATTATAAGACCTTAAAAGAATTACCACTAGAATACGTTTTTTCTTATAAAAAATTCTTATTAGGTTCTCAATATGGCCACTGTCACATTAATAGTGTTTGCAGTGCTTACTAGAATTAATGTGCTAAGATACGCTTTTGGTATTTTGTTTTTGTGTATGTTTTCTAGTGTATAGAATTGAGAGTGAAGGAAAAATGCCCCCAAAGTATTCCCTAATGTTCTCAACCTTCTTTGGAAAAATATTTTCTGCTGAAAGGAGCTTTGACTCTGAATCTCTGATTTTTGTACAAAGCCATGGCATCTGTTTTATAGTTGTGCCTGGCCTGTCACTGATGTGGTGTGACGTGCTTCCCAACTGTGTGTCTCTGCAAGGAGGTCTATTTGATGAAGTCCCAATACCATTCTCTTCAGAAAACCTTCAGAAAGTATTCCGACAACTTTATTCTCAGGGTCTTAGAAATTCACTTGGATATCAGGAGTTAACACATTATTCATGTGCAAGCACTGAGAAGAAAGAAAATAGTATCAAATAGAGTATTTTTTGTTTGTTCTATTTTGTTTCGTTTCAGTGCATACCTGTCAATGCTGAAGAATGTCTCCTAGCTCCGTGCTCAGGGTTCACTCTTGTAGAGAATCAGAAGTATGAGGTACCAGGGATTGAATTCAGCCTGCCATAAGCAAAGCTTGCAGTCAGCATACTGACTCATCTTTCTGGAAGCTCAAATGATTCATCCAGTTATTTTATTTAAAATCAAAAACTTTGTATGAAAATGGTTTTGTTCTTGAGTTTGTTGGATCTTGATAATCATAATAAATATTTACATACCATAGAATAAAAATATAAATATACAGTACTCATGTCGGTGAGTGCTCCTCAGCATGGCGCCTCTAGCCCCTTTGGCCAATGGGTCTGAAGATGCAGGATAAAAGCGAAGAAATAATACACCAAGCAGTCAGAAAAGATATTCCTTGGAGTCAGCTTGATTTATTTCTCACGTCTTTTTTTCTGCCATGAGACTCTCTGCCATGTGTTCATTTTTGCTGAGCTCTTTCTCCCTGTCTGCCTAATCTCATCTCTTCTCCTGAGGAGCCCCGTCCTTAGCTCCCAGGCAAACTCCTTTCTTTATTATCCAGAACCCCACCCACCAGGATGGGAGAAGGTCCTAATAATCCTAGTGGGTGTTTACATATCAAAAGGAAGGGTTAGGTAAAAAAGGAAGTTAGGGGGAAGGGTTCACCTTACACATAAATTCCAGATGCTTAAAGGTTCACATTTATTGTAAGTTTAAATAAATGATCGGGATCTCCTGCACCCAAATGTCCAGGCTTCTTTTACCTGTGTATGGAGACATTAGTCCTATTCCTTGATTCCTCGTCCAGATCATTGCTTTGTTCCTGTTTTCTGTCCATAGTATACTTTTCTAATCTGAAATCTACAACTATAACCCTGTCACCTGTAGTGTTACAGGGGATTGCTGCTTTTTAACCTGTCTCTGAACCTCTCTAGGACTTTCTAGTGATTCCTTGTCCCCTTGGCCTTTCAATAGTACCTGGTCATGACCATATGCACATGGTTGATGACCCTCTGCTTTTCTTCCCTTTGCCTGAAAATAGATTAGAGAGCTAAGAATCTGTTACATAACTAGATTCTTAAAAAAAAAAGTACAAACTGGTTTTTATTTGGAAATTCTGAGCAAGGGAAGGGAGAGGATAAGAAAGAGAAAGAGAAAGTGCTCAAGGGCCAGTAGAGGCTTCTCCAAAGATGGAGAGGAACCCAGTATACAACCCAGCATGAAAATAGCAAAGTCCACATCTCAAGAGGGGCATGCAGGTGAGATGTGCTCTGGTATAGGCTTTCTTCCAAGATAGGATTTTCTACCAAGCTAACCCTGTACCTAGGGTGGTTGCCAGGGGAAGAGGATACTAGTGTTCAAACCCATGTTGACTAGGCTGCATACAAGGCACGCTCCTTACACTCTGTTCTATCACTCTAACCCTATTAAAATATTTTAAATACTAAATTATCATAAATTCCATAATATCAAATTAAGCAACTTATATTTGTTCAATTACTCAAATATAATTATAGAGGATACTAAAAGTATCATAAAGATTGTTTACATGAGTAATCATCAGTGAGTAAACTTAAGTAATCCAAGAAGAAAGACAAAGTAGGCATCAAAAGATCGCTATCATCATGAAGAATTCGGAGCAAAATGAAAGATTTTTGTCAGTGTTTCTCATCTTGTTAGAGTTTCTTTCTATGAAATATGGATAAAAGACAATGATATTATCTTGCTTATAAAAAAGCTTGCAAGGATAATCTATGCCTAAGTATCATACTAACAATTTTTGGTCATTTTGAAACAACAGGAAATGATTTTCAGGTTTATCTCTTTATTTGCCAAAATATAGATGAATATGATGAAATTTTGATCCAAAACATTTCTTAGAAGGTTAAATAAATGAAAATGTTCTTTGCATAAAATCAAATTATTTAGGAAAAATAATGCTTTTAGATCTGACTTTAAATCTTTTGCATGTCATGTTATAAGGTGTGACTGACCAGGACATAATTTACTGTGAAGTATTCACATTGTAATGACATAGTAACTCATAAATCTAAGATCTTTGATGACTTGGTACAGAAAGCTAAGTCAGGAGAAATAAAAATGGGCATTACCACAAGCTGATGTCCAATCTAGCAAATATACCTAATATTTACTCTATAAATATTAGCAATAGTTAGCCATCGGTCCCATAGGCACTGTACAATGGATGCAGTGTAACTGTGACTCATGCACAGCAAGGCAGAATATGGCAATGCTGGATGAAAAGAGCCTGTAAGTAGCTCTGAGCACTATTTGCTGTTACCCCCAAAACTATCAAAAAATTGATAAGGGAAAGTTTACAGCTTCCTGGAGATTCCTGTATGTATACAATGAGCTCTAGTGTTTGTCATGAACAAAGGCATTAAAGGGTTTTAGTCACAGGAATGAGAGCACAGTTTAGTTCTGATTTAATCTAAGTTTTATTGGCAAGATTATGGAATATCTTTTGAAAATAATGCCATTAAACAATTTCATTATTTTTTAAAGATATCAAATTCAATAAACCTGAAAGAATTTCATTTGGAAACATGAGTTAGCATTATAATCTTCTTGCAGCTTATAAAAGTTTGCCTCTTATGAGCGTCTAGAGTTGAATTGGAAAAAAAATTCAATAAACACCAGAGCTCTGTTTTATGAGTTCACTCAGTAACTATTATATAAATAAATCTCTTATAGGATCACATTGGTTCATACATTTCTATCTCAAAAATATAGGCTCTAAACATTTTGTCAATAAAGCACATCACTTTATATATGCATATAACAGATAATAAAAGAATTGTGCAAGTTAAAAAGTTAATTTTAAATACTTATTTGGAGAAAAGAATTTAAAAGGAAATTCAATGACATCTCCTGTAGACTATTTCAATATTTCTATATTTCAGTTCTACAGGTAATTTTTTCTCACTCTACATATTCCTTCAATCTAAGTAATGTACTTTACATGATATCATGAAATATCACTGTTCTTTTAATGAATAAGTTGCAAGACAAGAAAGTGCAGATATTTACCCTGTATCTCGAAAACAGCTTGCTTGCCTGTGCTTTTAGAGCTAATAAAATAAAGGACTTGACATTGCAGCAGCTATGTACTCTTCATGCATTATGTCATTTAAGGATCATTAGCCAGGATGTGTAGCTATATTTTTTGCAATTTACAAATGAGAAGATTGAAGCTCAGTGAAGTGAAAGCACTTCTCGTAGATTTCCACATGGTAATGGAAGTACGAAGTTTGAATGGTTCCCAAATGATGAAGCCAGAGCAATAGCACAGTGAATAGAGTGTTTCCCTTGCAGGAGGCCAACCTGGGTTGATCCCTGGCATTCCAGACTGTCTCCCTAACCTGCCAGGAGCAATTTCTGAGCGCAGAGCCAGAAGTAACACCTGAGGACCTGGTTTGGCCAAACAAAACAAAAATCAAGTGTCTCATCGCTTTGTTAATATATGTTCTCCAGCACTCACATACACATATGACTATTTTAGAAATGATACCCACTTTAAGAATCAAGAAATAGTATTGCAGTAAGGTGCTTGCCTTGCACAGAGCCTACACAGGTTTGATCCTAATAATCCTATATAGTCCCCTAATGTGTAGTAGTGGTTTCTGAATATAGAGCCAGGAGTTATCGCCTGAGCGTTGCCAGGTGTGCACCTCCCCACAAAAGATACTCATTACTACCTATTTATTTTCCTCATTTGTATTTCTACTCAGTGTCTCCACTCATTCTCCAGTGAAAAATAATTTATCAGGGCATTTAGAACTTAATAAGATGAGTATAGAATCTTATGTCAAGTTGTCTTTCTGCTTGAATCTTTCTAATTATGTTACTCTTTAGAAATGAGAAATGTAAGTGAATTATAATTGCCAGGAATGAAACACTGGCTTTTTTCCTCTGGTAATTGGATAATTTTATTGTAGAAAGTCATTGAAAGAAAACGCAAGTTAGCCCTTTTTTTTTCTTTATTTAAACATCTTGATTACATATATGATTGTGATTAGGTTTCAGTCATGTAAAGAATACCCCCTTCACCAGTGCAACATTCCCACCACCAATGTCCCAAATCTCCCTCCATCCCACCCCACCTCCACCTGTACTCCAGACAGGCTTTCCAGTTCCCTCATTCATTCATTCACATGATTATGATAGTTCTCTATGTAGTTATTTCTATAACTGCACTCACCACTCTTTGTTGTGAGCTTCATGAAGTGAGCTGGAAGTTCCAGATCTCCTCTCATTGTCTCTGAGGATTGTTGCAAAAATGACTTTTATTTTTCTTAAAACCCATAGATGAGTGAGACTATTCTGTGTCTCTCTCTTTCCCTCTGACTTATTTCACTCAGCATGCTAGATTCCATGTACATCCATGTATAGGAAAATTTCATGACTTCATCTTTTAAGTCAGCCATTTACTCTTTGTACAGTTTTCTGAAAGTGACTTAAAACTCTTAAAGTTTCATTTATAATCACTATAGTGAAGAGTATAAAATGCCTTTAACCTTATTATCAATCAATTTAGATAATGAAGATAAATGATATTAGCATAATATCTACTAGATAATTAACATTGAGTAAACCCATCTTATTGTTATAATTTTAAACCCTATTTCTATACATCAATTCTCTATCAAGTGTTACATACCTTTTTATGACTAAATTCCACTTCTTTAGCAATAGTATTTCTATCCATGGGACATCCACTTTTTGAATAATACCAATTTTTGCCTGAATCTCTTCCATTATATTTGCCAAAGAAAGTAGTTTAGTTGAATTTTATATCTTCTGTGATTTGAATTTAAAGCTTTCATGATTTGGTCCCATTCACTGCTCAAGAAATGAGATAACCTCATCCATCTTTATGGGTTGCCTCTCTCAAATTCAAATTTTATTATCTGTAGTAATGGAAGTCAGTTAGAAAAAAAACATATATTTAGAGTGTACTAAGTATTGCTACCTCTTTTGATTCTTGAAGCAAGTTAGTTGAAGAAATGACACAGAAAGGATTAAATTCAAAAGAAAATAATTCAAGCATTATAAAATTACTGATCAATCATCTGTACAAACAATGATTTATTTTGATTCAATTTAATTCCTTAATTTTAATATGAGTTCATTTGGGAAGTAAGAATTGGGTGATAAACAGCAGTGTGCAGGGCTTCCTCCTGACTCTGCTCAGGAATCACACCTGGGATTATTCAGGGACCATTTGCCATGCCTTGGATTGAACAGGAGAAGGCGTTATGTGCAATAAAGCACCTTGACTTCTATGCTATCTCTCTGACCCTATATATGAGTTCTATTTCCTACATTAAAATATATTACATCTTCTTATTTTGTTTTTGTTTTTGGGCCACACCCGGCAGTGCTCAGGGGTTACTCCTGGTTGTCTGCTCAGAAATAGCTCCTGGCAGGCACGGTAGACCATATGGAACACTGGGATTCAACCAACCACCTTAGGTCCTGGGTCGGCTGCTTGCAAGGCAAAAGCCGCTGTGCTATCTCTTGGGCCCCAAAATGTATTACTTCTTAAAGTGCATCAGCATGTGTTCCACACTGTAGCAAGAAAAGTCATCATTGAGGATTTTGGGTTTTGTTTCGTTGGTTTACTTTAGTTTAATTTGGGGATCACACCCAACTGTTCTTAGGCATTACTCCTGCCTCTGCTCTCAGAAATTACTCCTGTAAATCTCTGGGGACTATTTAGGATGCTGGTGATTGAACCCAGATGAGCTGTGTGCAAGGCAAGTGCCCTACCCAATGTTTTATTGCTATGATGCCTCATCTTTGAATTTTATCTTTTGGTACACAGTACAGAATTGACTGACAAAACACGAAAATCACTTCAGTTCGCTCATGTCTTCTCTTGTAAAATTCAAAAAGCTAAATTCCTGAACATACTTGGAAAGCCATTTATAACTTAAAAACTGGGCTAACTCACATTGTCTTTCCATGACTTTCCACAATAAAATTATCCAATCACTAGGGGAAAAATTAAATAATTTATATAACCTTACTTCCATTTATTGTGCTTCTGTCATGTGTTCAGTATGAGAAGGTCTGTTATTTTTTGGTGCAAATATAAAATAATATTAACCATTTTATTTCTCTGAATAAAGTTCCTGGCAACTAGTAGCTACTTATTAAATTTTTATTGATTTAATTGGTAAAAAATTATATTAATTAAATTACTAAATAGGTACTATTTAATAAAAGGTTTTTTTTGCAAATCTTTTATTATATAAATTAGTTTTAAACCTTTTCTTTTTTAAAATAAGAATTCTAATGAAAAGATTTCTGAAATTCATTCTGAGCTATCCTCTTATATGAAACTAGCTAAATCGCATTATCTAGAATATTAATCTTCTGAAAATAGATAAAACAAGTATATTAATAAGACATTGTGCCTTGGGCACTTACAAGACTTTTAATATTTAAAAATATGTTTTATGAATATTTCTTGAACCACTTAAAAATTCTTATGTGTCTCAAAAGATTCATTTTTTCTAAGTACACAGTATCTTGAAATTATGTTTTAATTAAGTTCAATGCATTTAAAATAAAATAAAAAGATAATTATTGTTTGAACATCCTTTCACTGAAGTTCTCATGAAAGATGAATGGAAAAATAATAAATACATATAAAACAAAGATTCATATAAAAATACTGATCAACTATATTTTGTAAAACCCATTAGGTGATTCCTGCTAGACCACTTTTGTCTTTGTCTACACATGCTTAGCTTTTTCTTCTGATGCTAAGGGATCTTTCCTGACAGGGTTAAGGACCATGGTGGCAAGGAGCAAACTTGGGTTGCCAATGAATTTAAGGCAAATGCCATAACCACTCCACCATATCTCTGGCCCTTAATCTAAGACTTTTGAGGGAAAAACATAATTCAAGTGATATCTATTGGGGTATAGGCTGTTTAAAAAAAAAAATAAGTTTTTAATCTGCATCATAAACAACCCTAGTCTAATGAGTCTGCGCCAAAATCATTTTGTCTGTAAAACACTTTATTTTGTGGGAACATATTGTCTATATATTTTAATATTTTCACAGTAATGCCATCAATTATTCTATCATTATGTAAACTGATATGTTTCTTATAAATTTGTTTAAATTCTTTTTTTTTTGGGGGGGGGAGCACACCCGGTGTTGCTCAGGGGTTACTCCTGGCTGTCTGCTCAGAAATAGCTCCTGGCAGGCACAGGGGACCATATGGGACACCGGGATTTGAACCAACCACCTTTGGTCTTAGATTGGCTGCTTGCAAGGCAAACGGCACTGTGCTATCTCTCCGGGCCCAAATTTGTTTAAATTCTTAAACATTTAGTCAAGTTGTAAGAACATTACAGAGGACAATTATATAATTACTTTAGTCACTAAAATTTTATTGTAGCACAATTATTCACATTATTATCATTTTTTCTTGTTGATTGAAGTTCTGAGATTTGCAATATTGTTAATGATATTGTTAATGATGAATTCCTACTTAGTTCCAAAAACACCCATTACCCGTGTTATTCACCTCACCCAAGTACTTTGTAGTCCCCCCACCCCCTAACTCAGTTGTGAGAATCTATTCTCTCACTGTTTTGCCTTTGGCCCTCTGTTGTTACCTTGTCTTAGAATCTTTATTTCCTGTTTGTCAGAACATTATATATTTATCCCTTTTCTTCTAATTGACTTCACTTAACATGATATCATCTAGTTACATAAATATACAGCAAATTTCACAATTATGCTTCTTCTTGAGCTGTATATTATTCCATTGTGTATATGCGCAACTTCTTCATCAATTCATTTATGACTGAACATTTGAATTATTTCCATGTCTTGGCTATTGTTTCCATATCCAGGCTAAGTGATTTTGAATTAATATTTTGCTTGGAGGATAGATGCCAAGAAGTGGTATTGCTGGGCAGTATTTCAGTTCTATTCCTAGTTTTGGGAGACAT
Source organism: Suncus etruscus (assembly GCF_024139225.1). Lineage (NCBI taxonomy): Eukaryota > Metazoa > Chordata > Mammalia > Eulipotyphla > Soricidae > Suncus > Suncus etruscus. The sequence goes on from NC_064852.1 coordinate 52,165,414, forward strand.
CTCCATATGGCTTTCCATAGAAACTGAAACAGAACATTCCCACCAAGAATAGATAAGGATTTCTATTTTCCGTGAAAATCCAGTCAATACTGTATGTTTCTAGGCTTTTAATTTAACTTAATTTAATTTAACTTTTTTGGAGGTCATGGCCAGCTGTGTTCAGAGCCACTTAGTTTTGTACTCATGGATTACTCTTGGTGGGTCACAGGGACCATATAGGGTGTTTGGGATTGAACCCAGGACAGCAATGTGTAAGGCAACTGTCCTACCCACTCTATTCTCTCTGTCCTATATTTTCAGATTTTTTTTGTTATGTGTCATTCTCACTGACATAAGGTATCTCAATTTTGACTGGTTTTCATTTCCCTATGAGAACAGGGAATGACAATGAGTATTTTTATATGTCTGTATCCCATCTATATGTCTTCTTGTAGAAAGTGTTCATAGCCTTGCTCCATTTTTGGATGTTTTTATTGGACATTTTTGTGGTTGAGTTTTGTGAATGATTTAGCCTTTATCTGATGTATTATGTGCAAATTTTTTTTACATGTGTGAGGTGTCTTTATTATAGCTTGAGTGTTTTTTTGCTGTAAAAAAAGTTAAATTTTATGCAGTCCCATTGTTTATATTTGTTTTTGCTGTCATTGTCTCTATGGCCAACTTATTGAAGATAACTCTGATCTATTTCCTGGAAAGTTCAGATAATATTTTCTTTAATATATTTTGTGGATTCTGATTTAATCTCAAGGTCTTTAATTCACTTTGAGTTTACTTTTGTGAATGATGTGGGGTAAAGTTCAAATATATTTATTAAATATTGTATAATTTTCCCAAAACCACTTGTTGAAGAAACTTTCTTTGCAATACTTTATATATATATATATATATATATATATATATATATATATATATATATATATTCTTTGTAATGGAAAAATCTAAGACCTTAACTCAGGACTCTCACTTCTGTTCCAATGGGCTGCAGTTATAGCTCTATTCCAATAACATTCATTTTTCATTATTATAGATAGTTGTGCATTATAGTTCAGTTAGAAAATGTATTTCATTCTATCTTACTTTTTTCCAATAACATTATTTTGGCTATTCAGAAAGTTTTTTTTAACTTTTTTTATTCATGGAGTTTTAACCTTCCATAATGATTTTAGTAAAGTTTGTTCCAAGTCTTTGAAAAAAATAATCAGAATATTAATGGATATTTTTTGAATCTATCTGATTTCCATGGTCAAATTGATAATGTTGATTTTTCCAATCTATGGAGAAGAAATATCTTTTGATTTCCTGGTGTTCTCTTCTATTTCTTTTAGTAGTTATAGTTTTTATTGTATGTATTTCACCTTCATATTAGATTTATTCCTAATCATTGATGGCTATTTTGAAAGATATAGTATTTTTAATATTTTCTTCTGGTTTATTATTTTGCTAGTTTATTATGTGTACAGGAATTCCATAGATATTTATATATAAATTCTGTAGCCTGACATACAGTATTGATTTATATTTCAATGAGACTTTGTGGAATTGTCAGTAATTTCCCTTATCTTCTCTTTATTTTGTCTCATTCACTTCTTGTTTTTTCTTCTCACTTTCGGGATTAGTTGACTACTTTAAGTATTCACTGTTCGATGTTCGGCTTCATCTATATTGCTTATAAGACTTACTACTACTTTCTTAAGTTCTGAAGTTTCTGTTCAAATTATTTCATTTATTTTCATCAAGGTCTCTTCAAGTTTATTGATTCTTTTCATTTTAAGATCAGTGAACATTGATTGTGATTGTTATCATAAAGGTTTCTTCAGGCAGTTTACAGAGGTCTGATGTCACTAGTCATCACTGGATTTTTGTTTTCCTCTCTTGACCTCTCTTGTGTTCTTTTGGTTTCCCATTGTCTTGAATGTTATGTTCACCATTAAAAAGGATCAGGCTAGATTAGTTTAGTTCAGATGGTATTCTTTAGGTTGCTGCTGAATGTATAGGAGTGTGTAGGGTGTAAGATCCTGAATGATCCTTTGGCATGTCTAGGTTTCTCTTTATAATTTTACTGGAATAGTGATAGTTTGAGGTTTGAGGTACACAAATTCTCTGGAGCACACTAGAGCCCTAAAAATTCCTTCCAAACTACTCAGGGCAAAGTGGTGTGGGAATGGGGTGAGAAAGGTGGGCAAATCAGGATTAATCCCCACAAATATCTGGAATATAAAGTGAAATATCTGGAGTATAAAATGAAAGGAATATTATAGAATTTAATCTCTAGGAGACTCAATGGATCTACAAAAAGTTCTTCCAAACTCTTTTATTTACTAATCATCTTTGAACAAATTTTAAATCAAATTGTACATATCAGTATATTTTCCATATATGATTAAACTTTAAAAAAATACTCTTGGGCCTGGAGAGATAGCACAGTGGCATTTGACTTGCAATCAGCCGATCCAGGACCTAAGGTGGTTGGTTCGAATCCCGGTGTCCCATATGGTCCCCCGTGCCTGCCAGGAGTAACCCCTGAGTACCGCCAGGTGTGGCCCAAAAACCAAAAAAAAAAAAAATACTCTTATGTATTTAATACTTAAAATGCACTAAATACTTAAATAGAGCCAACAAAAATCAGTATTTGAATCATTTTGAGGTAAAATTAATGTATAATATCTAAAATACCTTTACATTCTAGGAATTTTTCACCTGATTCACTATTATGTAATTCAAGGCACTTTAAAACATATAATACATTATATTCACAACAAAAAAATTCACTTTTTTTAATCTGTCAGTTTCCCCAAATAATTTTGCATTGAGAACAGGGTTCTGGGAGGTATTTGTTTTGTTGGGGGTATGTGGTTCTGGAATGTTTTATATATATATATATATATACATACATACATATATTTATTTTATCTATATTAGATTTACCTGAATATTTCATACATTAATATTTATCAATTGTCTAATTAATTGATACATATTTAGTTTGTAGTCATTTGTGTTTTCTTGAAATATGAATCAAGGTGCAGTTAATGTTTATGAAAAAGCATTTTAAAACAATCTTCTATATAACGTGTAAAAACTTAGATTTGAAATATATTAATTATAGAATAGGTGATTATATAATCTTATGACAAAAAGACAATATTAAAATTCAACCAATTAACACAGTAGGAACTGGCCCAAAAATTTTTATGTGCATGAATACCTTTTCAAAATAACTGTTCTTAGCTACATGAGTATTTATATATTTAAGTAAAAATTTAAAATTTTTTACACTTATGCATTGATTATATTAGGAAAATGAAATAAGATCTGAAATATTTTCCTTTAGATATGAGGTATAATCCTAATTTTTTTATGTGGCTCCATGTTCAATATAGGAAATAGATGATTGTCGATATTTAAGAAACAAAATCTTCTTAGCTAAGTTTGGTCACTAGTACTAAGTGATCAGAGACGTTATGCTTGTTGGACAATAGATATAGACTTTACTTCCATATTCTCCATAACATATCTTCATAATATTTTTCAAAGAATAACAAGCTACTAAAAACATTGTCCTTTGTGCTCTCAGTTGTAACAAAATTATTGCCCTAGAAGAATTTATTAAGGTGGGGGCAGTAGTTCAGAGGGGAGGGCATTTGCCTTGCATAGGACCTACTTAGGTTCAGTACCCAGCACTCTATATGGTCCCCAGAGCACTCCAGGAGAGTGAAGATGATTGTGGCTAAAAAAATGTTTTAGTCAAGAAATTGCTGTTCATAATACTCTTGAACAGCCCTATAATTCTGTCATATATGATATATGGATGTAGCAGTGTTAGAAAGTTATATTATTTATATATCAATTATTCTACTAAATACTAGATTTAATAAGTAGATAATGCAAAATTAATAGAAATGAAATCATGAATATTATTATTTTTCTCCTTTAATATAGTCATTGTTCTGAGAATCCTCTACTGATATATAAACTTATATAAGCAAATGTTTGTTTTAAGAGACTATTTCCTACTCATTAATATTTCTTTAGAATTTTTTCTTTTAGAATTAATATATATTTTACATTGTTATGCTATGCTTGAATTCTTGAATTCACTTTAATTTATTTTTCCCCAATACAAATTAAATGTTGCTTTAAATGTGCTCTCCAAAGAGAATATTCTGTTACCATGAAAGAGTAATCCAGATATCTTTGATATTATTTTTCTTTCATCTTATTTCTTTTAAAAATCACTCATCTTAGAAGCCATCTGATTTGGAAGATGGGGGTTTGTTTTTTGTTTTTATTTGCTTTGGGGCCACATGTGGTCATGCTTAGGGATGACATCTAGATCTGCAATCAGGAATTACTTCTGGCAGTGCACAGGAGACTATAAAGGATTCAGGGATCAAACCTAAATTGGCCACATGCAAGGTAGACATCCTACCCACTATGGCTCTGGCCCCAAAAGCTGTCATTTTTTCAGGTGTACTTTAGTTTGAGTGAATTTTGGTAATTAAATCTCTTCTTTTTCATGCATTATGTGAACCCAGAGTTGGTTATGTTTTACTGAATGTTTGATCTGTTTTGATTTGGTTTGGGAGACACATCCAAATATGCTCCAGGCACTTAGAGATCTGCACTTAGAGAATTTTTTGGTGGTGTTTGGAGCATGATACAGAGCTGGTGATCAAACCAGGGTGGGCCATGTGCAAGACAAGTTCCCAAACTTCTATAATATCTATCTAGCCCTATATCACATATATATATATGTATGTATGTATATATATATCTCTATATGCTTTGTTTTGCTAAAGATCAACAAATGGATATCACATATTTGAACTAATTCGAAACATATTCATAAACCTTTATCCTTTTTGGTAAAATTCTATAGGCCTTTATATATTAAGATAATATAAGGCTCCAAACAACTTGGTTCAGTGTTTTCATATGATGTAGTTAATTATTGTAAACACTGATAAAGTTACATAACATTGTAAGTTAGTATCTTAATCAGTTCTGTTCTGGTTCCTTTTCTTTTTTATTTTCTAGGAATTAAAAAATATCATTAAAAATTGAGAGATATGTGGTGTTGGAGTGGTGGTGCAGCAGTAGGGCATTTGCCTCGCATGGGGCTGACCAAGGACACACAGTGTGGTTCTATCCCCTAGTGTCCCTTATGATCCCCAAGCCAGGAGTGATTTCTGAGTGCAGAGCCAGGAGTAACCCCTGAGCATCACCAGGTGTGCCCCCTCCCCCCAAAATTGAGAGAGGTGTTGATTTTATTTATAGGTGTGCATGGTCTTTGAACATGGCCCTTAATGTATTTGCATCCTTTCTATTTTATGCAATTAAATTCACTAGTTAGATACTTTCAAAATGTTTCCTTTATCTTTTTAATCTACAAGAGTCTCTCCAATGAAAGAAATGTGTGAATTTTTTTGTCACTGAAATTCACTAAAAAACACCTATTTTTGGTCATTCTTTATTTCAGTTGACATCCCTTGCCTGAATCACTATAATAATATAGGACAAAACAAATTTTGATGGGCAATTTTATCGCATCCCATCTGTTCATTGATACTATGCAGCAGGAATGCAAGCTTATCTGCCCTGCTGCCCATAGGGTTTCAGCTAAAATGCGAAGAATCAGAACAACATGGTATTTCTTTTATCTCTATTTCTGTCACTGCTTGACTGCCTCTCTAAGTGGAGCTAAAATAATATCTAGGTAGCTAGTTGTACAGAAGATGAAAGTTCCAACGGAGTTGCAACTAGACTTTGTTGGGTGATCATGACAACAGAGAATCAGTGGGATAAGTTCAAGTGATAATATAGTAGGAAGAACAGATATTCCAACACAGGCCCAGACAAGAGGGATAATTAAAGTGAGGGCTTAAAGCTCAGTGGGCAAAGTAGATTGTCCTTTTGTCTGAAACTGTGCTTTTCTACCTGGAGTGGTCCTAGGATTAAAATATGATGGAAGTGCTGTCAGTCCCTCAGACTTGATACGTAAAACTAGATAGAAGTGACATTTATGACCGTCTCCTTACTGTCCTGATAAAATCTTTAGATTTTCTATCTCATTTGAAAGACTATAAAAGAAGACAATCAGCTTGTAATTTGTGAGTCACTTCTTGTTCTTCTAAAACAGCCTCACACATGCCATTATATTTTCTTTGAATTGTAAACACAATTACTGAGCAGTAAATAATGATTTTTCTGACCTATTGGTACATGTTGATACAAGGGATATATTGATTTATACAGGCCCAGTTTAAAATGGAGCAGATGGGTATGCAAAGGTTTACTAAAAATCAATGTGAATTAGATTGATGCTTCCCAGCAAAATAGATTATAAATTAGAATGGCCATTTCCTTAAATCTAAGATGATAGGATGTTGTCTATGGCAATCTGTTGATGTGGACTGACATGATCTCAATAAGCATTGCAAAGGAAACTTGTGATTTAATGAGAATTGATATGAATATCACATGAAAGGACCATACTTTGTCTCTGAAAATGAAGTTAAATTTTAGTAAATATCAAGGAATTCTGGGGAATAAACGTTGCAAAAAGTATAAAAATGGTCCTATTTCTTTAAGCTATACAATACTGTATCAGTGTATCCTCAAAGGAAGCACTCTTGCAATATTCTTGCAAATATTCATATATACATATGTTATGGTTCTTTGATAATAACACACTCTGAATATAAGTTTTGACTGGATGATTCTAGTTTAGGGAAGATCATTAACATTTATGTCCTTATATATTGCTGTTGATGTCATGTAAATAAAATGATCACCTGTATTTAAGTCATTGACTCTCTATTGAGACTTATTTTCTTTTAGACAAAAATTGTTTTTGGATATTAAGGAAAAAACTTCCAACTTCTAGATCTTAGCAGTTAAGGAAAGCCTTGTATGAAAGAAAAGTGTCAGAGCAGGTTAGATTTTGTCCTAGTGCAGGTACTGCCTTAGATGAAAAGTGAAACACATTCTACAATGACCTTTTTTGATTTTCTATTGTAAATGCTTATCAGATAGCTAGTACTTATGTTTCAACACTGACATTCTTTTTAAGAGTGACACAGATTTGTAAAATCATGCCTGCATATCGATACACATCCTCCCAAAATATCTATTTCTATAAATGCCACTATTCAAAAACTGGTTCGATGTAACAAGTACATATATGTATTTAGTTACTTAGAATATATTAGTATTATTATATATAAATATTACTAATATACATACTTATATATTATATATAATATTGTGGGCCAGTGAGGTGGCGCTAGAGGTAAGGTGTCTGCCTTGCAAGCGTTAGCCAAGGAAGAACAGCAGTTTGAATCCCCGGCATCCCATAAGGTTCCCCCAAGCCAGGGGCAATTTCTGAGAGCTTAGCCAGGAATAAAAATAATATTTTATATATATTAGTATATATAATAATATATAATATTATATAATATATATATTATATAATATATATATTATAGTATAATAATATTTTATATATATTAGTATACATTCACTAGGAACTTAGCTAAACATAAATTGAGCTCCTGCTTTAAATAAACTCATATTTCGTGATGGATTCATAAAAATGATCAGGTAATATAGAACTTACATAAGCTTTTAATTACAGTACACCAAAAATTCAAAGAATAAAATAAGGTATTTATTTATTCAATGGGCTTGAGACTTTTGAGTTGGCACATAAGTTGGATCATATGTTAGAAGATTGGTGTATCACAAAAATATACAGAAAGACTATTGGATTTTAAAAGATAAGATAAATGGGGGCTGGAGAGATAGCACAGCAGAAGGCATTTGCCTTACATGCAGCCAACCCAGGGCAAACTCAGGTTTGATTCCCAGCATCTCATATGGTCCCTCAAGCCTGCCAAGAGTGATTTCTGAGTGCAGAACCAGGAGTAACTCCTGAGTATCACTGGGTGTGACCCAAAGTCAATAAATAAATAAATATAAATGAAATATAGTGCATAATTTGGGAAAGTGGGTTATGTAAACTTATTTTCATAAGGAATAAAGAGAGAGGTCTCTTGAGTTTGATTTTTTTGCCTGTATGTATCTCAGGCTAAACACCTCAAATAACTTATTTATTCTTGTTTATACATTTAAGTCCAAGAAATTCAAATTTTTACACTAGTCCCTGTTGATTAAAATAATAAAGTGGTCCTTTGAATGGGACGGAGATGGAGGCCTTGGTCCTCAGGTACCGGTCACGAGGCTCCATTCCCCATTAACCGGCGGGTCTTCAAGTTCAGGTGGCGGCAAGAAGGCAATTCACTCATAGGCAGGCTTCCAGGGAGATAACATCTTTATTTGCCCTGGCCATCATGTGTGTGGCCTATATCATAAACCTATTTAAGCACATGCCATTCTTAGCTTGCCCTGCGTCTTAGATTCCATTCAGCCATCTCTCCTCTGACCTCCATCCAGGTAAATTTTCCTGCCCTTCCCGTCAATGGCCTTATCTAACCTCTCCAAGACCCCTTCCAGAAATGGCAGGGTATATCTTGTAGGTCAGGGTACAAAGAAGAGGTGTAGGGTTTTAGCCATTCGTGGAGTAAGAGATCATGTGAAAAAGTATTATACTTCCTTCGAGCACTCCCAATCAAAACCATCTTAAACTAGATGTTCCTAGTATCTTAGCAGTACTTAGTAAATGTTAAAACAACAACAACAACAACAACAACAACAACAACGTTGAGCCAAAATTATTTTTTTTAAATTAAATCCAGTGACAATGCTGATCTGCAAAGCTGAGAACTAATAATTGCTTTTAGACACTAAGTTTGAGGTGATTTCTCTAGAACAAAAGGTAACTGTTCCTATGTGTGAAATGCTTTTTTCTTTTTCTTTTTTTTTTTTTTTTGATTTTTTTTTTTTGCGCCATGCCCGTTTGATGCTCAGGGGTTACTCCTGGCTAAGCGCTCAGAAATTGCCCCTGGCTTGGGGGGACCATATGGGACACCAGGGGATCCAACCGCGATCCTTCCTTGGCTAGCGCTTGCAAGGCAGACACCTTACCTCTAGCTGGCGCCACCTCACCAGCCCCTGTGAACTGCTTTTGATTTTTGGTTTTTGGTTTTTGGTTTTGGGGCCACAACCGGCGGTGCTCAGGGGTCACTCCTGGCTGTCTGCTCAGAAATAGCTCCTGGCAGGCCCGGGGAGGACCATATGGGACACCGGGATTCGAACCAACCACCTTAGGTCCTGGATCGGTTGCTTGCAAGGCAAACGCAGCTCTGCTATCTCTCCGGGCCCCTGTGAACTGCTTTTAATGTTTCTTTTACAAGTTGTCAATTGACTTTTATGTCATTTGTCAAAGAAGATATTTCATCCTTCCTCCCTTATTTTTTTTATGAATGTCGGATATATCTTGATTTAATATAAGCAAATTTTGAATTTCTTGAATTAGATCATCTTTTAATGTCTTGAAAATATCAAATACATTGAATTTTTAATACAACAAATTTAAATAACAAAATTCTTAGTTTTTATAAGATTCCATTGTCACTACACAGATTTTAAAGAGTCCTTGTCCACTATTCATTATTTTTAAATTAATATCTATATGTAAACACCTTGATTACAAATACAATTGTGGTTGGATTTCAGTCATGTAAAGAATACCCCCCTTCACCAGTACAATATTCCCATCACCAATGTCCCAAATCTCCCTCCTCCCCACTCCACCCCCGCCTGTACTCAAGACAGGCTTTCTACTTCCCTCATTCATTCTCATTGTTAGGATAGTTCTCAGTGTAGTTATTTCTCTAACTGCACTCATCACTCTTTGTGGTGAGCTTCATATTGTAAGCTAGACCTGCCAGCCCTCCTCTCTTTTGTCTCTGGGAATTATTGTAAAATTTTCTTTTATTTTTCTTAAAACCCATAGATGAAGGAGACTTTTCAGCGTCTATCTCTCTGATTTATTTTGACCCAGTAACTTTTTTCTAGGTATAAATCAATGCAGGTATTTTTTTTTTCGAATACTGCTGATCTCTGGAATTTGCTAACAAATTTGTACTTTTGTTTTATTTGTATCTCTAGTTAGTACTATCATGCCTTAGTTGTTTCAAAAATAAAGAAGCAAAAAATGATTGGCAAACCAAATAGCATTCCTATTCAACCCGTTCACCCTGTTTGAAGCATAAGTGTTTTATCATTCCTGTCCGCCTGTGATGTCTTATATTTAATCAGACTTCTCTCTCACCTTTTCAGGGAGATGGTTTGAATTTCATCTGTGCTATTTGTTTTATCCTTTTAGACAAATAAATGTTTTGATTATTTATTCTATGATTTTCTGTTATAAAACTAATAAGGATTCTGCCAACCATAGTTATCTCCATCAATCCATCTCCTAATTGTTAGACCTTTTCTTGAAATATTCTGTTTTGTTGCAATTACTCTTCTACAACCTCTGACCCATGATAGTAATGAAAGAAAATGAAACCACACTATCAAGTATTTTAAAAAGCAAAGAGCAGCCTGATAAAATAAAATGGTTATGTCAATAGCCTGAAATTTAAATGTGGGAAAATTCTGTCTGTAGGGAGTTTTTATGTAAAATTCTTTTAGAATAAATATTAAAGACAAAGACTTGTGTTAAATATTGTGTTAAATTGACTCTCTAGACCTGTGCCTTTCACATCATGCTTATGTAATTGTGTTTTTTAAGTCAATGTCTTTATTCATCTGAAAATTTCACCGAAGTGCTTTATCTCATCTTTATCCCATCTACAAAGAATTCAAAAGAGCTCTGTGGCTCAGCATAAAGTTTTAATCCCTTTATAGTCATCAGATGAAACTAACTGAGGAGAGGAATAAAAAGTAAAACAGTCTCATATCATTTGCCTTGTAATATTTATTTTCAGATATAAAATGCATTTAAATGTATCATCCTTGAGCTACAAATATATAAGCTAAAAATCACACATATTAGATATTGAAAATTATACAATGAAAATTATATATAGCAATTGGTTTTTATCCTCATGGGATTCAAATCACACTAGATAATTTGTAGACAAGTCATATTGCACTGAGGACTAAAAAATCAATTTAAAATTTATCCTTATGTTTTTTTTTTCACATGAATTTAAATTAGAAACTTAATTTTTAGTTGACCTCAGTTTGGGGCACATAACAATGCAGGCTCTGTGTTAGCATGAAGACCATAAATCTAACTTTACAAATTTTACCTTATTGTTTTGTATTACTCGTCCTGTGGGAAATCAGCAAAATGTTATGATTATGGAAGAGTAGTCTTAGAGAGTCAAAGAACTTATTATTTCTAGAAAAAATTATCCTGAAATGAGAACAGCATGATAATAATTAGAAAGTTTGCAAAATGATTTCTTTAGAAAGACTACTTTGGGCCCAATTAAATCAGATAGTAACAAATTGCAATGCTTTTTGTGTGTTTTAGAATAAGTTAATGTTTAATTATTTTTCTGTCACAAATTTTGTTATGTCTCTTATGTAAATTCTTGTTTTCATTATTTTCTAAAAATATTTATCTGCTAGTTTAGTACCTCCTACATAATTAATTCAATGCCTCATAAGAAATAGAATTCCCTTCAAATTATTTTATCATGCTATTTGGGAGGGTGTTGATATTTGAGGGGCCATACTTGGCGGTGCTCAAGGATTACTCCTGCCTCTGCACTTAGGAATTTCTCCTGGCAATGCTCAGGGGACCATTGCCATGGTCCATGGACCATGCCAGGGATCAAACCTGGGTCAGCCGCATGCAAGGCAAATGCCTTACCTATAGTGCTATCTCTCTGGTCTGATTATATTTTTAAATAGACTAAGTCATTCATTTCATTTAGGCTTCATTTATTAATTAATCTATTCATTAACCACCATCATCCAAACTCTATAGAATCTTAAACTGAATGGATATATAAGAATAAACTTTTCTTACCTTAGACTAATAATTTTGTGTTTAAAAATAGTTTTATATAAAACATTACCAATTATAACTTCAATTTAAAAACAGTAACTATGACTATCAAAAAAGAAAAAAGAAAAATTAAGTGAGTTGTTCTGTTTATAAATTCCTGATAGTAAAAAAAAACAAAAATAAGAACATTTCAACATATGTTCAAGGGGCCGGCGAGGTGGCGCTAGAGGTATGGTGTCTGCCTTGCGAGCGCTAACCAAGGAAGGACTGCAGTTCGATCCCCCGGCGTCCCATATGGTCCCCCCAAGCCAGGGTAATTTCTGAGCACTTAACCAGGAGTAACCCCTGAGCATCAAACGGGTGTGGCCCAAAAAAACAAAATAAAACAAAAACAAAAACAAACAAAAAAACATATTCAAACATGCCATTTATATTACAACAAAGCTATCTCAACTTTATGTTTTTAAAAGTAGTCATAGAAAAGTTTTTTAAAATATATAATATAAAATCTTAATTATATTTCCATTATTATGTCTTTAATTTTTAATTTATCAAGTAACTTATTTATAAAGTTATTGATAGTTGAATTTTAGAAGAACGTTCTAGCACCAATCCCACCACTAGTATGAACTTTTGTTCACCAGTGTTCCTAAGTTCCCTTCCTCCTCTCCAGCTTGCCACTTTGACAGCTCATTTATAAGGTTTGTTGGTTGTAGTTTATATCTCCTATTTTCCGTTACTGATTTTTATGTAGCTGATTATTTAAATAGCTATACCACTACACCACATTATTTTTTTTTACTTTGTTTTATTGATTGATTGATTGGTTTCTGGGCCACAACCAGCAACACTCAGGTAACTCCTGGCTCTGCACTAAGAAATCATCCTGGCAGGCTGGAGGCCCACATGGGATGCCAGGAATCGAACCAGGTCCCTCCAGGTTGGCCACATGCAAGGCAAACGTCCATTGCAGCACCATCTCTCCAGCCCTACTACAATACATTATTGATGCACTTGAGGTCCTTGTCCCCTTATCCCCAATAACTTCTCTTCATCTTCTTCCTTTGCCCTTCAATTTCTTTTCTCCCCTGTCAATTTCTACATTTTAATAAGTGCATGCATAAAACCAATGTTATATATATTAAGTATGTGAATTATAATAATAGTTACATCTAATATGTAAAATATTCCTTAAATGTAATTTTGCTCGATACATTTTAGCTCAAGCTTATGAAGAACTACATTTAGTTAGTAAAATATTGTGAGGTGTGGTGATAAGATCATCCTGTAAATGGATTAGTACTGAACATTTTGACAAAAGCAAGGAAATGTTTCTCTTATTTTTTTTTTCAGAGTAGAAACAGCCATAGGATTAGCATTACATTGTCTGCATTCTCTCCTGTTAAATGCGAATAAATGAAATCAGATCAATTAACTGGCTAGCCAGTCTTACTACACATAAGGAACTATCTCTTTAGAAAGTGAATCTTTTTTATTGTCAAATCTTCTAAAAAGGTTTCATACAAAAAGCAGTCAGTATATCTCTTGAGAAAAATAAACTTAGTTTCAACTTTGTGAAGAGATCTAACCCTATGTCCATTAGTGTAAAGTCCGTGCTATTGACAAACCAATGCTTTTATCTTTTCAGCAAGGGTACTTAAGAAATAATAATCATTGATGAGTACTAAAGTTGTCTGATGTGTTCCTGTAATTAATCATAATTAATAATACATTAAATATTTTCTGAATTGGGTGTACATGCATCATTTAACAGTGATTTCTATCAAACCATTAGGAAAGATTTAATAGCATAGTGCAAGTATATTACAATGCTTTACTTTTATTCTTCCTTACTACTTAAAACAATGTCTGTTACCTAGGATAAACTAAATTAATACTTTCTTAAGCCAAAATAAGTTTTACTTTCTTTTAAAATACATTCTCAAAATGTTGTAATTGACTAAAACATATAGAGAATATCACATTACATAGACACATACTATAATCCATATATATAAAAATGTGTGTGCCAACGGATTATATACATGCACATAAATTTATAAAGTTCACATTATTTATGTGACAGAATTTAATCATCAGCACTGTGCCTGTCCTACATACATAAACTTAAACATAAGTCATGCTAGATAAGTTTTCTAAAAACAAGAATGCAATAAAAACAATGAAAACTTTGTAGGAAACTGGGTAAATCAATTGAGTTCTTCTGCCTTTTGAACTAATAAATATAAAACTCAGCAAGTTGAATTGATTAAATAAATTCAATCTGTCCCAAGCCAGCATTAATTTTTAAGTATGTCATATTCAAAATTAAGATTTTTGAACATAGTTATTGTGTGAAAGTCATCAAGTAAAATTAAGGAGATCTGCCAAGAAATTGATCTGTAGTGGGAGCATATTGGAAAGAATTTACTCTTGAGATGTATAGAGACCAGGATATATAATATATATCTAGTTAATGAAAAGAAGGAAAATATAGTTAGACTGCAAAGCCAAGTCTAAGTTTGAAATCAAACTATCAAAATTAGTCAATTTTATAGAAATGAAATAAAATTTTGTCATTTACATGTAAACTTTATGAACTTCAGTTTTCATAAGAAAATAAAATTATCACTAAAATTTATACATACTTTGCATATATCAAATCTGGTTTCTAGTAAAACACCTCTTAGTCTCTCTAAAATATTTTGCTGCAGTCCTGAAGGCCCACTATCTCTGCTTTGGTTACCCTGGAGTTCCCTAGGACAGTAGTCTCTGAGCAGAAATCAATTACTAGGCTGGTTGTCTGATATCACCGGAAGTAACTCCTGGAAACGCTGGCCTCTGCTTGGGATCCATTCCTAAAGAAGAAACCTTGTTTAATTGTTGCATGTTCACAGATATTTGCCAATCCTTATGCAGTCCCTTTTCAGTATTCCTCAGATTCCTAAAGAAGAAACCTTGTTTAATTGTTGCATGTTCACAGATATTTGCCAATCCTTATGCAGTCCCTTTTCAGTATTCCTCAGATAATGGAATTTGTTTCCTTTTACAGAAGTCACTTGACTGGGTGTTTGTGGGGGAGTACCTCAAAATCATGATAGTCTTTAGAAAGTGAGTATTAAAGGGTGAATCTTGAGGATCTAGGATACCTGTTGAGATTGAAAGAAAAACCAGGTGAGTCAGGTGTTTAGTGGGTGGTTTAGTGGGATGAAAAAAAAAAAAAAAAACCAATGAAATAAATACTTCTGAAAATGTAAAAAAAAAAAATAAGGATGGTTATACCTGGTAGTATGATGATGATGGCCTAGCTTAGAAAGATTTAGTACAGTGACGTGATGGGAGCCAGCTTACAGTCACTAAAGATATACCAGGAAGTAGAGAAATGAAAACAGGGTCTTAGATCTATGCTTTGTAGCACTGGACTCATTGAGAAAACCTGTGAAACTCCACAAATTATATCATATCTCACACCAGTCTAATTTCAAATTAAACTGGTATCTCTGATCAGAGAAGGGACAATAGCTTGTTAGTGTTTTGAACTCGTGAAGTAATTTTAGTCATTATATTAAGCAATCTGACCTAATGAGCATTCTCCCCATCTTTTTTGTTTGTTTGTTTGGTTGATTTTGAGCCACACCTGACAGCGCTCAGGGGTTACTCCTGAATCTATGCTCAGAAATCGCTCCTGGCCAGCTCAGGAGACCATATGGGATGCCAGATTCGAACCCCTGACCTTCTGCATGCAAGGCAAATGCCTTATCTCCATGCTATCTCTCCAGCCCCACATTTTACCCATCATTTTTTAAATAATAACTTTATTTAAACACCTTGATTACAAACATGATTGTGATTAGGTTTCAGTCATGTAAAGAACACCCCCCTTCACCAGTGCAACATTCCCACCACCAATGTCCCAAATCTCCCTCCACCCCACTTTACCCCCACCTGTACTCTAGACAGGCTTTCCATTTCCCTCATTAATTCACATGGTTATGATAGTTCTCAGTGTAGTTATTTCTCTAACTGCACTCACCACTCTTTGTGGTGAGCATCATGAAATGAGTTGGAAGTTACAGCCCTCCTCTCTTTGACTCTTTGAGGATTGTTGCAAAAATGTCTTTCATTTTTCATAAAACCCATAGATTCTCCCCATCTTAATCCAGGCAAGATTCCATTTAAGAGGAGAAAGAAATATAAAAATGACAGTAAGTACTCTTCATTGGGAATTGTCTCATATGAAGGATTGCCTGCACTAATAATCACTTTTATTGATAAATACTTCCAAAAATTGTGTATGTGTGAGAGAAAGAGAATGAGATCACAGAAGTATCAATGTAAGAAAAATATTTTTGTTGTCATATGTTATAATTTGGTTATGTTTTATATAAAATGTTAGAGCTTATTTTTCATGTACTTATGAAAATAAGAAAAAGAAATTAATGATTAAGGAGAAAGGTAAGTAGCTGGTGGAAAGATATTGAAGAGATCAGAGGGAAAAGAAACTATAATTTCAGGTATTAGATCTGTTAGCAAGGGAAGGACTTTTTATTTTTCACTGCTCAAAGAATTCAATTTATTTTGTCTGAAGTTTGACCCTGAGCAGAGTACAGCAATGAAAATTGTCTTTTAAATTTAAAAATGTGCTTACTAAAACAATTTTAATGCATCTATATTTTATGTATTTAATATTGATAAAATTCTGAACAGATTATTTAAATCTAACATATAAAAACATTACTCTTTTGAAATCATTATGATTATGAACCTGGGCAAATATGACCAGATTAATTCGCCAGTGCTATACTTAAATAGGTACAGTGTCTTTCAAAGTGTAGGAATGCTGAATAAGCACTTTAAGAAACAAGTACAACAAATAGGGGGTGGAGAAGGAGGGAGAGGGGGGTCTTAGTGGTGAGAATTTTGCACTGCTGAAGGGGGTGTTCTTTTTTTATAACTAAAAACCCAACTACAAACATGTTTGTAATCATGATGCTTCAATAAAGATGTTATAAGATAAAAAAATAAAATAAAAAATAAAAAGCTGCAAATAAAAAAAAAAGGACCTGAGACAAAAACATAAGGGTAAATGTAAATGTATTGCCTAAAATCATAAGCAATAATGTATTATTATATTTTTTTAATTTTTGGGTCACACCCTGCAGTGCTCAGGGGTTACTCCTGGCTTTATGCTCAGAAATCGCTCCTGGCAAGCTCGGGGGACCATATTGGACGCTGGGATTCAAATCATTATCCTTTTGTGTCTAAGGCAAATGCCTTACCACTGTGCTATTTCTCTGACCCGCAATAATGTATTATTAATGCTAGTCAGGTAAAATGCTTTCATCAAGATTGGAAAACATGGACAATTTTTTCATTAATGAATAGTTCAGACAACTGCATATATTAGAAAGCTCAATGTCTTTATAAAAACAAGTAATATAACTTATAGAGTTACTTACATTTTGACATAGCAAATAGTTTAATTCAAAATTCTAAAAGTTATGAAATTGAGGTAGATTTTATTGTGATGTTTACTTGAAGATGTCTAGTTGGAAAGAAGATTAGACATTTCTGGGATTAATGATCCTTAAGGTGCTAAGGTATAAATTAATTTACATTCGCTCTGCATGGCTTATTTATTTGTTTGTTTGTAATTTTTCCTTAGCAACTAGGCAGTAAAAAAGTTTAGTCCCTTGATTACTGTTAAGAAAGAGTCTCACAGGTTATTATCAAATTCATGCAAACAGTTTTACACAAGTACATTTATCCCAGTGTCATTTATGATATTGTACAAGGATTAGATCTGACAATCACTAACTGGGGACTGAGTAACTAATGGTTCTTAAAATGTTGAATCAAATATTTTACCATGTATCTATTAAAATATTTATTATTTTATTCTGAATTGCTTAAAATATCAGATTAGTGTCTAGCAAAATATTTAAAAATTACATTTTTTAGCTAGATAAAAATACTAGAAGATAAATACTGAAGGCCAGAGAGATAATACAAGGGTAAAGGCAAATGTTTTGTGTTCACAGGGACTATGTGAGCCCGGTCCAATGACTAGGACCACATGGTACCTGAACCTTGCATAGTGCATCCCTGGAGGATCCTGAGCACTGCCAAAGTGGTCCAGGCAATCCAGATCCAGAGCAAGAATGCATCCATCTCAGGTCCTAGTGACCTCTTGCCCAATTAGCCAAGAATTATCTTTAGGAAGCTTAGGTCTCTGGCATGTCTCTTTGGAGGACATATCCCTCACACACACACACACACACACACACACACACACACACACACACACACACACACACACACATTTACTTCTTCCCCAAAAATTAAAAATAAATTTAAAAATATTGAAAAATATATGTGATTAAATTTAATTTTGTCTGAGTTGTGGGAATGCTGCTACTGAAAAATAAAGTGAGAATCATTTTACTTTGCTTTTTGCTAATGTTTTAAACTTTACCTTTCATTGATATTTTAATTTATAAACTATAATTTTATGTATATAGAAAAGATAGTAAACATTAAACAACATAAGATATAAATATATGTATGTATAAATATATATTTACATATATATATTTGGCAAAACATGGAACGCTAAGGGTAGAACCTGGTGTCAGTCTTGTATAAGGTAAATATATAAGGCAAATCCCTCTATACTATCACTCTGGTCCCTAACTATATATTTTCAAATCATACTTTTTGTAGGTGATCTCGAGATAAAAATATTATAAACTTCATTAATATCTTTAGAATGTATATGGAAATAAGAGAAGGATGTACTTTGACTTTCATTAAGCATCAATATGGGCCTAAAATAGGTTATTGGGGGCCGGAGAGATAGCATGGAGGTAAGGCGTTTGCCTCTCATGCAGGAGGTCATCGGTTCGAATCCCGGCGTCCCATATATGGTCTCCCGTGCCTGCCAGGAGCAATTTCTGAGCCTGGAGCCAGGAATAACCCCTGAGCACTGCCGGGTGTGACCCAAAAACCACAAAAAAAATAAAAAAAATAAAAAAAAAAATAGGTTATTGGGGCTATAAAATGGAGCAGTAGATAAGGCACTTTCTTGAATGCAGACAACCCTGGTTCAATATCTGATTCCACTTTTAGTCTCCCGAGCACTCCAAGAGTGATTCCTGAACATTACTGGGTGTGGGCCCTAAAGAAAAAAGTTAAATATAGTACTTCGTTCATAATATGCATTTGAAATACATTACTTCTAAGAACTAAGTTAAGTGCAAATTAAATGTTGCTTTTAAAAGTCAAAACATTTTACTAATTAAGTGCAAAGTCAATGGAAACATAGTGAAATACTAATAATGTGCAAAAATAATTCCTCAGTTTATAACAAGACTTTAGCACTTACTGGAGCATAATATATGCAGAAGCCTAATTAAAAGTAATGAAAAGAAATTGAACTTAGCTGTCTTAGTAATCGAAATAAAAATAGGAATGTTACCAAAATCTTGAATTTATATGTTATATATACTAGGAAATTTAATTAATATTTGAATCTCAAAATACCAAATTTTATTTCATTCATTTGTATTCTGACTGCCCATGTTCCTGATCAGCAACTTTATAAACATGTGATCCAGGTCCCTAACTGGTTAAGAAGAAAAGCAGTGTTTGTAAATTTACATTGCTTGTTAAAGATCACAAAGGCAAAAAGAATAGAGCAAATAAAAACAAAACCATGAACCTCTTTATTTTCTAAGATTTTATATAAAAAGTTCTACTCTTGGGGCCTGAGCAGCGGCGGAAGTGGTAGGACGTTTGTCTTGCACAGGCTGACCTAAGATGGACCATGGTTCAATCCCCTGACATCCCATATTGTTCCCCAAGCCAGGGGCAATTTTTGAGCACATAGTCAGGAGTAACCCCTGAGCATCACCGGGTGTGCCCCCCCCAAAAAAAGTTTCACTGTTTTTAAATAACTGCATATTATTCTACAGCATAAATTAAAAAATACCTTTTAATTTATTTATTTTTAATTTATTTAAAGAAAATGCATCACATGGAGCTGGAGTGGCAGCACAGCAGTAGATTGTTTACCTTGCACCCAGGACAGATACAGGTTAGATTCCTGGCATCCCATATAGTCCTCCAAGCCAGGAGTGATTTCTGAGTGCAGAGTCTGGACTAACCCCTGAGCATTGCCGGGTGTGGACCAAAAACCAAACTAAAAAAGAAAAGAAAATGCATCACATAGTTGATATCGTGATCATAATACATATGTTTCCATATAACTTTTGTTTTGTTTTGTTTTGTTCTGTTGTGGTTTTTTTTTGGCCATACCCAGTGATACTCTGATGTTACTCCTGACTAAGCGCTTAGAAATTGCTCCTGGCTTGGGGGAGACCATAAGGGATGCCGGGGGATCAAACCGAGGTCCGTCACAGGTCAGCAGCTTGCAAGGCAAACACCCTACTGCTTGCACCATCGTCTGTCCCCATGTTTCTATATAACTTAAAATTATTATTGGAAAAAAAAGAAAGAAAAAATAAAAAGAAGAGAAGAAAGAAAATTACAAAGAAGAAAATAAAGAAAAATATAGTAGCAAGCACATTAGTAATATTATTGTTTTTCCAATGAATCACTAATACAATGGTAGATTTAGTAAGCTCTTGTTAGCTGTCTATTTTGTTAAATTGGTATAGGGATGACAGGATTAAACCAATGAAGTTATCCGAAGATTCAAAGCACTATTACTGATACTATGACAGTACTCAGTACTCAGTATTCAGCTGCCAGGCCTCATGGAAGAAAGAAAATTGTGGGAAAGTCACAATCACCCTGATGATATCAGTCACCAAACTGTTGTACCTTAAGTTCTTGTCAGATTGATGTCCTCAAAGGGAATCATAAAGGTGAGTGATGAGGCAGGGCCATTGGGAAACATTGATTCTGGGTGATGGAGGCTGAAGCTGTAGGTGTGGCTTCAACAGGGCTGGGGCTAAATAATTTTTTAGAGAGCAGAAGTTTACAAAAGAAGCAAGGCACAAAACACAGAAAGATGACAAAAGCTTTTCTATCATAGGTATGTCTTGCCTTGGCCTTGTAACAGTAGTTTATAAGTGTAGCAGAACTGTTTAAAAGATCCTCAAAAAAATTTAAATGGAGTGTGAGGAATAATAAATATAACCGGAGACAGATTTTATGCATTTAAATGCCATATTTTACATTGTGTTGTGAGACTTTTTGAATTTAGGTTCAAAAATGGGTATTACTTTACAGCCTTAGTTTAGCTAAGTAACTCTTTTTATTTAATAAATGTACTTAGAGATACGTGTGTGTGTTTGTGTGTGTGTGAGAGAGGGAGAGAATGAGAGAGAGAGAGAGAGAGAGAGAGAGAGAGAGAGAGAGAGAGAGAGAGAGAGAGAGCGAGAGAGAGAAACAAAGGGGAAATTCAAAAGAAAAATAGCACTGGCTTCTACAGAGTGGAATAAACGCTTCTTGAAAGTTTTTGTGACTTCTTCCTTGAGACAGATCTGCCCAGAGACTTCACCCCCTATAACAGAGTATCAATTCTTAGCCATTTCAAAATCGGGACTGTGACTGAGAGATAATTTTCTTTTTTGAAAATTGGGATATTATTTAACCATATTGCTTTAATCTAATTAGATGTGTAGTTATTCCATATTCAGAAAATATTTTCTCCATATCTCAGTAAAGAAAAGATAATTCTTATATACTTTTCAACTAAAGAAGTGTTTTTAGCTGTAGCTTTTTAAGTCTTAAGTATATTGCCTTTTTCATTTTTAAACACATATGAGAGTTGGTGTAATAACTTTTCAATGAAATCTGAGCTGATGACTTTTGCTTATTATGAAGAAAACTAATGAGAACATAGAGCTGTTAGGAGCTAGAACCAGAGATAAGACTCTAACTTAAAATTTAACTATACATTTCAGAATGAAATTACAAGAAAAGAGTGGAAATTTGGGAGCAAATTTCAGTATGACTCAGTGGAAAGTTGGGAGTGCTATACACCTTGTATGACTTCAATTGATATCAAGTATCCTAGTTACACACAGATATTACTCTGTGTGTAATAGCCTTTTCAGTTCAAATTATAATTATCTGAGGGGCAAAAATCGACAACCACTTTGAGAATTTAAGAAGTTTGGGCCAAAATTTTTTATTCATATTGAGATTGGAACTGAAAAAAAACTCACTTTACACTGTTACATTAAAATGTTCATGATCTTTGTATGACTGAAACAAAACTATAATCCTGTTTGTTAGCACAGTGTTTTAAAAAATATACAAAAGAAGGTGCGGTAGCACAGCGGTAAGGCGTTTGCCTTGCACGCAGCTGAGCTAGGACAGACTGCAGCTCCTTCAATTCAATCTCCTATTGTCCCATTTGGTCCCCCAAGCCAGGAACGATTTCTGAGCACATAGCCAGGCATAACCCCTGAGCGTCACTGGGTGTGGCCCAAAATAAAAGAGAGAGAGAGAGATAGGAGAGGAGAGGAGGGGAGGGGAGGGGAGGGGAGGGGAGGGGAGGGGAGGGGAGGGGAGGAGGGGAGGAGGGGAGAGGAGAAGAGAAGAGAAGAGAAGAGAAGAGAAAAGAAAAGAAAAGAAAAGAAAAGAAAAGAAAAGAAAAGAAAAGAAAAGAAAAGAAATAAAAAAAAATGTTCTTATTCAGGGCCGGAGAGATAGCACAGCGGTAAAATATTTGCCTTGCAAGCAGCTGACCCAGGACAAATGGTGGTTTGAATCCCGACATCACATATGGTCCCCCTGCCTGCCAGGAAGGATTTCTTAGCACAGAGCCAGGAATAACCTCTGAGCGCTGCCGGGTTTGGTCCCCCAAAACAAAAATAAATAAATATAAATAAATACATAAATAAAGTATTCTTATTTTGAATGTTTTTTTTAACTATCATTCTAGGCTTTTATATATTTCAAAGAGTAAGAGAGATTAATAAACTAATGTTGAGCTAATTCATCTTAACTATCCAGCCTGAAATAATTTTTTATTAAATAATTAAATATAGTGACAAACCTTAGGAGTTCTCTGAGAGTATTCAGGACTGAAGCAAGAAAGCAAATGTAAGTAGCTTTAAAGATGATAGAGAGGGATGGTGAGAAAGTTCAATGGGTTGATGATTATCTTTTACATGCATTAGACCCAGGTTCATTCTCCAGAGCTGCATGATCACTGGAATACAGCACCGCATGGTGTGGCCCAAAAACAAACAAGATAAAAAGATAGAGGCCTGCACAAAATGAAGAGGAACAGCTAGGTCATTCTTTGGGAGAAACTCTTTGCTCAACTCAGGCTCAGCAATGTCTTTCTCTGTTCCTGAGAAGCTTGCTCCTAAGAACTGTAATGTAAGAAAATAGATGGAACCATTAGCCTAGGGAATTGATCACTGAGAAAGGGCAATAAAAATGTGGACATTAATGCAGGAAGACAAACAAAATGGTGCAGTCACCAAGAGCCTAGTTTCAGGAATCAATCAATTTATTTATTCTTCCCTTTCCCATTTACCTCATGGGGGTCAAAACAACTAGACTTCGATAATGCAATTTTCAAACCACAAGGCAAGTAAATTGTGGTCTTTCTGATATGCTTTTAGGAGAGCAAGGGGTTTTGTTTTATTGTCCCCCCCCTCCCCTGCAATTTCCAGCTATGCTTTCTTCAGGAATAGCAAATCCAGCAGCAGGCTTTTGAAGCAGTTTGAGTTTTCAAAGGGAAAGGTTTCCATCTACTGGATTTTTCAGGAGTAAAGAATAAGGAAATGCACATTATTATTCTTTCAGTGGTGCAATGCATAACCTGGCAGCTCCACTCATAGGCTTCATGATTTATAAATTGCATTTTATTTTGGTAGTTTTGTCATAAACAATTGTTGAGAAAATAATTTGCTTAGGGTTTACAAAAATATAAAGTCATCATTATGTCATATAGTAATTCAAAAGGTGTATATAATTTGCCTTTCTATTCACTTGGAAAAGTGATGGATCAGTTAGGTGCTTAACAAAAACATTCAATTGCTAAAAATGCAACATATTAACTATTTATATATTTATTTTATTTTATTTCATTATATTTATTTTATATTATTTTATTTATTCCACTGCAGATAGCCTACAGTGGATAAGGTGATTGCCTTGCATGTGACTTCCATGTGTTCAATTCCCTGTACCATAATATATGGTTCTCTGAGAACCTCCAGGAGTGATTTCTGAGCAAAGATTCGGGAGTAAACCCTAAGCACCACTAGGCATGACCACCCATTAAAAAACCCACGTAAATAAAAGTTTTAAAAAATCTTGACAGGAATGTCAAAATAGTTAATTGAAAAAGGATTTTGTCTTCTTTATGTACTTGGGTTTTTTTTTCTTTTTAATCATCTTACTGTTCATGAGTAAATACTCCTCAGAGTGTCATACTTTGCTAATAATAGAGTGCCCTGTTTTGAGTTTTATATGTTTTAATAGTTTGTATATATGTTTTATAGTTTTGTTTATAATAATAGGGATCTTTGGAGTTATATTTTAGATGACGCTGGATGTGTATACTATATACACAAATCACACATACATACACTAAGTATATGCTGAGTAAATCATAATTATATTTTTAATAATCTTTCATCAAGTCAGTAAAAAGTAAACGAGAAATTTTAATCAGCACAGAGTTGAGGTTTAGTCTGTTTGAAACACAGAACCACCAGAACTAAAAGTATAAGATCCAAGCTACAATAAAATTTAAAATGTGCCTTTTACATCAAGACAGCAGACTGGAGGGTGGAAAGGAAAATTGATGGAGAAAAGTGAGACTGGTGATATGATTGGTGTTTGGCAAAACTATATGCTTGTAGTTCAACTATGAGTAACTTTATAAATAGCACTGCCTCAGTAAAATATTAAAAATAAATTAAAAAACTCTTTCATACAAGAAAGTATATAAAACCAAAAGGAAAACAATACAAAGCTAAATATTTTAAGTCTTTTATTAAAGTCAATTAATAGGATATAGATAAATTTTAGGTGACTGTATTCCATTGAGCTCTGTTTAGATTTTTACAATTTATGTCAAAATCATTCTTAAAATATTCTTATAGCAAATTAAAATATACCAGAAAAGACAGTATGTGTTGTCTACAGATAATTTGGGAAATTATCTGTCAAATATAATAAAATATTTAAAAGTAATGAATTTTTATCATTCAAATTCAAACATAAATATAAGAATACTGTAACTCTCTGGATTTCTATATTGGATTTTCTATATTGTCTTATTTATATACTTGTGCTCCCGTCAAAAACAAAACAAAAATAATTTTTCAATTTGAGTATTTTTATTGTCTCTTCTTGTGAGCAATATTTTTCACAAATGTATTAAGTATGCCAATTCAAATGGAAATTTGTATTTTATTTTTATACTAGAAATTTTCTTGGAAGGAGAGTATAAGAATGAAATTAATATTTTCTTTGCCCTTTCTCAACTAACAAAAAAATCTATATTCTTTGAATTTAGCAATAAAACTATTACTTTGTGGGTGCTGGAGTTATGGTATAACAGATATGTTATTTGCCTTACATGCTGCCAACCTAGGCTTGAACCCGTGATCCAATATGTTCTCTGAACTCCTCAAGATTAAATCCTGAGTGAAGAGCCAAGAGTAAGCTCTGAGCATCAGGAACTGTGGCCCAAAAACAACAAAAAGAATTACTTTAGTTTTGGGCCGGCATGGTGGCGCTAGAGGTAAGGTGTCTGCTTTGCCAGCGCTAGTCTAGGACCATCCGTCGTTCGATCCCCCAGCGTCCCATATGGTCCCCCAAGCCAGAGGCGACTTCTGAGCACATAGCCAGGAGTAACCACTGAGCATCACCAGGTGTGGCCCCAAAACCAAAACAAAAAAAAAAAAGAAGAAGAATTAGAATTACTTTAGTCTTAATAATTTACCTTAAATTATTTCAAAAAGAATAAAAATTTACATAAAATTTAATCTGGCCTCAAAAATGATGGTTAAAGGGGCCTGAAAAGACCAAAGGGCTATCTAAAGGGCACACTAAGTTCACTAAAGGACACACTTGAGACTCAAGCACCACTGAATTTGAATAGCAGGCTGACTATGGAATTATCTAGCCTGTACTGTCCGTCTGTGCAAGCAAGTTTTAGCACTATTTGGTGGGAGGATGGCAAATATTCTTTATATCTCATTTATTAATCATACATTATCATTCATTGATTATTTTCTAAGTGCCTTTAAGCATTCTTCTAGGACTAGGGTTCAAAACAGAGGTTCCCAAATTAATTTGGCCTTTTCAGGAAAGAAATCACTTAGAACCCCTAGAAATGGAGCTTCTTTAAGTCATTAAATAGAAAAACACTGCCCACTGTACCCAAAGCTGCTGCCAATCCTAGAGTTTTCTAGTGTTCCCATGAAATAGTGTCAGTCATTTCAGGAAATACTGACAGAATATTATGAAGTAGATGAAAATCCATATTTTAAGACTTTACCTTGTGGTTTATAAGCATATTTTGAAAAGATAAATAATTGGTGCTAAGGTTTAATTATATTGCCAGCTAAACATTTGCCAAGTATTAAAGGATAGTGGGTAAAGTAACCATGTCTTTTTAAGTAGAGTAGCCAAGAAGGTCATCATGAAAAAAATTAGTGGTTTAACAGTCAAACCTTGTGGAGAAGAGGCTGAAATCAGATCACCAGCTGGAAATATAGCCCATTTTTAGCTGCTATTATCCAAACATACTTCTTGTGGCGTCTCATCATGGATTACTCTTAAGTTCAATTAGATAATCCAATTCAAATCCATTTACCTTTCATTTTCAGTTTCCTATTCAGAAAAAGAAGTGTCAGTTCTCTGAAGAAAATTCTCTCACACAATGCACTTACATTCAACCTCCTACAATGAAATACAAGGCATTTTTAATTTGTGCATAAAAATAGATTAAAACATTGAGCTCTAACTCTCTGCCAATAACTTTGTGTGCATGAATACACTTTTTCCTCATAATCACTTTATAAAATAATTAAAACTCATTTCTATTCTTTAGTTTTCACAAGTAGTTTGTAGAATGAGCTAAAGTTTGTAAAATTATTGTCAAAATTTACTACGCTTCAGATCGTCAAACTGAAAACCAGTTCCTCGCTTGCCAGTGGACCCCTCTGTCAGACATAAGGGCAACTTGAAATATGTTATTGGTGGTGGGAATGTTGCACTGGTGAAGGGGCAGTGTTTTTTTATGACTGAAACCCAACTACAAACATGTTTGTAACCATGGTGCTTACATAAAGATACTATTTAAAATAAATAAATAAAATATGGCAACTAAAAGCAATAAGGAAGAGTCTATTAAGAAATGCTAACAAGATGAATTTATACTTTTATATCACATCACACTGGTGACAAATTCTTACTTCCCTTATATTTACTGGTTAGTGTACTCACAAATTCTGCCCACTGAGATAAAAGTCTATAACTACTAACAAAAGGGGAAACTTTAGAGCCACTTTAGTTTATCTGCCATAGAAAATAATGCAGAAAAAAAGTGAGAAATTCTTTGAAATATCTTAAATGTTTTTAAGTGTATTCTGTTTAAAAAATATTTTTTTAATTTTTTGAGACCATTGAGAATTTCAGTCTTTGACAGATGTACTTCATATAATGACAGTGAATTAGGGCCATTACCAACACCAGTGTCGACCTCCCTCCACCATAATTCCCAGTATGCATCCCATAACTCTACCCTTAGCTGCTTGGACTAATAATGTAACAGATCTATTTTATGTTTAACTTGTAATAGTTTGAGTCTCTTGATTCTAATTTTGTTGACTTTGGCTTGGGTATTTAGATCTGACCTTTCTGTGTTTTACTCAATGCTCTATAGACCACTGGGCCCCTGGATCCCATCCACTTTTTTTTCTTTCTTTTCTCTATGTGTAGAAAGAGATAGAAATATGAGATGAACATAATGATTCAAGTTCTAAGGTTCTATGAAAAAGGTGGAAGGCCCTATCTAGAAGATATAAATTTTGTTTTATTTTGTTTTGTTTTGGGGCTATACCCATTGATGCTCAGGGGTTACTCCTGGCTATGTACTCAAAAATAGCTCCTGGCTTGGAGGAACCATATGGGACACCGGAGGATCGAACTGCAGTCCATCCTAGGCTAGCACCTGCAAGGCATATGCCTTACCTCTAGTGGCACCGCCCCGGTCCCTAGAAGATCTAAATTTTTAAAAATGGGGGGCAGGCTTAGCAAGATTTTTATACATGGACTTTTTAACATTGGGAAAATTAGAAAGAAAAGTTCCTTGACCTTAGAGATATAGGGTGATTCCACCCCTGAAGCATACTGTCATAAGACTGACTACAAGCTCTGGGCATGTTGGTTGTCCTATCCCAAGGTATTTCTTTATGGTTCCAGGAGAAGAAGTTCTGTTCAGTTGTGTTTGTCAAAGTTAGTCTTCTCTAATTAGAAATTTTGGTTTTTGCACAGATCTTAGGATAAAGCCTAGGGTAAAGTCTTCTTTACGGTCCCAGGAAAAGTTCTGCTCAGTGGTGGTTGTCATAGTCTCTGTAATTATAGATCTTAGTTTTTGCGCAGATTTTATGATGGAGCATTTTCTAATTTCATTTCAACATTAAGTAGGGCAACCTGCCCTTAGATCGAGTTGTTGCTTTCTCATCTTCAGGATATCATATGAACCTACCCTGGAGCAAGTTGGTGCCAGAGTAGTATTAGGGCTTCCCCAGGAGAATTTGATTCCTGGTCCTAGTGCAGGAAACTGTGCCAGTTCTAATGTTGGGATCTGGGGTTTGGGTGGACTGTTCATGTCTGATTTATTGAAGCATAACTATAGTCCCCATGACTAATGTTCAAAATGGGAGGTGCCTCTGCTCTATAATATTTATGAGTTTTTATCTCTAATTAGGTAAGAACTTCCTTCTATATATAAGATCCCCTATTTTAGTGTGCCTATGCAAAAAGGAACAATGCCATATTATATTACTGGTGCATTTGGGTTAAAAATAACAAGCTATTCAGTCTCTATGCCATGGTTTTGGCCTGAGTACATATCTCAAGTAAGAGTTTTCTACATGAATTTATGACTAAGTAGATTTAAAAAGGGAGGATGAGAGAGGCTATTTCTACTTCTACATATGGAGATAGATACTAAGAGTAATAAGTATTAATTAAGGGCCAGAGAGAGCATGGAGGTAGGGCATTTGCCTTGTATACAGAAGGACAATGGTTCAAATCCCAACATCTCATATGGTTCCCCGAGCCTGCCAGGAGTGATTTCTCAGCAACCCCTGAGCACTGCAGAGGTGTGACCCAAAAACCAAAAAAAGAAAGAAAGTAAGAAAGAAAGAAAGAAAGAAAGAAAGAAAGAAAGAAAGAAAGAAAGAAAGAAAGAAAGAAAGAAAGAAAGAAGGAAGGAAGGAAGGAAGGAAGGAAGGAAGGAAGGAAGGAAGGAAGGAAGGAAGGAAGGAAGAAGAAAGGAAGGAAGGAAGGAAGAGAGAGAGGAAAGAAAGAAGAAAGAAAGAAAGAAAGAAAGAAAGAAAGAAAGAAAGAAGGAAAGAAAGAAAGAAAGAAAGAAAGAAAGAAAGAAAGAAAGAAAGAAAGAAAG
Organism: Suncus etruscus; assembly: GCF_024139225.1. Taxonomy (NCBI): domain Eukaryota; kingdom Metazoa; phylum Chordata; class Mammalia; order Eulipotyphla; family Soricidae; genus Suncus; species Suncus etruscus. The sequence continues at coordinate 52,194,981 of NC_064852.1, forward strand.
AAAGAAAGAAAGAAAGAAAGAAAGAAAGAAAGAAAGAAAGAAAAAAGTATTAATTAAATGCATCTACAGAAACATCCAAAGAAAGCATAGATCCCTTTTAAGTCTTTTGAGATAGTCTGATGGGGGGATAAAATACAGAGCACATTTTCATCCCATTCCATGGTCTTGTGGAATCTGAGAAATGCTTTGTAGCAGTCAGGGATCAGGTAGTGTCCTTGAACTGGGGATCCCTCTAGAGCTGAATCAGGTAGCAAGAAACAATCCACAGTTGAGGGTAAGTTGGAGAAAGGGACCACATAGAATGTGTCAGTAGGGTCTGTAGCTGCAGTTTCTTGCTGGTGCAATAGACGAGGAGCAGAGAAGCCACGTGGCAGCTTGTTGGGGAGGGAGAAGGACCCAGTTCCCGAGGATTTAAGAACTGAGCTAACGAGAGTTCACTAGAGAGAGATATCATATTAGGGTTGAGGGAGTGAGAGGATAGAAGGTGTTTTGTAAGGTGATGAATGGGGGGAAGGGACAATAAATAACAGGGACTATATACGATATATGGAGGAATTATGTACAATGCAGATTAGTCATACGTAGAAGAGTCCACCACACACTCCCTCACACCTACTTGTAGACAGATATTGGAAACTTACTTGTAAGTTGTAGTTGGAGAACTGACCTTTATAGGATGGGTCAGAATGCTTTAAAGAATGGGGTTTGCACATCAAGGGGAAATATTTTCTATTTTCTAAGCACTTAATCAATGGTGGGAGTGAACTTTGCTAAATAGAGCTTTTAGGGTTATATTATGCATGAAGCATTTTAGGATAGTCATAATTTTCACATCTAGAATAAGCACTATGGTAGTGAGCAGTATAAGTGTAGTATCATACACCATGTCTTGTGCATCAAGGTTTCTTTCCTGAAAGTAAAGTGACAACATGGATATTGTGATAAAATAGTAACGTAGTTTGAATTGAAAGAAAAAGAGAAAGAGAAAGAAAAGAAAAAAGAGAAAGAAAAGCTAACAATAATTTTCAAAAGCTTACTCAATAAACAAACAGTCTTATTGAAAGCTGTGCAGTGTCCCAGGAGTGATTAAAGGCTTTTTTAGATCATTTATTTATAATAGTTCAGGCAAAAGTGGGGAGCTGGTTGACAATACTGGTGAAAAAAATTTTTGCCTGTTTTCATTAAAATCAGAAATTAATATCTCAGGTTTTTTGTTTGTTTTTTTAATGTACAAACCTATGCTTAGTAATGAATTCTAAAGGAAAGGTAATCACTGCAGAATGTTTGCTTTTTATCTATGCTCTATGTGTTCAAAACATCTCAGTGCACAACGGTGGAGTATGTATGTCAAGAGGAGATATGTATGGAGCCTCAGCTTCATTTTATTAGCACCTTGAGTTTCAAAATGCTTGGACTGAGACCTTAAAAGAAACTCATAAGAGAACAAGTTCTGGGACATATTGAAAGTTATCTATACTGTGTTTCTCACTTAAAGGACATCTGGGTCAAAACTAAGTTGTTGATTTCCCACTACATTCATATAATATACAACAGATATGCAACAGTCTCAGTGAGGGACTATATTATTCCAGATCTGCAAACTGATATGTCTCTTGAAATCCATATTTCACTAAAAAGAGAAATATTATAGTTAATATATGGTGAGTACTTACTGCACATCATGAACATTGTTTTATAGGTTATTTTAATATTCAGATAAATACTAATAAAGGTATTATCTTATGTTCATTTAATACAAAACTGAGGCTTAATATTTTATGATATTGTCCAATATCATAATCCAGATTCAAACCAGGCAGTGTGAACTAGTCTAAATAAAACGCTATTTTATCAGTGTTATTCATATATACACATATTTAGCAAACTACAGCATTGCCATTTAAATAAAATATCTTTTGTATTTAATAGAAGTGTCATTCCCATTGAAAAAATACAATCCTAGAATTGCATCTTATTTGTAAAAAAAATAAACAAGTGTTGACTTTATACTTAGTATTTCCTGTTTGAATTAAAATTTTTCCATAACATATTTTTCTATAACAAATTTTTCTTTTTTTTCTTTCTTTTTTTTTTTTTTTTGGTTTTTGGGTCACACCCGGCGGTGCTCAGGGGTTACTCCTGGCTGTCTGCTCAGAAATAGCTCCTGGCAGGCACGGGGGACCATATGGGACACCGGGATTCGAACCAACCACCTTTGGTCCTGGATTGGCTGCTTGCAAGGCAAACGCCGCTGTGCTATCTCTCCGGGCCCTATAACAAATTTTTCTTAATGTGCTAGATATCACCTAAATAAATAAGCATGACAACCAATTAACAATAGTATCCCTGTACTATATTAGGTTTTCTTAATAACTCATAATTCAAAAACATAATTATAATTTCCTTATTGGCTTTGAAGATAAAAAGTGCTGACCAAATACAGACTAGAAAAATGCTTTTAATCAATATTAAAATATGTTGTTCATAATTCCTTTGTTAATAAAACTCAGTAATGCTTTAGAGAAATTTTTACATTCATCATATCTATACTAATTAATTTTTATATTCATATATAAATACATAAAATTATACTTAATCAAGACTAAAAATATTCTAAGTAAGTCTAAAACACCTAAAATAGAAAAAGTAATTCTAACACATAAAACAAATATAGAAACACAGACAACATGCCTCTTCCCTTCCTCTCTTCTTTTCCTTTGTTCTGTTGATGATGTTTAACTTCACATACCAGGCTCCAGAATTTAGTGAAATTAGATGGCAGTACTCATTTATGGTTATAAATTTCTGTAGTGCTTGTTTGTGGGTCATACTCTTGATATTGTGCTGTAACAAATTTGAACACTATAAAGTGGAAATCTCACACTTGTTGAGGCCCCAAGCTGAGATCACATGTGCTAATGTTGGAAGATATTGGAAACAATCTGCAGCCCCATGCATTCATGGTGGGTACTCAGTTCATGAGTCTAATCCCATTTTGCAATGGTCCTTCCCAAGCATAACCTCAAGCATAGAGCCAGGAAGTACTTGGGCACTCTATGTTTGACACCCAGACACATGTGAAATAAAATTCTGAACCTTTGGCTCTCAGAATGCAGTATAGATACAAAAAGTCCTGAGAAGTCCTGTTGTAAGAGCATCCAGTTCACTTTACTTCTTTTAAAATCCAAACCAAGGTGACATTTTACACCAGTGAGAATAGCACATATAAAAAACAATCTGTAACAGCAGGGATGTGATTGAAAAAGGAACTCTCATCTACTGTTTGTGAGAATGTTGTTTGGTTCAAGCCCTATGAAAAACTGTATATAGAGTTCTCAGTCAATTCAAGATCAAAATACCATATAACTGAACAATTCCACTTTTGGGTACCCAAGACAGAAAGCATTCATTCAAATAGATATATGGACACCACTATTCATTGAAGCACTCAGTAGCTAAAGTTAGGATTAACCTAGATGTCCAACCACAGATGAGTGTATTGTGAAGATATACTCTATCTCTCTCTCTTTTTCTCTCTCTTTCTATATATATATATATATATATATAATATATATACTTATATATGAAAGAAACTGAAATATACCATGATATAACTTGTATATGATATTTAGTATAACTATATTAGGAATACAATGGGTTAAATGGGGATTGCCTATTGTCCTAGAGTATATTGATGCAAGGAAAGAAATACTGTGGAAGTGGAAAAAGACAGATGTGATATAATGGGGAAGAGGGGTCAAGGGGATTTTATAAACTATTTCTTGGGGGAAATTTTCATTTCTATAAACTTTCCTAAACACAAGTACTACAGCAAAAGATGCAGAACATACATTTTAAAAACAGGCTCAATACATTAAAATACATTGTAAAACATTATACCAATGGAAACATCGGCCACAGCTTTTTTGCAGGGGGCTTTTGGATGTTCAGAGTTCTAAGTGATTTAAACTAAAAGTCCAGTCCGAAATTTTCAAAGTCGAAATCCAAATTCAAGCCGAAGGTTGTTCTCAGAAAACCAGTCCACTTTAAATACAGTCTTTTTCATCCTCCGTTTCCAATCTAGGCTTTTAATCAGTCTTTGAGGAGGCCTAGGTTTTTGTTTATTATAACAAAGTTTCAGTCCTGAGCCTGGGCCTGGGATTGAGGTGATGCAAGCTTCCATTACTTTTGTTTTAATGGCCTTTGAGCCCCCAGATGGGGTGTTGGCCATCTTTGAAAATCATTGCATGTGGCCCAGGGTTTTGGGCTCAGTCCATTCAAAAAGAGCCAAAATCAAACTGAAAAGCAGAAATCTCACCATATTTGCTTTTTCCTTGGGTCCAGGATTCAGATCCTCATAAGGGCATCAGTTGTTAAATTAAATAGTTAAGGATGGAGCTGGAAGATAGATGGATGGAGGTGAATAGTGATGGGACAAATGGAGGGAGCTTTCTCTGCCATTTCAGGCCACGTGGCTCCGCAACCCCCATTCAGTTGGCAGGTCCCAGGTTTAGGTGAATGGCAGAATCAAACTCATCCACAAACTGGCATCAGGAAGTATCAGTTTTATTAATACCCTGTCCACAACACGTGTGGTCAATCTCAACCATTTATGCATTCCATTCTTTGCTTGCTCTGCATCTTTTACTTTTTTATATAAACAACTTTATTACATACATGATTGTGTTTGGGTTTTAGTCATGTAAAGAACATCACCAGTGCAACATTCCCATCACCAATGTCCAAATCTCCCTCCTCCCCACCCAACCCCCGCCTGTACTCTAGACAGGCTTTCTATATCCTTCGTACATTCTCATTATTAGGATAGTTCAAAACGTAGTTATTTCTCTAACTAAACTCATCCCTGTTTGTGGTGAGCTTCATGAGATGAGCTGTAACTTCCACCTCTTTTTTTCTTTTCTGTCTGAAAGTTATTATTGCAAGAATGTCTTTCACTTTTCTTAAAACCCATAGATGAGTGAGACCATTCTGCATCTTTCTCTCTCTCTCTGACTTATTTCACTCAGCATAGTAGATTCCATGTACATCCATGTATAGGAAAATTTCATGACTTCATCTCTCCTGACAGCTGCATAATATTCCATAGTGTATATGTACCACAGTTTCTTTAGCCATTCATCTGTTGAAGGGTATCTTGGCTGCTTCCAGAGTCTTGCTATGGTAAATAGTGCTGCAATGAATATAGGTGTAAGGAAGGGATTTTTGTATAGTATTTTTGAGTTCCTAGGGTATATTTCTAGGAGTGGTATAGCTGGGTCATATGGGAGCTCGATTTCCAGTTTTTGAAGGAATCTCCATATTGCTTTCCATAAAGGTTGAACTAGATGGTATTCCACCAGCAGTGGATAAGAGTCCCTTTCTCTCCGCATCCCTGCCAACACTGTTTATTCTCATTCTTTGTGATGTGTGCCATTCTTTGGGGTGTGAGGTGGTACCTCATAGTTGTTTTGATTTGCATCTCCCTGATGATTAGTGATGTGGAGCATTTTTTTCATGTGTCTTTTGGCCATTTGTATTTCTTCTTTGTCAAAGTGTCTGTCCATTTCTTCTCCCCATTTTTTGATGGGATTAGATGTTTTTTTCTTGTAAAGTTCTGTCAGTGCCTTGTATATTTTGGAGATTAGCCCCTTTCTGATGGGTATTGGGTGAATAGTTTCTCCCACTCAGTGGGGGAACTCTTGTATTCTGGGCGCTATTTCTTTTGAGGTGCAGAAGCTTCTCAGTTTAATATATTCCCATCTGTTAACCTCTGCTTTCACTTGCTTGGAGAGTGCAATTTCCTCCTTGAAGATGCCTTTAGTTTCAATGTTCTGGAGTGTTTTACCTATGTGTTGTTCTATATATCTTATGGTTTTGGGACTGATATTGAAGTCTTTCATCCATTTGAATTTAACCTTTGTACATGATGTTAGCTGGGGGTCTAAGTTTAATTTTTTGCAAGTGGCTAGCCAGTTGTGCCAACACCACTTGTTGAAGAGGCTTTCTTTGCTCCATTTAGGATTTCTTGCTCCTTTATCAAAAAGTAGGTGATTGTATGTCTGGGGAACATTCTCTGAGTATTCAAGCCTATTCCACTGATCTGAGGGCCTGTCTTTATTTCAATACCATGCTGTTTTGATAACTATTGCTTTGTAGTAAAGTTTAAAGTTGGGGAAAGTAATTCCTCTCATATTCTTTTTCCCAATGATATCTTTAGCTATTCTAGGGTGTTTATTGTTCCAAATGAATTTCAAAAGTACCTGATACACTTCTTTGAAGAATGTCATGGGTATCTTTAGAGGGATCACATTAAATCTGTACAATGCTTTGGGGAGTATTGCCATTTTAATGATGTTAATCCTGCCAATCCATGAGCAGGGTATATGCTTTTATTTCTGCGTGTCCTCTCTTATTTCTTGGAGCAGAGTTTTATAATTTTCTTTGTATAGTTCCTTCACATTTTTAGTCAAGTTGATTTCAAAATATTTGAGTTTGTGTGGCACTCTTGTGAATGGGGTTGTTTTCTTAATGTCCATTTCTTCCTTATTACTATTGGTGTATAGAAAGGCCATATATTTTTGTGTGTTAATTTTGTAGCCTGCCCACTTGCTATATGAGTCTATTGTTTCTAGAAGCTTTTTTGTAGAGACTTTAGGGTTTTCTAAGTAGAGTATTATGTTATCTGCAAACAGCGAGAGCCTAACTTTTTCCTTTCCTATCTGGATTCCCTTGATATCTTTTTCTTGCCTAATCACTATAACAAGTACTTCCACTGCTATGTTGAATAGGAGTGGTGAGAAAGGACAGCCCTGTCTTGTGTCAGAATTTAGAGGAAAGGCTTTCAGTTTTTCTCCATTGAGGACAATATTTCCTATGGCTTGTGGTAGATGGCCTTAACTATATTGAGAAAGGTTCCTTTCATTCCCATCTTGCTGTAGAGTTTTGATCAAGAATGGGTGTTGGACCTTATCAAATGCTTTCCCTGCATCTATTGATATGATCATGTGATTTCTATTTTTCTTGTTGTTGATGTTGTGTATTATGTTGATAAATTTACGGATGTTAAACCAGCTTTGCATTCCTGGAATGAAACCTACTTGATCGTAGTGGATGATCTTCTTAATGAGGCATTTAATCCTGTTTGCAGGATTTTGTTGAGGATCTTTGCATCTGTATTCATCAGCGATATTGGTCTTTAATCTCCTTTTTGGTAGTATCTCTGTCTGGTTTAGGTATCAAGTTGATGTTGGCTTCATAAAAGCTATTTGGAAGTTTTCCTGTTTTTTCAATTTCATGAAAGAGTCTTGCCAGGATTGGTAGTAGTTCCTCTTGAAAGGTTTGAAAGAATTCATTAGTAAATTCATCTGGGCCTGGGCTTTTGTTTTTGGGCAGATATTTGATTACTGTCTTAATTTCCTCAATAGTGATGGGTGTATTTATATATGCTACATCTTCTTCATTCAACCGTGGATGATTATAAGAGTCCAAAAATTTATCCATTTCTTCCAGGTTTTCATTTTTAGTGGCATAGAGTTTCTCAAAGTAGTTTCTGATTACCCTTTGGATCTCTAGCATATCAGTAGTGATCTCTCCTTTTTCAATCCTAATACGAATTATCAAGTTTCTCTCTCTGTTTCTTTGTTAGTTTTGCCAGTGGTCTATCAATCTTGTTTTTTTTTTCCAAAGAACCAACTTCTTAATCCTTTGGATTGTTTTTCCGGTTTCCACTTCATTTATTTCTGCTCTCAGCTTTGTTATTTCCTTCTGTCTCCCTATTTCTGGGTCCCTTTCTTGAGTACTTTCTAATTCTATGAGTTGCATCATTAAGCTATTCAGGTATGCCCCTTCTTCTTTCCTGATGTGTGCTTGCAAAGCTATAAATTTTCCTCTCAGTACCACTTTTGCTTTGTCCCATAAGTTTTGATAATTTGCGTCTCCATTGTCCTTTGTTTTCCTTTTTGATTTCATCTTGAACCCACTGGTTATTCAGTATTAGGCTATTTAACTTCCAGGTATTAAAGTTTTTCTTCTGTGTCCCTTTGTAGTTCACATATAATTTCAGGGCCTTTTGGTCAGCAAAGGTAGCCTGCAAAATTTCTATCCTCTTGATATTATGGAGGTATGTTTTATGTGCTAGCATGTAGTCTATCCTGGAGAATGTCCCATGTACATTAGAGAAGAATGTATATCCAGGCTTCTTGGGGTGGAGTGTTCTGCATATATCTACTAGGCCTCTTTCTTCCATTTTTCTTTTCATATCTAGTATATTCTTGTTGGGTTTCAGTCTGCTTGACCTGTCAAGTGTTTACAATGCCATGTTGAGGTCTCCTACAATTATTATGTTGTTATTAATATTATTTTTTAGATTTGTCAACAATTGTATTAAATATTTTGCTGGCCCCTCATTCAGTGCATATATGTTTAGGAGAGTGATTTCTTCCTGCTGTACATATTCCTTGGTTAATACAAAATGTCCATCTTTGTCCCTTACAACTTTCCTAAGTATAAAGTTTGCATCATCTGATATTAGTATGGCCACTCCAGCTTTTGTATGGGTGTTGTTTGCTTGGATGATTTTCCTCAAGCCTTTTATTTTGAGCCTATTTTTGTTCTGACTATTCAGGTGCGTTTCTTGTAGACAGCAGAAGGTTGGATTGAGTTTTTTTGATCCATTTAGCCACTCTGTGTCTCTTAACTGGTGCATTTAGTCCATTGATATTGAGAGAAAGAATTGTCCTGGGAGTTGGTGCCATCTTTATATCGAAGTTTGGTGTGTTTGTTGGACAGTCTTGTCTTAAAATAGGCATTTCAGTTTTTCTTTTAAGAATGATTTTGAGTCTGTAAAATTTCTAAGCTGTTGTTTGTCTGTGAAACCCTGTATTGTTCCTTCAAACCTGAAAGTGAGTTTTGCTGGGTGCAGTATTCTAGTCGAAGCATTTATTTCATTGTGTTTTTTCACTATGTCCCACCACTGCCTTCTGGCCTTGAGTGTTTCTGGTGACAGGTCTGCAGTAAATCTCAAGGATGTTCCTTGAATGTAATTTCTCTTTTTGACCTTACTGCTTTCAGAATTCTGTCTCTATCTGTGTGATTCGTCATTGTGACTAGGATGTGTCTTGGGGTGTTTTTTCTGGGGTCTCTTTTAGTTGGTACTCTTCAGGCGTGCAGAATTTGATCGCATGTATTCTTTAGCTCTGGTAGTTTCTCTTTAATGATGTTCTGATTCTTCCTGGAGATTTTCTTCTGGGTCTCTGGGACTCCAATGATTCTTAAGTTGTTTCTGTTGAGCTTATCGCAGACTTCTATTTTAATCTGTTCCCATTCTTTGAGTAATTTTTCCATTGTTTGATCATTTGCTTTGAGGCTTTTTTCTAATTTCTTCTGCTGTATGGAATTGTTATTTATCTCATCTTCCAGTGTACTAATTCTATCTTCACCTGCTGTTAACCCATGGAAAAGCTCAATCATGTTTTTCTTTAATTCATCTACTGAGTTTTTCAGACCTGATATTTGACTTGAAATTTCAGTTTGGAGTTTTCTGATTTCTATATTCATAGTCTCTTGATTCTTATTAGTGTTCTCTTCTATACTTTCTTTGAGTTCTTTGAACATCTTCCATATTGCTATTCTAAATTCCTTATCTGAGAGATTGACTAGTTGGTTGGTCATGTTCAAGTCATCAGAGTTGCCATCGTCATTCTCTATGTCAGGCACTGGCCTGCGTTGATTCCCCATTGTCACACTTGTATTGTAGGTTTTTCTACATGTTGTGGTTGTATTTATTGGCTAAATGATGTGCACAGCCGGCAAGCGAAACAGAGCGGCCACGCTCCTCTGGCTCCTCCCTTTCTGGGCATGTAAACTCACCTCCAGGGAAGGCTCCGTCCACAGATGAACCACACACAGGATGAAATCAGGCCGAAAATGCAGCACAACACAGAAGACAAGCAGATAGGAGTGCTGGCATCTGAGTTCCCAGAAATCCTTTAGATCTTTAATCCTTGTCTAAAATGGGTAATCCCCTCAGATGGTTGGGGCTTCCCATCTTCTTATTGACAAAGTTGAAAGAGCTTGAAGCCTCAAAAACCTTCACTGTGGTCTCCAGGGTCACCCAGAATATTAACATTCACCTCTGAAGCAGGCAGGATCACTGGCAGGAATGCTGATGAAATCCAGTCTCAGTCAGCTGAAAACAGCATGACCCAAGATGGCTTCTGCACCCTTCTGCCTCCTGGAAGAAACCAGCAGGAATCAGTGTGTGTATGTTCCGACCCACCCTTGAAGCAGGCAGGATGGCCGGCAGGAACGCTGATGAAATCCAGTCTCAGGCAGCTCTGAAGCAGGCATGATCACCGGCAGGAATGCTGATGAAATCCAGTCTCTGGCAGCTGGAAATCGTCTTGCCCTGCATCTTAACTCCTTTTAGCCATCTTCTCTCTGACCTTGCTGGCAAAGACCAAAAGAATTAATCCTCTCCGGTCAAAGCCTTGTCTACCCTTTCCAAGATCCCTCCCTGAAATGGGCGGGGTCTTATAGATGAGCTCAGGTTACACAGGAAGAATGGGAGGATGGAGCCACAGGGATTCAGGTACATGAGTAGTGTTAAGGAAGAACAAAAATAAATATCCTAATCATGGAGTCAAAATCACTAATATCATAAACCCAAACTTTAACAACCAAACTTAAAAAGGTACCTGTTAAGATGGCAAACTGGGAGGGAGACATGGTATCCTAAGTACCTCAGAGAGTTCCTGAGCCCTGGCAGAACTAATCTTTGAGCACAGACCTAAGAGTAAACCCTGAGTACTTCCAGATGTGGCAAAATAAAGCAAACAAATAAAAACATGCACGGATTATATTAGTTTAAAGAGTATTGTTTTGTTATATGCCACATAAAATACTGGTTTCCAAATCAAAAAATCTGGAGACAAAATAAGCAGACAATTCTCTGAGGAAGTTCAAGAGATGGACAACAGACCCATGAAAACCTGTTCATCATTATATATCATTAGGAAAATCCAAATCAAGATAACAATGAGGTACCATCCACAAAAGTGAGTATGGCACATATCAAAAATAATGGGAACAATTTCTGTTGGCAGGCATGTGGTAAGAGGAACTTTCATCCACTGCTGGTTGTAATGCTGCCTGGTTCAATCCCTATGGAAAACAGTATGGAGGGTTCTCAGTAAACTCAAATTTAAGCTACTATATGACTCAGAAATACCTCTCTTGGATAACTATTCCCAGAAAAGAAAGGCATTCATCCAAAAGTACATATGCACAGTACTATTTTTAATTAATATTTTTATTTAAACACCTTGATTACAAATATGACTATAGTTGGGTTATAATCATTAGAAAACACCCCCTTCACCAGTGCAACATTCTCACCACCAATGTCCCAAATTTTCCTCCTCTCCTCCCCACTCCCACCTACTTTCCAGACAGGCTTTCTACTTCATTCATTCACTTTTTTTTTTTTTTTTGGTTTTTGGGCCACACCCGGTAATGCTCAGGGGTTACTCCTGGCTATGCGCTCAGAAGTTGCTCCTGGCTTGGGGGACCATATGGGACACCGGGGGATCGAACCGCGGCCCATCCAACGCTAGCGCAGGCAAAGCAGGCACCTTACCTTTAGCGCCACCGCCCGGCCCCACATTCACATTTTTATGATAGTTCTCAGTGTAGTTATTTCTCTAACTGCACTCATCACTCTTTGTGGTGAGGTTGATATCGTGAGCTGGACCTTCCAGCCCTCCTCTCTTTTGTCTCTGAGAATTATTGCAAAAATGTCTTTAATTTTTCTTAAAACCTATAGATGAGTGAGAGTATTCTGCGTCAATGCAACCATCAGGAGAGATGAAGTCATGAAATTTTTTTATACATGGATGTATATGGAATCTATCATGCTGAGTGAAATAAGGCAGAGGGAGAGAGATAGACACACACTACCATTTATTGCAACACTCAGTATAATAGCTAAGACTTGGAATCAATCTAGATGTCCAACAACAGATGAGTGGATCATGATGTGGTACATATCCTCAATGGAATACTACATAGCAGTAAGAAATGACACAATCATCACAATCATGCAATGTGCAGCAACATGAATGGAACTAGAAAATATGTTAAATGAAGTAAGCCATAAGAAGAAGGATAAATACAGAATAATATCACTTATATGTGGTATTTAAAAAAACTCCATGAAGACACACATGGTCTAAATGGTAGATATACCCTGAACACCAGGTGACCAGGTATAGCAAGGAGAATGAAACAAATCAAGTGAAAGAAACACACAGAGTCAGCTCTTGAGATTGAACAGGTACCCAATCAACCTCTCACTACAAAGGCCTATAATATTGTGCTAATCTTGTTTTGTTTTTTTCACATGTTTTGAATGGAATTTTTTTATTGTTTTGTTTCTTAATAATTTTGATTGAGACCAATGTGAATTACAAGTCTTTCACAGTTATGTTTAAGGTACATAATGACAGTAATTTAGGGCAGTTCCCACCACCAGTATTGCCCTTCCTCTACCAGAGTTCCAGCATGTATCCCATACCTCCATTCTTAGCCCCCTGACTGCTAGTGTAACAGGTCCTTTTCGTATACAGCTTGTTGTAATTTGGGTCTTTTGATTCTATTATTGTTGACTTTGGGTTGAGTATTTAGGTCTGATCATTTTTATTTCCACTCTGCTCACGAGACTGCTTTGCCCTGGCACAATCTACATTTTTTTTATTCTCAATTTGTAGGAAGACATAGAAATATGAAGTAGAACAAGACGATTCATGTTGTATGGCTCTATTTTTTTTTTTAAAAAAAGCAGGGTGAACCCCTGTCTAGAAGCTATAAAGATAAATTAGAAAAAGAAAAAAGAAAAGAAAAAAGGGGGCAACTGATGTTGCAAAGGTTGTTGTTTGTTTTTCATAGGTACAGTAAGTATTGGTAAAATTAGAAAAAAATTCCCTTGGCCTAAGAAATACAAGGTGTCTCCACCCTTGAACAAAACTGTCATGAGACTGACTACAGGCTCCAGACATGTTATTTGTCAAACCCCAAAGTCTTTCTTTATAGTGCTAGAAAAAACTTCTGCTCAGTCGTGGTTGGCAAAGTTGGTCTTTTGTAATTAGAGATCTTTGTATTTGCACAGAACCTAGGACAAAATCTTATGTCCCAGTAAAAGTCTTCTCAGTGGAGGTTGTTGTAGTCAGTCTTCTGTAATTAGTATTCTTGGTTGTTACACAGATCCTAGGATGAAGGGTCTTCTGGTTTCATCTTACCTGTTAGGTGAGAAGGTACTGCAACCTGCTCTTAGATCAAGTTGTTGCTGTTTCCTCATCATCATGGTGTTATATGAACCTACCCTGATGCAAGTTGGTGCCAGAGCAGTGTCAGGGACTCCTCCAGGAGGAGTTTGATTGCTAGTGCTGCTGCAGGAAACTGCCAGTTCCAAGGTTGGGGGTTGGAAGGTTGTTGCTCGATTACATAAAGTCTAGGTCGAGTCCCCATGACAAATGTTCAGGGTGGAAGTCGCCCCTGCATTGTCAAATTTATGGATTCTTATCCCTATTAGATAAGAACTTCTTTCTGGGCCCGGAGAGAGCACAGCGGTGTTTGCCTTGCAAGCAGCCAATCCAGGACCAAAGGTGGTTGGTTCGAATCCCGGTGTCCCATATGGTCCCACGTGCCTGCCAGGTGCTATTTCTGAGCAGACAGCCAGGAGTAACCCCTGAGCATGGCTGGGTGTGACCCAAAAACAAAAACAAAAACAAAGAAAACAAACAAACAAACAAAAAAAAAGAACTTCTTTCTATACAAAATATTTCATCACTATAACAATAGTTCCTCATTTTAGTGTGTCTATACAAAAATGAATAATATATTATTTTATTGTGCATTTAGAGGTAAAAATGACAAATTATACAATCTCTGTGCCCTGATTTTAACCTAACCTTTTAGCCTAAATAAGACTTTTCTTTTTTATTTTCTTATTCCTAAATAAGACTTTTCTACTAGAAGTTCTTACAAAGCAAACCCAAACAAGCAAAAAAACATTAATAGAGAGGAGGAGGTTACCTCTACATTTGGTAATAAAAACACTAAGAGTTATAACTATTAAGGAAACAAACATACAAAGAGAATATAGATATCCCCATTAAGTCTTTTGAGATAGTCTTGGGGGCAGATAAGACCCAGGGCAGATAAGACCCAGGGCACTATTTCTTCCCACACTGGGATCTCATTGAGTGATAGAAATGGTTTTCAGCAGTAAAGGATCAAGTAGTGTCCTCTAGCTGGGTGTTACTCTGGAGCTGAATCTGGTATCAAGCAACAGTAAACATTGAGGGGGGTTGGAGGAAAAGAGCTGCATAGAATGAGTCAGCAAGTGTGGTGGCTGTAGCTCTTGCCAGGGAAAGAAATGGGGGGGGGGGGGGGGGAAGGCTGAGAGGGTTTCCTTTTGTTTTGGGAGCCTGGTGGCAGCTTACTGAGGCAAGGAGACCGATTGGTTCCTAAAGAATTAAGAACTGAGGATAAAGAGGATTAAATAGGGAGAGATAACAGATCTGAATTGAGTGGTGAGAGGACAGATGGAAGGAGTTTTGTAATGTGGTGAATGGGTGAGAGGGGATAATATATGATAGGGTCTATACACAATATAGACATTACAGATCAGGCAAACATAGAGGAGTCCACTGCATGCACACTAATGCCCACATATAAAAAGACAATAGAGATCTATTCATAGATTATAGTTGGAGGCCTAACCTTTATTGGATGGTTCAGAGCACTTGAAAAATAAATTAATTGGGGCCGGAAAGTTAGCACAGCGGTAAGGCATTTGTCTTAGATGCAGAACAATGGTGGTTTGAATCCTGTATCCCATATGGTCCCCCAAGCCTGCCAGGAGCAATATCTGAGCATAGAGCCAGGAGTAAACCCTGAGCGCTGCCGGGTGTGACCCAAAAACCAGAAAAAAAATAAAAGAAAAATAAATTAATTTACACAATAAAGAGATAAAAATTGATTAAAAGTAAAATTAAAAATAGGAAAAATTTAAAATGAGGCAGGCATGTCAGAGGGGAAAGGTTTTACAATTTCTAAGCACTTCATCAGTGGTGGTGGGTGAACTTTGTTAAAGGAAACTTTTGGGGAAAGTGCATAGAACATTTAATATTAAATATAATTTTCATATCTAGAGTACTAAGCAATATGGTAGTGAACACTATAAAAAGAGTCTACCCTCTATAGTATCATTCAACATGTCTTGTGCATTGAGGTTTTTTTTCTGAAAGGAAATTGGCAGTGTGGGCATTATGATATAATAGTAGCATAGCTTGAATTGAAAAAGAAGAAAAAAAAGAGAAAAGAAAAAGAAAGTATAATAGTAATTTGCAAAAAAATAATACTCATGAGGGGCCGGAGAGATAGCATGGAGGTGGGCATTTGCCTTGCGTGCAGAAGGACGGTGGTTTGAATCCCAGCATCCATATGGTCCCCCGAGACTGCCAGGACTGATTTCTTTTTTTTTTTTTTTTTCAAAATGTTTAAAAGCATTTTTTTTCTCTTTATTTGAATATCTTGATTACATAAATGATTGTGATAAGGTTTCAGTCATATAAAGAACACCCCTCTTCACCAGTGCAACATTCCCGCCACCAAAGTCCCAAATCTCCCTCCATCCCACCCCACCCCCACCTGTACTCCAGACAGGCTTTCCAGTTCCCTCATTCATTCACTTGATTATGGGAGTTCTCAGTATAGTTATTTCTATAACTGTGCTCACTACTCTTTGTGGTGAGCTTCATGGAGTGAGCTGGTGTTCCAGCTCTCCTCTCATTGTCTCTGAGAATTGTTACAAAAATGACTTTTATTTTTCTTAAAACCCATAGATGAGTGAGACTATTCTGCGTCTCTCTCTCTCCCTCTGACTTATTTCACTGAGCATGATAGATTCCATGTACATCCATGTATAGGAAAATTTCATGACTTCATCTCTCCTGACGGCTGCATAATATTCCATTGTGTATATGTACCACAGTTTCTTTAGCCATTCGTCTGTTGAAGGGCATCTTGGTTGTTTCCAGAGCCTGGCTATTGTGAATAGTGCTGCAATAAATATAGGTGTGAGGAAGGGGTTTTTGTATTGTATTCTTGTGTTCCTAGGGTATATCCCTAGGAGTGGAACAGCTGGGTCGAATGGGAGCTCAATTTCCAGATTTTGAAGAAACCTCCATATCGCTTTCCATAGAGGCTGTACTAGACGGCATTCCCACCAGCAGTGGATAAGAGTTCCTTTCTCTCCACATCCCCGCCGGCACTGATTGTTCTCATTCTTTGTGATGTGTGCCAATCTCTGTGGTGTGAGGTGGTATCTCATCGTTGTTTTGATTTACATCTCTCTGATGATTAGTGACGACCAGGATACAAGAGTCACCCACTGAGTGGGAGAAACTATTCACCCAACATCCTTCAGATAAGGGGCTAATATCCAAAATATACAGGGCACTGACAGAACTTTACAAAAAAAAAATCTAATCCCATCAAAAAATGGGGAGAAGAAATGAACAGACACTTTGATAAAAAAGAAATACAAATGGCCAAAAGACGCCAGGACTGATTTCTGAGCATAGAGCCAGGAGTAACCCCTGAGCTCCGCCAGGTGTGACTCAAAAACCAAAAACAAACAAACAAACAAAAAAAAAAAAACAAAGAAAAAAACAAAAAATATACTCAATGAATTGGGCCTGTAACAATAGTCTATGGTGAACAGTTGCCTATTTCAGTGGTCTCTATGGTCATCTGCTTTAGGTCATAATATAGCAGACACAATCAAAAGGAAATAGGTAAATTGAAGTATTCTGTCAAGACATTCTCATAATGAGCCCTGTTATTGGAGTCTAATATGACAGAGAACTGAATAGAGTGTCCAATGTATATCTTCAAGATCCTCTGTGGTAGTGTTCTAACGTTTTTACCACAGAAACAGATGCAGAATATGATTGAAAGCCAAACACTCCCACTGCAGTGCTCACTATCAGTATGTTTTAGTGCCTTATGTATTATGTATAAAATAATTCTATAACTTCTTTGTCCATCATGGTAATTTATAGGGTGAATGACCTAATTTCAAATTCAGTGCTCTATCATATTAGACTCCAAATACAGTGCTCATTATGACAATGTCTTGACAAAATACTCCAATTTAACCATCTCCCTTTTAATTATGTCTACTACTATGATTTAATGCTTATGTCCATATAGACCACTGAAATAGGTAAATGCACACCATACACTTCTGTTACAGGCCCTGATCATTGAGTATGTTTTTTGCAAATTACTATTTTCTTTCTTTTCCTCTTCTCAATTCAAGTTACTTTACTATTGTATCATAATGCCTATGCTGTCAGTTTACTTTCAGGAAAGCAACTCAGTGCAAAAGACACGGTGAACAATACTATAGGGGGTAGACTCCTTTAAAGTGCTCGCTACCAAATTGCTTAGAATTGTAGGCTTGAAACTTATGTTTATTATAAAACGCTCTATGCACAAGCTAACCCAGAAAGCTTCATTTAGCAATGTTCACCCCCACCATTGATGAAGAGCCTAGAAATTGGAAAACCTTCCCCTCTGATATGCCGGCCCCATTATTTTTAAGCACTCTGACATCCCATAAGGGTCAGGCCTTCAACTACAACCTACAAATAGATCTCTAATGTCTATAAGTGGGTTTGATTGTGTATGTAGAACTCCTCTATGTTTGTCTAATTCGTATTGTACATACTCCCTGCCTATACAGATACTTTTTATTTAACGACCTACCAGTTTAGTGACTGCTCACACTTATGACCATTTCTTCACCACGATTTTATTTTATTTTAAATATCCTTTTTTTATCTTGTACACTCTACAGTACAGCACTGTGGTTTTTGGTGCTTTAATGTCCCTACTTTACTAACTTTATGTTCTGTAATACATTGCAGTACTGTGTGTAAATTACACGACCTATGCAAATTAAAACAAGTAGAAGTTTTCAGTTTGATCTTTCTCATTATTTTACTTATTCAGAATACTGTATTGTCCAGTACTATGCATATACTGTATTACTGTATACAGTACATCCAGTTCTTCACTTAATGACCAATTTGCTTAATGACCAAAGAGAACTTGGTCGTTAAGTGAGGAGTATCTGTATTTTTTATAGCCCCTGTTATATATTATTCCTCCTCCCCGTTCTTCATCACCCTACAAAACTCCTTTTATCCTTTCAGCCCTTCAACCCTAATCAATTATGTCTCCCTATTAAACCCTCTTTACTCTTAGTTCTTAACTCTGGAACCTTCTCCTGCCCCAGTAAACTACCATCTAGCTCGAAAAGTGAAAGGACACCCTCTCAGCCCCTCACTTCTAGCACCAGCAAGAAGCTGTAGCCATCTCTCCTGCTGACTATGTGGACCCTTTTCTCCAACCTCCCCTCAATGTGGATTGTTGCTTGCTACCAGATTCAGCTCCAGAGGGACCCCAGCTGAAGGACACTATCTGATCCCTGAGTGCTGTAAACCATTTCTCATACATCACAAGATTATAGTGCAGGATGATAATGTGCCCTGGATCTTATCCCCCATCAGACTATCTTAAAAGTCTTAATGGGAATATCTGATTTTCTTTGTATGTTTATCTCCTTAATAGTTATAACTATTAAGGGGCCAGAGAGATAACATGGAGACAGTGCTTTTGCCTTGCATGCAGAAGGAAGGTGATTCTAATCCCGGTATCCCATATGGTCCCCTGAGCCTGCTAGGAGCGATTTCTGAGTGTAGAGTCTGAGTAACCACTGAGCGCTGCCAAAAAATAGTTATAACTTAGTGCTTATTTTTATATGTAAAGGTAGCCGCCTCCACCCCTCCTATTTTTTTATTTTATTTATTTACTTTTTTTATTTTCTGCTGTTTTGGTTCTGCTTGGTTAGAAATTCTAGCAGAAAAGTCTTAGTTGTGATAAGAGCTCAGGTCAAACAAAACCAGGGAACAGATATTGTATATTTTTGCCCCCAAATGCATCAATAATATAATATGGCATCAATATATTTTTGCATAGGCTCACTAAAAGGGGGAAATCTTATGTGTAAAAAGAAGTTCTTATTTAACAGGGATAAGAACCCATAATTTTTTTATGTAGAGGCACCATCTACCCTGAACATTTGTCAGGGGACTTGACTTAGACTTCATGTGATCGAACATCTACCATTCAACTCTGAACTCATAGTCTAATCTCAGATCTGGCACAGTTATCTGCACTACTACCAGGAATTTAACTCCCCTCTGGGGGAGGCCCTAGTACCATTTTGGCACCAAATTGCTCCAGGGGAGGTTCATCCAAAACCCTGACGATGAGGAAACAGTTACAACTTGATCTAAGGGCTGGTTACCATGCCTCTTTACCTAACAATGAGATGAAATCAGAAGACCCTTCATCCTAGGATCTATGCAAAAATCAAGATCTCTAATTACAGAAGACTGACTACAACAACTATGACTGACAGAACTTTTTTTGGTACCATAAAGAAAGACTCTCTACTAGGTTTGTCCTAGGCTCTGTGCAAAAACCAAGCTGTCTAGTTACTGAAGATTGACTTTGACAACCACGTCTGAGTAGAATTTTTACTGGGACCATAAAGAAAGACCTTGGGGTTTCACAACTAATATGTCTGGAACCTGAAGTAGGTCTCACGACAGTATGCTTCAAGGTAGATACACCTTGTACCTCTTAAGCCAAGGGAATGTCCTTTCTAATTTTTTCAATGTTTAATGTGCCTATGAAAAAATAATTGCCTCATCTACCCCTCCCTTATATATATTTTCTTTTTTAATTTTATTTATATTTATAGTTTCTATATAGGAGCTTTTGCCATTTTTACAAAACCATATAACATAAATCATCTTGTTCTGCCTCATATTCTTATGTCTTCCTACAAATCGAGAAAAGACAAAAAGGTGGATGGGACCCAAAGGCCGAGTGTTCTCAGGAGTATTGAGTGGAAATAAAAAAAGGTCAGACAAAAATAACCAAATCAAAGTCAACAACAGTAGAATCAAGAATACCAAACTACAATAAGCAGTACAAAAAAAGAGACTGTTACACTAGCAGTCCAGGGGGCTAAGGTGGAAGTATGGAATGCATGATGGAACTCTGGTAGAGTGAAGTCAACAGTGGTGGTGAGAATGGCCCTATTTCACTGTCACTATGTACCTGTGAAAGACTTGTAATTCACTTTGATCTCAATAAATGTAAAAGATAAAACACTGAGCACTGTAGCACATGTCCATAATATATAAGTTCCTTTCCTCTGGAATTTAATAAACAAAAGCATTAGAATATCTTTGCAGACATGTTTAAATTAAAAATATATTGCTAAAAGCTTTCTTATAATGAGCACTGAAATTGTAATCTGTAGTATTCAAATTACTTTTCGTAGATTTCTGTGGACATAAACATTAGAATATTATGGTAGACATCTTTAAAAGGAAATTAGTTGATAACTTGATTTGACTTATGCAGCTATATCCATTTCTCTTGATCATATTGAAATATAAAATAGGATAAAAATCTGAGAATTTCACAGAAGAGGTGGGAATATTTAAAACTTATAATCAACCAACTCAAACCAGCATTATATAGCTGCATTTTTACAATAGGCAGTAAAATGGCCTCTGTTCAGTCACCATATTGTTTCGAAACAGAAAATAACTTACATTTTTTTTTTTTTTGGTTTTTGGGCCACACCCGGTAACGCTCAGGGGTTACTCCTGGCTATGCGCTCAGAAGTCGCTCCTGGCTTGGGGGACCATATGGGACGCCGGGGGATCGAACCGCGGTCCGTCTCCTAGGCTAGCGCAGGTAAGGCAGGCACCTTACCTCCAGCGCCACCGCCCGGCCCCATAACTTACATTTTTTATATTGTTCTTTAAATCAATAGCAGACTGTAACAAGTCAATGGGAAGTCTACATATGTCTGTAATTTTTGCTCCTGCCTGCCCTCATAAGAAAAGCATTTCAGCATTTCAGCGGTAGTAAAAGCTCAGGTGATAACTTCCAATTTTTATCCTTTTTAGAGAATCCCACTGAGCTCTGCACTGATCCAAATAAAGCCTGTTATTATCTGTCAACTTTTCTTCTTTGGTAAATAATCTGAAGCAATCCTGTAATATACATTTACGTGTGGATGCCATTGGTAAAGATAGATGCATAAAAGTCTCAAATGTCCAAGACTTTTTTTGTGACAGGTGAGGCACTGGACTGTAGATTTGTACTGACCCTGAAAAAGCATAACTATAATAGACTCATTTCAGCTCTTGTGTTCTCCAGTAAGCATTCTCTGCAGCTTTCAAGTCATTGAGATGATCATTATTTTCCTCTTTATGTCTTTTCTGATTATTTGCTTTATTCAGGTCTTCATGGACACCATTCATCAGAAATAGAAGTAGTTCATGTGAATCTTGTTGGCTTAAAGACTGTTCTGAAAGTTGCCATTGATCTTCCCAATGGCTATCTTAAAGTCTTTTGGACTGCTATTTTAAATCCTACAGGGCTTGGATAATTAGGCCAAATTCTTTTGTCACTTTAACTTTATGTCCCAATGGATTTGACCTATTAATATCATCCTGGTAATGATCTCAGTAGGAATAATCAGGCAAACATGGACTGTTACATAAGCACTGTAATATCGAGTTCTTGTAACAAGTGTTTCCTAAATTATGAAGTCCAGAGAGCTGGACCAGTTTTCCCCAAAACAGAACTGAAATTTTTAATTTGATTACTTCTAAACCTTGTAATCTCGCTTTAGGGTGACATGTTGGCTTGCTATCTTGATTACTTTTGATGTTCCCACTGTTTTCCTTTTTATTCCTCTTGAATAGCCTTTGTTATATCTGGGAAGAGTAGGAACACTTTGGCTTGAATGGTTCCTTATTTGGCTCAGCAGGAATCTGTGGCTTGGTTTCTTCATTTATAAGAATTCTGCTTTTGATGTAGTGTAATGGAATCCAGAAGTTTTTGGTGGGACTGCCATTATTGCCAAGGTCCTTCTCAGATTCCTGCTTGGGCTCCAGGTGTAAAGACACCACACACCATGACCCCTCCTTGGAAAAGCGGATCTGGAGCAGGGGTTGCCACCGGAAATCATCCAAACCAGGCTGAGGGTGAATTACATGTGGTTGGATTGCATTCTGCCTCATTGACCAAGAGACCTAATTATTTTATTCTTAGGTAAACCTGCAGTTAAAGCCCCAAACTTTTGACCAAATTATCACACCCTGGAAACAGAAGCCTCCAAGCAGATAACT
Source organism: Suncus etruscus (assembly GCF_024139225.1). Classification (NCBI taxonomy): domain Eukaryota; kingdom Metazoa; phylum Chordata; class Mammalia; order Eulipotyphla; family Soricidae; genus Suncus; species Suncus etruscus. The sequence goes on from NC_064852.1 coordinate 52,217,333, forward strand.
CTGAGAAGCCAGGGATGTGAATCTATTACTGAACACAAGTTCTTGAATGCCCAAAGGCAAGTAACTTGATAAGAATTAATGTGAAGGGGGAAAAAAACCCAAACCTGTATTATGGTCAATCTTGAACCATGATGTCTAACTTTTAAAAAAATGTTGATAAAAATAATTCAATCATGAACTTTATCTTTTGGGGGAAACAACTGTATTGTAAACAACCTTGTAACCATGGTGCTTAAATAAAAATATTTGTTGATTTTTGAAAAATTAAAAAATAAAAATAAATTAAAAATTGGTTTTCAAGTAAAATATAATGTTCTAGTTTTTTCTTACTTAAAATTATTTGTGTTGGGGCCAGAGTGATAGTACAGCAGGTACTGTACTTGTCTTGCATCTGGTCAAATGGATTCTATCCCCAGCACCCTATATGGTACCCCACTTACCACCAGGATTAACCTGTGAAAATGGACAAGTGAGGTCCAAAACAAACAAAAAAATAATTTTGGATCTTTTTAAGGAACTTCTTTAAGATAACACACATAATTTTTTAGTATAGCTAACTAAGTGAATCAAGCAACTTCTTTAGAGTTGGAAAAAGAATCTTGTGAATTGATTTTCAGTGCACCTGGTCTGGCATATATGTTTATTTCTAACCACAGTCATGCTCAATGCTATCAATATGATTGATATTGTAGACTTCATTACAACATTATTATCCTTGAGAGTTTCCTCCAAGTTCCAAATATTCATCTGAGTACTTTCTTGATTTTGCTAAAAGAAACAAAGGAGAGTTTCTCAAACAATATTAGGGTGTGTTTTTTAAAATTACTCATTTAGATGCCTGTTTATTAATTATTAAAAGTATAATTGGCTTGTTATCACCAAAAGAAACAAAAGCCAAATTTTGCATTCTCAGGCAGGAGCAAAAACAATACAATTATCTTCTTTTCAATAGCAATAGTAAGATTGCATTGAACAACATTTCAAAGACAGTTCAAGATGATATTTGTCAGAGAACTGAATAGTTAAACCTAATATCCTACAGAATTAAGCTTGAGTAGGACACAAGTAGTATAGCATTTTCTGAAAATATTTCCGTCAATTATACATTGGCATCAGGGAAAAAAAAGCCTCAATTATGTCAATGCCATTGAATTATTTCTTTGAAATCATGTTTGTTCAAGATCTTGAGTCACATCAAGCTGTCAGGACTGGGGAAACTTTCCAAGTGGATGCCATGTTTCAAGAAGTGATAAATACAGTGCTTTGTAGCACTACCTGGGGAGAAATAGACACCACACACCGTGACCTGGGTCAATTCTTTAGGTTTTTTTAAATTTTATTTAGTTTTATGAACGAGGAGAGTCTGTTATAAAATGGAGTCTTTTATCAGACACAAAACCATAAGAAATATAGAACAACACATAGGCAAAACACTCCAGGATATTGAGACTACAGGCATCTTCAAGGAGGAAACTGCGCTCTCCAAGCAAGTGAAAGCAGAGATTAACAGATGGGAATATATTAAACTGAGAAGCTTCTGCACCTCAAAGGAAATAGTGCCCAGGATACAAGAGCCAACCACTGAGTGGGAGAAACTATTCACCCAATACCCATCAGATAAGGGGCTACTCTCCAAAATATACAAGGCTCTGACAGAACTTTACAAGAAAAAAACATCTAATCCCATCAAAAAATGGGGAGAAGAAATGAACAGACACTTTGACAAAGAAGAAATACAAATGGCCAAAAGACACATGAAAAATGGTCCACATCACTAATCATCAGGGAGATGCAAATCAAAACAACGATGAGATACCACCTCACACCACAGAGAATGGCACACATCACAAAGAATGAGAATAAACAGTGTTGGTGGGGATGTGGAGAGAAAGGAACTCTTATCCACTGCTGGTGGGAATGCCGTCTGGTTCAACCTTTATGGAAAGTGATATGGAGATTCCTCGAAAAACTGGAAATCGAGCTCCCATATGATCCAGCTATACCACTCCTAGGAATATACCCTAGGAACACAAAAATACAATACAAAAACCCCTTCCTTACACCTATACTCATTGCAGCACTATTTACCATAGCAAGACTCTGGAAACAACCAAGATGCCCTTCAACAGACGAATGGCTAAAGAAACTGTGGTACATATACACACTGGAATATTATGCAGCTGTCAGGAGAGATGAAGTCATGAAATTTTCCTATACATGGATGTACACGGAATCTATTATGCTGAGTGAAATAAATCAGAGAGAGAGAGAAAAATGCAGAATGGTCTCACTCATCTATGGGTTTTAAGAAAAATGAAAGATATTCTTGCAATTAAAATTTTCAGACACAAAAGTGAAAGGAGCTGGAAGTTACAGCTCACCTCAGGAAGCTCACCACAAAGAGTGATGAGTTTAGTTAGACTGTCCTAATAATGAGAATGTATGAGAGAAATGGAAAGCCTGTCTAGAGTACAGGCAGGGGTCGGGGTGGGGAGGAGGGAGATTTGGGACATTAGTGATGGGAATGTTGCACTGGTGATGGGTGGTGTTCTTTACATGACTGAAACCCAAACACTATCATGTATGTAATCAAGGTGTTTAAATAAAAAAAAAGAAGAACCCCCCCCAAAATGGACTCTTTTAGTAGATGAATGATAACTTCTATTTTTCTTCCTGATATTTTGATATAAGCTTTTTAGTAGCCACTTAATTATTCAGTCTTCTGTCAGTTATTTTATCCTTCAAACAGTGAATAGCAAAGTATGTAGATCTAGTAAGAAAGTACATGTGCAATAGTCATAGTATATTTTAGAACATAAAGTCCATAAAATAATATTACTTCAGTTGTTTCAGAATTGCCGGGATCTAATGGTATTATGTCAATTTTTAATGTTATGTCTTTTTTATGTTGTGTTACTATTACTCATAGTTTTTTAAGAAATAATAAATGATTTCAAATATTTTCATACTGGTGAGTAAAAACTCAAAATCAAAACATAACACCTTGTATATTATTAATCATTTTATTAATAATAAATTTATTTATTTAAAGAAAATGTATCAGCCTAGAGGGCAAAGGAGGGATGATATGGAATGCATTCTCAGAACAGGGGTGGAGTGAGGACAATATTGGTGGTGAGAATGCCCCTGATTCAATGTCACTATGTGCCTAAAATACTACTGTGAATGAATTGTAATCCACTTTTGTCAAAATAAAAATTATTAATAAAAAGAAAATTGAACTTAATAAAAAAAGAAAGAAAATGCAAGACATAGTTGACATAACTGATCATAATACATTTGTTTCAGAATGACAGAAAGGAAGTTATTAAAAAAAGAAAGAAATTAGGAAATCTAAAAAAAAAGAAATTGGATAAAAAGGAGAGTTCATATTCGTGAAAATTGTTGTATCACCAATAAAATCATTAATACATTAACAGAGGGTTTTGAATGCTCTTTATTTTGTTTTGTTTTGTTTTTGTTTTGTTTTTGGGCCACACCTGGTAATACTCAGGGGTTACTCCTGGCTATGTTTTCAGAAGTCGCTCCTTTGCTTGGGGGACCATATGGGAGGCGGGGGGGATCGAACCTCCGTCAGTCCTAGGCTAGCGCTGGCAAGGCAGACACCTTACCTCTAGCGCCACCATGCTAGCCCAGAATGCTCTTTTTATTTTTTTTTTAAGATATGAGATACACTAAAAAACTGATATGTGTTTGTGGCAGTTATTGTTGTTTACATAGGTACTGCACAATATGGAAGAAATTGGAAGGAAAACCCTTTGGTTCTAAAACCAGGAGACCTTACTCCTGAAGAATTTTGACATAAGGCCAACTTCAGGCTCCAGACATACTTTGTTGTCAATCCCCTTAGTCATTCTCTGTGGTCCCAGAAACAGCTCTTCATTATCACAGTGGTTGCTTTCAGGTTTCTGTAGTTATAGATCTATGGTTCAGAATAAAATATTATAATTGTATCTCTTACTATAGAAATAAAACTAAACAAATTTAATACATATATGTGAATTTTTTCCATTTTATTTTATAAGTTAATTAGCTCATATACCCAAAGAATAGCAGTTAATTTAGGGAAATTTTACAAACTCATAAATTGGGAGGAGTAGAAATAAATTACAAAATATCCTGGGCCAGAAATATAGCTCTTTAGTAGAACAGTTACCTTGCATGTGTAATGTCCTGGGTTTGATTGCCATCACCATCACCACTTCCACCACACAAATATCTGATTTTGTTGTTGTTGTGTTGTTGTTTTGTTTTGTATTGGGGCCAACCCAAAACACTCAGGAGTTACTCCTGGCTCTATGCTCAGAAATAACTCCTGGGAGGCTAGGCTGGGGGGAGCATATGGGATACCAGAGATTGAACTCAGGTCTGTTCCAGGTTGTCTGTGTGCAAGACAAATGCCCTACTACTGTGCTATCTATTGCTCAGGCACAAAAAGTGGGGTTTGTTTGTTTGTTTGTTTTGGATTTGGGGGCCATACCTAGTGATGCCCAGGGGTTATTCCTGGCTATGAGCTCAGAAATTGCTCCTGGCTTGGTGGACCATATGGGACGCTGGTACATCAAACCCGTCTGTCCTAGGTTAGATGCATGCAAGGCAAATGCCCTACTGCTTGTGCCACCACTCCGGCTTCAAAGATTTTTTATTTTTTTAATCTTTGTTTTGTTTTGTTGTTTGTTGATTTTGGGGGGTGCATACCCATCAGCACTCAAGGTTTACTCCTGGCTCTGCTCTCAAAAATTATTCCTGGCAGGCTTAGGGACCATATAGAATGCTGGAAATCAAATCCAGGTCCGTCCTAGGTCTGCCTCATGCAAGGCAAACACCCTACTACCAAAAATTTGATTTATTATAACTGAAAGAATAAGAAGAAGAAAGGAAAGTCAGAATACAGATTTGTTATGTATATTGAGGCTCCTATTTGTATTAACTTTTTATTATATCTACAGGTGTCTGAAATAACAAAGAAGGAAACTATATTCACAGAAATATTAATGTTATTAATTTTTTATTAAAAAGCCACATTACTCCACAGCTCACTCAAGCTTTGATTATATGTCAAATATTCATTTATACTTCATTGATTGATTACTCAATTAGGTATTACAAGAATTTGATGGTAAATATTTGCATTTAAAAGCATACCCAGTAGAGGAACTGTCTGTTGTTGTTGTTTAATCTATTTAATATACTAATTGAATGCTAGTAAGAAGAAAATCAGTGTAGTGGCAGCTGTATATGAAATTAAATTTTATGGAAATTTAATTATAGGCCAAAAAAACTGATAGCAAAGTAAGCAGAGTGAAAATGTATTAAAATTAAAGTAGCGCAAACTGATTTGTGTATTTCTGTGAAACATTTCAGGTGTTGTCAAAGTGGATTATGGAGATGTATCAGTCAGAAAAACATTAAGAGAAAATCTGAAGTGTAAACCCTTTTCTTGGTACCTAGAAAACATCTATCCAGACTCCCAGATCCCGAGGCGTTATTACTCACTTGGTGAGGTATGAATTATTTATTTTAGCTAAGTTATAAATATATTTTGCAAATGGAGCGAATTCCAAGGAGCCCACATTTTTCATGTTCTGAATAAAATGCTTTAAGGGTTTTAAACTAGATCTGTTTTAAATGACTTCTCATATTTTACCAGGACTATTAAAGTCTTTATCATAGAGATTTATAACAGTAAAAGGCAGGAGTAAGATTGAATAAATAGAATTTCTTATTTTCAATCCACAGTTCTGAAACTTGAATCCCAGAACTTTTTAAAATGTGGGTTATAACTATTAATACTGCATTGAAACTAAAACTGAGAGCGTTAAAACATTTTTCTGTTTGTTCATTAAAAATGTCAGAGCCTAGCAATACGGGCTCAAATAGTAGAAGCAAATTGTTTAGCATAAGTGAGGTCCTTAGTTTGGCCTCATCACAAATTCACAAAGTACCTGGATCTCAGCATGCAACATGAGCACCCAATAGTCAGTCCCACAATTGTTGGGCCCACATCTCTGGGGTGGCCTCAGATACTAAGCATTGAGGGGGTATGTGACCTAAAAAATAATCTTTAAAAATGTGGTGACCCATTGCATGTTAATGCAAGTAAAATACTTTTCTTTTTCTTTTCTTTCTTTTCTTCTTTTTTTGGTTTTTGATTACACCCTGTTATGCTCAGGGGTTACTCCTGGCCATGCGCTCAGAAATTGTTCCTAGTGGTGGCGCAGCGGTAGGGCTTTTGCCTTGCATGCAGCTGACCTAGGATCCCTTGGCATCCCATATGGTCCCCCAAGCCAGGAGCAATTTCTGCGCACAGAGCCAGGAGTAAGCCCTGAGTGTCACCAAGTGTGGCCCAAACCACCCCCAAAATTTCTTTGGCTTGGGGACCATATGGGACACCATGGGATCAAACTCATCTGTCCTAGGTCAGATGTGTTCAAGGCGAATGACTTACAGCTGAGCAACCGTTTCAGCCCCTAAATGTTTAATTTGTAAATATTTTTTATTTTTTAAGGTTTTATTATTTTAAATAAAGTTAATGGTGGTTTCTCATGTACATTTTCCAATGTAAAGCAAATGGAATTATTAACTTCATTTAAATGTATAAAGTTGATTAATGGCTGCTTAATAATGACTATATTTTATATATTATATTCAGACTATTATAATATCACACATAACAGCCTCTGTATAATGGCCTATATATTCATGTAAGGTGAAAATAAAAATTTTACTAAATTCTCCATGGGTTCACAAAATCCCATTGATCAGTGTCATTCTTTGCAAAATATTATTTAACTTATTCCAATGCTAAGTTCCTCCAACATAAGGAGTTACTTTGCCTTTATCCTCTACTTTTCTACCTCTCAAAAAATACGTATTATCTTTAGAAAGGAGTTTCTTTGCCTTTATCCTCTACTTTTCAACAAAATTTTTTATCTTCTCAAAAAATACTTATTATCTTTAGAAATCTACATTGACTCCCTCATAATCATAGAAGCATGCATGTTTAGTTGCTCAGATATATTCCTTTAAGAGTTTTTTGTTCCAATTCGATAACACTTAATAGGGAATAAGTTTGTGAATCAAAAACCAATTTACCAAGGAACCAAGTTCCCATAGCCTGGAAGACGAGGAATAACACACCTTAAAACTGTGGGGTCAGAGCAGTTGCACAGCTGTAAGGTCTTTCTTTGCCTTGTACTCAGCTGATCCAGAACAGACCTGGGTTTGATCCCTGGGATCCAGTATGGTCCCCTGAGCTAGGAGCAATTTCTGAGCACATAGCCAGGAGTAACTCCTGAACATCACTGGGTGTGCCCCCCCCAAAAAAAAACAAACTATGGACATCTTTTCCTATTCCACCTCCACTGGCCGAGCAAAGAGAAAGACCAAAAGGCCCTCTTATCTGACAAAGAACTGAAGTATTGCTTCGTTAAAACATTGCTTCTCTGAAGAGTCCATAAGTATTTTAGGGTAAAGGTTTAGAGAACATTTTGAGGAGCAATTGTCCTGAAGTGAGAATGGAGAAATTCCAGGTAAAAATCTTGATGTCCAGAGGCAAGACTGGATGACCCATTGAGATTATAGGAAGACAGCAGAAATAAAACTCCCAAAGAAAAAAATATTTCAGGAGCGATTGTGCATTCTAACATCTTCAGAAAATAATAGTGTTTCTTCCCGAGGAATGTGCAGAGACAGAAGACACCTCCTCAGAACCCAAAACACCCCAGTACCTCTCTCCAAAGCCCAGAGAAAAAAGCATTTCTTCCAAGGAAGAGCTAGTCAGTAGTGACTTCAAAGAGATAGCTGTCAATCTGTTTTTTTTTTTAAAGAGGAATTTTTTTTACAAGTGACCAGAAAGAGAGAATAAAGGCAAAAAAAGAAGAAAGGTAAGAAAGAAAAGAAAGAGGAGAGATAAAGAAGAAAGAAAAAGAAAGAAAGACAGAAAAGAGAGAAAAAGAGAAGAGAGAGAAAGAAGAAATAATGGTTGGAAGAAAAGAAGGGGAGGAAAGAAAGAAAGAAAAAGAAAGAAAGAAAGAAAGAAAGAAAGAAAGAAAGAAAGAAAGAAAGAAAGAAAGAAAGAAAGAAAGAAAGAAAGAAAGAAAGAAAGAAAGAAAGAAAGAAAGAGAAAAGAGAGAACAAGAAAAGGTAAGAGAGAATGAGAAAAAGAGAAGAGAGAAAAGAAGAAAGAGAAAGGAAGAAAGGAAGGGGAAGGAAGGTCACATCCAGCAGTATTCGGGGGTTACTTCTGGCTCTGCACTCAGAAATCCCTCCTGGCAGGCTCAAGGGACCATATGGATTGTCAGGAATTGAACCTGAGTCTGTCCCAGGTCAGCGGCATGCAAGGCAAATGCCCTACTGCTGTGCTATCTCTCTGGCCCCCATGCATACAATTTTGCAAATTCTCTTAGGCCACCAAGTATCTTCTGAGAAAAACTTAGGACCAAGATATTTGCTTCCAATTAAAAACCCAAGTTTAGGGTTTTCTATATAAGATCAAGGAAGAAATGATTTCTTGAAGAAATTAAAGCAGACAAGTGTGTGTGTGTGAAAATTCCTTTTGTATAACCTTCTGAATTTAAGTGAGATATGGTCTGTAATGGTCAGATGACTGTACATTAATTTATATATTCTTTTTAAATTTGAGGGAGAACCTTTTTGCTTTTTTCATACCCAGAAGAAAGGGTATATTGTATGAAAAATCCACTGACCTGGAGACAAGAAGAGGAGGTTTAAACAGTAACCTTGAGTACCACTAGCTATCCTTTTATTACTTGAAAACAACAAAAAATCATAGTGCTGTGGTATAGTGATTAATTAAAAATACATGTGGCTGAAGCAATAGTTCAGTAGGTAGGATGCTTGCTTTGCAGGCAACTAACCTGGATTTGATCCCTGGCATCTCATATAATACCTCAATCCCTCCAGGAGTGATCCTTGACTTTAAAGCCAATAATAAACCCTAAACACTACCAAGTATGGCTATACATATATATAGATATATGTGTGTGTCTGTATATATATATGTATATATGTGTATATACATATATACAGACATATATGTATACATATATAGAGATATAGATATATGTGTTTCTGTATATGTGTATATACATATATGTACATATATGAATATATGTACATATATGTATACACACATGCATGTATATACATATGTGTGTCTATATATATAGTGCAGAGTTGCAGAGATAACTCAACAGGCTGAGTTCATGCTTTGCATGCAAGAAGTACAGTTTTATCCCTGACAACACCAGCAAGGAATTCTGAGCACAGACCTAGGAATACATATCAGGTACTACCAGGTATGGCTTCAAAACCAATAAGACAATAAACATATTATTATTTAGCATTTACCATGGCATGGCAATGCCTGGCAAGTAATTAGTATTTATAGTTATTCTGATTATTATAGCTACCATTTATTGATTTCTAACTCTTATCAGATGTGGACAATATTCCATAACAAGTATATGTTTAACTTCAGATAAGTCATTGATTTTCAAGTTATCAAAAATTTCACATAGAAATGACTATGTAGAGCATCTATACGATTGACTATGGGTAATAGAGTTGCTATATATATATTTGTTATGCACTTTAATTTACAAAGTTATTAGAAAAACACTTTAGTGTTTCACTATCTATGTCAACTTCATCAACAATACCACCAGGTTCCTTCATATACATAATCTACATTTTAATAGGCACATTTTAAAAATGTGTTTATTATATGTTGAATTTCATACCTTGGTGTTGTTAGCCTTGTGGTTTGAATGTACACATATACTCACCTCTCCACCACTAATGTGCCTGATGATCCTGATACCCTCTCTATTACCTCTCACTTATTTCTTCTTACTCAGCTCCTCAAGTGATTTATTTCCTAATTTTTCCCAATTTTCCCTAATTTCTTCATTTCTTTCCTAATTTTTTGATTTTCTAAATTTTCCTATTCATTTATTATAAACTAAGGTTAACACATCCCTGATATTGGGGGCTGGAGTGATAGCACAGGTAGGGCGTTTGCTTGCATCCAGACTATCTGGAACAAACCCAGATTCGATTCCCGGCATCCCAGATGATCCCCCTAGCTAGGAGCAGTTTCTGAGCTCATAGCCAGGAGTAACCCCTGAGAGCCATAGAGTGTGACCCAAGAAAAGAAAAGAAAAACATATTCCTGCTTTGATACCGTGCCCCTTTGTTCTATTCCATGTAAGATACTAAAGATACTTGAGATCATCCAGTATTCATCCTTCTTCTGCCTTATTTACCTTAGCTGAATATACTCTAGTTCTATCCAAATGATAGGAAATTGAATATTTTCTTTATTCCTTGCAGCTTTACAATATTCTGCTGTGAATATATATCATACCTTAATTATACACATATCTATCTTTGAATTCCCACCTGGTTGATTTTATATTCTGACCTTGCTCATTGTTAAGTTCAGGATTAAAATTGTATGTTAGTCTCACGGGAAAGCTCACATTTTTTATAACTAGAAGAATAAAATAGCTTATTTAGTTTTATTTATTCAGAATGTCTTTAGTACATAAGAGCTGGAGCTATATTAGGAGATGGGACTATATTATATGTGAAGTAGTAAAAGCAAAACCAGAAAACTCCTATTCTTAATGGCAAGTGAATGGCAAGAGAAAAAAACAAAGATCTAAGAAATTAATTAGAAATAAAAGGTGGTCTGGGCTGGAGCAATAGCATGGAGGTAAGGCGTTTGCCTTTCATGCAGAAGGTCATCGGTTCGAATCCCGGTGTCCCATATGGTCCCTCGTGCCTGCCAGGAGCAATTTTTGAACATGGAGTCAGGAATAACCCCTGAGCACTGCCAGGTGTGACCCAAAAACCACACACACACACACACACACACACACACACACACACACACACACACACAAAAGAAATAAAAGGTGGTTACATAAGGCAGAGTATGAACTGCTATTACAAAACATTATCAATTTAAAAATCCAAGATTATATCATCTTAAAATTTCTGGGATATTAATGTACCAGGATTGTCTACTTTAAAACCTTAAAAAGATGTAAGCTAGCATCTGTTTCCATAGAAACAGGACAAATTCACCAAGCAATATTTCCAATTCAATTTTGAATAATCATGTATGGTATGCATAAATTAAATGAAGACACTTTGATGAGTTTAGAATATACTGTTAGTGGACAGTATTTATTTATCAAGGGTTCTCTATTATTGCCTATTATTAGCTAGCCATTATTTTAAAAAGATTTAAAATATTTAATATTTATAGGATGTACCTTGCAAATAGTTAGAACCTAAGTTGTATTAATATCCAAGCTACCATTATAAATAAATTTCAACTGTAAATTCAATAATACAATTTCTTTAACTTTCACTTTATTCAAAGCCTATCTTTTTAATATTTTAGTTTATCACAGTAGTAAATACTGCATATAAACATTTCTCTATCAATTTCTTTTTATAATATTCATAACTATTAGAAAATGAAGGAATATAAAAAGTGGCATTCACTTTCTCTTTTGATGCATATCACCAAAATAATTATCTGTAGTCATTGATATCAGATAATTATACCTTATGCTTATATCATACTCAGGTAATTAAAATATTACTTTTCCCAGTTCATGAATTATATACAATTTTCAATGGGAAATTAAAAGCTCTGTAATTGGTTTGAACTAAAACCTTTAAGTAGCTTAATGAAGCGTATGTCTTTTAAACACAGCAAGCCTATCATAATTGAATAAGGAAATCAAACTCTTTACAAGGTTAAATTCTCTCATGCAAGTTAGCCCTCTAGCTTGCATATAGTTATCATGAAAGGATTGATTTTGTGAACATAAAGGTTAATTCAATGATAAAATTGCTAAATTGCATTTTGCAATAATAATGATCCCCAAAACTGGCCCATCACAAGCCAGTGCTGGCATGGGCCTGGAGGGGGAAAGGAGAAAGGAAGCGTATTGTGAGTTCCATTGAACCAAGTACAGTAATACCAGAGGGCATTACAAAGAATCAGATTTTAGGAACCCAATGACTTAACTTGAGTTTTGATACTTGCTTTGAAGATGTTTTAATATCTATGCATTTTGTATTGCCTGTTGGTATTGTTTGCTTGATCACAACACTTCCATTTCCTTGCTGTCTTCTTTAACCTTAGTCGTCAATTAAGGTCTCTGTAAATATTAGAATTTTATTTCTTAAATATTGTTGAAGTGGAAATGTGAGCAACTGAAAACAGACATCTTTAATGCTTTTAGGCTTCAGGGCATATACGTAAAATTAAAATGCTCAAATATACGCAGAATTAAAATGCTCAGTTTTTCTTCTGTGAGTAATCAGAAAGTATATTTCTAGCTTCATAGCCTTCTTGACTGTGAATAAGATAACTAATAAGAGACTTTCATTTCAGATGACTGGCACAAGGAACGGCATTCTCTCTGTAAATTTTATTTCCAAAATTCTTGACTATTATAGCCAATTTTCATCCTAAGGTAAAAAAAAATTTCATATGTACAGACAGAATGTTACTTTATCAGATGTTAAATTTGTCCTCGCAAAATGCACAGGAACATCTGAATAGCAAAGAGAAGCATAATATTGGTGTGAAATCAACTTGAAATTAGAGATTGTCCAGGATTAAGGCATTTGCCCTGTATTAGCCAATTCTGTCATTGTATATGGTTCAGGGCTTATTATCCCTCCAGCACTGCATGGTGTGATCCAAAACAAAAACCAAATTGACAGAAAAATATGGTTGAGAAGTTAGCACCATCTAGTTAGCACCATCTGGAGAACAAGCCTGGAAAATTGTAAGTGGGCACTTGGTTTTATGTCCTGTAGCGTTAATGGAACCACTTATTCTATTCATATTCTAGTAGTTTTTTTTTTTTTTTAAGAAAATGCATCCATTGTTATAAGGGTAAATAGGTGCAGTTGTGGAAGGTACAGAACATGGAAGAGGAAGTTCTTCAGGTTGTGATTTTAGGATGGTAAAAGGCTAGATCAAAAAAACAAAAAGAAAAACAAAAACGTCCTCTGCTCTGTTGAGCCATCTCTACTGAATAGTAGTGTTGAAATGGGATTTTGAGGACTTAAAAATACAAAAGGTTCTGTCTTGGCCCAATCAACACCCAAAGAATATAATGAAGTGGGTTTTCCCTGTAAGACTGTCATAGTTTCCAAACGACCAGGCTTCATGTCCATCTATTTTGTTTTTCCTACGCCCAGAGTCTTCCTCTGTTTTCGAGGGAAAAGGAGAAGCAGCATAGTTGCAAAATGCCTTGCAACCTTTAAGAATACTAGACTCGGGCCCCAAGAGATAGCACAGCGGAGTTTGCCTTGCAAGCAGCCGATCCAGGACCAAAGGTGGTTGGTTCGAATCCCGGTGTCCCATATGGTCCCCCGTGCCTGCCAGGAGCTATTTCTGAGCAGACAGCCAGGAGTAACCCCTGAGCATCGCTGGGTGTGGCCCAAAAACCTAAAAAAAAAAGAATACTAGACTCAACATGCTGTCCTGTAAACAAAATTAGCAATTTTATTACCTAAAAAATTACTACTTCCACTGCTGCTAATTGCCAGAAGAATCAACTTGAATTTTATTGCTCAAATAGACACAAGTAGGTTTTGACACAAGTAAGTGCAGCAAGCTACATGCCAATTTGATATTTACTGAATTCTACCATGTTGCAAGTCAGTCCCTGAAGAGGTTGACTGATGGAGGGATGGAAGATGAGGTCTTTCCCCTTCAGCTCGGAGCACGTGTCTGCCACCCTGTCTAGCCGATGGTTCTGAGGTGAAACAGCGGGTAAACAGCTCGCAGACAGTCAGGCTTGTGGAAATATTAGCTTTATTTGGTGGACAAGACTGAAGTCCAAAGACTCAGCCTCAGTTCTAGCAAAAAGCCTCTCGCCTTCCACAGACCCTTGTTTTTATCCCCTAGAATCAGGTACCACTCAATGGTGGGATCAGATACCAACCAATGGTGGAAGCAGAATCAGGTACTACCCTAGGGTGGGGGCAGAATGCCAGGTCACACCCTAGGGTAGGGCACAATCACCAATCAGGTTAGGGTCAGTAACATAATAGTCCCCTAAAATATTTACATACACAACACTACCAGAATTTCATTATTTGTAATTCTCCAAATACATAAAGTGTTTTTGGTTTTATGTTCTTTACCATTTTGTAGAAAGCATTTGTGAAGGGAAGCCTGATTGCAGCACCTGAATTATAAAGCTTTTTCTCATTTTAATGATGGCAAGTCTAACTCCTGCTAAGAAAGGTCTAGTTCTTGTTCTGCCTTTTATGTTTGTTTGTTTGGTTGGTTTTCTTGTTTTTAGGCCAGCATCAATAAAACTCAAGAGTTAATCCTGGCTCTGTGCTCAGATATAACTTCTGATAGGCTCAGAGATGCCAGGGATTGAACTGGGGTTTCTTAAGTGCAAGGTAAACACCCTCCCTGCTCTACCCCCACCTTGTCCCCAGCTTTTTTGCTCATTACAACTTTTAGAGCCCTGTTTCTGGTTCTTCTATTACCATATCTATGTACTATATCATGTTGACATGTTTTATAGTATAGCACCTTGTCATGTATAATTCTGTCCTCTGTAGCAAGTCCCTAATGCAGACCATTTCCCAGCATGGGCAAGGACACTTTGTAAATGTTATCTGAACCCTGATTTTCATTTTGTTCTGTTTTAGTTTAATTTGGGTTGTTTTTGTTTGTTTGTTTGTATTGGGGGCACAGGGGAGATGCTCAGCTCTTACTCCTAGCTTTGAATTCAGGGATCACTCTTGTTAGTGCTAGAAGACCATATAGGAGTACCAGCTTCAGCCACATGCAAGGCAAAAGCCCCGCTGTACTATTATGAAGACTAGAGCAGAAGGGACTTCATTATTTTCGAAATAATGCTAAGTTTCCATTTAAGGCTAACAATGCTAAGTTTCTGTTTAAAGGCTGTTTTCTATGTTCTGTTTTTTTGGGCCACACCTAATGACGCTCAAGGGTTACTCCTGGCTATTCACTCAGAAATCGCTCCTGGCTTAGAGGCCCATATGGGACACCAGAGGATCAAACCGTGGTCCATCCTAGGCAAGGCAAACGCTCTACCGTTTGTGCCACCGCTTCGGCCCCTAAAGGCTAAAATGCAGACCCCAAGGCCCTATAAGCCACAATATACCACCCTAGATATCTAGCCATAAAAGGACATGAAGAAACACTCTAGACAATAGCCAATCAATTTAAAGGTCAAGGCTTCCGGCTTCTAGCCCTATATAACTTGGTTTGTGACCCTCACCCCTGAGAGAGGAGACCCTGGCAGGTCAATTTGTAGCTTGTTAGTTGACAAAGTAAAGCTTTGCGGTGCTTCATTTCAGTTGCATGATCTCGTCCTTTGACTCTGAACCCTTATACTATCACACTGTCCTCCAAAATTCTGAAACTTGCACCAGCTGTTCAGCTTTTACAGGAGACTCAGATGGAACTGAGCCAGCACCAGCATTAAATAATTTATTATTTCTTGTACATTTTTTGTCTTTGTATTTGTCTCTTTCCTTTGACAAGCTATTTTGCAGCAAGCTAAAGTAACATATACTAATAACGTGTAAATCTTATACTGTCAATTAAAGGTGTTTTAAATACTGCTATACAAAAACTAAATCAGATTGAGTTTGTTAGATATGAAAATTTTGCACTTATTCATCTGATTTATTCACACATTGGTAAAACATAATGCAGTTAAATATTAAACTCAAACTCTTATATTCATCGAATATGTGCCTATTTCCTTCTTTATGCTGTTAAGAGAAATCAAATGAAGCTGGCATATGTAAAATAATGATGATGAATAATTTAACATGCAATTGAAGGCTAAGGATTGGAATAAAGTCACAAAAAGAAACTAGTGTAAGTTTGGACTCAACTTTAGAATAAATTTTATATATTGGTTTTAAAATATAATGGTTAGGTGTTGAGGAGCTGTAACATACTTTTCGGGGAAGCATTGGGAGAGTGGTTTTGGTTTTGGTTCAAAATTGGCAGTATCATGACAATGATAGTGAGTGAGAGAAATAGAATGCCTGTCTCAAATACAGGCAAGGGGTGGAGGGAGGAGAGATTTTGGGTATTGATGCTGGGAATCTTGCACTGGTGAAGGGAGTGTTCTTTGTTTATCACTAAAACCCAACCACAAACTTGTTTGTAATCATGGTACTTAAAGGTATTTAACAACAACAAAAGATAAATCAATAAAATAAAAAATTGTAAAAAGATTATTTCAAATTTCATAAATACATGTGATTCAAACTCAATAATTATAATTGCTATGTTTTATACTTAAAGATAAAAAGATAAAAACAATTAGTAAATAAATAAATAAATAAATAAAATCGGCAGTTCTTATTCTTTCTTGATTTTACCAGTAGAGGGAACTAATGAACCAACTACATACTTGGTGAGAACATTAGCAATAATGCTGTGAATGAGTAAAACATTAAGAAAAGTTTCATTGATTTCAGATATAAAAATGCTAAGTGAAAAAGATACACTTAACTTTGTCCATACAACTATTTTCAAGGAATAAAAAAATCTGTAAATAAAAGTATTTCACAGAAAATATCAAATTATATGTATTGTTGCTGGTGGCTGGGTAAATTGTGGAGTAAGGAAGGTAGCCTCCAGAAGTGTTTTCAACTCCCTGCTGGACTCACCTCAACCACCAGGGAAAATGCCTGATGTGGGTCAAGACTAATCAAATTTGCTGTAATCAGCTTTATGCATCCATGACCAAATCCAACCAGCCCTGTTCGGCAACTGTCAATCTGTTCCAGAAGTCCACTTGTTCTCTGTCTAGCCAAGAAGTTCACCTGGTTCTGTCACCAGAGTTTCCAGGAATTATGGACTTAGGCTGAATCATGAAATTATTTGCTTTTGTAGAAAATGGAAAGTCAGTCCTCATCTCAGCACAGGCTTTCTACATCTCTGAACTTCCCTTACAGAAAATAATTTCAGGATAAAATAGCGATTAGGCAAGAAAAAGATGTCAAGGTCATGCAAATAGGAAAGGAAGAAGTCAAGCTCTCAGTGTTTGTAGATATGATAATATATTTAGAAAACCCTAGATTCTCTACCAAAAAGCTTCTAGAAACAATAGATTCATATAGCAAAGTGGCAGGCTACAAAATTAACATGCAAAAGTCAATGGCCTCCTTATACACTAATAATGATAGAGAAGAAATGGACAATAAAAAAACAATCTCATTCACACTAGTGCCCCACAAACTCAAATATCTTGGGGTCAACTTAAGAGATAAAGGACCTATACAAAGAAAACTACAAAAGCCTACTTCAAGAAATAAGAAAGGAAATAAAAAAAAAGAAATAAGAAAGGAAAGAAGGAAATGGATACACATCCCCTGCTCATAGATTGGCATAATTAATATCATTAAAATGGCAATATTCCCCAAACCAATGTCAGATTTAATTAAATGCCTCTAAATATATCTATGACATTTTTTCAAAGAAGTGGATCAAACACTTTTGATATTCACTTGGAACAATAAACACCCACGAATAGCTAAAGAAATACTTGGAAAAAAGAATATGGGAGGCATTACTTTCCCCAATTTTAAACTGTACTACAAAGCAATAGTTATCAAAACAGCATAGTATTGGAATAAAAACAGATCCTCAGACCAGTGGAATAGACTTGAGTATTCAGAGAATGTTCCCTAGACATACAATCAACTAATCTTTGATAAAAAGGCAAAAATCCAAAATGGAGCAAGGAAACCCTCTTCAACAAGTTGTTGAAGACAACTGTGTTGGTGGCAGAACTGGTTAGCCACTTGCAAAAAAGTGAAGTCATACCCCCATCTAACATTATGTACAAAGATCAAATCCAGATAGATTAAAAACCTTAATATCAGGCCTAAAACCACAAGATATGTAGAACAACACGTAGGTAAAACACTCCTTGACATTAAGACTAAAGGCATCTTCGAGGAAGAAACAGTGCTCTCCAAACAAGTGGAAGCAGAGATAAACAGATGGGACTATATTAAGTTGAGAAGCTTCTACACCTCAAAGGAAATAGGGCCCAAAATACAAGAACAACCCACAGACTGGGAGAAACTACACACAGGAACTAATATAAAAATTATACAAGATGCTGATAGAAATTAATAAAAAAAATATAACCCCATCAAAAATGGGGAGAAGAAATGAACAGACATTTTCTCAAAGAATAAATGCAAATGGCTAAAAGACACATGAAAAAATGCTCCACATCACAAATCATCAGGGAGATGCAAATCAAAACTACAATGAGGTACCATCTCACACCACAGAGACTGGCATGCATCACAAAGAACAAGAACAATCAGTGCTTTCAGGAATGTGGAGAGAAAGGACCTTTTATTCACTGCTGGTGGAAATGCTGTCTAATCCAGTCATTATGTAAAACAACATGGAGATATTTCCAAAAACTGGAAATTGAGCTCCTATTAGATCCAGCTATACCACTCCTAGGAATATACCCTAGGAACACAAAAATAGAATACAAAAATCCCTTCCTCACACCTATATTCAATGCAGACTATTTACAATAGCCAGGCTCTGGAAACAATCAGGATGCCCTTCAACAGAAGAATGGCTAAAGAAACTGTGGTACATATACACAATGGATTATTATGCAGCCATCAGGAAAGATGAAGTTATGAAGTTTTTCTATACATGGATGTACATGGAATCTGTTATGCTGAGTGAATTAAGTCAGAGGGAGTGTCAGAGAGAGATAGACACAGAATAGTATCACTCATCTAGAGGTTTTAAGAAAAATTAAAGACATTACTGTAATAAGGCCCAGAGACAATAGAGGTAAGGGCTGTGAGGGCCAGAAGGACTGGCTCACAATTTGAAGCTCACCACAAAGAATGATGAATGCTGTTAGGGAAATAACTACGCTAACAACTAGAATGTCAGTGTTAAAGAATAAGAGAAGTAGAGTACCTGCAGGCAGGGATGGGGAGTTGGGGGTATTGGTGGTGGGAAGGTTGCACTGGTGGGGGGGGTATTCTGTTTATGACTGAAACTCAACTACGAATATGTTTGTAATCAGGCTGCTTAAATAAAGATTTGTAAAGGAAAAAGAAATGTAGAGAGATATGAGGGAAAATAGATATGAGCTTACAAGAATGTAAAATCACCCCATGCACTGTATCTCCAAATCCATGTGAACGAGTCTGAATCAGGGTCACACAAGAAATAATCCAAACCAGGCTGAGGGTGAATCACTTGTAGTCTTGCCATCTTCTACCTATTATGGGCCTGCCTCCTGCCAGAACTACCATTTTTTTATTGAGCATGGAGATCACGTCAAAGTGGGGCAGCTATCCTGAGCTTGTCCCGTCCAGGTATACATATAAGAAAATCTTTGTTTTGGATGAAAACAAGTTATAACCACACAGATACAAAGAAACTAGGGATTGCTGTAGAGTAAAATAAGGTGTAACCCAATAAAAGATAACAGAAGTTTCGAGAGTAGGGAAAAGTGGATAATGGTTTCTGAGAGGAAGTTAGATTCAATTTCTCCACGTTGTCTTGGCCTGGAGTTTACAGCAAACATAAAAATTGATCCAGGTGGGTATTGACAGAGGGTAAACCTAGGACTCTTGACTCTTGATAGTTTTTTTATTCAGAAGAAGACCTTTAGATTCTTCTTTTCTGAGAGGCCCAACCCTTCTTTGAGTAGGGCCTAGTGCAAGTATCTAGATGGAGGTTCAGCTTCTACTTCTCCAAAGAGTTCAGAATTTGCATTTCAAAGGAGTGTGATCTTCATATCTTTGTGCTACTTCCAGGCTAATTATTTCCCAAAAGTACATTTCCACCCCACCTCACATCTACTTGCAATCAAAGAAAGGCAAGGCCAAACAGAATGGAAAAGAATATTATCCAAAATAAAAGTAATTATAATATCAGTAACATAAAGATACTAATTTTCTAAAGAATGGCTGCCAAACTTTGCTACATATTAGTCATTTGGCAAGATTTTAAAACCATATCTGTATCACACTGTCTATTAATTAAATGGTAAAGCCTGAGCATGGCAACCAGGTATAAAAATTACTAGATTATAGGTAAAACAAGCATGTTGTGGGGAGAAGGGGGGATGAAAGAAATGTGTTTTCTGATGAAAGCTTCCCACTTCAAAGACAAGGAAAATTTATTTTATTCAAAACAAAAAGAAAATAGTCATGAATACTCTAATAATGTAACAGAATAGGGAGTAGAATGACCTCCATATAAGCACTATATGTATCTCAGAAGTTGATTCATATAGGCAGAGAAAAAATATGACCCAATATTTAAAAACAAGCTGAAATAATTTCTATAGTGACAAAATATAGAACTGTAGAAAGAACAATATAACTAAAGCAGAAAATCTTTGGATCTACAGAAGAGAATTAGAAAACTGTTTAAGTCATTTTAGGGCCAGAGAAATTAAACTCAGCTACTTGAGTTCAATCCCCAGCACCATATATGGGCCCCCAACACCTTTAGGAGTAAACCTTGAGCACAGAGGCATGAGTAAGCAGTAAGCACCTTTGGGAATGGCCACAAAGCCAAAAAGAAATAAAAAAAAAAACATTTCATCAAGGAAAACAAAAATTGAAAGAATACACACACCAATAATCCCAGGAAAAAATGTCTAAAAAATATTTTTAAAGGGAAAAGACATTCTTGAAATTAAAGACAATCTTATTTCATAAAAAGTGATGTATGGAGAAGGAACAGTAGAATCCAAAATAGTATTTTCTAATGATAAAAATTAATGAAATGAAACAAAATATACACTGATAATATTAAAAGAAAATATCCTGAAAATATATTTGAAACATATTGTAAAAGAATACCATATACTTAGAAAATGATACAGATAAAATATCTATCTATTGAACTGGAAAGAATAGGAATATATATTAGTATAGTTTTCAGTTAGAGATTTCTAAAAAAGGAGTTGTGCTTGAAGTAAACAAAGTGACATTTTAAAGATATTCAAGGAAACATTGTGAGCTAATAATTTCAAAATTACAAGTATAAAGACATCAGTATGATTATTTATAATGATAATTCAGTAACTCAGAAATTTATTCATATTAAATGGAAACATTATCCATTTGCTCAGTCTATAGCCTTGGACTACTTATTAATCTCCTTTTTATTATCATATTAAATATCCAATTCAATTGCTTACTGGCTTTATTTTAAAAACAATCTGAATTTGACCTTTATACTGCCTATTAATTCAAGTATCCATCATGTCTTTCTGACATAATTATGAAAGACTTTTTACTTGTTTTCCTACTTTTAATCTGTCTTCACACAGCAGTCAGAAAGCTACAATTTTTATGTTGCACTATTTAGTCTTGGATACTTCTGTAATCTACTCTCCCCCCACCCAATTCCCTGTGACCTGGTTAACTTTACTAGCCCATTATTTTTCTCTATTTCTCAGCTGCAGGGAGCATTCATTTGCTTTTACCTTGTTTGAATTCATTTCCATAGTTGAAAATGTCTGTTTACCTATTTTAATAAAGTATCTTCAAAGTGACCTTTCTAAATCCTTGATATAAAACCCTACTCATTCCATACTTTCTCTTCACTTACTGTACTTTATAAATGTTTTTATTTATATTTTTCTCTAATATTGTCAATAATTCCATCACCATTCTATATCTTCTGACTCAGTACAAATATATTTTTGTATTGAATCTTTAACTTCTAAAATTAAGCTTAGGCCAGAGTGATAGGACAGAGGTAGATGATTGCCTTTCATGTGACTGGGACTGCCCCAGGCTCTATCACTGGCATTCCATATGGTCACCTCCTGCCAGGAGTGATTTTTGAGGTTTGTTTTTTTTTCTCAGTCAGAGTAATCCCTGAGACCACCAAGTGTGACCCAAAAAAATCAACAATTAAAAAAGCTCAAAGGAGGAAAGTGTTGTTTACTTTGTTCACTTTGTCTCTAACACCTTAAAATAATACTTGAGGTTTAATTCTCAGTAATGTGTTGAAGGAACAAAGGAATGAATAAATTTATTACAGAATGTATTAACTAAAGTGTGCATCCATATGTACATGTACACATATACATATACATATATACACATATATACATATATTATAAGGGAAATAACTATTATGCTGTTAATGGGGACAAGGTATTTTGTAAACTATTTATCTTAAAGGCTGTTCTTAATGAACCAGAGCAGAATGACAGACAAGCACCTAGCTTATGTCCCTTATAAGTGTTACTGAATGTTGTCAAGTAAAAGGAAAAAACCTTACTCATGATTCTGTCCTTGTGATCATAAATTAATGTCAAGTTACATACAATTCACCCTGAAGAAATCCTTTAAATGAGGTTGTATGAACTAATAATTTAGTCATTTTGCAAGAGACTATTCTTGTATTTATTATTGTTTATAATTTAAATAACTAATTATTATTACATAATTATAGTATTATGTGATTCTAAACTTTTAGAATGACAAATAATAATTAAAGAATTGTTTCTCAAAATTTCTGCCTTTGTGAAGTTTTTTAAAAATATGTAAAAATACTTCAATTTATGTTTATATTGATTCGTCTGTTACCGTAAGAAGAGCAACGAACAGTAATTGTCCTTTGTCAATTACTGCCTACCACTTTCCTATTAAGCTATAAGATCTAAAACAAAAAGAAATAAAAACTATAGACTAAACCTATAAAACTCAGTCTCTTTTAGACCCTCAACCTACCTAATTAAATCCAGTACATTTCAGCCCTAAACACAGGACTATGGAATTGTGTATCATTGTGCTATTTGTAACATTTCTTTTCCTCATATATTAGTATGTTTTGTCCTTTCTAATGTCTTCCTATTCAAATTCCTTGATGCAAGTATCAACCCATTAAAACAAGACTGACCACTTAGCTCAGTTCTTCCCACTCTTTTTTTTTTCTTTTGTTTTTTCCACTCTTAAAAAGTATGAATTCCCTCTCCAGTTTGAAAATTGAATGGGAGGAGTTTCCCTCCTCCGCCCGCCCCCCAGGGCCCGAGTTGCCAGGGCCAGCCATGAAAGCCCGCCTGGCATGGGGGGGCCCATCTTCATTTAATGATATGCTTAAACTAGAGGATGCTCCACATCAGCCTGACATCGATGAAAGAAATGCACAGAATCCAGAGTCTTTAAATATAAGAGTCTGATACCAACTATAGCTAAAGTGCAAAAGTTTCACCGGGACCTTGAGAATGACTGGGTTTGGATTGACTGGTATGCCTGGAACCCAGAGTCTGTCTTATGCCAATAAACTTCTGGGGTGAGGCATTTTTGTAATCAGGTCAAGAACTTTTTTTTCCATTTTCTCCATTTTTCTGGACCTATGCAAACATTGGCGATTGCCACTATCACACCTTTACTATATTTATTTTACTCTTATTCTTTAAGGAAAAAGAATACAACTTACTGAACTTAAAAAGAAATTACTGTAGTAGAATGCCTGTCTCGAATACAGGTAGGGGATGGGAAGGGGAGAGGGGGTAATGTTGCACTGGTGAACGGGGGTGTTCTGGTTATGACTGTAACCCAAATATGATCATGTTACTTAAATAAAAAAATATATTTAATAAAAAATGGATTTTTACTTCTAATGTGTGGATCAAATGAGCAAATAAAGACTTAATTATAGATGTTTATATACTGATAAAATTTATAAATAAATGGTAAAACATCAAAAAAAAAGTATGGATTCTAGTCCTCACTATTCCCTATTGCTGACTTGGACCTTAACACAAGGAATATATATAAAATACTTCATCCTTTAGAATGGCTTTTCTTCTTTGTTTAAATAGATATTTTTATGCTCAATTTAGTAATTTTAGCATCTTTAATCTCCATTAATGTCTTTTATAATACATTATAAATATGAATTAACTTTATTAAGACTGATGCAGTGTTTGGGCCGGAGTGATATCACAGTGGTAGGGCATTTGCCTTGCACTCAACAACCCAGGATTGACCCAGTTCAATCCCTGACATCTCATATGATCCCCCGAGCCTGCCAGAAGTGACTGCTGAGCACAGAACCCAAAACAAACAAACAAACAAAAGTACTGATACAGTGTTTTATTATAAACCAGAAATCTTTGTATTTGTCAATTTAATGGTGTTTTTATTGCATTTTAGTGTGAAATCACCAATTAGCTTTATAATAACTTGCCTTAGAGTCAACATTTTCCATTAAGTTTGGCATTCTGAATGAATAAACATGCATGAAATGGTTTAAGTTACATAAATAAATAATGTCATTTATTAGTATCAATATACTGACTGGAAATATAGTAATGAAGCAATCTAAAAATCAATTTTGAATAATCAGTTTACTTATATTCCTTTTCATATTGGAGTATAGAATCTCCAAAATATATTGAATTTTGAATGGAATTAAGAAACCATCTTAAGTTTAAAAGAATTTGAGAAAGATTTCCTTTGTCATGTAGTTTCTTCTTTCCTGGTACTATGCTATAAACAAGTATCTTTTCTTAGATGCTAGTGTTAATGCCAACGTTGTTCAAATTTACTTCTATAAAAAAAGAAAAATTATTCAAACCTAAATTATGACAAAAATATTTTTTTTTTTTTTTTTTTTGTGATTTTTGGGTCACACCCGGCTGTGCTCAGGGGTTTTTCCTGGCTCTGTGCTCAGAAACTGCTCCTGGCAGGCCCGGGGGACCATATGGGACGCCGGGATTCGAACCGATGACCTTCTGCATGAAAGGTAAACGCCTTACCTCCATGCCATCTCTCCGGCCCCGACAAAAATATTTAAAACTATGTGTTCTTGGAGAACTTTGCATGGATTACTTTGTTATCAATATATAATTTGTTAATATTGAATACTTTCTGACTGATATGACTGTCCTATTTATTTTTAAATTTGCTTCCTTTAGATAAGAAATGTTGAAGCCAATCAGTGTTTAGACAACATGGGCCGTAAAGAAAATGAAAAAGTGGGTATATTCAACTGTCATGGCATGGGAGGAAATCAGGTAAATTTCTTTTTTAAAAAAACTTCATTTTGGGTAGATATTTTTGTGAAAGCATGTATCCTACATCTGACATGATTTATAAGCATCTTATCTAAGAAGTAGTTTAATTAATTTATTCCAAATCACTCCTGGCTCTGGGGCACATATGGATGCAGGGGATCTAACTGGAGTCAGACCTGAATCAGCCACAGGCAAGACAAACACCCTACTGTTGTGCCCTATCTTTTAAATTTTTTTAAATTTTTAAATCTTTTTAATT
This sequence comes from Suncus etruscus, assembly GCF_024139225.1. Classification (NCBI taxonomy): domain Eukaryota; kingdom Metazoa; phylum Chordata; class Mammalia; order Eulipotyphla; family Soricidae; genus Suncus; species Suncus etruscus. The sequence continues at coordinate 52,242,734 of NC_064852.1, forward strand.
TGTAAGAAATCATACTTTAGTCCATAGAGGCTAGAAAAATTATAATATTATAAACAATGATTGTTTTATAATTCTTCAACTGCCATCAGACTTATTATTTCTGACTTTTTTGATAGGATAGTCTCATAAGAGTGTGTTTATATATCATTATTTTTATTTACATTTCTCTGAAAATTAGGATAATGGGCATATCTCTCATGACATCCATTATTTTTTGTGGAGTTTCTACTTGGTTTTTTTTTGCCCATTATGTGTATGTTGTTATTGAGTTTTGTGAGGTCCTAACATGAGAGTCTGTATTCAGGCAGTGCTGTATTCAACCAGGAATTTATAATTACCCTTTTGAGAACAACAAAACTTGTATCTAACGTATTAACATGTCTGGAAATAGCCATTTTTGGTGGGGTTGTGGTGAAAAAGGAAATTTCATGCACTGTTGGTGAAACTGTTCAACCTCCATAAAAAGTAATATGTGGAGCATTTTATTTTTTTGTTGTTGTTTTTTTTTGAGCCACACCCGTTTGATGCTCAGGGGTTACTCCTGGCTAAGCACTCAAAAATTGCCCCTGGCTTGGGGGGACCATATGAGATGCCGGGGGATCAAACCGCGGTCGATCTTTCCTTGGCTAGCACTTGCAAAGCAGACACACTTTACCTTACCTCTAGCGCCACCTCGCCAGCCCCATATATGGAGCATTTTTTAATGTGACTTTTAGCCATCTGTATTCTCCTTTGAGGAAATGCCTGTTCATTTATTCTTCACATTTTTTGATGGGATTAGATATCTTTTTCTTCTTAAATTTGTCAGTACCTTGTATATATTAGATATTAGCCCCTTATCTGATGGGCGTTTGTGTGAATAGTTTCTCCCATATTTTGGATGATATTTTTAGCCTAGTCACTGTTTCCTTTGAAGTGTAGAAGCATCTCAGTTTAATGTAATCCCATTTTACTTATCTCTGCATCCACTTGTTTGGACAGTGATGTTTCCTCCTAGAATATGCCTTTAGTTTCAATGTCATGGAAAGTTTTGCCTACATTTTCTACTATATAACTTATCATTTCATGTCTGATCTGAAGGTCTTTAATCCATTTGATTTGGCCTTTGTGCATAGTATTAGGTAAGTGTCTGTGTTCACTTTTTTTGCATATGGCAGACCAGTTGTCAAACACCACTTGTTGAAGAGGCTTTCCTTGCTCCATTTTGTGTCTCCTGACCCTTTGTCAAATATTAATTATTTTTATGTCTAAGGGTCATTATCTGAATACTCAAATGTATTCCAGTGGTCTCTGGGTTTCTCTTTATTCCAGTACCATGCTATTTTAATGATAATTGCTTTGTAGTACAATGTAATGTTGGGGAAAGTAATGCCTCCCATCTTCTTTATCCTAAGGGTTGTTCTAGCTATTTATGTATTGTTCCAAATGAATTTCAGAAATGTTTGGTCTACTTCTTTTAAGAATATCAAGGGTATCCTTAAAGAAATTGCATTAAATCTGTACAAGGCCTTGGGAGTATTGACATTTTAATAATGTTGATCCTCCCAATCCATGAGCAGGTTATATTTCACCAGTTCATGTGTCCTCATATTTCTTTTTTTTTTTTTTTTTTTTTTTTTTTTTTTTTTGTCCCCCAATTCACAATACATACCCGGCAAGGGGCCTGTGTTGAGGTGTATATGGGGTGCCTTTACTGTACCTCCTCTTTCTATACAGCCAGTGTAAAGAACACAGCCTGTGGTAAGAATTGGGAGGCCTTATTTTATCTTTTATTTATTTTTTTTTCTTCAGGGCAAACTAAAGTTGTTTTTTTTTTTAAGTAAGAATTCATTTAAAGGACAAAATTGATTAACCTAATAAGGTAAACTAATATAACATAATATAGTGACATAACATAACATATAATATAATTAATATAATAATACATGTAAGTCAAAGAAAGTTTCTGATTAAAAACACAATTTTTTTTCCATAATGGCTTACATATCTTTCACTGTAGTATTTTGGGTACATATTCACATTAAATCAGGGGAATACCCATCACCTAATATGTCCTCTTCTCAATCAAAAATCAAATATACTGAAAATAGGCAGAGTCCTGTCTAGAGGCTTCCAACCTCAGTTTGAGAGAGGATGTGAAAAAAGTAATTAAAATACCACAACAATACACACACACAAAAAAAAATATCGAATTAAATAACCGATAAGCACCACAACAATAAAGCAGGCACCACACAATAATCTCGGTTCTGAAACCAAATCATACTCAAGTGCAAAAAAGAAAGAGAAAGACAAAACAAAATAAAATAAAATAATATTGGAGACATCAACCGTAATCTCCACACCAAAATAAAGACGTCAAAAAAATAGATCATTTATTCTCCTCTTGCTGCTTTCGTGGTATGTGGAAGACTTCTACTTTATCTTGGATGGTAAAATCAGACCTGTTTCTAGAGATCTTGGTGGCTGTGCAGATCAGGGAATGGAGTTTATGGAGTCTTTCTTTGTGGTTCTAGCAGTTATGCTTCTTCAATGTCCTTTTTTTGTTTTTTATGTATTCTAGGTGTTTCAGAATAGTGCTACCATTCTGTGTTTTTCTTTTGTCTTCTGACTTACTTCGTTTAACATAACATGATCTAGGTCCATCCACGTTGCTGCAAAGTCTGTGATTGTATCATTTCTAACTGCCATGTAATATTCCATTGTATATATGTACCACATCTTAATGATCCATTCATCTGTTGTTGGACATCGAGGTTGGTTCCAAGATTTGGCTATTATACTGAGTGCTGCAATAAATAGTGGGGTGCATATGTATTTTGGAATGAATGTCCTTCCATCTTGGGGATATATGCCTAGGAGAGCAATTGCTGGGTCAAATGGCAGCTCAATTCTGAGTTCTTTGAGCACTCTCCAGACTTTTCTCCATAGATGTTGGACCAAGGGGCATTCCCACCAGCAATGAATGAGAGTTCCTTTCATACCACATCCTCTCCAACAAAGGTTGTTCCCATTATTTTTGATGTGAGCCAACCTCACTGGTGTGAGGTGGTATCTCATTGTTGTCTTGATTTGGATCTCCCTGATGATGAGTGAAGGTGAGCATGTTTTCATGTGTTTGTTGGCCATCCTTCTCTCTTCCTCAGAGAAATGTCTATTCATTTCGTCTCCCCATTTTTTTATGGCTTCGTTTGGTTTTGAAGGACTCAGGTTTCTGAGCGCTTTGTATGTTCTAGATATCAGCCCTTTATCTGATATATCAGATAAATATGTCCTCATATTTCTTGAAGCAATGATTTATAGTTTTCTTTGTATATTTCCTTCACTTTAGTTAAGTTGACTCCCAGGTATATGAATTTCTATCGTGCTCCCATAGCAGTAATCATCAGGGAGATGCAAATCAAAACAATGAGATATCATCTCACACCACAGAGACAGGTACACATCACAAAGAACAAGAACAACCATTGCTGACATGGGTGTTGTGAGAAAGGAACACTCTTTCACTGCTGGTGAAAATACCATCCAGTCTAGTCTTTTTTAAAAATAATGTGAATATTTCTTAAAAAACTGGACATTGAGCTCCCACATGGTTAAGCAATACCACTCCTAGAGTTATATCCTAGGACCACAAAAACACAATACAATAATTTCCTTTCCACCTATATGCTTATAGCAGCACTATTTATAATAGCCAGAATCTGGAAACATACCAAATACCCAACAACAGTGAGTGAGTAGCTAAAGAAACTGTGGTATAATGGAATACTATGTAGCTGTTAGAAAAAATGAAGTTACTAAATTTGCTTAACATGGATGGATAAAGAAACTATTATGTTACAAGAAATAAGTCAAAGGGAGAGAGATAAACATAGAATAATCTCACTCATATATGGGGTCTAAGAAAAATAGAAGTCAGTATAATAATAATAGAACTCAGAAACAATAGAGATGAAGACAAGAAGAACCAGCCCATGATAAGAAGCTTATCACAAAGAGTGGTAAGTTCAGTTAGAGAAATAACAACAATAACAACTACCAAGACAATGATAGAGAAATACAATGCATGTCTCAAAGAAAGGCAGGGGATGGGGAAGGGGGGTTGGAGGCAATGACTGTGGGAATGTTGCATTGGTGAAAAGTAGTGTTCTTTTTTTTAATATATAATTTTAATTTTGACCATATTGGTTTACATATCTTTCACAATAATATTTTAGGTACTTATTAACATTGAATCAGGGGAATTCCCATCACCAAGTTTGTCTTCCTTCCACCCCCATTCCCATCCTGTCTCACATATCCCCCACCCTCACACACACACCCTCCCCCCCCCCCCCCGGCCACCAGAACAGGTGGTCCTCTCTGTGTCCAGTTTACTACTTATTGATCATATATCTGTTTGGTCCTGGTATCCTCCCTTATTTCTCCCTCTATTTGAGAGGTGGAATTAGATAGTTCATGTTATATGGCTTTGTTTAAAAAAAAAGAACAACAAAAAAAGGTGGTGTTCTTTTTTATGACTGAAACCCAACTACAAACATGTTTGTAATCATTGTGCTTAAATATATTATTAAAAAATTGAAAAATAATTTAAAGAAATGAAAAAGTTATATGAAGATTTTTCAAAGAAACAGGAATAGAACTACCATATGACCCAGATATATACTTTCTTGGCATATAACACTAAACTCAAAACATTAATTTTTAAAGGTTTATGCACACCTATATTCATTGTCACACTTAGTACAATAGCTAAGATATAAAAATAACCAAATGATGCAACTACTTATGAATGGATTTAAAAGCAACTTTCTCCATTATAAAGTGGAAAAATTAGAAGTACTAAAAATAAAATATTATTTTATATCATAATTGACTTAATTAATTGGGTGACTTATATAATAAGTTGCTTAATTTTTTGAGCTTTGTCATTTTATCATCTATAAAATGATATATTTCCTTATTTTCTCAATATTCACAAAATGTATAAAACAAGTCTTATTTTTAGTAATATATGCATACAATAGTATATGTTGTTGTATTGCCATTGATCATTCTCCATAATTTAATTTCATTCATTTATTATCCAAATTTTTATAATTTTTCTTCTAAAGTAGAATAAAAAATGTTCATTCACTGAATAATACCAGCAGCAAGATAAGACTGCCATGATTGTTAAAATCATTAATAAAATATGTTCTCTTGTTTTCAAAGAAATATTTTATAAAAATTAAATTACCACATTGAATCTTATTATAATTTATTCTTTTATTACTTTTAGAATAATTAACATTAGGAAAATGTTAAATTTATAATTATTTTCAAAAATAATTATTTTAGAATTTTATTTTTGAAGCTACCTTCACTGTTTTTAATGCATTCTTTCTTGTTTCCATAGAAACTGAATCTATTTTTATGGTTAATTAGTTTCTAATTTTTTTAAATAACCAATGCTCTAATTTAGCTCCTTTGCTTTTCAAAAAAAATCATAATAATACTAATATTGTTTTAAATTATCTCAAAGAAATTTCTTTTTATTTGTGGACATTTATATCTTAAATATTTATCTTTGCATAAGATATTGGTAGGCTTTATTTCTGATTTAAGTTCTAAGAAATATCAGAAAGAAGCTGATCTTTTCCTACCCTATTGCTGTGCTATCACTCTGGCCCCTGAAAGTATATATATTTTTTAATTTTTATTTTTAATTATGAGAACAATGATGCAAAGAAAGAGGACAAGGTAAAGTTACAGTGGGAGGACAATCACCCATAAACAGAGTTCTCAGAAGAAATCACCTTGCTGACGGCTAAATTTTAAACTTACAGTCAAAGAACATTAAGAAAAATAAAAAAAAAAAACTCATGTACAATTATTTGTCCAAGGTCCCCAGATTTTAGTACATTAAAACTTTTCTTAGTAGTACACAAAGCAATATAAGGCCATGAAATTTATATGACTCCTTAAACATTGAAGGCATTGTATTTTTTTACATTTTCATGCACATGCATATTAGTTTAAGTTAACATCAAAAGTTTCAGCGTTTTTTTTTAAGGTTTAGAGTCAAAGGAGCACAGTAAAAACGGTGTTAGAGTGGCAAGTATTGTTTGCATAGGCCCACCAAAATATGGGGGAAAAGGAAAAGCCTAGGCCTAAATACAAGGAGACCCTACCCCTGAAGTTTTCTGGCATAAGACCAACTCTAGGCTCCAGGCAAACTAGTTTGTTCAATCCAAGTCATTGTCTGTAGTGCCAATACAGCTTTATTTGTCATGCAGTCTCTATTGTTGGCATCAGGTTTCTGTATTAATGATCCTGGAATCTACATGTCCTACATTAAAGTCAGGCTGGTGTGGAGCATCCTCTTGTTTCACCTCACAATTAAAGGGCAATGCAGTAAGCCCTGTCCAGTAAGCAGGTCGTTGTTGTTGTTAAGTCTTCTCAGTGTTAAGGGAAGTCTCTTTTGAGTATATCAATGTCAGAGCAGCGGTAGGGTCTTCTCTGGTAGAGGATTGCTTCCAGGTGATGTTATAGACAACCTTGGATGTTTCATAGATGGCTTCCCTAGATCAGGGGTGAATGGAGAATGCCCGTTTTTCTGAGGCCTGTGCCAGGTCATTATGTCAATGTTCAGGGTGTAAGGTCCCATTGCACTACAAGATTTGTGTGTTTACATCTCTATTAGATAAGAACTTATTTGTATGTATAGTATTTTCCTGTTTTAAAGTGCCTATGCAAACAAGAAATAAAGCCATGTGGCGTTATCGGTGTAAGAACACGTCCAAAAATACCCGTGACTTGGTTCAAACATAAGAATTAAACTCAGGGACTCTTTCACCAAATTCTCTATTGAACAGTTCACAAAGAGAGAAAAGATTTTAAAAAATGGGGAAAATCGTCACTGTATAAGAAAATATTCAGCGAGAGCTATAGCTGTAAAAGAAAACACACATAAAATGTTGAAAAGACAAACGTGTCCATTTTATTCCTTTTGAAATAGTTCGGGGGGGTGTAACTCCAGTGCACCACTTTGGTCTGTGACTTAGAACTCTGCAGTACTGAAGTTAAAAAAGGTAAATGTGAAGTAATGATGATAGGGGGTGAGAGAGTTAAAGAGAAAAATGAGATTTTGTAAGGGTGTATGAACAGGCAGAGTAGAAAATGGACATTCCTCATACACAAAAACATAAATCAAGGATAGGGAGTACTATTAATGTACCTTGAAGCACGTGGGGGCGCGGTTCTGAACATATAGACTGGTAAGAAATTACCAGTGACTACTTTAGTGCAACCGAGCAACTCTCAGCACCCACAAGTTAAGCCTAGGGTAACCTTCAAGCTCCTCAAAGGGACCCACCTCACTGGCTTGCCCAGGCATGTGGCCAGGGGAAGCCCTGGAGATCTGGAGCAAAGCAGTAGAGGGGTGCTGGGGTCACCCAAGTCCCGCACCCACCCTAGGCCTGGTTAAGAAGGCCTTTGGCATGGCAGAGGCCTGCCAAACCCCATGCTGGCAGAGACTCCCAGCTCCCAGGAAGGAGAGAGACCTTCAAGAGCTGGCAGGCTGGAAATTCAAAGTCCCCACCCCAACCCTCCCTAAGGAGCCGGGTGGGGAATGGGGAAAAGCCTAGGGTAACTTTTAAGCTCCTCCAAGGGACTCACCTCGCTGGCTTGCCCAGGCATGTGGCCCAGGGGAAACCCTAGAGATCCGAGCAAGGCGGTAGAGGGGTGTAGGGTCACCCAGGTCTCGCATCCCCCCCAGGCCTGGTTAAGAAGGCCTTTGGCATGGCAGAGGCCTGCCAAACCCCATGCTGAAAGAGACTACTGGCTCCCAGGAAGAATAGAGACCTTCAAGAGCTGGGAGGCTGGAAGTTCAAATTCCCCCCTCCAACCCTCCCTATGTAGCTGGGTGGGGAATGGGGGAGAGCCTAGGATAACCCTCAAGCTCCTCCAAGGGACCCACCTCACTGGCTTTCCCAAGCATATGGCCCAGGGGAAGCCCTGGAGGTCAGGAGCAAGGCAGTAGAGGGGTGCTGGGGTCACCCAAGTCCCACACTTCCCCTAGGTTGGTTTTGAAGGCCTTTGGCATGGCAAAGGCATGCCTAACCTCATGCTGGCAGAGACTCCTGGCTCCCAGGAAGAAGAGAGACCTTCAAGAGCTGGCAGGCTGGAAGTTCAAAGTCCCCACCCCAACCCTTCCTAAGTAGATGAGTGGGGAATGGGGGAAAGCCAAGTGTAACCTTTAAGCTCCTCCAAGGGACCCTCCTTGCTGGCTTGCCCAGGCATGTGGCCCAGGGGAAGCCCTGGAGATCCAGAGCAAGGCGGTAGAGGGGTGCTGGGGTCACCCAAGTCCTGCCCCCCCAGGCCTGGTTAAGAAGGCCTTTGGCATGGCAGAGGCCTGCTGAACCCATGCTGGCAGTGACTCTCGAAAGTATATTTTTTAAGCACTCAAGTGCCCAGTATATATTTTCTCTTTTTATCTAGTACCAGACACGGTCATTGAGATATGGTAGGTACATGCTATGCACTAGTCAAGTAAATAGATGAAAAAATAGATGGAATGTTTTTGTGATAAGAATACTGTAAAAATAAGGGCCAGAATGATAGTATAACAGGTAGGGATCTTGCCTTGCCAACACAGGTTTAACTTCCAGCATTCTCTATAGAACCTTGAGCACCAAGACTTACCCCTGAGCATAGAGCCAGGAGTTAGCCATGAGCTCCATGAAATGTATTCCAAACAAGCAAACAAAAAACTCTAAAAATATTACAGCTAGTGAATATTTTTTTAAATAATTTTACTTTTGACAAACGTGGATTACAAATTTTTCACAGTAATATTTTAGGTACACAGTGTCATTAAGTTACAGGCATTCCCACCACCAATGTTGTCCTACCTTTATCCCTGTTCTCAACATGCATCCCATAACCCATCCATTGACCCCCAGGCTGCTATTATAAATGGTCCCCTCTGAGTCTAGCTTATTGTAGATTGGGTATTAATTCTGTTGTCATTGGCTTTGGATTTGGTGTTTAAATCTGGTCATTTTTTTTTTATTTCTATAACTGTTTGGTCTTGGTACCCTCCATTATTTCCCCTTTAATTTATGGGACAGAGCAAAATTATTCAACTTATGTGGTTCTATATACAAACAATTTTTGTAGGTAAAAATACATGCAGATACTTTCTTTTTTATTTATATATTTATTTAAACATCTTGATTACAAATATGATTGTACTTGGGTTTTAGTCATGTAAAGAACACCTTCCTTCACCAGTGCAACATTCCCATCAACAAATGTCCCAAATCTCCCTCTTCCCCATCCCATCCCTGCATGCACTCTAAACATACTTTTTACTTCCCTAATTCATTCACTTTGTTATAGTTCTCAATGTAGTTATTTCTCTAACTGCACTCATCACTCTGTGGTGAACTTCATGTTATGAGCTGAACCTTCCAGCCCTCCTCTCTTTTGTCTATGAGAATTATTGCAAAAATCTCTTTTATTTTTTTAAAACATGTACATCTATGTATAGAAAATGTTGTGACTTCATCTCTCCTGACAGCTGAATAATATTCCATTGTGTATATATACCACAATTTCTTTAGCCATTTATCTGTTGAAGGGCATCTTGGTTGTTTCCAGAGTCTGGCTATGGTAAATAGTGCTGCAATGAATATAGGTATAAAGAATGAAGTTTTGTATTGTATTTCTGTGTTCCTAGGGTATATTCCTAGGAGTGGTATAGCTGGAATGTATGGAGCTTATTTTCCAATTTCTGGAGGAATCTCCATATCGCTTTCAGGGTTGAACTAGATGGCATTCCCACCAGCAGTAAATAAGAGTTCCTTTCTCTCCACATCTCCACCAACACAGCTTGTTCTCATTCTTTGTCTGTGCGCCAATCTCTGTGGTTGAGATGGTACCTCATAATTGTTTTGATTTGTAGTGAATAATTTTTTAATTCAACATTTAATTATCTTGAAGTGTTTTTTCTAAAAAACTTCAGTAGCAAAGTTTTCTATCTTAAAATGACAAATATAGAGTTTATTTATAATTCAGTCTGAAATGCTTTCATTTCATTAGTATTATCAAGTTAATCACTGAATATCTCCTAAAGAAAGAATATTAAATAATTTGATTAGAATTTTAATATAAAAATTTTACAAATTAGGGGCTGGAGCGGTGGCACAATCGGTAAGGCGTCTGCTTTGCCTGTGCTAGCCTTGGACAGACCACGGTTCAACCCCTGGTGTCTCATATGGTCCCCCAAGCCAGGAGCGATTTCTGAGCTCATAGCCAGGAGTAACCCCGGAGCAGCACTGGGTGTGGCCCAAACACCCCCAAATTTACAAATTGAAGAAGGAGATTTAGTACATTATGAAAAGTTATTGTCTTTTCTATACTTCCAAACAGGTGAGTAATTTTTGGAAGCATCTCAAAGTCCCCTGTAAAACAATTACTCAAATTTAAATATATATATAAATATATATTCATTCCCTAGCTCTTTCCTGAGCATTGAATTTGTTGTGAATTATTGTCAATGGTTAACTATTGTCAATTTCTACAAGTATACCAACTCATTTGTATTCATATCAGTTGTCTTTTCCCTTTCATTCCGTCATCCAGATTTGAAACATACATTTGAATTTTTTTTTGTTTGTTTTTGGGTCATACCTGGCAGAGCTCAGGGGTTACTCCTGGCTCAACACTCCTGGTAGGCTCAGGGGATTATATGGGATGCCGAAATTCGAACCACCGTCCTTCAGCATGCAAGGCAAACACCCTACCTCCATGCTATTAGTGACAAATTTCATTGTCTATTTTAAAAATGTTTGTTAACATCTACCCTAAGGGTTCTTATAACCAGGTACTCAATCTATGTCTTAGCTTATATCTTCTTTTAACTTCATTCAAATAAAACCTGTTTCTATGACTACATTGTTCATGTTGTATTAGATAAAAATCCTCTACAATACTCTACAGCCCAATAAATTAAGTTCAAAGTCTATTAATATTATGTATAAAGTCCCCATAATTTAACCCCATCTGGATTTCCAGTTTAGTTTCATTTGGTGAGCCAGAGTCCCTTATACTATGGACAATTTTATAATTTTCCATTTTATGCTTGCTATGCTGTATTTCCATGTCTCTAAAGTTCAATTGAACACACACTACTCCATTCACAACTTAAGACTTACCATTTTAAAACTTAAATAATTTAGCATCTTTTATACTATTGGCTGACAACTTGTTCTGAAGTTGTTATTCTGAGCACATTTCAACAGATAAACTAAAATTCAATCATATTCTTTTGTTTAATTGCAGTATCATCTACATTTTTCATTGTTAGTTTAAGCTCATGAATACCATTGTAGTTATAAACTGGTGAGCATCTATATTTATATCTTTAGAAAAGATATCTAGAATTCAATTTGCCAGATCAAAGATTATACAACATTATAACATTTAATATATGATGATTAATTGCCCTTTTAAATACTCAAATAGGACTGATAGTTAAATAGGAAAGAAGCACTGAAATGTAATATGTATTATTTTCCTTGAGTATCACAATAGTCTATAAATCCCACAGTGTTACAATATAATTTTACTCCTAAATTTAATGGCAACCTTGAGAGATGAATAAAATCAGTGAATGTATAAAGTTTTTATCTAGTTAGTAAAATTGATGACTGCACACCAAGCTTATATTCATTGCATTTATATTTATTCCTTCACTATACCCCTCTAGGAATCAAGGTTGCAGAGGCCAGTCCTGACTATTTTGTTTGCTTCTCATTTTTTGCTTAGTATGAAAACTACAACTAATCTAATGTAAAGTATTTTCATATTACACTTAAGTATTTTGTAAAGTTTCATCAATATTTAGTAACTCCTAGCCATATTTCTTCTTGTAATATTTTCTGGAATTTAGAAAAGTTTTCTTTCTCTTGAATATAAAAATACTTTTTATATAAAGATTATATTGTTACACATATTGCAAAGAAACTTCTGACTTGATCATTTTTGCCATGTGTTTTAACACAGATTTTTAGTTTTCGTATTTAAATCAGTGACTGTCATTTTTTCTTTTAGATTTAGAAAAACAATATTATTTTAATAGCATACTTTCAAATGATATATTTTAAAGAAGCCAATATCAAAATTAATAACGATATGGTAGGCCACATCAGCTGTAATAAGTTTTTCCTAGCTTTGTACTCAGGGATCATTCCTGGTGAGGCATGATAAATCACATGTGGTGTCAATTGAATTCAGTTTAGCTACATGCATCTCAAGTACATTACCTACTGTACTATTCAGCACCAATAATTAATATTAATTTGATTGGGCATATTTTCCTAAACTGACATTAATTTTATAAATTCATACACAGTATAATTGTATACAAATTATAATATATAATTTTCTTTGATACTATCATCATAATTAAAAATTGAATAGTATTTAATTCCTTTTGAATTGAAATATATCTTTAGTCCAAAAATTGGGATTATGGCCCCCATACGTTATTCTGACCTCTATAGACAACAAATAAAATTATGGGAAAATGCTGATATTTTAGCAAATGTATTTGTAATTTTCTTTATCCCTGGGCCACTCATTTTAAAAGAACTAGATGCCACATGAAAATATTCTTGTAATTTTTTTGTTATAAATGATTCAGAGCCATTTTTCAAGGATGTAAGCTTTTAGGAAAGTTAAGACTCTGGCCTTGGCAAGATAAAAAAGTATTGGTAATAGCTCTTATACAATTTCATATAAATATCCCTTAATTCTCTAAAATGTGATTATTTATTCTTATGAAGAATCCAATATTATGACAGGTGTGTTATATATTTTGAGAGAAAACAACTACTTTTTCTTCTCATTATACTGCCCCTAGAGAAAACTTAATTATTTTAGTATGTATGCTAATGTACTCACAGATTGTAATGAATATATTCATTCAACAAATATATTTTAATCTTAAAGTTTGCATTTTTATAAGTGTAATAATTACTTAGAAGCCACTTCTACACTAATTTGCTCCCCATTTAGTAGCTTGCACAATGAAATTAAATTCACCAGGGATTTCACAAAGTAAATTTGCAAGTGAAATGAAATCGTCTATGAGGAAAGAAAGAATATGTACCATTCATTAAATGTTTAAATGACTTGAATGCATGCAAGCTAAACAGAACAGTTATTATAACTTTTATAAAAATAGGAATCATTTTAAGGGTCTTTCAATCTCATTATGCATGACTAGGAGAACTATCAAAAAGATTAAAATGCATTTAGGTTTGTAACCTTGCTCAAACATTCATTTTCGTCTAGTATACATATATATACTCCAATATTAGTATATGATGCTAATAGGAGAAAATGCCTATAGAAGACAAACATTTTACATTGGTCAATTTCCTGAAAGGATGATGAAGTTCATCAATTCCATGAGCTCAAGAGATAATTTTCTATAAAGTAAAACTAAGCAGGAGATACTATCACAGGACCTGTCTCTTAGCAACTAGAAACATGTATAAGTCAATGAGTCATTTTTTCCCATGTTATTCATTTTTTTATTATTTTTAATATAATTTTTATTTTGATCATAGTGTCTTACATATTGTTGACAATAACATTTTAGGTACATATTCACATAAAATCAGGGGGGATTCCCATCACCAAATTGTCCTCCCTACACCTCCATTTTTGTCCTACCTCCCATTTCCTTTTCCCTCACCCCCAGGGCGGCTAGAATATGTGGTTCCCTCTGTATCCAACCCACTACCTAGTAGTCTTGCACCTGTTTGGTCTTGATGCCTCCTTTATCTCCCCCTCATTTTTTTCTTATTTTTTTACCTTACTGGGGATCACTGGATTCCCCTAGAAAATGCCGTCGCACTGGGATTAAAATCTCATCTCCAATTTTAACTAGTTGCTTTCAGCTAATGTGACATCTTCCAAGTCCATAAAATATTCTTGAGTATAAGTTTAAGTTTTATAGGTCTTTGCATAAAATTTCCCTAATATATTAATTTCTTAGAATTTATCTATAAGGAAATTTCAAAGATGTATACTCATTTCTATATTTTAATGACCAAATATAATCTCAAAATAAGAGTGTCTTCCATGCAAAGCCTTTTTTTCCTTCTAACTTTTATTCATTTATTACATTCTCTTCTCTCTTTTTTTTAAACTACTCTCTCCCCAAACTGGCACTAAATCCTGTGAATTATTTTTATTTTTTTTTATCTATTTTTTTTCTCCACTAAGAATTATACTTTCCACTATTGGGTTTTATTTGCTTTACATTTGATTAGCTACCATGGTTTTATATTTGTTATTGCTGATGGGTTTTGTGAGGGTTTTTTTGGGGGGGCGGGGGGGAACCATACCCATAGGTGCTCAGGGATTACTCCTGGCTCTGCACTCAGAAATCGCTCCTAGCAGGCTTAAAAGGACCAATTGTGCTACTGGGATTCAAACCCGGGTTCGTCCTTGGCAGCAGCATGCAAGGCAACCTCCCGCTGTGCTATCACTACAGTTCAACTACCATCTTCTTTTTTTAATTTAGTGTCCCAATAGTTCAGCCTGTCCTTACTCTCACTCCATCCTCATTCAGTAATAAATGACCATTTCTTCAAAAGTCAGCTGGAAATGGAAACAAATGGAAAGAGTCCCCCATTATTATAAGACAAAGTAATATCCTGTACTAATTAAAGACCTACATATTCTAGCCCCTTTCCTTGTTTTTTTTTTGAGGGGGGCAGTTGGGGGTTTCAGGACCACACCTAGCAGCCTTCAGGGGTTACTGGCTTGCACCCAGAAATTACTCCTGGCAGGCTCAGAGAAGTATATGGGATGCTTGGGATAAAACCTGGATCGGTTTTGTGCAAGGCAAATACCCTACCCACTGTGTTAGGCAAATGCCCTACTGCTGTGCCACCACTCTGGACCCAACTTTGCCATTTCTTATAGTCACTTGCTTTGATTTCGACACATTTATATTTTGTAAATTAATATAAGTTCATAGTTTATATTTATCATGTTATATTTTTCTCTGTCTAAAATTACACATATATTATCTCTCAATATCTCTTATTCATGCCACTACAATGGTATTCAACTTAAACTATTTACTTGTCACATTTATTAGAAAAAAATTCTAAGTCTCTATTGAAAGGAAATGATTTATCAATTCTGTTTTTCCATTCCCCACAGCAATCAGTACTAAAGAAAACAATGAGCATACAACAAATCCAGGCAAATGTTTCAAAATTCTTCAGAATCTTTCTTAAAATATAAATAATTTAAATATTTTGGATAAAGAACATAAAGAAAAACTTCTGCAGATAGTATTTTATTTTAGGGAAACGCTAAATTAGGTCTGTAGTAGTAGGCTGAGAGGGTAAGGAAGAGAAGAGTGCCTGGAACCTGTGAAAGTGAAAATCAGAATTTTGCAACTTTGCAGATGGGCTTGATTGAGGACATTGAAAAGTAATATAATCCTAGACAATTGTTCCTAATTTTAACTACACCATAAAAGAGAAAAAAGAGGACTAGAAAGATAGCTTAATGTGTAGGGCTCTTGCCTTATATGAAGCAGACCAGGGTTCGATTCCTGGCACATAGTTTTGGTCTCCAAGCAAAGTCAGGAATGATATCTAAACATAGACCCAGGAGTAGTCTGAACACAGTTAGGTGGCCATAAAGAAAAAAACATCCCCTTAAAATGAGGAAAAGAGATTAGACAGATGGAACAGAAACCATGTGGTTGTGCAGGTAGCAATAGGAGAAACATGTCTACAAATAAAAGCAACAGACAGTTCCCAGAAGCAAGAAAAGTCAAGGAACTGATGTTCTTCGAAGACCTCCAAAAAAAGGCCACCTTGCTGGTACCTTGATTTTAATACTACGAAATTAATTTCGAATTTATGGCCAGGCCACTACCACTGAGAGTGAATAATAAAGTTATGTTTTTTAACTGTGAGACAATTATGAATTTATGTTATTTGAAACAATCAAGTTTGAGGTAATTTGTTTCAGCATCCACAGGGAGTGGAAGATATCAAACCTTTCTCAGAGTTAGAATTATGTTTTTCATCTTGCTACTTCAAGAAATGAAGTGATATGTACACAATGTTTGTTTTATTGGGGGGCACACCCTCAGTGATCAGGGGTTTCTCATGACTCTGCTCAGAAATTGCTACTGGCTCAGTGGACCATATGGGATGCCAAGGATCTAACCTGCATCTGTCCTGAGTCAGTCACATATGCAAGGCAGATGCCCTACCATTGTGCTATGACTCTGGCTCCTATAGACAATGTTTTAATCATAGAAATATTTTGGTTTGAGGGACGTGATTTTATATTATGTGCATATTCTTTTTGCTAATTTAGTCTCATTGAGGCCAATCATATTATTGACAAACGATATACTATATTAATTAAATATTCAAAATATAATATAAATGTGAGTTCTTAAACTATTAAGTATATTGACCATTTCAATGAATAAATATCCATTCTATATGTATTCATTCTATATCCATAGAGGAGTCCTTAAAGACATTTAAATTTAATATTAGATTCTGCCACTTTCTCTAGCCAAAACATTTTTTGGCATGAAAAACAAAAGGCAAATCTACTGTGCTCAATTCTTTCATTTCCCTGTCAGAAGTTATTTGGAGTTGAGATTATTATTTTACAGTTACTTAAAGTAAGCAACAGTATTACATGTTTCTTAGATTTGTTTTTCTGTATTGTATATTATGATGGGATATATTCATGCATAATTATAGTCATGCACATCATTGCTATGACATTTTTTCCAAAAGCTAGGGGGAAAATTATCTCTAGTAGTCAACCTAGAAAGCACTTCTTTTTTTTTTTTTTTTTTTTTTGGTTTTTGGGCCACACCCTGTGACTCTCAGGGGTTACTCCTGGCTATGCGCTCAGAAGTTGCTCCTGGCTTCTTGGGGGACCATATGGGACGCCGGGGGATCGAACCGCGGTTCGTCCTAAGCTAGCGCAGGCAAGGCAGGCACCTTACCTCCAGCGCCACCGCCCGGCCCTAGAAAGCACTTCTAATTTTAAATATTTTATGTTAAACTGTATCAGAAAGCATTAAACTTGTAACCTAAAGCATTGAAAATTACTTTTCAGAAATCTGTACTAACTTAAGTGTGCTACAGTTTTTAAATTTTCTACTCATATGGTCAAATTGATTATATGATTTATTATGTTATCAATATGAAAATAAATTAGCAATAAAGCTTCAGTCATACTATGTTTAGAGATGGTACACATCTATATTTCTGATATGTGATAGCAAAGGAATATTCTGTATCAAACAATCACACCCTTGGTCATGTATAACAAAACTTATTAATGAATAGTGAAGAATAGAGTGGGGTGTCACTTGGACCAGAAGTGGCATAGAATAGTGGTGGAGGTTCATGGCCAATATGCTGGTAGTGAGATGCAATAACTTTGCACATAATACCATTAACTTTAACAATAGTGTCACCATGTTAACCAAACTATTATTAAATATTTTTGAAAGGAAAGAAGAAATGAAGTCTCAAATTAAAAAACAAAGGAAGAGAAGGAATGAAGAAATTTAAGTATATGAAAATTCTGTAGAAGCAACAAATCTGACAAAGACAGAACTTGAAGGGTTAAAACTGCCTCTATAAAGGCATCTTGGAAAGTGATGACACTATCAATGTATGTCAGTTCTGCCCATGGAAATGATATATCCACTTTCTTGACTAATAGGTTAACTAAAGTATATCATTATATTAACCTATTTTCTCAAGATATAAATTTCTTATTAGACTTAAATTTTAGGTGATATTCTAAACTCCTTAGTAAAATTTACATAAAATTTCATAATTTATTAATGTGATCCAATATCCAATATTTTTAATTCAATTATAAAGGAAAGGAGCACACATTTTATCAAAGTAGAAAGTTAATAGTATTCTAGTTCCATAAAGTTTTTACAGGCTTATCCTATTTTTAAGCACTATTGAAAAACTAATTTGAAACTTGACTCCCTTTCTCTCTCTCTTTTTATCTTTTCTTCATTTTTTTTTTTTGGTTTGTTTGTGACCCACAAACCAGTGGTGCTCAGGGCTTACACCTGGCTCTGTGCTGAGGGGTCACTCTGGCAGGGTTACGGACTATGTAAGGAAACTGCTCTAGTATTGCTTCACTGCTACCTCTTTATTTTACTTTATTTTATTTCATTTTTTTAGGAAAACGCTTTAAAGGAACCCTATTTTCCATGTACCCTGCAGGTTTAATCCCTGGCACCACCACATAGGTTAAAAATTCTCTGGAGCAACCCCTGAACACCATCCTCAGAGCAACCACTGAGAACCAACCTTAAGTGGCCCCCAAACAACAGAAAATTAAAAATAAAAGTAGTTAGACAAAATGAAAAGCATTAAGACAAAAATGTCTATCTATACAGAGAAAAAGTAATAAAATGCCATTGGCACATATTTAAATGGGTCTTATTTTTCTATTTTTATTATTATATCATTGTTTATATAGATCTTTTTCTATTATTTATCACTATGTTTCTTATTTATCTCTATTAGATAAATACATTTATAGTTGTTGAAATCTGCTTCTACTGTTAACAAATGAAATCAAAATAAATTGACACAGTGGTTGTACTCAAATTGAATGAGATTATAAATCAATCTTGAGACAAAAATAGTTTGTGCTGCCATATATGAGTCATTACTTGAAAAGGGCCAGATCAGGACAAGAGTCAGTTTGAAGGACTTCATAAAGTTGTCGCTTTTTAGTTATTGGATATGCAAGTACATTGGGGATAATCTCCCAAATAAAAAAGAATGTCCCATTTGTTGGGTCCCATTTACTCCTTTGTTGGTTGTTTGTGTATCCGCAAAGAGCTCCCAGAATGAGAAATTGATTCCCATCCCGTTGTCCCCTTTTGGGGGGATATCTTGGTAATATTTATCCGCAGCAAATAATCCACACAGACAGGAGGGTTAAGGGGTAAAAGGGTGGGCGAAGAGAGTCCTTTGTTAGCCTGCTGTTAGCTTCAAAACACACCGTGAGCCAGCCAGCCAAAAGACCCTGAACACTTCGCTCCCAAACTATTTATTTGGCTCTCAACAGAGCCCCCAACTGGAAGACAAGACTGGTGAGACAAGAGGCAAAGAATAATCTTATGGAAATATTTTCATATACAACATTAAAACAGTTAAGTTTAATTAGTAGAAAGCTAAGATTAAATATATAGTACAAATGTTAAGCAAATGAGAGAATAGGAAAAAGTTATTTCAGACTGCAAAAGGTTGTCAAAAGATAGTTTATAACTCACTTATAATTCTGGCACAATCAAGAAAATTCTTGGTCATGCCCCTTTGTAATTAAAAATGTTAAGGCAGGAGCCAAAGAGAATGCTCAAAGGGCTGAGCACATGTTTAAATATGGTTTTCAGAGAACTAGTGGGACTGACAGCACAGAGCTGGGAGGAACCCCTTTAAACCACTGAATGTGACCCCTCTGAAAAAATTAATGGCATAGCAAATATATCTAAAATTAAAAAGGCTTTTTATTTTTGTTCTTTAGTCCACAAATATAAGTTAAGCAAAATCAGAAAGAGACCATAGATCATTGGAATATTTTTGTCATTTAACTTCTTTTATTCTCTTATCAAAGGAGTTGACAATACAGAGCAAGAAGCTACTTCCTTTCCATGAAAATACAAAAAAGATTCAGTGGGTTACTATGGAAACAGTCTGATATAAGTTGGTCTACTTTTCTTTGTGGGGTGTTCTAGCCTGTCTGTGCTCAAAAATTAATCCTATGGGGATTTGGGAAACCATATGGGATGTTGAATCATGGTTAGCCAAATGAAACACAAGCACCCTGCCCACTGTGCTATCTTTCAGCCCCAACAAAAAAATATCTTTATATCCCAGGCTGAGTTGTTAATATCTAAATGGATTTAGGGACTTTTATTTATTTAAAAGAAGTAAGATGTATGTACCTGGCTTGGTTATGAAAAAAACTTTATAAAGCCCAATTTTTATTATTCAACAACAAAGCCATACCTAACAAAATCATAGGTATATTTTATGATTGTTGTAACACCATGCAATAATCAAAAGCATGCTATGGTTCATGATTCTCAGTGTTCAAGTCATAGTTTACACATTGTAGACAAAAATACTACTCACTCGTAGGTGACAGAATTAGTCACATTACAATTCACCTTACTAAAGAGATCTAGAATTTTTCTTCATTTAGCGAGCAAAATAAATGGCTGTGTTAGATTTATTTTCACATAGAAATTTTTATGTGCTACATACAAATCTAACATGAAGGCTTGACCCTAATTTTAAGCAAGTTTCTAGAGACATGATTCTGAGATCTTCTATACAGTAAAATTATGATTTCATAATTCCTCATTTCAGAAAATAAATTTAGCTCTCCCCACATGTTCCTTGCAGTTTGATCTGTTATAAAATAAAATCCAGGGAGAATGCTTTTGTTTTGGATTAATAGCTGGGTGTCATCTTACAATCTATGATCATTGTGTAATTTTAAGAGTATAGAAAAAGTCGCAACGACTTTATAATGGAGAAGTTTGGCAGATTCTACGATGAGTATAGTTGTGCATCCTTTAACTCAGTGTGGAAAGAGAATCACTTCTCTTTACAGCCCTCCTCTCAAAAAATGACTATACAATCTTTCTATAGAAGAATAAAAAAGCTTAAACTTAAAAGAACACCTTCTTTATGGACATGTCTGTTCATCTCCTCCCCTCAATTTTGAATGAGATTGTTGGAGTTTTTTGGTTGTGTTTTTTTTTTTTTTTTTTTGGTTTGGAAGGTGGTGGTTGTGGGAGGTGTTGTGGGCTTTATTTGTTTGTTTTAGTTTTAGTTTTGGGGCCACACGTGGTGACTCTTAGGGCTTACTCCTGGCTATGCGCTCAGAAATAGCTACTGACTCAGGCGACCATATGGGATGCCTGGGGATCGAACTGAGGTCCGTCCTGGGTCAGCTGCGTGTAAGGCAAACGCCCTACTGCTGTGCTACCTCTTAGGCCCCATGTTGGAGTTCTTTTAATGTTTACTTTTGTGAATGATTTATAGATCTTTAGTCCTTTAAGCTTTGTTTTTTTTTTTTATCTCCTTCTGAAGTTCCACATATTCAAACCTTTCAAAGGGAGGAGTCAGTAGCTGGAGTGATAACTGAGTGATAGCTGGATAGGTAAGGCACTTGCATTACACATTGTATTTCATACCTGGCACCCCACAAGGGCCCAGGAGCCCCAACAAGGGCTATCCCGGAGCAGAACTAGATCTAATAGACATAATTAGGCCCCTTTATCACCTATGAAATGAATATGCATTTACTCCACTGCAAAAGAGATATTTTCCAGGATAAAATACATGCTGGGACACAACTTGGACATCTACAAAATCACAAAAAATAGAAATAGAATATTATCCCAGACCACAAAGCCAAAAACGTAGAAATAAAAAAAGTGGGGAAATGTAAGCATCTAGTTACATATAACTAGTTATCTAGTTATATGTTTGTATATCAAATTTAAAGGTCATATTTGACATCTATATATATTTTATCTAGAATGAAACAGAATTTTTACTGTTAATTTGTAGGTAATAAACTCTAAATAAAATACATTATTTAAATAATAGGTGATTTTTATATATCACTGCACTGTAATTTTCTTACGTTCATAGTTTAGAGATCAGATATCCTTCTAACTGGTGGTACCAACCAATGAGAGAGCAGTAAAGGGAAAGTTACACTGTATTGTTCATAATTAACAATTTAAGAATTAACTTTTTTTCTTTTGTAACTTCTATTTGTGAAGTCAAATTCTTTAAAGGCTGAATTTTTAGAGAATGATATAACAGGAAAGGTAGAAATGAAAAACATAGCAAGAAAGTTAACTTTTTTACATATTACACTAAAGAAGAATCCAAGTAGGTTAGAAAAATGGAGGAAACTCTTACAGAAATGTAGGCATTTAGTTGGATGTTTTTAATTAGATTCAAAGGTTTATAAACCTTGTTTATAAACAAGGATGTTTATAGTTTGCATAAAGCCTAAAACACTCAACATTCTCAAAAATATCATTGAAAAAATAGTTGAGTGAACGAATAAGTGATAGAGAACCTGAAATATAATTATTTCACATTCTAAAAATACTAGTTTTTGCATGCTTTATTTTATTCTAGTAGTTACTGCATTGTTTTTATTTTTGTTGTTGTTGTTGTATAATTGCTACACATTTAGTGACTTACTACAAAATGATTTCTTATTACCACACATTTGCATAGATCAAAATATAAGCTCATTATGTCTAGCTTCTCTGCTTAGGGCCTTAGCAGATCGAAATCAAGGTATTGACAAGAGCTTTAGTTTTACCGCAGTTTGAGGGTCCTTTTTTAAGCTTCTTATTAGCGACAGAATTGGGTATTTTGCTTTTGAAGAACTTAGATTCTGTTTTTGTTTTTTCTTAATGATTTTTCTGCCTCTGTCAAAGTTTGCTTTCAGCAGCTGGGGCTTCCCTCAGTTTCCTGCATTGTGAACCTTTCTAAAACAAGGAAGTTTATTTCATCAAGGCCAGTAGAGTTTCTTTACCTGTCTGCTAAGTCTAGTCCATATGTGACATAATGGAAATATCAGATGACTTCCCTGTCTCATTCGCACCAAAGGAATTTAGATGGGGTCAGAAATCTTGCGTCAATCAAATTATTCTCTCACAGCAACATAAAAGGCAACATCTATACATCTTTCTCCTTCCTTCCTTCCCTCCTTCCCTCCCTCCCTCCCTTCCTCCTCTCTTCCCTTCTTCTTTCCCTTCTATCTTCCTTCCTTCCTTCCTTCCTTCCTTCCTTCCTTCCTTCCTTCCTTCCTTCCTTCCTTCCTTCCTTCCTTCCTTCCTTCCTTCCTTCCTTCCTTCCTTCCTTCCTTCCTTCCTTTCCTTTTCTTTCTTTCTTTTTCTTCTTTTTTCTGTTTTTGGGTCACATCCGGTGTCCCTCAGGGGATGCTCCTGCGTAGCTTGGGGGACCATATGGGATGCCAAGATTCGAACTACCATCAGTCCTGGGTTAGCTGCTTACAAGGCAAATGCCCTGCTGCTTTGCTATCTCTCCAGCCCCAACATCTACACATTGAAGCTATTCAATGTGTATTGTCTTCCAATGGGCTTGACTTTTTTATTTGTTTTTTTTATAAATGAAATAGTGATGTATTATATATATGTAAATGTATTATAAATATTTATATATTTTTATGTTTTATGTTTTAGATTTTCTTTAATATGCTTTAGATAGAATTAAGTATTAAATGTACATAAATGTTAACATTAGGTTTAAAATAGAAAGGATTAACAAAGTAGTAAAAAGTAAATGAAATGGGGCCGGAGAGATAGCATGGAGGTAAGCCATTTGCCTTTCATGCAGAAGATCATTGATTCAAATCCTGGTATCCCATATGGTCCCCCAAGCCTGACAGGAGCGATTTTTGAGCTTAGAGCCAGGAATCCCCTGAGCGCTGCTGGGTGTGACCCAAAGAAACAAAAACAAAAACAAAAGTAAATAAAATATTACTCATATTTTGTTATTACTTTAGAATATTCTCATTACATTATCTTATTTTCTTGCTCTGTTTCCACTAAGTGGACCAGGGAACTAGGAAGATAAATTGTTTCTATTGCAGTTCAATAAGTAATTATTGGACACGTACTCTTATCCTGAAATTGTTCATAGTGTTTAAGATAGATTTATAGGGTCATAATTGAGGCAGAAAATTTTTTCTAAATAATGTAAAACAAGCATATATGTATTTATTAAATGTAAATAAATATATTTAAATGTAAAATATTCATGGTCATACAAAGATAATAATCCTGAATTTTTACTTGCAGCAGCATTGTGTTTGGATTTTATATAAAATAGAGTTCTGAAATAGACCAGGAAGCTAGGAACACATTTTCCAGATAAAAAAGGCAAGTTTTTTTTTTTTGTTTTTTTGTTTTTTTTTTTTTTGTTTTTGGGCCACACCCGGCGTTGCTCAGGGATTACTCCTGGCTGTCTGCTCAGAAATAGCTCCTGGCAGGCACGGGGGACCATATGGGACAGCGGGATTCGAACCAACCACCTTTGGTCCTGGATTGGCTGCTTGCAAGGCAAACGCCGCTGTGCTATCTCTCCGGGTCCAAAAAGGCAAGATTTTTGACAAAACTTCAAGTATTTTTTAAATTTTGTTACATTATTTAAATATTGTGATTTACATAGTTGCTCATAATACATTTGTTTCTTCCATACCACATTCCAATACCAATCTCACCACCAGTGTAATATATCATCCACAGTTGTCCCAGGATTACCACCTACCCCAAACCTACCCCATTGGCAGACATGGAATAATTTGCTTTACATTGCTTTTTTACACATAAATAGCAATGAAATTATGGGAAACCTACAACAAAATAAACTTTGTGAAAATTACTATATTTCTCAAGGGGTCAATAAATCATTATCTGAAGATATACTAATCTGTTTGTGACTCATTGACCTACTTGCCATTGGTTTTGTTTGGTAACCTTGAGTAGTTTCTATGCTAATTTGACATTTAATTTGGTGATTTCTTACTAGGGTGTCAGTTTCCAAAAAAATATTGTGGTGTTGTGAGCATCATACATGATCACACAGTGTGGGAATACCAAATTCTGTAATTGACATGGCAGTGGCTGTGGGGCATGGTTACAGGTGCCAGGAAATCTGGAAAAGTAGTAGGAGGCTGACCATACTCACTCTGACAAAGTCCTGGAGACCTAAGCCCAAATATTGGCAAACCTGGAGTTTTGCTAAAGTGGTGAAGTTTGGCCAGAGACAGGTAATTAGTAATTGTATATTGTGGGTGCAACTGCAGAGCTTCTACAGTGTAAAGACTTGGCCTACTCTTCCTCTCAAGAATCCTGAGTTTCATCTTTGAGGCAAATTTACCTATGATATTTCATAGTTTGATTTGTATTTCTTTTGAGAATAAAATTAGGCTGAGGATTTGGCCAATGAGCAGACAGGGAGGCTGCTGAGGGGTATGATTTAGTTACATTTTGCAGCAAAAGGAGATAGAGTTAAGGCTTCATAGAATTTGACAAGATAGGAATATTGAATATGTGATATAATAAGACAGACTAGGAATATTGAATATGCAATGCAATTTCTTCATTAGGTACTTGGAAGCTATAACTAAGTAAACTGATGTAAAGCAAGACCCATTTATTATGAGCTAATTGATACAAACAAGAATGATCTCCAGTGGAATATTTCTGGTCACAAAAAATTACAAACTTCCACATAAATACCAAATAATCTTTGATATAAAATAATCATTATTGGGGCCAAAGCGGTGGTGCAAGCAGTAGGGAATTTTCCTTGCATGCACTAACCTAGGACGGACCAAGGTTCGATCCTCCTGGCGTCTCATATGGTCCCCCAAGCCAGGAGCAATTTCTGAGTGCATAGCCAGGAGTAACTCCTGAGCATCACTGAGTATGGCCCCAAAACAAAACAAAACAAAATTATCATTTGTTTCCAAATCAGGTTATTTCAGTTCAGAGATTAGGGGTGACTTTTCCAGAATCTCAGATGACATGTGAACAAACCTTTAACAGGACATCCTTCCATGTCAATACATACCCACCCTCACTTAAATAGAGAGAGTTGAAATACTCCCATTAAACTTTCTGTTCATGTCTTTGCAATATTGGAGTAACAATAAGACACAGGTACATAGAACCCAGTAATAGAACTCTTAGAAAATCCACAGAGTCCTAGAGAGACTATATTTTGTCTTGCACCAATGTTTTGTTTTTATTTTTATTGAGACCAATGTGAATTACAAGTCTTCCACAGATGTATTTCAGGTACATAGTGACAGTGAATTAGGGCCATTCCCACCACCAGTGTTGATTGCTCTCTACCCTAGTTCCCAGCATGCATCTTATACCTCCACCCTTAGTTACTTGACTGCTACTGTAACAGGTCCTTTTGTGTATAGCATGTTATAGTTTGGGTCTCTTGATTCTATTGTCTTTGACTTTGGTTTAGGTATTTAGTTCTGACCATTTTTATTTTCATTCAATTCTCCTGAGACCACTTGACCCCTTAGTTCCATCCACCCTTTTTTTCTCAATTTGTAGAAACACATAAAAAATATGAGGCAGAAGGGGGTGGGGAAAAATATGAGGCAGAACAAGATGATTCATGTTCTATGGTTCTGTAAAAAAAAAATAAAGGAAGGAGTCCCTATTTAGAAGCTATAAATATAAATAAAATTAAGAGAAAAGAAAGAAATTGAAAAAATAGAGAGGTAGATGTGGCAAGTTTGTTTTTATTTTGTCTTGTTTTATTTGCATAGGTGCAGTAAACATTGGGGAAATAGGAAAGAAAATTACCTTGGTCTAAGAGATACAGGGTGTCTCTACCCTTGAAGCATACTGTCATGAGACTGACTATAGGCTCTGGACATATTAGTTATTAAACTGCAAGGTCTTTCTTTATGGTGCCAGGAAAAGTTCTGCTCAGTTTCAATTGTCAAAGTCAGTCCTCTGCAATAAGAGATCTTGGTTTTTGCACAGATCCTGGGACAAAGCTTAGAATAGAGTCTTTCTTTATAGTCCCATAAAAAGTTTTGCTCAGTCACTGCTGTTGTAGTCAGTCTTTTATAATTAGTGATATTAGCATTTGCATAGATCCCAAGACAGAGGGGCTGCTGATTTCATCTCACTGTTAGGTGATGAAGTAGAACATCCTACCCTTAGATCAAGTTGTTGCTGTTTCCTCATTGTCTGAGTGTCATATGAAGCTACCCTGATGAAAGTTGGTGTCAGAGCTGTATTAGGGCTTTCCCAAAGGGGGTCGGGTTGATTTCTGGTGCTGGTGCAGGGAACTGTGCCAGTTCTAAGGTTGAAATCAGGATTCGGAGTTGGACAGTCGATGTGTGGTCTGAGTCAAGTTCTCATGACAAATGTTCAGGGTTGCAGGTGCCCCTGCATTATAAAATGTATGGGTTTTTATCCTTATTAGATAAGAACTTCTTTCAGTACAAAAGGTTTCCCCATTTAGTGTGCCTATGTAAAAAGGAAATAAGCCTTATTATATTATTAGTTCATTTGGGGGTAAAAATAAGAAGTATACATTCTCTGTGCCCTGGTTTTGACCTGATGATTTCTTATCCCAAGCAAAACTTTTCTACTAGAATTTCTTACTAAGCAGAACCTAAACAAGCAAAAGTTAAAATAAAAAAAAGTGATGAAGACTGCTACCTTTACATTTGGAAATAAATGCAGTAAGATGTATAACATACAAAGAAAATATAGATATCCACATTAAGTCTAATGAGATAGTTCGCATAAATATTTTGCCTTTTACTACAGTCTATTGAGATAGTCTATATAGATATCCACATTAAGTCAATTGAGATAGTCTTGGGGGAATAAGATCAAGGGTTTATTTTTGATATATTTTTTATTTAAGTAACACGATCATAGTTGGGTTACAGTCATAAACAGAACACCCCCCCTTCACCAATGTAACATTACCCCCTGCACCCTTCCCATGCCCTGCCTGTATTCAAGACAGACATTCTACTACAGTTATTTAAGTTCAGTAAATTGTATTCTTTTTCCTTAAAGAATAAGAGTAAAAAAATATAGTAAAGGTGTGATAGTGGCAATCGCCGTTGTTTGCATAGGTCCAGAAAAATGGGGAAAATGGAAAAAAATCCTTGACCTGATTACAAAAAGGCCTCACCCCAGAAGTTTATTGGCATAAGACCGACTCTGGGTACCAGACATACGAGTCTGTCCAACCCGAGTCATTTCTGTGGTCCCGGTGAAGCTTTTTCACACTTTAGCTATTGTTGGTATTAGATTCTTATATTTAAAGACTCTGGATTCTGTGCATTTCTTTCATCAATGTCAGGCTGATGTGGAGCATCCTCTAGTTTCAGCATACTATCAAATGCGGAGCGATCTGCCTTGCATGCAGACTGTTGCTGAGTCGTCTGGGTGTTGGGAGCACTCTTTGGAGTAAGTCAATGCCAAAGCAGTGGTAGGTCTTCCCTGGTAGAGGCTTGGATCCTGGTAATGTTATAGACAATTGTGGTTGTTTCCATAGATGGTATCCATTGTTTTCAGGTGTATGTGAATGATGCCCATTCTTCTGAGGCCTAAGCCAAATCATTATGCCAATGTTCAGGGTAAAAGGCCTAATTACATTACCAAATTTGTGTTCCCATCTCTATTAGATAAGAACTTGTTTGCATATGTATTATTTACCCATTTTAATGTGCCTATGCAAAAGAGAAGCAATGCCACAAGATATTGTTGGTGCATCTGGGGGCTGACGAATGAAGTCCAACATTCCCCGTAACTTGGTTCAAGCATGAAATCTATACAGAGATACTCTTCTACCAGTATTGCTTATAAAACAGATCTCAAAGGGGGAAAATAAAACAATCAAATAACAAAGCCAGTGGGCAAAATTGTCACTATATGAGGATGTTCGAAAAGAGTTATAGATGTTAAGGGAATACATGTGAGATATACAAAGGAGATAGATGCATCCCTTTTATGTTTTAGAAATAGTCAAGAGGGAGGGTGTTGTTTCCGAGACACCACTTTGGTCTGTGATTTGGACAAGTGAAGATTAATTTCTCTCCCACACCGTGGTCTTATTGAGTCTGAGAAACGGTTTTCAGCAGTGAAGGATCAGATAGTGTCCTCGAGCTGGGATCCCACTGGAGCCGAATCCGTTAACAATCAACAATCTATATTGGGGGGGGGAGAAAAAGGGCCACATAAAATGAGTCAGCAGGAGCGGTGCCTACAGCTTCTTGCCAGGGTGAGAGATGGGGTTCTGAGAGGGTGTCCTTTCACTTTTGGAGTTGGGTGGCATCTTACTGGGGCAGTGGGCAGGTCCCGGTTCCTGAGGAGTAAAGAACTGAGAGAAAGGAGTGCTAAATTAGGAGAGATAACAGACCAAGATTGAGTGGGGTGAGAGGATAGAAAGAGTTTTGGAAAGTGGTGAATGGGGAGGGAGGAGCAAGGATAATATATACTGGGGTTATATACAATATAGGCAGGAATTATTTACAATACAGATTAGGCAAATGTAGAGGAGTCTACATATACACTCACACCCACTTATAAACAAACATTAGAGATCTATTCATAGGTTGTAGTTGGAGGCCTGACCCTTATGGGATGGGTCAGAGAGCTTAAATAATAATAATAGTAATAGTAATAATAATAATAATGTAAATAAATGGGTAGGTACCTCAGAGGAAAAAGGTTTTCTAATTTCTAGGCACTTCATCAATGGTGGGGATGACTTTGCTGAATAAAACTTTCGGGGTTGGCTTGTGCATGGAGAATTTTAGGATAAACATAATTTCCACATCTAGAGTACTAAGCAATATGTAGTGAGAACTGTAAGCGGAGTATACCCTATATACTATCATCAACCATGTCTTATGCATCTAGATTCCTTTCCTAATAGGAAACCAACAGAGTGGCATTATGATATAATAGTAACATAGCTTGAATTGAAAAAAAAGAAAAAAGGAGACATAAAGAGTAAAAAAAAAAAGATAATGTAAATTGGGAAAAACATACTCACTGAACATAGCCTGTAAAAGTCAATAGTGTGCAGTTTCCTATTTTAGTGGTCTCTATGGACATAAGCATTAGATCATGGTAGCAGACATAATCAAAAGTAAATGGTTAAATTGCAGTATTTTGTCAAGATATTGCTATACTGAGCACTGTATTTGTAGTTAATATGATAGAGCACTGAATTGCAAAGTTTGGGTGTCCAACCTATATCTCCAAGAACTTATGTGGACAAAAACTTGAAGAGTTATTTTATACATAATGAAACTAAAAGCACTAAAACATACTGGTAGTGAGCACTGTAGTGTGAGTCTCTGGCTTCCAATCACATTCTGCATCTGATTCTGTGGATAAAAATATTAGAACCTTATTATAGGCCTTTGTATTGAGAAGTTGTTGATGTTTTTGTTTTTGTTTTTGTTTTTGGGGGGCCACACCTGGTGACATTCAGGGGTTACTCTGGCTATATGGCTTGGGGGACCATATGGGACACTGGGGGGATCGAACAAAGTTCGTCCTGGATTGAACATGTGCAAGGCAAATACCCTCCCGCTGCACTATCACTATGGCCCTATCAATGAATTATCAATGAATTAAAGAATTATCCAGAGTTCTGCTGCACATGCCCACTTCCTTCTTTTAATAATAGATGTTAGAAAATTAAATTATAAAAGGTATGGTATCATATAACATGTAACACTTATGAATACACAGCTACCTATATCTCCTTACCTTACTTTATTTAAATCTCTAAGTCGGCAGGATATAAATGAAGCCTAAAATAAATTAATAAAAAAAATCAATTCTTGGAGCAAATGTTTCTTTGCTTAACAATTCCACTGGTGAATTCAAGTCTATCTTTTTTTTCTTAAACTAACTTAGAATGCTGTGACAGTAAGGACATTTTTTAATAAAAAATTTCATTACTAAAGATGTAATTTTTTGTACCAAACAATTTTTTGTTATTTAAGAACTAATATACTTAACTATTTAAACATATCAAAGAGGAAACGTTATGATTTTTCTATACTATATCCTTCTAAATGATCCGTTGTTATAGATTTTTCAAATTTGCTTAATTTCAAATACTTAAAATAGTTCCTAGACTGAGCAAAGCGCCAAAATTACTGAAATGAGGGTATAAGATGCAGAACTGTCAAATGGAAGAATGCAAATTGGATTAATCTCATAACTTAGTTGCCTTCTATCTCTTCAGATAGCCTGAAAAATGAAGCAACTGGCATAAAATGAACCTACTATAGAGTCCTTTCAAATATGAACTTTTATAGAAATTATTTTCTAATCGAAATGAGCCTAGAAATTATTTTATAAATTAAAATAGAAATTTAGAGAATTTCCAATATATGTCATAACTGAATCAAACGTATTTTTTATTATTTTTTTATCTTTAATTATGAGAACAAAGATGCAAAGACTGAGGACAAGGTAAAGTTACAGTGGAAGGACAATTACCCATAAATAGAATTCTCAGTAGTCCCATTGCTGATATCTTAACTTTGAACTTTCAGCCAAAGAACATTAAGAAAAATAAAACAGAACTCATGTACAATTACTTTGTCCCTCAAGTCCACAGATTGTAGTACGTAATATTTCTTAGCAGCACACAAAGCAATCTAAAGTCATAAAACTTATGTAACTCCTTAAACATTGAAGGCAAAGTACTTTTTTACATTTCCATGCACATGCATATTACTTTAAGTTAACCTCAAAAGTTTAAGTGGATTGTTTTTCTTTAGGATTAGAGTCAAAGGAGTACAGTAAAAACGGTGTTAGAGTGGCAATTATTGTTTGCATAGGCCCACCAAAATATGAGGGACATGGAAAGGAAATGTCTTGGCCTAAATACAAGGAGACCCTACCCCTGAAGTTTCCTGGCATAAGACCAACTCTAGGCTCCAGGCAAACTAGTTTGTTCAATCCAAGTCATTGTCTGTAGTGCCATTACACTTTTATTTTTCACACAGTCTCTGTTGTTGGTATCATGTTTCTGTATTAAAGATCTTGGAATTTGCATATCCTACATTGCAGTCAGGATGGTGTGGAGTGTCCTCTCATTTCACCTCACAATTAAAGGGCAATGCAGAGAGCCCTGTCCTGTAAGCAGGTCGTTGTTGTTGTCAAGTCTTCTTAGTGTTAAAGAAAGTCTCTTTTGAGCAGGTCGATGTCAGAGCAGTGGTAGGGTCTTCCCTGGTAGAGGATTGCTTCCAGGTGTTGTTATGAAAAACCTTGGATATTTCGTAGATAGCTTCCCTGGTTCAGGGGTGAATGGAGGATGCCCATTCTTCTGAAGCCTGTGCCAGGTCATTATATCCATGTTCAGGGTGTAAGGTCCCATTGCACTACGAGATTTGTGTGTTCCAATCTCTATTAGATAAGAATTTATTTGTATGTATAGTATTTTCCCATTTTAATGTGCCTATGCAAATAAGGAACAGTGCCACGTGGCGTTATTGGCGCATATGGGGGCCATAAGAACAAGTCCAACAATCCCCATGACATGGTTCAATCATAAGCATTAAATTGAGGGATTCTTCCACCGAAATTCCTTATTGAACAGCTCACAAAGAGAAGACAAGATAAAAAGTGGGTAGAATAGTCACGGTAAAAGAATATTTAGAAAGAGTTATAACTGTCAAAAAAAATACACATAAAGTATTCAAAAGACATATGTGTCCAGTTTATGTCTTTTGAAACAGTTGGGGGTTGTTAAATCCAATGCATGACTTTGGTGTGTAATTAGAACTGTGTAGATCATAGCTGAATCAAACGTATTTTTAAATAGAGAAGCCTTGTGGCAAGACTGCCAGCAGAGGGCGCCTGGTACCCGGTGAGTTCTTTGCTGGAGAAGGCACAGCCTGGTTTCAGTGACAAAATAGGGGTTTTCTTGCTTTTCAATTTGCAGTGATTAATCTAAGTTCTTATATCGTTGCTAGCACTACAGATCTGAGAAAACATTGCTTTCAGTTTTCAAATGAGTTTAGGTTTTAAATTACTATCCATCATTAAGATTTTAGACATGATACAATTTATATGTATATATATATATATATTATTTAAACACCTTGATTACATACATGATTGTGTTTGGGTTTCAGTCATGTGAAGAACTCCACCCATCACCGGTGCAACATTGCCATCACCAATGTCCCAAATCTCCCTCCTCCCCACCCAACCCCCGCTTGTACTCTAGACAGGCTTTCTATTTCCCTCATACATTCTCATTATTAGGATGAATTTAGTTAGTATAGAGTTAGTAGTTAGAGTTTGACTACCACCAAAATGGCAGTATTTCTCTACCACTATCCCTAAGTTCCTTCTCACCAATCCTCTTATTCCCACCACCCTGCAATCCCAACTCTACTGTACAAAAGTAGTTATGTAGAAAAAGTCTAAGGGTTTGTTTTCATTGACTAATGTTTATTTCTTTTGTTTTTTTTTGTTTTGTTTTGTTTTGGTTTTTTGTTTTTTTGGTTTTGGGGCAACACCTGGTGACTCTCAGGGGTTACTTTTGGCTCTGCACTCAGAAACCACTCCTGGCTTGGGGGACATCGGGAGATCAAACCATAGTCCGTCCTAAGCTAGGTAAGGCAGACTGCCTTACTACTTGCGCCACCACTCCAGTCCCATTCCTTAGTTACTTTTATATTTCATATATGAATGAGAACATTTGCTATTTGTCCTCGTGACTTATTTTGCTACTTCTCCTTTTGACTTATTTTACTTCACATGATACCTTTTTTGTTCCATCTAAGTTGTAGCAAAATGCAAGATTCATATTTTTGTTGTTGTTTTGATTTGGGTCACACCCGGCAGCACTCAGGGGTTACGGTTACTCCTGGCTCTACCCTCAGAAATCACTCCTGGCAGGCTCAGGGGACCATATGGGATGCCGGGATCAAACCACTGTCCTTTGCATGCAAGGCAAATGCAATACCTCCATGTTATTTCTCCAGCCCCCGAAGGTTCATATTTTTAATAACCAAGTAATACTGAGTATAAGTACCACAATTTCTTTATCTAGCTATATGTTCTTAGGCCTCTGCTACCAGTTCTTCACCATTGTGAATAATGTTACAATTAGCATAAGTGTACATGTAGTGTTTAGGGGATATATACTAAGGAGTATAATGACTGAATCTGTGATTTAACACTGAAACTACATGACCTTGGCCTTCAGGTTTTAAGTAGAGGTCGGTGTCAGAGAAGAATTAAGGAGCTAAGCGGTGTTTCTTACATGCAGTTTGCCCTGGTTCCCCAAGCCTGGGTGGAGACTTGAGGCCTTCAAGTCTGGATCTAGACCCAACACTATGTGGTCAAAGTAACTGTTCATATTCTGATTCTAACATTGAACTGCTGAGCCTGGTTGGCCTAGTATTGCTATAGGGCATTTTGGACCCGATGAATATAGCTTTGGAGGCCATTTTGCCATAACAATAAAATTAAATACAATGAAAAGAAACTAAGCCTTCTGGTTTTCTATAGGTCCATCTGACTTTTTCTTGTTGATCTTAGATACACACATACCTCTGAGAGCAACTAGAAATAACTTTTGCCCAAGTTTCTTCTGTTTTCTATGTGCTTTCCACAGGTAGTTCCCACAGTCAAAACAGTTCTGTGTACATTTAATGCCTGAAATGATTATACTGTCAACCACTTGGTAAATCATGATGTTATAATACAATTTATAAAAAATAATAAAAAATTAAAATACTACTTTTTTAAAAAAAAGTTTTCGAGTGTCTTACCCATCTGCATCCTCCCTACTCCATCCACCTCTTGCTTTCTGGTAAAGGAGCAGCAGTGGCAAATGATGCTAACTAAAGAAAAAGCAGGTGCAGGAGAAGCAGAGGATAAGGGTAAAGAAGATAACATGCATCCTCAAACACAGACTTCTCTAATATAGGAATCTATTTTATACAGTCACATATAGAATGGTATAAGTAAAATGTTTTATTTGTATACATGATTTATGTATTCAAGTATTTTTATCTTTTTGGGAGGGGCACACCCAGTGACACTCAGGAGTTACTCCTGGCTATGAGCTCAGAAATGGTTCCCAGCTCAGGGACGCCAAAGATCAATTCTGTGTCAGTCGTGTGCAAGGCAAACACACTACAATGGTGTTATTGCTCCGGTGCCTCAAGTATTTTATCTTAAGACACAGTTTCTAAAGATTTCACATCAGGTTCAGCGGGTATTTTCTAGGTATCCCAATTACCAAGCTGAGAGTGCCTTGTGCAGCATACTGAGATAAGCATTATGTTTTTATATATGAGTAAGTGTGTTGGTAATTATTAAGAAATATTAACATTGTTTATGAAAAATACAAATACATGTATTGGTATTTCATTTATTCTTTTGGTTATTTTTCTTTTTAATTAAAAGTGTTAAATGTTTTTCTGAATTCTGCATATAAAATCTATACTTGTACTTCCTATAGTTCAATGAAATGATCTTTATACACCCTGAGGTTTTTATATTATTTTTGTTTTTGTTTTTGGGCCACACCTGGCGGCGCTCAGGGGTTACTCCTGGCTAACTGCTCAGAAATAGCTCCTGGCAGGCACTGGGGACCGTGTGGGACGCCGAAATTCGAACCAACCACCTTAGGTCCTGGGTTGGCTGCTTGCAAGGCAAACGCCGCTGTGCTATCTCTTCGGCCTCTTGAGGTTTTTATATTATTGAATAGAATATATTATGACTTTGAGAAGAATTTTCTTTTAAGATAATAACTTAAGAGGGTACATAAATCCTATCATTGTCTTTGCAACTTACTCCTAACGACTTCCTGTAATTTTCTTAGACATCACATGTAGAAGTACTATAAAGACAACACATTTCAAGATTGACTTGTTCTATTTTCAGAGTATTATTTTAAGTGTATAATTGACTTGTAAAAATTACTACCTCAGCTTCCACTAGACTATTTTGGGGAGGGAAATGACACTGAAATTTCTTCTGCAAGGGGAAAATAGCCATTGGACTATCATAACTAACAGATAATAAAGATTTTTATAATTATTCACTTGATAATGCTACTAAAATTTTAATAATAAGTTTTATAGTTCAATTATTCACAGAAGTAACAAAAAAGGGAGACTATTAAATAACACTTGGAATTAATGAACCTGTTGAGAATTAAAAGAATATATTAAAAAGCCTACCTTTATTTAATAAGATCTTGAGAGAAGGTAATATCTACAGTCCTTAAAAGCCACTCTTATTTAATTAACTTTGTGTGGTGTGCTTGTAGTAAGGAAAATATAAAATGTTTATGAAAAATATCATTTTATAACTGGGAGTTGGATTACAATGCAATAGTAATAAGGACTGTTCTTTACTGTGTCTCATGCAGTTTATGAATTTAATTAGTTCAAACCTGTTAGGAGCTTTACAAAATAAGTATAGGGCAGGTGTAGTAAAGACAAATAATAACAACTTAATTTGTTAAACTGAGTTTTCACCAAAATGCTATGAAGTAGATGACTCCGAGTTGATCCTGCAGCTGAGAAAAGGCTTTCAGAGAGATGGAGTCACAGAAGAGCAACGATCAGTAAAAAGCACAAATTTATCAAATATAAAAATTTCTGGGGCTGAAGTGATATAACAGTGGGTAGGGTATTCGCTTTGCATGCAGTTGACCCAGGTTACATCCCTGGCATTTTATATGGTCCCCAAATCCTTCCAGGAGGAATTTCTGAGCTCTGAGTCAGGAATAATTCCAGAGCAGCAATGGGTTTAGCCCCACAACAAAAAAAATTCCCACAGATAAGTATTTTTCTATATTTTCTATTTTTAATGTTTTCAGGTATTTTCATATACTGCTGACAAAGAAATTCGAACAGATGACTTGTGCTTGGATGTTTCTAGACTCAATGGACCTGTAATCATGTTGAAATGCCACCATATGAGAGGAAATCAGTTATGGGAATATGATGCTGAGGTATAGTATTTTGCTTAAATTACTGATCTTTACTACTTAATCTCAGTTAATTTTTTCAAACACTGAAATTCTTAGTTGTTCTTTTTCCTTAATTTAAAAAGTGTATTGTCATGCACTCATGTACTTATCTCTTGATAGCAGAGTAGGATGTCATTTACACTGATATTTAATGGAGTAAAATGTGTTACTAGACATTATTATTACATTAGTATAAAACAAGTTCAAGGATAATAAAAATCAATTTTTGTGCTTACAATTTAGGATCACTAGGCATGTGCTCAATACCATTTGTCAAGGGACAATGTAATTTATTTAAGAGGTATGTATGTTTGAAGATATCCAAACAAAAATTGCACAATGTTTTTAAATTCTAAAAACGTACATTGTATTTTGTGGAATTGATGCATTTCAACTTAAAGGAAAAAAGCTGACAAGATCTGCATGAATGATCTCTTAAAAATGTTTTACAAATTAAATGAACAAATTGCACATACAGTCAGTGTAGCAATTTTTACTGTATTGCACTTCTATCTCATAGAGAAAAAGGAAAAGAAAACAATATAATTTCTAACAGGGATTTATAGCCAGTTAGTGTGTAAGAAATAGACCAACCATCAGGTGGAGCTAATAAAAATGAAATATTTTCTCTGCTGTAGAAAATTTGCCTTGAAATAGCTTTATTTCTTTCAGTTCTCTTTGCTTAGCATAAGGATTGGTCATCCTGGTTCCATTTTCCACATTATTAAATGGTTGGTGACTTAATAAGATAAAGTAATGATGTAAATTTAATTCTTACCAAATTCATAACACTAGTGATAAATTAATTTCAAATAATGAGCAAAGAATGTATCATTTTTAAAACTATAAATAATTTACTAGGCTCCTTTTTTAGAAAAAGTTGGTAAATGATTAATATGTATTACTATGTAAATTATTAATGCTAATTTTTATGTTTTAGTTTTTTAGGTGTGATATAAGGATTATAACCTGACTAGGCGTTAAATTCTTTTTGTTTGTTTTGTTTTCTGGCCACACCTGGTGGTTCTCAAATGTTACTGCACTTGTTTTATAAATAATAAAAGAGCATATATTTACCAATAAATAATAAAAATATATTATTTTTATATGAAGGTGAATCAGATAGGCCACAATGCCTTATATGTGGGCAACCAGGGTTTATCCCCCTCAGCCTACCTATTTCCTGTGCCCCAAGAAGTGATCTCTGAGTGCAGAGCCCAAAGCAAGTCCTGAGCACTGTTAATGTTTATCAAATATAAAGCCCCAAAACAAACAAAACAAGATGAATGTTGAATTATAAATGCCACTTTAACTTCTACACTAACCTAAAGATTTTAGGGGACAAAAATTTCTATGTTAATCATTTAATCCATTCACCAGTGTTGGTAATTAGGTATATCTTTGCATTTAAATTTTTACCAGAGGGCACCATTATTAAATATTAAAGGATTCTGAAAAGAATGAAAGTGTGTAGAGTCATCTAAGACAAAAATATGGTTCTGTAAAGTTGCTATTTTGAATGACAAATAGTTTTATTGACACTATTTTAGAGTATTGTGAAATTTTGTGTTTTGCGTGTATTTCTAAAACAAAGTTTGTGATATCCTATAATATTAAAAAATTTTAATAAAACATTATTGTTTATATTTAGACCACTGTAATTTATTGTTATTTAATATGTTTATAGTTTTAAAAATAAATCATTTTGTTCAACTTGTCTAATTTTAACATTTTTAAATCCGTGTGTAGAATTTTCCAAACTAAAACAATGTATGAATCATAGAAAAAATAAATAAAATAATTATTTGTATTTTATGTAATAATTATACTTTATTTTTTTGTTTTGTTTTGTTTTAATCATATTTTTTATAAGAATTGGCTGAATAGGGACTGGAGTGGTGGTGCAAGTGGTAAGGCATCTGCCTTGAGTGTGCTAATCTAGGACGGACCTCGGTTTGATCCCCCAGCAACTTAAATGGTACCCCAAATCAGAAGCGATTTCTGAGCGAAGAGCCAGGAGTAACCCCTGAGAGTTACCAGGTGTGGCCTAAAAAGCAAAAACAAAAACAAACAAAAAAAAAGAATTTACTCTGAATAGTTTAGCCTTTAAATAGAGAATTAATTTTGGGAATTGGCCAAATAGTTTGTAGACAGCTCCAATCAGTGCTACCCAAAGTGTAAGGTTAGTAATAATACCTAGAAAATTGTTAGAAATTAGGAATAGAGGCTTGGAGAGAGAACCCAATGAGTTGAACTCAAGCTTTACATGTAGAAAGTTTAGGTTCGATCCCCAGTGTTGTCCAGAACAATCCAGAGCAACATCGAAAGAAACCCCCATTCATAAAGCCTGAGAAATTCTGGGTATGGCCCTAAAACAGAAAATAAAAAGGAATGAGCATACCATTCCAGACAAAATAAATTATTCCACAGTTCAGTAAATTTCCTAGTCCTTTATATCACATCAAAGTTTGAAAAAGATACGTCTAAATATCCACTTATCGCCCTTATTCTTTTTATACACTCTTGAAAAATATCTTTATTTTTGGAAATGCATAAAAATATACTTTGGCAAAAGACAAGATTCTAGTAGAAGTAGAAGTATGGGAGGGAAAGAGAGCCCAAGGGGAAAATGCTGCAATGGCATAGACAGCTAATTAATTCCTAGGTGACTCTATTCTCATAGTCTAACCTGTGGAAGGCAGGCAAGTGCTGCTAGCTGCTGCTTCAATTAAATATATTCTCTCTCTCTCTCTCTCTCTCTCTCTCTCTCTCTCTCTCTCTCTCTCTCTCTCTCTCTCTCTCTCTCTCTGTCGCTCTCTCTCTCTGTCACTCTCTCTCTCATTGTGTGTGTGTTTGTTTCTCTTTCTCTGTGTGTGTTTCTCTCTTCTCTCTCTCTCTCTCACACACACACATTTCAAATTCTGCGCTTTTGGTAACAAGGGCAAAATTATTCTTGTCTAAGAAATCTCTGAGGTGCTGCAGTTTCAAAGCAAAATAAATTTGGTGGAGTTCACAGAATTACCGAGCTGAATGTTCCTTTCAGTGCTCTTCTTTCAACCTCCATCAAGTGGAAACTAAGCCAGTGGCAGAGGCAGGATTAAGGGTCTAATAAAGTAATCAAAGAAAGCTAGTTATCACTTTTATTGTGTTTCTCACAATGTGAATAGATGATATATTCCATCACCTTCTCTCTCAAAGTCTTTACAGTCTTAAACAAGCAAACTATATATAGAGCAGGATAGTTGAAATCTCCAGAGAAAACATGAAACTGCTGGGGCCGGGTAGGTGGCGCTGGAGGTAAGGTGTCTGCCTTGCAAGCGCTAGCCAAGGAAGGACCGCGGTTCGATCCCCCGGCGTCCCATATGGTCCCCCCAAGCCAGGGGCGATTTCTGAGCACATAGCCAGGAGTAACCCCTGAGCGTCAAACGGGTGTGGCCCAAAAACCAAAAAAAAAAAAAAAAAAAAAAAAAAAAAAGAAACATGAAACTGCTAACATGGAGTATATACATATATTTTGGTTTGTTTGTTAGGTAAGTGAAAGAGAGAAGAGAATAAAATTTTAAGTTTCCATAGTTGTACCCATTTTATCATGAGATTTTTTTCAACAGTCCCATAGATAATAGGATTTTCATATGTAGTCTCTACATTAGGAAATGAAAATTCAAGAGTTTATAAATGCTTCCATAATCAGAATCCAGGTTTCTGTAACTAAAGCAATCTTTCTACTACAAACTTCCTACCAGTTGAAGTAATTAAAATTTAGATACAATTTTATGATTACAATTATGATGATCTGAAATATTAAATTTATAGTCTTATACATGAAATAAATTATTAAATATTAATATTTAATACTTAATATTATTAAATATTGGTATGATTATGTAAATTATATTAATGTAATTTTATTCACATAAACATTTTTCTTAGCAAATAGTATTTTGTAATAAAGTTACCCTGTAATAAATATTATCTAGATAAGCAGGTGGTAATAAAAAACTTTCATTATAAAAAAAAACTTTCATTATGATCTTTAGATATACAAATTCTAATTAAAATTTTTACCAATTGTTTCTCCTCTTATTTGAGTGAAGTTAATCACATTGATAGGCCAGAGCAATTGCACAGTGGGTAGGGCATTTGCCTTGTGCATGGCCCAAACACTTCCAGCATCCGTATAGTTCCCAAGCCTACCAAGAGTAATTTCTGAGTACACTGTCAATCCCTAAGCTCTGCTGAATGTGGCCAAAATTCAACCAACCAAGCAAATAAAATATGGGCAATAAATAAATAATATAACCATGTAGTTGGCTTGTAACAGTTTGTAATGTGATTCATTATTTTCAAATTAGTGTTGTTGACTTTTAAGCTTGACCATTTTCATATATTATTAAGCTTGGTTTGTTCTTATTTCTATATCAAAGAGTTATTAGTCTTATATTATGTACATATCATATGTTTCATCTAAAGCTTTTTAATTTAAATAAAAGTAATTTTTTCAGAGTATAATATAATAAGCTTAACATAGAGATAACCTGGGCACCTTAGCAAGACAATAACATATCTACCAGGTCTACATTATCTTGAATTTTATTGATGATGTTAGTTTTATAAAAGTCCATTGCAACTGAGTTCAACAAGAGGGAAAATATGCAGTTTCAACACTATGTTTTTAAAAAATACAGCTATATAGTATTTCATTGTATATATGTACCACATATTACATAGTTATAAGGAATGATGCAATCATGCAATTTGCAGCTACATGGATAGAATTGGAAGATAGTATGTTAAATGAAGAAAGCAAGAAGAAGAATAAATACAGACTGATATCTGGTATTTATGTGTGGTATTTAGAATAACTGCATGAAGAAGTGAAGTGGTCTAACTGTGTGAAGTTGTCTCAATTACCCTTGGCCCCAGAGTATATAGAGAGGAGAAAGAAAGAAACTGAGTGGAAGAGGAAAAATGCAAGGATGGGGGCAGGGGCCAAGCTGTCTCAGTTGCATTGGTAGTGTTAAAAAAGGACAGAACTTTCAGTCATTTAAAGAACAGCCCCCCTTCACCAGTGACTGAAACCCAACTACAATCATATTTGTAATCAAGGTGTTTAAATAAAGATATTAATAAAAAGGCAGAACTGAAATTGAGCTCCCATATGATCCAGATGCCCTTGGGGAACATTGGTAGAGAGAAGTAGACACTGGTGGTGGGATTGGCCCTGATTCATTGAGTGTCTAAAACCCAACTACAAAGGACTTTGTATATCACAATGTTTCAATAAAATTTTATAAAATGAAAAATAAAAATAAATTAAAAAAGTGATTTTTACCTTAACTTTTTTATGAAAATTAGCATCTATATTCTATTTGAATCATGGATTCTATACTCTATTTGGATATTATAATTGTGTTCCAATCAATTGAAAATTTAGATTTTTCTTGTAATAAGTATACATAATCACATTTCTTTTTTAAAATGCAGACAGCTGCATACAGTGTGAATATCTAATTTTAGATCAGATCACTTATGCTTAACAAACACTTTGAAACACAAAGAAGGAATAAAATGCTAAAAATATATCTTGTTTTTCATGTGACTGAGCAAGTTGACTAAGATAATACTTGTTCTAAAGTTGATAACCATCTGTATCAAATATTCCCTCGAGCCACAAAATAAGGTATTCTTTTTAACAGGTAAATATGTTGAAAGGTATTTAAAGAAATCACAGAAGTTTCTATTTAGACTTTACTTAATCCCACCTTTTTTATTTACTTTTATGAGAGACAGGTAAATTGGAATATAATTTCAAGGTAAGTAATAAGTAACAGGCAAGATAGTCATTTATCTGTGTAGCATTCCTAATAAAACCATTGATATTGTATATATATTTAAATGATTATATTTCATTCTATATTATTTTTTTGTGGTTTTTGGCTCACACCCGGCAGTGCTCAGGGGTTATTCCTAGCTCCATGCTCAGAAATTGCTCCTGGCAGGCACGGGGGACCATATGGGACTCCGGGATTCGAACCAATGACCTCCTGCATGAAAGGCAAATGCCTTACCTCCATGCTATCTCTCTGACCCCTTATTCTATATAATTTTTACAAATCTTAGAAAATACTGTCAGAATTTGGCAATTACTCATTACCATATTAGAAATAAAACTAATAATAGATTAGGATCCAAGTAACACCATTTCTTATTCACAGGTTAATAAAATTCTAAGAAAGATATTTAGAAGTAGGCTGCAAGACAGCTTTGTATAATATTATCCAAGCTAAAAGTAAATGGTCAGATATGATTAACAAAGAATACTAGAAAGAAAAATAATGTACAGCTAATATGAAATATGCAAATCATGAATGAATAACATGTAAGGAATATAGTTAGCAAAAACATTTAAGCAAATAAAATTGCAAACTTTTTTTAGTATTTTAATAAAACCCTTTTTATTTCAACAAGGTTATATGACTTATAATATTTACCTGGTTTCTGAATTTTTAGAAATCTCTAGAATAAAAATGTGTTGCCTTTTTTGTGATCATACTTCAGAGGAAAATATGACAAGGTATTTTTTGTTTGCTCTGTTTTGCTATGCTTTTGTTTCTGGGATTACACCTGACACTGCTCAGGTATTATTTCTGACTCTGCACTCAGGAATTCTTCCTGGTGGTGCTCAGGGAACCATATGGGATGACAGAGATAGAACCAGGGTTGGGCATGTGCAAGGCAAATACTTACCCACTGCGCTCTCATTCTATCCCCCAAGACAAGGTATTTTTAAAGAAAAAATGGATTATGTTCTGGAATTACATCTCTTAAGAATTAGTGGAATTGAGTTATGTTTTTGGTTAGAGAGCAAAGAAAATCAGTTTTTTTCTTTTTTACATCAT
Source organism: Suncus etruscus (assembly GCF_024139225.1). Classification (NCBI taxonomy): domain Eukaryota; kingdom Metazoa; phylum Chordata; class Mammalia; order Eulipotyphla; family Soricidae; genus Suncus; species Suncus etruscus. The sequence goes on from NC_064852.1 coordinate 52,286,334, forward strand.
GTAAAATTCTAAAGCACTTGGACTATTGTGATAATGATAGGTTATAATAATAATAGTTAATGTGACATTAACTGAATAATCTTTAAAAAAGAAAATAGCTGAAGATAAAGAATTATGAAGGATAGAGGCTTAGTGAACCTAAAACTTTAGAATACAGATGGAAAATTTAGCTTTGGTTTAAAATGTATGAAAAACAGAGCTAGGTTATAATCTAATGATAGATCACTTATATATTTATTCCTTAGCAACACACACATACATGCGTACACACTGAAACAGTTTTTAAAATTTCCTTAATAAATCAAACTATATAAGAAGTCGATGCATTTTAAAAAGAAAATTTTGTGTTATTTTCTTATCCCAATTTATTGTAGAAAATATGTCTTTGAAAAGGTAATTCCAGTGGTTTGTATCCATTAAGCTGACAAGAAATGTCATTTAATATTGTCCAAATTTGTTTTCCTCATTGCACTTTCACTAAAAGTATGAATCAATAAAATTATAAGGTGCCTTTAGTAATCTGGTATTAAGCATTATGGTGGCCACAGTCCCAGAAATTTAAGTCCTGAGGGGATAAGAAACAAAACATTAAAAAGAAATAGAAGAAAATTAAATTAATTAAAAATAATGTTTGGAAATTTTTCCATGTATTAATTTATTCTGAAATGGTTCCTGGTTCTCAGTGGAATTTAAAGCCTAGGGCCAGAGAAATTGGGTAGGGCACTGTCTTTGCACAAAATTGACTTGGGTTTGATCCCTAGAGGTTACCTGAGTACCCCACTGTGCATGGCCCAACAACAAAAATGTATGGCATATAATTGAAGTAACAAAAGCAATGAAAACTCCTGTTTTCAATTTAAGTTATTGACTTGAGAAACTATTTTGAATACCCATTTGCTAAATAACTCATTCAGCACTAAAATAGTTGTATTAATATAATGAATATTGAACTACATCTTTATCATCAAAATAATTTTCCCAAAATACATCATCATTTGATTTCAATCACATATTTTGTATTCTCAGTTTTATCTTCATTTACTTCTACAAAATATAGATGTAAAAGTCAGTAAAAAAAAGACGCAGCTCACAGCTCCTTGGATACAATTATTGTGACTTGAGCCTTTTATTCTTATCCAGTAGAAATAGTATGTTGCCAAGAATGATTGATTGATTACTGCTTTTGTACTTAATTTTGTCATTATTCATTATTTTTTTTGTCAAACAGACCCATATAATCACCCAGTCCTGTTTCTCAGGAAGCAAAGTTGCTGATGTCTTTCAACATCCCTCAGTGGAAACATGCAATGATGGCCTTTTGCAAATATGGCTACTAAGAAACTATACATAAATGGAAATTTTTGAAGTGTTTTTGAAAATTCTACTGATTATATTCTTTAATTATTTTGAAGGCTTGTGGTACAGATTTTTATTAAATTTATTTTAATGTCTTTGCTATGCTGTTTAGATATGTGAACTACTTCTTGAAAACAGAGTTAAAAAACTACTATTTTCTCAAAAAATTTGTTTTATTTCTTAGCTCAATGATTAGAATACACAGAGATGAAATAGTTTTTAGATTATTGTTATTAGGAAGTTTCCAGTTTTATCTTTATTTCAGATATTTACGTAGAGAAATATTTTGAAAAATATTATGACATGAACCCTTATTAAGCTAACTATAGTTATTTCTATATGACAATAGATTTTGCTTTAGAGCTCAAAATTAAATAAATTTTTACTTTGCTATAAAAAAATATAGACAAGATATGATTATTTTGGAACTTTTTAAATTATTCAATTTGTTAGCATTCATTTAGATATTTTATGTGGATATTTATATATTTGCCATATTTATTAATGAAACCTAAAACTTTCATGCATATGTATTTAAAAGTGTTTACCAAAATGTAATTTTTAGTAAGTTTACGAAGCAAATTAGTTCTAAGAATTTCTTCATGGTTGGTTAAGTGGCATGATTATTATAAGAAATACTTATTTCAATTATACCTTTTCTTTAACTCTTGGATAATTTGTGAATATCTTCTCAATGTTTAAAAATATCTGACAATGAGAGTTTTGGGAATGACTCAGTGCCAGACTGCCTGCTTTACAAGTATGAAGTTAAGAATTTATCCATCGTGCTACTCACATATGATCATCAAAGTCCTTCCTGGCATCTCAGATTCTCAAGACCCTCAGTGCTACAATAGTTTTTGGTGATTAGGGCATCACGAACATGTGTGTACAAGTACCATAACTAAATCATCAGGCTTCCAGCGAGTACTTGACTAAAATATGTCTGAGCATTGAGCACTCAGGTCAATTATGTGATCTTCTATATGTGACTCTTAAGCACATGAGTATCAGAAATTAAATGTGTGACCCTCTGTGGCCCCTACAACCAGAATGTGTCTGAGCATCAAATTAAAGAGTGAGAATACCAGTGGGGCCACATGCAACTCCCACAACCAAAGTGTGCAGTCCCCAGCCAACAGCTCAATGAAGAGTACAAGCAGAGCAAACACATGGGATTGTCAGAGACCCAATCATCACAGCCGAAATAGCAACAGCAAAGGGAAGTGAGAAGTAAGCTCTGAGAATGAATCTAATTTAGCAGAATGAGTTGACAGTTTGAACAAGTCTTCACTGTTGTAAGTAGAGGAGCAGTAACTCATATACATATAAGTCTTTTAGTATTTCTACTGCATCACATTTTAAATGGAGGGCTTGGCGTTTGGTTTTTATTCTTAAAGCAGTTACTTCAGACTGTTACTAAATGCTTCAAGGGAAATATATATGAAGGATCAGAGAGACAAAAGTATGAGCTGAACACATATTTTTCATGTAGGAGAACAACATTCACCACCACGTGATTCCTCAAGTAGCATTGAGCACGGAGCTGGCAATAGACCCTGATCACTGTTGAAAATGGAAGGAAGATTTTTTAATTACTAATATTTTAAATGATTTTGTTTATAATCCATATTCAAAGTGATATAAATACATATACATCCTTTTTACAATGTTTAACAGATATCTTCAAACTATATCCACCACCCAACATATTCTAATGCAGCTTTTGAGACCTCCAGCACCCACTATTGGGCTCAAGAATCACAACAGTAAACAATGGGCTTAGTATCACTAAGTGATACTGAAGTAACACTGCAGGAAGTGGCCCTGAGTTCTGATGGCGAATTCCCTACCCATCTCACTCAAAAAGAATGTATATACAGAAAAGATTTAAATTATGAAACAAAAATTGGTTTTAACCTAGCATCTCTCTTCTAGCACCTTTTTGGTTTTGTTTTATATTTGTTTTTAAATTTTGGTTATTGTTTATAGCCAACAACATAATTTCTAGCATCATTTATGAACATTAGCCCTTTTCTTGCCTTTCTTTGGCAATTTCTTCCCTTCTCTATCTTATTGTTGGTTCCATTTGTTTTTTAAGAAGACTTTAATAATGAAAAAGACTTTAATCTCAACATGACTAGAATATCTAATAGCTTTGCTCTTGTTGTTAATATCCTGCTTGTTTGTTGTCTATTTATGCATCTTCCATCTTTTCTCAAAATGATGCAGGCCAGGGTGTTTGCATTCCTTATCCAAATAATTTTTCAAGCAGTACATCTCGATCATGTCTGTTGATGCCCCCCAACCAAAAGTTTTACATCCAACTTTTAATGTAGTTTTGGAAACCAAATAAATGTTTGTCTTTAACTTCAGTTTATTTACAACAAAAAATGTATAGTATGTTTCTCTTTTTTCTGTCAAAATATAGAAACAAATCACCTCCCATACATTTTAGTATTTCAGTTTGAAGAGTGTTTTATCAAGTACGGCCTTAGGTATTTCCCATAAATCTATCAAAATAGTATTTGTGTACATGTACATGTATATATTCAATAAGTGTGCATAAATTAAACTGAATAAAGTATGAAGACTTAAATATGAATTCAGAGAAAGAAAGCATAAAATGACTAGTTAATAGGATGCAATGATTGAGATTTTATTTAGGCATTTAGGTATTAAGAGGATGATTGTTAATGAATATTGCTATTATGAAGAGACTAAACTATAGATGCCATGCCTGGAAACAAGATTTCTGTTTTTATTCATTATATTTTATCTAAATTAATATATTTTTAAGTTTTTAAACTCAGACCACTAAAGGCAAGCATGTTGAAGTAAGATAAATTTTTTTCTATGAAAATGAATTCTGTGGTGAAATTTTCATGAACTCATATATTGCTACCACTTTTGCTTTTCCTTTATTTTTTTTAAGCATAGGAACAGTTTTGTTCATTTGGGTCACAGCTGTGACATCTCTTTGCATGTTTACTAAACGGTTACTGGATAACATATGCCTGAGAAAAGCAAGCTTTTGTCAGAGATTGCTAATATTTGTATCCCTCAAATGAACTCATAGTTCAAAAATGGCCTTTTTTCTTTACAAAAGAACCTAAAATCTTGGCAATGTACAATGAATGTCAGCCAATTTCTTTAACCATCTGCAAATAAAAAATGCTAGACAATGCTCCAAACATAAAATAGTGAAAATTGTTTCATAATCAATTCTGTAATCTCTTAGAGAGCACAGTGTTTATACTAAAAAGAAAAATATTGATTGTAAAGTGATTTTGGACATGTTACTGAAGACATAGCTGAAACAGGTTTCACTAACTCTTGGCTATCTTTTATAGAGACTCACCTTGAGGCATGTGAACAGTAACCAGTGTCTTGATGAACCCTCTGAAGAAGACAAAATGGTGCCTACTATGCAGGACTGTAGTGGAAACAGATCACAACAATGGCTGCTAAGGAACATGACTTTGGGGGCCTGAAGACCATTTCTCTTTGGTCAAGGAAATTTCTACACTTCTGTTTTTTTTCATTATTTCAATTAGGGGGAAGCATTAATTTTGCTAAATTTAAGAAAGAAATGTTTAAAATCCTTTTAGAATTCTAAAAAACAGATATTTATAATTAGTTTTCAAAAATATTTGCTTATTTCCCTTCCAAATTTGTCTGATCAAAGAAGCACATAAAAGATAAATAACAGCAAACTATTATTTAATATCAGGACAATTTGAAAAAAAATATTTGCTTAAAAACTCTATTGTCCTCATCTCATAGGTATAGTTGTGTTTTATTTTCATTTTTCTTATAGTAATTCAAATAAGGACAATGTAATGCCTTATAAAATGTCTTCATTATTAAATATTATGACTGCTTTATAAGCTTACTCTTTCTATTGAAACTTCATAGTAACATATTGGATTTTTGTATCATTAGGGCCACATATTGAACTATGCCTTAGCAGTGAATTTGTCATCAAAAATAAGTTCTCAGTTTTATACAAGAAAAAAATTAAATTTGATACTGACTTCTCCTTATAAAAGCATCATACTTGAATAAAGAAAGAAGAGGAGTATTTTGAAAATTAAATTATGTATACTTTAAACCTAAAAAAAACTTGCTAGGCATTGAGGATAGCAAGATAAAAATAAAATTGCTACAGTTAATCACTTTAACAGATGTCATGTTTGAGTCTCAGTCACTGTTAGTACAGGTCAATGGTTACCTTAGTCCTAGAATTGATATACAAAATTCAGTCTTTAACCTTTTGTCTCACATAAACTAGAAAGTCCTTTTTTCATTCTAGAAAATGACTTGTCACAGAAGTTGCAGAGAATTTTAGGTAAAAGATGAATTATTAACTTAATTGTAATGCTTTTGCATTCAAAGATTTTATTTAGGTTATTTTTGCATATTCAATTTTATTTTTGAAAAATATTCCAATACTACCATGTATTCATTGATATACTATAATACCTGAAGTTTTCATAACTCGGAACCTTCTCAATTCACTTAACTTATATTTTTACTAAACAATATGATACCACTTGCACCAAGTTATAGTTCTAAGAAACACACATTGTATTTCAACTAATTTCAGTTTAAAACTCGTGTGTTTGATTCACAGTAACAAAGTCAGAAACAGAAGAAAAATCTATCGGTGAGATTTGTGATAAAAAAAATTTCAGAATTTGACACCATTTCAATGACAATAAATTGCTCCAAATGTATAATTATTTATTAAAAGTACACTTAGAAACTAGGGTAAATTTGAGGAGAAAGAGAGAAAAATAGCATTTCCTGTAACCTAAGATGCCAAGTGTTTGGTCCTTATCTCTCATGATAAATATTCTAATAGAAAATAATGTGATGATCAGTGTGATCACCTGTGAGTCTGCATCTGCTTCTTTCTTTTTCTTTCTTGTTCTCTTTTCATTTCTTTACTCTCAGTTGTATCAGTATGTGTGCACAATCACACAGAAACACTGGCATGGACACAGATACACAGAGACTTCTCAAAAATTAAAAGAAGAATACTTTATGAACGTCAAAAAAACTTGTAAATTTTTTTCCCAGAAAAACCATTTGGCTTCTTCAAATGCATCTTGAAAGAAAATTATGTAGTGTTTGAAGCATTTAAAGGTTTGTTAAGATATTCTCTCCTTGAAATCTCTAGTAACCCATTAACTCTTAAAATTATAGGCAAAATATTTACTGTAAGTTCATTTATTATTTCTCAGGAAAGAATTCATAATCAGAGAAAACTTTGAAGGAAGTATGACTTCCCAAAACCATTAAGCCACTGCCTTGAATTGCTAGTGTCCTCATGGGACCCTACTTACCAATCTTACATTTACTATCTGTCTGCCCACTTCTTGCCCTGATTTAAACAGGAAAAAATGTCCTTACAAGTCACCCTTCTTTAAATACAAAAACTTAAATATGAAATCATTCTTACTATTGTGAACTAGTTCATCAAAATGCATGTTATATAGAATCTAATCAATGATAATTTTTTCAAAATACAACCACTTCATCAAAGCTGAATTTCAGCAATATTTTAAAAAACTATATAAATGACCCCTGAAAGTCTATTATTTTCAATAGTATTTTTTACTTTGTTTGTTTTGGGGCCTCACCCAGCAGCGCTCATGGGTTACTCCTGGCTCTGCACTCAGAAATCACTCCTGGAAAGCTGGGGGGACTGTATGGGATGTTGGGAATCGAACGTGGATTCATCTGTGGTCAGCTGTGTGCAAGGCAAACATCTTACCACTGTACTATTGCTCCAGCCCCCTTCCCAGAAGTATTTTAAATATTTGGAATTTCTTGACATAGCAAAAGTATACTGTAAGAGTGATTACATAAATATAAATGTAGTTATGCCAATTCTCATAACTCCAATAACTTCCATGTCTCCCTAATCAAACTTACTGGCGCAGTTATATTCTTAGATTAATCCTCATGAATGACACCCTCTGCACAGGTCAGTACACCAAGAGACACCCAGATTCACACCCTCACAGGCACTCTTATACTCATGTGTGTTTCTGACTGCATCTCTTAATTACCACAATAGTTCCACACTTCCTCTACTATGGGTACTTAGAAAGTTTCTGCCTGAATGTTTACTTTCTTCTGCGCCACAGAATCCTCTCACTCTTTTATCTTCACTTACATCATCATTCAGGTAAGCCAATCTCGCCATTTCCTGTACATGCTCTGACAAACTATGAATTTACTAATTATTTTTTGTCTGCCCTTCCATTTACCATCTGTCACCTTTTCCACTTCATACCCTCGTCTATAAGCCTCATGAGGCCAGAACATGGCCGGTTTTGTTCACTGTGGTATCCCCAGTATCTTGGATAGTTCTTGGCAAATAGTAAATTGTCTTTAAATGTATCTTAAAGAACTGGAAAAACGTGTGCTACATTTGCTCAGTGCTTCTGTACCATATCTTTTTTTCATAGTGCTTTAAAATTTAAAATAAAGCTTAGTAATATATTTAGTCAGGAGTCATAGAACTATCTTTAAATGATTATTTTCCTTCTAATAGTCTTCATTCTAAAGTATGAACTATATTTTTTTCCTTTATAGTAAAATATCCTACTTTATGGAAATGAAATATTTCACTTTATGAGCATGCTGCTTCATTATATAATTTAGTTCAAGAAGATACAAATTATTTTTTTTTAGTTAAACCCGATTCTTACTTTATGGCTGACAGTTTGAGAGCACGTAAGTATTCATAGTGACCACAGTTCAAATTAAACATCTTAATATTTAGCATATTTAATAATATCTCAACTCTAAAATAGTAATATAATTTTATTCCCAAGTAATGGTTAATAAGAGACTTGACACTAATGTTTAGCTCCATCCCCAGAACACACATTAATTGTTAAGTCCATAATAATTAAATGCTATCAACACCAAAAGACAAATGGCTCATGATGGAATAATCCTGGCAGGTTTGATAACAGTTTCAGAGATTCTACTCAAGATAAAATCACTTAAGATTTATTTTTTGAAATCCTATTTTCTGTTGTTCAAATGTTTCTGAACTTCAAATGTTTATTTTGTGTAATAAGTAAAATATGTAAAAGATATAACACAGTAAATTGATACTGTATAATAATCCCCTCCCTAGCAGTGCTAAAGGTTTATTTGATTGCCACCCAGAGATATAAGATTTTTACTTCTAAATGTGAGACATCATTCTCTAAAAGCATTTCTATTTTTATGTTTTTATAAGTTATTTCTAAATTTATTTTCTAAGTAGAAGCCTGTAAGTAAAACATAATTATAGAAACATTGAAAGAACTGAACAGATGATTTGTGTTGTAGTTATTGTAAAGAAAGAATTCCATATATGTGATGTGACTTGCCCAGATAGCATATCAATGTAAACATAGTGTCAGGACTCTTCACTGTTAACATATCTTAATATTATATTCAATTAGAAAACACAAAAAATATAAAAAGTGTACAATAATTTGAAAAATCATAACTATTTTGTGACAAGTACATTTATTTTTAGAAATATGACTTATTAATATTTTTAGAATTAAATAAGATTAGTTCTATAAAATAACACCATAGATAATAAGTAAATACCTGGCAGCAAAAATAAAGAAATTAATACAATGAAATGATTACAGAATACCCCAGCATTGTGAGGCAAATACATTTTTGGAAAATAAAGCCTCTTCAGCAATATCTAACAGAGCACTTCTTCACTTCCCTTTGCTTTAAATTATGGTTAAGTTAAAGCCCCATTGGACCAGTGAGATAGTATAGGGGTTAAGGCACATGCCTGGCATCCTGAAGATCCTGATTTGTCTCCCCAGTACCACATATAATTTTCAAGCACTACATGAGGTAGCCATGAATACAGAACTACTAATGACCCCTGAATACCACCAGTTGTGGTCCCCAACCTTCTCCCCCTACTAAACAGAAATAAAAATAAAAGCACCATGACCTACAGCTGGCAGAGCACATCAGGCCATCTAAAACTATGAAAATTAGGTAGGTATTAGACTTTGTAGATTCAGAGAGTTCTGCGGTAATCAACAGAGATGAAATAATAACTTCACCTGGTTATCATATAATTTCAATTTTACATTGTATTTAGAAGCAACCTAACAAATAAAACAAAAAAAGTAAAGAGAAAATGTGAAATAGAGAAAACTACAACCGTAAAATAACAATAAAGTTTTTACCCTTTATTTGTTTATATTTTGAGGGAGATATTTATAAGCATAGTAAAAATTAATTTAGCAAGTCTCAACAACTCGAATCCTCAACATTGATTGTATCTATCAATCAAAAAATGATTTTTTATTTTAACACAACCATTTTACTGGTAATTTATTTATAAATAAATGGTAAGTCTAGTCTCAGTAGAGGTGACACATATGCATCCTGAAGTCATATAATGCTAATTTTAAAAAATATGCAGAATCTTATAAAAGATTTTAACAGATTTTCATGTATCTACAAGCTATTTCTATAGTGCAATATCTCTGTAACTTAAATAAATGTCCAGTTTATTTAAAAAATTTAATTAAGTGTTAAAGGTAGTTTGTGTTTCTTAATTCAATCTTTTGTTGCTTTTTATTTCCCACCCCACTTTCCCAATTATATCATATGTTCTCTGTTCAGCACATGATCACATCTGGTGTTATTACATCATATTTAACCTACTCCAGAATACTAGACAATGTATGAATTTAAGATATTGAAAGAAAACCAGCAATGTGTTTTAGTAGTTCATGTAAATTTTTGTCCGATTTTTGTTTTGTTTTGTTCAATAAATTCTAAAGACAGTTTTATTTATATTTGTTTACATGAATTCCTCTGAAATACTAGTCAGATAAGGCAACTCTTTTTTGTTTGTTGCTTTTGTTTTGGGGTCACACTGATGACTGATGATGCTCAGGGGTTACTTCTGGCAATGCTCTCAGAAATCACTCCTGGCTATGGGGTCTATATAGGATATGAGAATCAAACCCAGGTCCGTCTTGGGTCAGCCATGTGCAAGGCAAACACCCTATCACTGTGCTATCGCTCCACCCCAAGGCAACTTTTTCGTTAACTGTCTTTTAAGATAAAGACCATTTCTATAATATTTATATCATCGCTATCTTGTTACATTTTAATTTGTCTTTAGCAAGGTAGAAAAAATACCTAATATTCTGTTTATAATGAAGAAGAATAAAATGAGGATGAGCTATCAGATTATTTTTGATATAGATCTTTATTTAAGCACCATGATTACAAGCATGTTTGTAGTTGGGTTTCAGTTATAAACAGAATACCCCCCTGCACCAGTGCAGCATTCTCACCACCAATGTCCCCCCTCCTTCCCCACCCCTGCCTGTGTTCTCAACAGTCATTCTACTTCTCTCATTCTTTAACATTGTCATGATAATTGTTAGTGTAGTTATTTCCCTAACAGAGTTCACAACTCCTTGTGGTGAGCTTCAAATTGTGAGCTGGTCCTTCCAGCCCTTCCAGGGTTAATATTGTCTCTGGGCCTTATTACAGTAATGCCTTTAATTTTTCTTAAAACCCATAGATGAGTGAGACTATTTTGTGTCTATCTCTCTTCCTCTGACTTATTTCACTCAACATAATAGATTCCATGTACATCCACGTATAGGAAAATTTCATGACTTCATCTCTTCTGACGACTGCATAATATTCCATAATAGTCTATCCAGATACGAAAGAAAGAAGTCAAGCTCTCACTGCAGATGACATGATAATATATTTAGAAAACCTTAAGGACTCTGTCAAAAAGCTTCTAGAAACTTAGATTCATATAGCAAAGTGGCAGGCTGCAAAATTAACACGCAAAAGTCAATGGTCTTCCTATACACTAATAATGATAGAGAAGAAATGAACATTAAGAAAACAATCCCATTCACATTAGTGCACCACAAACACAAATATCTTGGGGTCACTTAACTAAAGACGTGAAGGACGTATACAAAGCAAACTACAAAAGCCTGCTTCAGGAAATAAGAGAGGACAGAAGAAAATGGAGACACATACACTGCTCATGGATTGGCAGGATTAATATCATTAAAATAGCAAAACTCCCCAACGCATTGTACAGATTTAATGCAATCCTTCTAAAGATACCCATGACATTTTTAAAAGAAATGAATCAAACACTCCTGAAAATCACTTGAAACAATAAATACCCATGAATAGCTAAAGCAATCCTTGGAAAAAGGAATATGGGAGGCATTGCTTTTTCCCAATTTTAAACTGTATTACAAAGCAATAGTTATCAAAAAGCATAGTATTGGAATAAAGACAGATCCTCAGTCAGTGGAATAGACTTGAGTATTCAAAGTATATTCTCCAGACATGCAATCAACTAATCTTTGATAAAGGGGTAAGAAATCCAAAATTGAGAAAGGAAAGCTTCTTCAACAAGTGGTGTTGGCACAACTAGTTAGCCACTTGCAAAAAAGAGAACTCAGACCCCCATCTAACACCATGCTTAAAAATCAAATCAAAATGGATTAAAGACCTTGATATCAGGCCTGAAACTATAAGGTATATAGAAAACGATAGGTAAAATACTATATGACATTGAGAGTAAAGGCATCTTCAAGGAGCTATCAGATTATTAAAGTTCTCTCTATATAATGATTTTATTGTTCACTTTTTTATTTTATAAATTTTATTTTATTGAAATAATTGTGATCTAGAATCCTTAATAGTTCAATTTCAGATATACAATAAGTCAGGTTACTTCCCACCACCATTTACAATCTCCATCCACCATTGGACCCAGAGTGCATCCTATACCACCACAAATTTCCCCTTGCCTTCCAGGATAACAGGAAGTTTATATTGTTAAAGTTTAGGTCCCATTACTTTCCCCAACTTCAAACTTTACTATAAAGCAATAGTTATCAAAACAGCATGGTATTGGAATAAAGACAGGCCCTCAGATTAGTGGAATAGACTTGAATACTTAGAGAATGTTAAAAAAAAAATTGAACTTAGACCCCCAGTTAACATCATGTATGAAGGTAAAATCCAAATGGATTAAAGACCTCGCTATCAGACCCAAAACCATAAGATATATAGAACAACACATAGGCAAAACACTCCAGGACATTGAGACTACAGGCATCTTCAAGGAGGAAACTGCACTCTCCAAGCAAGTGAATGCAGAGATTAACAGATGGGAATATATTAAACTGAGAAGCTTCTGCACCTCAAAGGAAATAGTGCCCAGGATACAAGAGCCACCCACTGAGTGGGAGAAACTATTCACCCAATACTCATCAGATAAGGGGCTAATCTCCAAAATATACAAGGCACTGACAGAACTTTACAAGGAAAAAAAAATCTAATCCCATCAAAAAATGGGGAGAAGAAATGGACAGACACTTTGACAAAGAAGAAATACAAATGGCCAAAATACACATGAAAAAATGCTCCACATCACTAATCATCAGGGAGATGCAAATCAAAACAACTATGAGGTACCACCTCACATCCCAGAGATTGGCACACATCACAAAGAATGAGAATAAACAGTGTTGGTGGGGATATGGAGAGAAAGGAACTCTTATCTACTGTTGGTGGGAATACTGTCTAGTTCAACCTTTATGGAAAGCAATATGGAGATTCCTCCAAAAACTGGAAATTGAGCTCCCATACGATTCAGCTCTACCATTCCTAGGAATATACCCTAGGAACACAAAAACACAATACAAAAACCCCTTCCTTACACCTATACTCATTGCAGCACTATTTACCATAGCAAGACTCTGGAAACAACCGAGATGCCCTTCAACAGACGAATGGCTAAAGAAACTGTGGTACATATACACAATGGAATATTATGCAGCTGTCAGGAAAGATGAAGTCATAAAATTTTCCTATACATGGATGTACATGGAATCTATTATGCTGAATGAAATAAGTCAGAGAGTGAGAAAAACGCAGAATGGTCTCACTCATCTATGGGTTTTAAGAAAAATGAAAGACATTCTTGCAATAATAATTTTCAGACACAAAAGAGAGAAGGGCTGGAAGTTACAGCTCACCTCATGAAGCTCACCACAAACAGGGATGAGTTTAGTTAGAGAAATAACTACATTTTGAACTATCCTAATAATGAGAACATATGAGGGCTATAGAAAGCCTGTCCAGAGTACAAGCGGGGGTTGAGTGGGGAGGAAGGAGATTTGGGACATTGGTGATGGGAATCACTGGTGATGGGTGGTGTTCTTTACATGACTGAAACCCAAACACAATCATGTATGTAATCAAGGTGTTTAAATAAAATATATAAAAAAGATATATTAAAAAAAAGTTTAGGTCCCTCAATTCTATTACCATTGTCTTTGGCTTGGGTATTTAGTTCTGTCCTGATTTATTTCCCCTCCAATGCATCCAAGACCACTAGGATTAAGATCTAAGGGCCCTAGCCCTCAGATATTCTTTGATCCTTTCCTCTTAGTTTTATAGAAAAATGCGGAATATGTGGCAAAGTAAAGTAATCCATGTCCCAAGGTTCTATGAAAGAGGTAAGAGCCCCACATAAAAAATTAAATAAAAATTACAATAAAAATGTGTGCATGTAGCAGGGAATTTTGTTGTTGTTGTTGTTGATGATGATGATGATGATGATGATGATGCACAGGCACAGCAAAATATGGGGAAAATAGATGGGAAAAACCTTTGGTCTAAAAACAGGGAGACCTTACCAAAGAAGCATCCTGGCATAAGAGCAACTACAGGCTCCAGGCATACTAAGTTGTCTAACCCCAAAGTCTTTTTCTGTGGTCCCAGTAAAAGCCCTTCACAATCACGGTTATTGTGGTCAGGTTTCTGTAGTAACAGATCTTAGTTTTTAAGCAGATCCTGAGCTTTTGCTCTCACTGGTCTTGGGTTTTTGATCTAGGGCATTAGTAACTTCTCAACACCTGATAATTTTCCTTTTCCAATGTCTCATTTGTTCCATTGCTATCAGTGAAATGCTTTGGTTTTTAGAGCTCTGCCAACTTGCTTGTTTGAAGTCCTAAATGGAGCTCATAAATGGACTCTTTGGAGATAATGTCAAGAATAAACCATCCTCCCTATTTGGTAAATAGTTAAGAAATCTCTGTTCTCTGTGGATTCATATTGCCTTTTTTTTTAATACAATCCTTGAAAAAATCTGAAAAATAATATCAATAACAGCATGTCAAATTCAGGGTAGCATGTAGCATCTTATGGTTTTATCTCACTATTAGGTGATAAGGCAAAGAATGCTGACCTGAAAGCAGGTTGTTTCTATTACCAAGTCTTCAGAGTGGCATATGAACCTAATCTAGAGCAAGTTGATGCCAGAAAAACATTAGGGCCTTCCCTGGTAGAAGTCCGATTTCTCGTGCTGGTGTAGAAAACTGTGCTGGTGGGGCTGGAGTGGTAGAGCAAGTGATAGGGCATTTGCTTTGCAGGCACTAACCTAGGAGGGACCATGGTTCGATACCCTGGAAACCCATATAGTCCCCCAAGTCAGGAGAGATTTCTGAGCACATAGCCAAGAGTAACCCCTGAGCATCACCCTGTGTGACCCAAATAAAATAAAAGAAATCACACACAAAGGAAAAAGGGACGATGCCACATGGTACTACTACATATGGGGGTAAAAATAACAAGCTAAACAATTTCTAAAACCTGGTTCTAACTTGAACTCAGTATACTAGAAAAACTTACCTACTAGAATTTAATATTACAGAGATCCAAAAAAAAAAGGTATGAGGAAAACTGCAATACATAAGGAGATAAAAGAGTTATAGCTATTAAGGAAACACATCTAGAAGATATACACTATACATGTCCTCTCTAAGTCTTTTGAAATAGTCTGGGGAGTGGGGGTAAAATCCAGAGCACAGCTTCAGTCTGTGATAGAACTTGCGGATCTGAAAAATGGCTCCCAGCAGCCACATATCAGGAAATGTCCTCAAGCTGGGAAATTCTCAAAAACCAAATCTGAATAGTTTAGTGAAGGGAGGTGGAGGAAAAGGGGTCTCTAAGATCAAATTAGCAGCAGTATCTGTGGCTGCTTCTCCTCAGGTTGAGGCAAGACTGGATGGGAATCTGCCTTTTCGCTTTGGGAGCTGGTTGATAGCTGACTGAGTGGGGACAATGTTCCACTTTCTGAGGAGTTAAGAACTAAGGGGGCGGGGAAGTGTTAAATGGGAGGAAATAACTAGTTGGGGGTGAGAGAGTTATGGGAAAGGGAATTGTAAGGTGGTAAGTGAGGGGAGGGGTTTACGTATAACAGGAGAAAACACAATATACAACATACACAGACATATTACAGATAAACTTAGAGGTGGCCAACACATACACTAAAGCACACACATAGACACTGGGGATCAATCCAGGGTTATAATTGCAAAGTTGACTCAGGTGAAAGGGTAAGAATGCTTAAAAAAATATAAAGCCATATAAAGCCGGCAAGTAAAGGTTTTTCATTTTTTAGGCCAATCATCATTGGTGAGGGTAAACTTTACTGAAGAAATACTTCATGGGTTAAGATTGTGTATAGAGCATTCTTAAAAACAATAAAAATTTTCAAGCCTAGAAAACTAAGAGATAAGGCAATGAACACTCTAAGAGAAATTTAATCATCTAGAGAGTCTTGAGCATCCAAGTTTATTTCTTAGAAGCTAACAAATCATGAACCTTATGGTATAATGGTAAACTACCTGAAATTAAAAATCAATTACAATAGCATACTCAATGAATCAGCTGTAGCAGAAGTTTATGGCATGCTGTTGCATATTTCATTGCTATCTGTGGACATAAACATTAGATTATATTAGCATGCATAATCAAGTAGAAAACAAATATATTAGAAGTTTTATCAAAACATTATCTTAATGTGCACTGTTTTCTGAGTTGAATATAGTATAGCATTGCAATGTGGAACTAGGCCATCAACCTATATTTCCAAATACCACTGTAGACAAAAGGAATTATTAAAGACGTAATAAAATTAAAACATTAAACTTCTTGTAGCATGTATTGTAGTGTGAGTCCATGGCTTCCAAATGCATTCTGCACTTGTTTCTATGGATAAAATAATTAGAACAGGGGCTGGGCGGTGGTGCAAGAGGTAAGGTTCCTGCCTTGCCTGCGCTAGCCTTGGACGGACCGCGGTTCGATCCCCCGGTGTCCCATATGGTCCCCCAAGCCAGGAGCAACTTCTGAGTGCATAGTCAGGAGTAACCCCTGAGCATTACAGGGTGTGGCCCAAAAACCAAAAAATAATAATAATAATAATTAGAACATTATTATAGATATCTATAAAGAGCAGTTGATTGGACACTACTCAAGCTAGATCATTTTCTCCATTGCGGAAGGTCTCTTTGAAATATAGAAGAGATTACTAGCTTTTGTGTTTCTTCTCTTCCACTCAGTTGCTTCTCTTCTCCTCACTATACCCTGGGACTAATGGTGTTCAGGACAGCTACCAATTAAACCACTGTGTTGCTTCATGCAGCTATTCTAAATACCAATTATAAGTGATATTATTCTGTATTTATTCTTTTTCTAGCTTACTTCATTTATCATATTATCTTCAAGTTCCATTCAGGTTGATGCAAATTGCATGATGATATCATTCCTTCCAGCTATATAGTATTTCATTGTATATATGTACCACATCTTCATGATCCTCTTGTCTTGGGGCATCTAGTTTGATTCCAAGTCTTAGTTATTGTACTGAGTGCTGCAGTTAATAATGGCTTGCCTACATTATTTTGAATCAAAGGTTTTCTTGGCATGGGGATAGATACCAAAAAAATGGATTGCTCAATTTTAGTGAGAACCTTCCATACTGGTTTTCATAGGGATTGGACCAAGCAGCATTCCCAGCATTCCCACCAGCAATGGAGGAGAGTTTCTTTCTCACCACATCCTCGCCAACAGAGATTGTTCCCAGTATTTTTGATATGTGCCATCCTCACTGATATAAGATGATATCTCATAATTGTCTTGAATTGGTCTTCCCTAAGGATATGGGATGATGAACATTTTTTCATGTGTCTGTTGGCCATCTGTTGGTCTTCCTCAGAGAAGTGCCTGTTCATATTCTCTCCAATTTTGAGTTTTGTGGAGTTAAAATTTGTGAGCACTTTGTATATTCTAGAAATCAACCCTTTCTCTGATGTGTTGAATGCAAAAATGACCTTCAAATTAGTTGCCTTCTCATGTTTCTTTTGACATACAGAAACTTTTTAGTTTGATGTAGTCCCATTTATTTATTTAAGTTTTATGATATAACTCTTGCAATTGGCAATCTATCATCAAAGATTATTTTTTGTAGTCCAAGTCTTGGCGTGTTCTGTCTAAGGTTTTCTCAATGAACTTTATGGAATTGGTTCTAATCTCAAGATCTTCAATCTACTTTGAATTGACTTTTGTGCAAGGTGGAAGATATAAATATGTCTTTAATTTATTATACACAGTTATCCAATTTTTCCAATACTGTTTGTTAAAGAGACTGTCTTTGATACATTTCAAATTCTTGGTTACCTTTTTTCAAAGAGTTCACCATATACTTGGGGGTTTGTCACAGGATATTCTACTCTGACATATTGGTCTAAAAATCTGTCTTTGTTCCAAAATCATGCTGTTTTGATCACTATGTCTTTGTAGTAAAGCTTCAAATTAGGTAACGAGATGCCTTCTGTTGTGTATGTAAGTATTTTAGGGGATTATTATGTTACTGACCTTACCCTGATTGGTGATTGTGCCCTACCCTAGGGTGTCACCTGGCGTTCTGTCCCCACCCTAGGATGGTACCTGATTCTGCTTCCACCATTGGTTGGTATCTGATCCCACCATTGGGTGGTACCTGATTCTGGGGGATAAAAACAAGGGTCTGTGGAAGGCAAGAGTCTTTGGACTTCAGTCTTGTCCACAGAATAAAGCTAATATTTCCACAAGCCTGACTGTCTGTGAGCTGTTTATCCGCCGTTTCACCTCAGAACCGTCGGCTGGACAGGGTGGCAGATGCCGAGCTGGAGGGGAAAGACCTTATCATCCCTCCATCAGTTAACATCTTCAGGGGCTGACTTGCAATACCTTCCAGTTTCTTGTTTGTCTGTATTTATTTGGCTACCCTAGGTCTTTTATGTTTCCACATGAATTTTACAATTGATTGTTCCAAGTCCTTGATGAAGGCTGTCTGAATTTGAATAGGGATTGCATTGAATCTGCATAGCAGTTTAGGTAAAATGGTAATTTTTATGATATTTACTCTTCCATTTCATGAGTATGGAATATTCTTTCATTTTCTTCAATTTCATACTGAGAGTTTTGAAGTATTCTTTTTTTTTTTTTTTTTTTCCAGCATTCATTCATTTATTACTCATCTGTTACCTTTTCTTTTTTTTTTTTTTTTTTTAATTTTTTTTTTATTTAAACACCTTGATTACATACATGATTGTGTTTGGGTTTCAGTCATAAAAGGAACACCACCCATCACCAGTGCAACATTCCCATCACCCAAGTCCCAAATCACCCTCCTCCCCACCCAACCCCCGCCTGTACCCTAAACAGGCTCTACATTTCCCTCATACATTCTCAATATTAGGACAGTTCAAAATGTAGTTATTTCTCTAACTAAACTCATCACTCTTTGTGGTGAGCTTCCTGAGGTGAGCTGGAACTTCCAGCTCTTTTCTCTTTTGTGTCTGAAAATTATTATTACAAGGGTGTCTTTCATTTTTCTTAAAACCCATAGATGAGTGAGACCATTCTGCGTTTTTCTCTCTCTCTCTGACTTATTTCACTCAGCATAATAGATTCCATGTACATCCATGTATAGGAAAATTTCATGACTTCATCTCTCCTGACAGCTGCATAATATTCCATTGTGTATATGTACCACAGTTTCTTTAGCCATTCATCTGTTGAAGGGCATCTTGGTTGTTTCCAGAGTCTTGCTATGGTAAATAGAGCTGCAATGAATATAGGTGTAAGGAAGGGTTTTTTGTATTGTATTTTGTGTTCCTAGGGTATATTCCTAGGAGTGGTATAGCTGGATCGTATGGGAGCTCGATTTCCAGTTTTTGGAGGAATCTCCATATCGCTTTCCATAAAGGTTGAACTAGACAGCATTCCCACCAGCAGTGGATAAGAGTTCCTTTCTCTCCACATCCCCGCCAACACTGTTTATTCTCATTCTTTGTGATGTGTGCCATTCTCTGGGGTGTGAGGTGGTATCTCATCGTTGTTTTGATTTGCATCTCCCTGATGATTAGTGATGTGGAACATTTTTTCATGTGTCTTTTGGCCATGCGTATTTCTTCTTTGTCAAAGTGTCTGTTCATTTCTTCTCCCCATTTTTTGATGGGGTTAGATGTTTTTTTCTTGTAAAGTTCTGTCAGTGCCTTGTATATTTTGGAGATTAGCCCCTTATCTGATGGGTATTGGGTGAATAGTTTCTCCCACTCAGTGGGTGGCTCTTGTATCCTGGGCACTATTTCCTTTGAGGTGCAGAAGCTTCTCAGCTTAATATATTCCCATCTGTTAATCTCTGCTTTTCACTTGCTTGGAGAGTGCAGTTTCCTCCTTGAAGATGCCTGTAATGTCCTGTAGTGTTTTGCCTATGTGCTGTTCTATATATCTTATGGTTTTGGGGCTGATATCGAGGTCTTTAATCCATTGGATTTTACCTTTGTACATGATGTTAGCTGGGGGTCTAAGTTTAATTTTTTGCAAGTGGCTATCCAATTGTGCCAACACCACTTGTTGAAGAGGCTTTCCCTGCTCCATTTAGGATTTCCTGCTCCTTTATCAAAAATTAGATGGTTGTATCTCTGGGGAACATTTTCTGAGTATTCAAGCCTATTCCACTGATCTGAGGACCTATCCTTATTCCAATACCATGCTGTTTTGATAACTGTTGCTTTGTAGTACAGTTTAAAGTTGGGAAAAGTAATTCCTCCCATATTTTTTTTCCCAATGATTGCTTTAGCTATTCGAGGGTGTTTATTGTTCCAAATGAATTTCAAAAGTGTCTGATCCACTTCTTTGAAGAATGTCATGGGTATCTTTAGAGGGATGGCATTAAATCTGTATAATGCCTTGGGGAGTATTGACATTTTGATGATGTTAATCCTGCCAATCCATGAGCAGGGTATGTGTTTCCATTTCCGTGTGTCCTCTCTTATTTCTTGGAGCAGAGTTTTATAGTTTTCTTTGTATAGGTCCTTCACATATTTAGTCAAGTTGATTCCAAGATATTTGAGTTTGTGTGGTACTATTGTGAATGGGGTTGTTTTCTTAATGTCCATTACTTCTTTATTACTGTTGGTGTATAGAAAGGCCATTGATTTTTGTGTGTTAATTTTGTAGCCTGCCACCTTGCTATATGAGTCTATTGTTTCTAGAAGCTTTTTGATAGAGTCTTTAGGGTTTTCTAAGTAGAGTATCATGTCATCTGCAAACCGTGAGAGCTTGACTTCTTCCTTTCCTATCTGGATTCCCTTGATATCCTTTTCTTGCCTAATCGCTATAGCAAGTACTTACAGTGCTATGTTGAATAGGAGTGGTGAGAGAGGACAGCCTTGTCTTGTGCCAGAATTTAGAGGGAAGGCTTTCAGTTTTTCTCCATTGAGGATAATATTTGCCACTGGCTTGTGGTAGATGGCCTTCACTATATTGAGAAAGGTTCCCTCCATTCCCATCTTGCTGAGAGTTTGATCAAGAATGGGTGTTGGACCTTATCAAATGCTTCTCTGCATCTATTGATATGATCATGTGGTTTTTTATTTTTCTTGTTAATGATGTTGTGTATTATGTTGATAGATTTACGGATGTTAAACCAGCCTTGCATTCCTGGGATGAAACCTACTTGATCGTAGTGGATGATCTTCTTAATGAGGCATTGAATCCTATTTGCCAGGATTTTGTTGAGGATCTTTGCATCTGCATTCATCAGTGATATTGGTCTGTAATTTTCTTTTTTGGTAGCGTCTCTGTCTGGTTTAGGTATCAAGGTGATGTTGGCTTCATAAAAGCTATTTGGAAGTGTTTCTGTTTGTTCAATTTCATGAAAGAGTCTTGCCAAGATTGGCAGTAGTTCCTCTTGGAAAGTTTGATAGAATTCATTAGTGAATCCATCTGGACCTGGGCTTTTGTTTTTCGGCAGACATTTGATTACTGTTTTAATTTCATCAATGGTGATGGGGGTGTTTAGATATGCTACATCCTCTTCCTTCAACCGTGGAAGATTATAAGAGTCCAAGAATTTATCCATTTCTTCCAGGTTCTCATTTTTAGTGGCGTAGAGTTTTTCAAAGTAGTTTCTGATTACCCTTTGAATCTCTGTCATATCAGTAGTGATCTCTCCTTTTTCATTCCTGAGACGAGTTATCAAGTTTCTCTCTCTCTCTTTCTTTGTTAGGTTTGCCAGTGGTCTATCAATCTTGTTTATTTTTTCAAAGAACCAACTTCTGCTTTCGTTGATCTTTCGGATTGTTTTTTGAGTTTCCACTTCGTTGATTTCTGCTCTCAGCTTTGTTATTTCCTTCTGTCTTCCTGTTCTTGGGTCCTTTTGTTGAGCATTTTCTAGTTCTATTAGCTGTGTCATTAAGCTACTCAGGTAAGCTCCTTCTTCCTTCCTGATGTGTGCTTGCAAAGCTATAAATTTTCCTCTCAGTACTGCTTTTGCTGTGTCCCATAAGTTCTGAGAGTTTGTGTCTTTATTGTCATTTGTTTCCAGGAACCTTTTGATTTCCTCCTTGATTTCATCTCGGACCCACTGGTTATTGAGCATGAGGCTGTTTAACTTCCAGGTGTTAAAGTGTTTCTTCTGAGTCCCTTTTGGAGTTCACAAATAATTTCAGAGCCTTGTGGTCAGCGAAGGTAGTCTGCAAATTTCTATCCTCTTGATCTTATGGAGGTATGTTTTATGTGCCAGCATGTAGTCTATCCTGGAGAATGTCCCATGTACATTGGAGAAGAATGTGTATCCAGGTTTCGGGGATGGAGTGTCCTATATATATCCACTAGGCCTCTTTCTTCCATTTCTCTCCTCAGGTCTAGTATATTCTTGTTGGGTTTCAGTCTGGTTGACCTGTCCAGTGTTGACAAAGCCGTGTTTAGGTCCCCCACAATTATTGTGTTGTTGTTGATATTATTTTTCAGATTTGTCAGCAGTTGTATTAAATATTTTGCTGGCCCCTCATTCGGTGCATATATGTTTAGGAGAGTGAATTCTTCCTGCTCTACGTACCCCTTGATTAATATAAAATGTCCGTCTTGTCCCTTACAACCTTCCTGAGTATAAAGTTTGCATTATCTGATATTAGTATGGCCACTCCAGCTTTTTTATGGGTGTTGTTTGCTTGGATAACTTTTCTCCAGCCTTTTATTTTGAGTCTATGTTTGTTCTGACTATTCAGGTGCGTTTCTTGTAGGCAGCAGAAGGTTGGATTGAGTTTTTTGATCCATTTAGCCACTCTGTGTCTCTTAACTGGTGCATTTAGTCCATTGACGTTGAGAGAAAGAATTGTCCTGGGATTTAACGCCATCTTTATTTCAAAATTTGGTGTGTCTTTTGGGTAGTCTTGTCTTAGATTAGGTCTTTCAGTTTTCTCTTAAGACTGGTTTTGTGTCTGTGAAGTTTCTGAGCTGTTTTTTGTCTGTGAAACCATGTATTCTTCCATCAAACCGGAAAGTGAGTTTGCTGGGTATAGTATTCTGGGTGAAGCATTCATTTCATTCAATCTTGTCACAATATCCCACCACTGCTTTCTGGCATTGAGCGTTTCTGGTGACAGGTCTGCTGTAAATCTCAGGGAAGCTTGCTTGAACATGATTTCCCCTTTTGATCTTGCTGTTTTCAGAATTCTGTCTCTATCTGTGGGATTTGTCATTGTGACTAGGATGTGTCTTGGGGTGGTTTTTCTGGGGTCTCTTTTGTTGGTACTCTTCGGGCATGCAGGATTTGATCACATATATTCTTTAGCTCTGGGAGTTTCTCTTTAATGATGTTCTTGACCATTGATTCTTCCTGGAAATTTTCTTCCTGGGTCTCTGGGACTCCAATGATTCTTAAGTTGTTTCTGTTGATCTTATCATAGACTTCTATTTTCGTCTGTTCCCATTCTTTGAATAATTTTTCCATTGTCTGCTCATTTGCTTTAAGTTTTTTGTCCAATCTCTCCTGCTGTATGGAATTGTTATGTATCTCATCTTCCACAGCACCAAGTCTATTCTCAGCTTCTGATACCCTGTCCCAGAGCTTATCCATTTTGTCATTCACTTCGTTTACTGAGTTTTTCAGGCCTGTTAGTTGACATGTTATTTCAGTTTGGAGTTTTGTCATTTCTGCCTTCATATTTTCTTGGTTCTTATTAGTGTTCTGTTCAACTCGATCCATGGTTTCTTGGAGTCTGTTGAGCACCTTCCATATTGCTAGTCTAAAGTCCTTATCTGAGAGGTTGATTAGTTGTTCAGTCATTATCTGGTCCTCAGAATTGTCATCTTCATTCTCTATGTCTGATGCTGGCCTGCGCTGTTTCCCCATTGTCACATTTGTATTGTGGGTTTTTCTACGTGTTGTAGTGGTATTCATTGTCTATATGATGTAGGCAGCACACTCCTCTGGCTCCTCCCTTTCTGGATGGGCTGACTTGCCTCTAAGGGAGGGGAGTCCTCCGTGGATGAAGCCTCACACTGGGTCAAATCTTAGGCCCGAGCATGTAACAGAGAAGACAGTCCAGAGAGAAATGTTTGCTTCTGTGATATAGCGCCGTTCTTAGTGTGATTTTTTCCTTCTTGTTGCAATGGAGTTCTTTCCTTAGAAAGAGTGCACGGCCGCGTAGCGAAGCGGAGCGGCCGTGCTCCTCTGAGCCTCTTTTTTGCCCCACTCGCAAGAGTTTCACGCAAGAGGACAGTAGACAGACATAGACAGGTCACACTCACAGTCTTTCACAGCTGAGCCCCACTGGGCCGGTGTACTTTCGCGGATTTTCCCCGCCTGGTGTCACACACAGGGAGCCAGCTTTTGCAAAGGATAGCCGGCTTTTATGCTCTGAAGTCCCTCCCTGAAAATGGCGTCTGGGCGAGCGAGGTTTCTGGAGGCTCTTTTTGCCCCACTCGCAAGAGTTTCACGCAAGAGGACAGTAGACAGACATAGACAGGTCACACTCACAGTCTTTCACAGCTGAGCCCCACTGGGCCGGTGTACTTTCGCGGATTTTCCCCGCCTGGTGTCACACACAGGGAGCCAGCTTTTGCAAAGGATAGCCGGCTTTTATGCTCTGAAGTCCCTCCCTGAAAATGGCGTCTGGGCGAGCGAGGTTTCTGGAGGCTCTTTTTGCCCCACTCGCAAGAGTTTCACGCAAGAGGACAGTAGACAGACATAGACAGGTCACACTCACAGTCTTTCACAGCTGAGCCCCACTGGGCCGGTGTACTTTCGCGGATTTTCCCCGCCTGGTGTCACACACAGGGAGCCAGCTTTTGCAAAGGATAGCCGGTTTTTATGCTCTCTGAAGTTTTCTTTATATAGTTCTCTCACCTCTCTTTTTAGGTTGATTCTTAGGTACTTGATAGTTTTGGACCCTATTTTAAATGGGATGGTCTCTTTGATCACTTTCTCTTCTGACTCATTATTTATGTAATTGTATGCAACTGTCTTTTGTGTATTAACTTTGTAGCTGGCTACTGTATTGGTTTATTATTTCTAGAAACTTTTCTGTGGACTCAATGTATATTGTCTTCTATTTGCAAATAGATATATTTTGACTTCCTCTTTTCCAATTTGAATCCCTTTGATTTTTCTTCTCTTATCTGATGCTATTGCTAGGACACTGAAGCTATGTTGAATAAGAGTGAAGATAGTGGATATCCTTGCGTCATGCCATCTTAGTGGAAATACTTTTATTTTCACCATTAATAATAATGTTGACTGTGAGATTTTTATAGATAGCCATTACTATCTTGAAGAAGTTTCCATTTATACCTATTTTGTTAAGGGCTTTCATCATGAATGTATGTTGAATTTTGTCAAAATCTTTTTCTGCATCAATTGATATAATTATGTGTTTTTCTTCCTTTATTGATGTGACATATTATATTGATTATTTGCATATATTGAGCCATCATTGCATCCCTGTGATGATTCCCTCTTGGTCATGGTGAATAATATTTTTTATGTGTTTTTGGATTCTGTTTGATAATATTTTGTAAGGATTTTTGCATTCATGTTTTTTAGTAAGATTGGTCTGTACTTTTCTTTCTTAGTGGTATCTTTATATATATATATGTATATATATGTGTATATATATATATATATATATATATATATATATATAGCTTTGGGAATGAGCATGATATTAGCTTCATAGATGGTTTTAGGGAGGATTCCCATCTTTTCAATATTTTGGAAGTCTAAAGATCAATGGTAGTAACTCTTCTCTGATTGCTTAATAAAATATCACCTGTAAATTCATCTGGACCGGGGCTTTTGTTCTTGAGAAGTTTCCTAATAACTCTTTTAATTTTCTTTCTTGTGATTGGCCTGTATAAGCTTTCTATTCTCTTCTCATTAAGTATCAGGAGATGATATTTTTCCAGAAATCTGTCGATTTCTTCTAGGTTCTCTAGCTTAACTGGATACAGTTGTTCATAATAAGCTCCTATAATATCTTGGGATTTCTTTGGGTTCTGTTGTAATCGCTCACCTTTCATTTCTGATTCTATTAATTTGAGTGTTTTTCCTTTTTTTCCTTGCGAGTTTTTCTAGTGCTTTGTATATTTTGTTTATTCTTTCAAAAAACCAGTTTCTGGTCTCATT
This sequence comes from Suncus etruscus, assembly GCF_024139225.1. Taxonomy (NCBI): domain Eukaryota; kingdom Metazoa; phylum Chordata; class Mammalia; order Eulipotyphla; family Soricidae; genus Suncus; species Suncus etruscus. The sequence goes on from NC_064852.1 coordinate 52,312,552, forward strand.
AATTCTTTTTATTGTTTTCTTTGTTTCTATAGTGTTAATTTCTGCTCTCATTGTTATTATTTGTGCTTGTATAAGGGTTATTTTGCTATTGGGTTTCCAGATGTTTAAGGTATTTAGGGCCCCTTTTAGATTGTTGATTTTGTCATTTTCTTCTTTCTGAATGTAGGCTTGGATTGCTATGAGTTTCCCTGTAATTACTGTTTTTACTGTGTCTCGATGATATTGGCAATTTGTTTTTTCATTGTCATTGGTTTCAAAGAATCATTTTATTTCTTCTTTTATTTCTCTTGATCCAGCTGTTGTTGAGCAGCATATTTTTTAGTCTCCAGCTGTTAGCTTTTTTCTACATCATCTTCTTTTTACAGTCAATTTTGATCTCTGTGGCATTGTAGTCTGGTATAATTTTTATACTTGTGACTTTATGTGGTTAGACTTGTATCATAGAATGTGGTCTATTCTGGAGAAAGTTTCATGTGTGCTCGAGAAAAAATGTTTTTTATTTTTTGCCTTTTGAGGATAAAATGCCCTGTATACATCCATTAGTCCTAATTCTTCTTGCTTCGCATTTACCTCTTATGTCTTTGTTAGTGTTCCTAGTAAATCTGTCTAGTGGTGATAATGGGGTACTGAAATCTCCCACTTGTAGAGGCATGCAGCATGCATGACTCTATTTATTAGAGAAGCACGCACCAGATGTGGCTTTTGGCTTTCCTGGTGCAGTGCCTAATTTTTCCTCCCAAGAGATATCTGCCAGAAGAGCTGTTGGAAAAGTCAATCATTGACCCTTGTGAGGATTACTGGCTATATTTCTGACATGGCTGTGACATTACATTTTCTCTTTTTCCTTTAATTTGATTTTTGTCTCATTTTCTACTACAGAAATTCAGCTTTAGCTATCCTGCAGTCACAAAGAAATTTCAGTACCAAAGCCCGCCAAAAGTTCCCCGCTGACTAGTTTATTTGTAACTCTTACTTCGAGTATAACCTGGCGCCAGCAACTTGTTTTTCTGAGTCTATTTCCATGATGGTAAACAATTATTTCTGTCCACCCAAAAATCCATTTTCCAGCCACTGCAAATACATTTCTTCCAAAACCTGTCTATTTCCTCCTGTTTCTTGAAAGACCTGTTTTTTGCTTACCATCTTCAGCTCATGTTTCCCCTTACCTCTAGCAGGGCTCTCTCACCTACATGGGTAGTTATTTGATATGTAGATTCTAGGGTCCAGTACCATTGTGTTGTCCCTCCTAACGATCCTCTGTCCTTTGTTTTACCTGAAGACACCTTGCATACCAGAGTTGTGCTTAAAATGTCATCAGTTGAACAGTAAAATTTGTCTCTCGTCTCGTAGATGTGGGTCCCCATACAATGCATTTTGTGTGGTCTCAATTATTTTCATATTTCATATTCATCCGCATCAGGTACCCGCTTTCTTCCGTGAAGTTTTATGACCCCACTAAGATTTTTGCTTAGGGATGTGAGACGTCTGCAGCACCCACTACTATTACATTTCTGTCCATATGTTTTTCTAAGTTTGTGAGCAAAAGCCTTACATATTTTTCTGGCTCTACATTTGGTGCATAGATGTTAATCAGCTTTAATACTTCTTGGTCTAAAATTCTCCTGATCAATAAGTAGTGTCCATCTTTGTCTCTGAGTACTTTCTTGAGGTTGAATGCAGTTTGGTCTGTCCCAGATTTTTTTGTTTTCCAGTGGCTTGTATAATTGTTTTTATTCTTTTACTCTCAGACTGAACTTTTTTTTCTTTCTTTTTTTTTATATAATTTTTATTTTGCTCATAGTGTCTTACATATTGTTGACAATAACATTTTAGGTACATATTTACAGAAAATCAGGGGGGGATTCCCATCACCAAATTGTCCTCCCTACACCTCCGTTTTTTGTCCTACCTCCCATTTCCTCTTCCCTCACCCCCAGGGCGGCTAGAATATGTGGTCCCATCTGTATCCAACCCACTACTTAGTAGTCTTGCACCTGTTTGGTCTTGATGCCTCCCTTATCTCCCCCTCTAACTGTAGGCAGGACTAGCTAGTTCAAGTTGCGTGGTTTTGCCTGAAAAAGAGAAGATAAATAAACTGGGGTAAGAGTCTAATACTCCAAAAATGGGTGGAATCCTTCTAGAGGCTCTCATCATCGATTTGGGAGATGAAGGAGAAAAAGAAGGTGAAACACTCCACCAGTACCAAAAAAAGTGTCAATTATCCAGTGAGGACTCCAGCTATATAGATAAGCACCACAAAATACAGACGAAAAACAAAGCAAAACAAACAAACAAACAAACAAACCAAAAACACGCATGGTCTTGAAATAAGAAACATGGCATAGCACATAACGAAAGAAAAGAAAAGAAGAGAAAAAAATAAGTATAATTGGGGACAACGATTTCAATAATCACACCCAAACAGAGAAGTCGACCAAAATAGGTAAATAAAAATAATAATAACAATAATAAATGAAGGTAAAAAATATATATATGTATATACATATATATATATATATATATATATATATATATATATATGAAATAACCAAGGATTTATGCTTTTTGTATTTTTGTTTTTTCCCCTCCTGCCCTGGCACAGTAAATATTGGGGTCATTCGAAAAGGAATTCACTTGGCCTAAGAAATATGGGGTTTCTCCGTCCTTGGGGTATACTGTCATGGGATCAGCTCTAGACTTTGCTCAGGATCATTTATTCTCCCGGTGGTGTTTTTTGGTGTGTGGAAGACTTCTGCTCTGTCCAAGGTGATACACTCAGAGCTCTGTGTTTAGAGATCTCAGTATCTGCACAGATCCTGAGGTGGGACTTATGATGAAGTCAGTCTTTGTGGTTCTAGAGGTTCTGTTACCTCAGTGTCGTTTTAATTCATCTTCTGTGGTTGGTGACCTTCGTTTTTGCACTGAACCTAGTATGGCACCTAGGATAGCGTCTTTCTTTGTGCTTCCAGAAGCCCCATTCTGTTGCAGTTGTCTCTGTCAGACCTTTGGGACTGGGGATCATGATTATTGTGCAAGTCATAGTTCAAACCCTAAACTAGGGCTTTTTTATTGGTCCCAAGATGTATACTGTCTGGTCGTGGTTCTAGTAGCCAGTCATCTGTAAGTCACGATCTTGGCTTTTGGACCTACCAAAGGGTGCCGAGTCTTCTGGTTTTGTCTTGTCGTTAGCTGGTAAGGTAGGCTAATCTGCTCTAAGGTCAAGTTGTTCACATTTTCCTCGTTGTCAGGATATCATGTTAGAGCTGGCCCTTGTTGTTGACCCCGCAGTATTAAGGCTGTCCCGGATGGAGTTTGTTTCCTGCAGCTGTTGTGAAGAGCTGTGCCGATTCTATGTCTGGGATCCAGGGTTCAAGGCTGGATGAATGGTATCTAATCATCTGAGGTCTAAGTTGATTCCACATGACATATTTTCAAGGTAGTAGATATCCCTGTATTGTAAACAACTATGAGTTCCTATCTCTAGTAGATAAGAGCTCTTTTTTTTTTTAATTTTTATTTTTTTATTTAAACACCTTGATTACATACATGATTGTTTTTGGGTTTCAGTCATGTAAAGAACACCACCCATCACCAGTGCAACATTCCCATCACCAATGTCCAAGTCTCCCTCCTACCCACCCAACCCCCGCCTGTACTCTAAACAGGCTCTCCATTTCCCTCATACATTCTCATTATAAGGAAAATTCAAAATGTAGTTATTTCTCTAACTAAACTCATCACTCTTTGTGGTGAGCTTCCTATGGTGAGCTGGAACATCCAGCAGCTGTCAGGAGAGATGAAGTCATGAAATTTTCCTATACATGGATGTATACGGAATCTATTATGCTGAGTGAAATAAGTCAGAGAGAGAGAGAAAAACGCAGAATGGTCTCACTCATCTATGGGTTTTAAGAGAAATGAAAGACATTCTTGCAATAATAATTTCCAGACACAAAAGTGAAAAGAGCTCTTTTTTTATATGTAAGATTTCCCCTTTATTTAGTGTGTCTTTGCAGGGGGAAGTGATGCTACATTGTATTGTCGGTGTAGTTGGGGGTGGACAGAGGGGATAACAGACACAGGTCACATACCCAAAAATGATAAAAAAAAAAAGGAATAAATAAAAATGTATGTGCTCGCAATTGTATATATAGGACCAACATTTAAAAAAAATAAATAAATTTAAGGAAAAAAAAAAGAAATAAAATGAGTCAGACTGAACTTTTAAGTGTGTTTCTTGCAGGCAGCAGATGTCTGGGTTTTGTTTCCTGATCCAGTCCACTACTCTGTGTTATTTTAGGGGAGAGTTTAGAGCATTAACATTTAAGAAAACTGTTGACAGAAAACTGTTGTTCCATTTACAATTGGGGATTTGGTTTCTGTAATTTCTCTTTGAGTAATTCATTTAGGGTTGGTTTGTTAAAGGAAATATTGTGGTTCTTTTTTGTCCAAGAATGTTTTTAATCCTCTCTCCCATCTAAATTAGAGTCTTGCTGGGTATTGGACTCTAAGTTGAAAGTTTCTGTCATTCAGTATTATCAGTATGTCATTCTATTCTTTTCTTTCCTGAATTGTTTCAAATGGAAGATCTGGTTTAATTCTTATGCTATTTTTTCCATTATACTTGAGGATTTTCTTCTCCCTTACTGCTTTAAAGAGTACATCTCTTTATTTTATTTTATCATTTTTGTTATTTGGTATATTTTGTTTGTCACTCTTAGATTTGTAGTGAAACCACTTTCCCAAGGGTGGGGGAATTCTCTTTTATTATTTCCCCACTACTTGTTTTCTTTCTATTTCCCATATTCTTCCCCTTCTGGTATTTCTAAAATTAGGAGATTATTTCTCTTGTCTTTTTTCATTAAGAATCTTACATTTTCTTACATTGTAAGCATTACCAAATGGTATCAGTTTTTGCTATAAAATTTATTTATACATTTTTGTAAAATTGAAGTATGCCATTATTTTTCCTCTTATATATGGAGGTAGGACATGGAGGTAGGACATTTACCTTGAATGCAGAAGGATAGTGTTTGAATTCCGGCATCCCATCTAGTCCCATGAGCCTGCCAGGAGCAATTTCTGACCATAGACCAAGGAGTAACCCCTGAGCACTGCTGGGCGTGACCCAAAATACAAAAAAAAAATTGTATTTCACAAAAACAATTTCAGCACTATGTGCTTTCATTACATTTTTTAAATTACTTAAGTAAATTAAGTGCCTATGAAAATCTTTAGCAACAATAAAATAAAATCATCCAAGCATTTTGATACCAACATACAAAAGAAAGCAACATTAAAGTAAATTTTTAAATAATCTAATGCATGCTTTTCTAGAACAGTTTAAGATATAAATCTTACTATTTTATACAAATATACTGAAATATAAGAGTTAAAAATTTCTTATTACACGACAAAAATTAGTTTCAACAAACTCTGATTCATGCCTTGGATTCTGCAGCAGGTTATCTCAATCTGTCGTGAATAGGATGAATGGGTGAACAAGGCAACAGCCTGTCTGTGGTTCACTGATTCTAAGAACCAAATGAGCAGTAATCCCAACTAAAATCAAAATTAGAAGAAAATAAAAAGGAATCTTATTCCCTGTGTTAAAATAAAGAAGAAAGTGAGGTGGAAGCATAGTCTAGTGAGCAGGGTAATTGCCTTACTCATGGCTGATACAAGTAACCGATGTAATCTACAGCATCAAAAGTGATCTCTCAGTGCAGAGAAAGGAGTAAGCCAATGTTGTACAAAACCAAAGGTGGGGGAAGGAAAAAGAAAGCAGAGAGGAAAAAAAGAAAGGATTCTAATATCTATTTTCTTCATTTTATTCTAAAACAAACTCATCTAAAATAATTAAATGATTTATAGATTTATTGATTTGTAAGCCTCACAAATACCACCCTGGTTTTCCCAAACTTTGTCTATGACTACCAGTAAAATAAATATTGACTATATTTTGTTTCTAACATGTCCTATGTCCTTTGATTTCTTACAATCAGGTAAGTTTCATTTCCTACCTTTCTTTTTCTTTTTTTTTTTTTTTTTTGTTTTAGGGACACATCCAGTGATACTCAGGGGTTACTCCTGGCTATGCACTCAGAAATAACTCCTGGCTTGGGGGTCCATAAGGGACACCAGGGGATCAAACTGTGGTCTCTCCTAGGCTAGCACATGCAAGGCAGGTGCCCTACCACTTGAGCCACCGCTCCGGCCCTTCCCACCTGCTTTCTTAAAGTTTATTTTCCATAACTGCTATCTAGGAGTACAGTTTTGCACTTCAGATGCCAAGCAAGCACTATGTTTAACTTAGAAAAGCAACTTTCCCCTATATCATGTTTGGGGAGACTTAAATTTGTTCATGTTTTGCTACTCTTCCACACCTGGGAGAAGCAAAATGTAAACTCAATTCTTACCTACTCCCCAGCTGAAGAACTTTTTGCTGGCCTTTTCTGATAATTCACTCTTTTCTGACATCATGGTCATTTTTTCACATGAGGGAATATATTAATTACTAATCTCAGTTTCCATCAGAAAGATTTGCCCTTATAGAGTTGATTTAATTTATGCTGGATAATCTCTTCACCAGTTTTGTGCAGTGAAAAGTAAAAGAAACATGAAAACATCTGTTTTGCCATTTTCTCTATTACCAGGACCCATGAACTTGGTATAGCAAGCACCATTCATTTACTATGTGCAAATGGATATAAGGAAGAGACTAAATCTGCCTAAGACATTAAGGTCAAAATAAACCCTCACAAATACTGATAGCACTCATGCTTTTATGAGCATCTTGAGGGCACAGTTTGATCTCTGTGAACAGTGAACAAGATTTTGACCTTTACAGTATAATGAGGCATTTACTAACATATATAAAAGTGCCTCAAAGTTCTCCAATTATACAGGTCAAAATGATTTGTGAATTCATTTTTCTCAAATAGTAGCTTTTGAAAATAAGTTTGTAGTATTAGAATTCAAACAAAGAATCTTTAAAAGGGAAATGTCTTCCTTCTTCTAATCTACTTTGTTTCTCCCCCAGTTTTCCATGTTAAAGACTTTCCATATTTATCTCATCTTCTAATATTGGAGACTTCTTTGTGCAATCTTCAGTCATCGATATTTATTCTGATTCCTTGATGACTCCAGAACCATGATTGTTAGTGCCTCTTAGATGATGCTGTTCACATCAAATAACTTGCCCAATGTCATGCATCTTTGAGATCTAACTGCTCACTAAGCATCTTTGTTTAATTGTCTAGGAAATTGATATAAGTTTATTTCCTCTCTGCATAATTGCCTGAATTTGAGCACCTTGGAACATCTAGCTGTCTGAGCTACTAAGTGAACTACCACAGTATCTTATAAGGGAATTTCTTGCCTTCTCCAGAGTCTATTTTCAACAGAGAAGCAGAATGAATTTATAAAGTGTAACCTAGATATATCTCTCCACTGCTCAAACCCCTCCAAAAATAACTTTCTATTTTTGTGGAGTAAAAAGCTATGTCCTTACAAGGGTTCTGTTAACTTTCCAAATTTCTTCCCTCCGGTGTGGCCCCTTGTTTGCTTCATCTTAATTTTCTTCCTATTTCTTTAAATAAATCATGAATGATTTTGGTTTACACATTCTATTGCCACAAGCTAATCATTTTACCTTTGTTACATGCACATTTTCAATAAAATCTTCTACACCTTTTAACACTAGTATTCCTTGTATCTTTCCTCCAAATATAACAATTCATAATTCTGTTCTCCTTGTGCTCCATAGCATTCATTTTCTGTAAATATATTATATTATATGGTTTTGGGGGTGTAATGCTTGTTTCAATTATTGCCTCTTTCTTTCCTCCCTCCATCTCTGCCAGTCCCCCAGCCCTTGGACATAGATATGAAAGAGTGAGAAAATCCACCACTGTGGTCATGCATAAAGACTATCTGGGGGCCGGAGAGATAGCATAGAAGTAGGGAGTTTGTCTTGCATGCAGAAGATGTAGGTTCGAATCCCGGCATCCCATATGGTCCCCGTGCCTGCCAGGAGTGAGAGCCAGGAGTAACCTTTGATCGCCTCTGGGTGTGACCCCCCCCAAAAAAAAAAGACAATAACATTTCCATCATTTTCCCCTCTACTGATGTATCCTATTTTATCCTTGGAATTAGAGAAGGTAGAGGTAAAAGACTTAATATCTTTCTGGTTTTGTAGGTACATTTTAACCTCTTATTTGCTTTTAAATGCTCTCTTACTTAAAGGATTGTACTGTCTTTCTTCATTGAAAAATTACTGACCATTTTAAGGAAATGGATGCTTTTGTGCTCAAGACAAATCCACAAATAGAAAGCATTAAAAGAATTAAGTGAGATATTACTTAAATGAGCATCTCTTCTTTAATAGAAGCATAATATTTTAATAGGATAAAGCAGTGTTATAATAAGGCAGTCATAGATGCAATTCACTATTTTTGCTTGAATCATAAAATAATACTTTCTAACATATGCTAACTATATTTAAAGTAATTTGTTGCTATTTAGATGCAAGGTCTATTTCAGAAAACTGTTCATTCTACTTACTCATTCCTAAGGATATAGAAACAGTACTTCAATGTAAAATAAACTTAGAAATTACAAATTTTTAAATTAAAATTTTAATTTAATTTAAAAATGAGAGTGTGCATTGTTTAGGGTGATCATTTAGAACAGGGGTCTCAAACTCAATTTTCCTGGGGGCCGCAGGAGGCAAAGTCAGTAGTAAGCCTTGAACATTGGGGGGTGTGACCCAAACAACTAAAACAAAACAAAACAAAAAAATATTCCTCTAGGGCAGGGCCACCAAATTTTGTATGGAGGGCCGCAAACGGCCCACAGGCCACGAGTTTGAGACCCCTGATTTAGAATAAAGAGGTGTTATTCTATTATTTTGGGCCTTAGAATCAGTAGTGTCAGCTCTCTACTCTGTCATTTTTTCTTTCGTCTGTTCTGGACAGATTCAGACCTTAAATTTACTAAAGATTGTAATCAGCTAATCTGAGAGCACAGAATGTAAATTTGATGCATTATCATTAATACATATGTGTTATATGTTCATATTTTTTGGTTAAATAATTTTAAAATTACAAATATTGAGACACAATACACAAGATAAAATTAACATCTGACTAATGCTTTGTAACTAGATTATTTCCTAAAGATGGAGAAAAGATGCTTAACTAGATTCCTAAATTAACTATCATATAGACAAATACTTATGGCTTTCTGTCTATTTTAACTAGAAGTCATACAGTAGTACTGTTCCAATATAAGAAATCTTTCTTCTATGTCATAGCTGCATAATCAGTGGAAAATGTACATAATTTTTCCCCAGAGCAGAATTTAATTTAATTTTAATTTTAAACTTTATAGTTATAATAAATTTGTTTTTAAATAATTTAGAATATGAGAAAAATAGCAATGAAATTTAAAGACATTAACCAACTAACAATTGTGATATTAAGAAGTGCCATATTGGGAGGCTGTAGTGATAGCACAGCAGGTAGGGCACTTGCCTGGCATGCAGCTGGACTGGATTTGATCCCCAGAAGACATAGTCTCCTAAGAATCACAGGGAATAATTCCTGAGTGCACAGCTGGGAGTAACTCCTGAGCATCAACCAGATGTAACCCCATAATAAAAAATTAAAAACAATTTTCTGGTATTTCTGGTTTTCTGGTATTACTTTCATGGCAATATAACATCCACTCATCCTTACCTCCTTCTGTCTAGAAATTCTAACTCCAGGTACCAGAGCATTTATACAGTGGGCAGGGCATTTACCTTGCATGTGGCCAACCTGGGTTCAATTCCTGGCATCCATATGGTCCCTCAAACCTGCTAGGAGTCATTTCTAAGAGCAGAGCCAAGAGTAACCCCAAGAGCCAACAGGTATGGCCCAAAAACAAACAGAAAAAAGAAAAAAGTTCCAAAACCACACGATAGAAATGAGGACATAATCTAGAATGAATCACTGACCTGAGTGATTCTTCCAGACAGAACTGTGATAACAGTAGGTCAGCTATGTATGCATTTTAATATGATCATGCTTATACAAATGTTCTAGATGGAGCTGGTAGCAAATATTTTCATTTCAACTAGGATCAACAAAAGGAAAGCTTAAATTTTCTAGAGCTAGAGCAATAGTACAATGGTTAGAGTACTTGCCTTATACGTGGCCTCTCGCCACATATTATTTCCCAAGCCCTGCCAGGAATGAATGGTTCTTAAGTGAAGACCCAAGAGTAAACCCTGATTGCCCACAAAAACAAGGGAAAAAAAGGAAAGGAAGAAAAAAAGGGAGAAAGGAAGGAAGGAAGGAAGGAAGGAAGGAAGGAAGGAAGGAAGGAAGGAAGGAAGGAAGGAAGGAAGGAAGGAAGGAAGGAAGGAAGGAAGGAAGAGAGGAAGGGAGGGAGGGAGGGAGGGAGAGAGGGTAGAAGAAAGGAAAGGAGGTAGGGAGGAAGGAAGGGAGGAGAAGGAAGGAAGGAAGGAAGGAGGGAGGGAGGGAGGAGTAAAGGAAATCAAAAACAATTAGAAAATGATAATGATGGGCCGGAGAGATAGCATGGAGGTAAGGTGTTTGCTTTCCCTACAGAAGGACGGTGGTTCGAATCCCGGCATCCCATATGGTCCCATGTGCCTGCCAGGGGCGATTTCTGAGCATAGAACCAGGAGTAACTGAGCGATGTCTGGTGTGACCCAAAAACAAACAAACAAAAACAAAAACTAAAACAAAAACAAAAAATGATAATGATAGTTACACAATTTAGGCTTCTAGACCTAAGTATCAATAAGTTCAGTCCTAACTTCACCTTTTCCTTTTTTGTCTAATACATCAATAAATTTCTATCTTAGTTAAACTAGTTGGGTTGGGTTTGAAGCATATGCAAATAAAATTATACTGGCTAATCTATTATATGACCTAGGCAAACCTGTTTCATTATAAAATATAAGTAAAAAATGAACAACACGTGATTCTTTTAAAATAATAGTATGTTTGAAACGCTAGTTATATATGTTAAAAGCCTTCACAACAGTAATTAGTTTTTTCTATCCATTTGTGGAATATATCCTATCAGTTCTCTGGAGACCATATGATGCCTGAATCATACCTGGGCTTATTGCAAGCAAAATATGCATTACTGTCCCTAAGCTACCAATCTGTCCCCCACAATATAGATATATTTTCAGTTATATAACATGAATTAAATTATAAGTTTTCAATAAGTAATTGATTGAAATAGAAAGTATTAAATCGTGTATAAGATACAGTAATTATATTGTAATTTCATCTATTCATAGCCAAGGCCTTACTCTCTTATTCCTTGACTATGGAACATACTATATTATTGCCTCTCATGAAATAGATTCTCTAAAGTAGAATATACAATAGGAAAGTAAAATGAATAAAATGAAGGATATAGCTACTAATAAGTTAAAATAATGACTGACAACATATATAATTAGAAGAGTTAAAATAAAATTTATATTTGAGAATTATTAAATATTGAGCAAATATTTTTATGAAAATCAAAATAATTTCATTGATATCAAAATGACATATAACATATTATTGGTTTTATATATACAAATGGTGATTCAATATTTGTTTCTATTATATTTTCTATAAATTAAGATGGTCTTTTGAAAATGAATCATCACCATCTTTTTTGCCCTTTTTTCTTGTGCACTCTGCAAATTGGTTAACTGTAATTTTTAGCATAATGGAGTATATGCAATATTGTAGTAATGTAATATTTAAGTATTCATGGAAAAACACCTGATACTGCATTAGTTTTATTTATACATTTTCTCATTAGATTGTGGTAAAATTTTATAGCAGCAATTAGAGACCATACAGTAAAGAAGCTGATCTCTCTTACTTTTTAGTTTATTAACTTTCTTCTTCAGTGGCCTTTTACTCCCCTCTACCTGAGACCCTGCTTTTGTCCCCCTTAGATGTTGACATTGTCAATAGCTTACCCTTCCATTTATTTAATTTGTATTCCCCATTCTCTGACAACTGTCTCTTTTGAATGGATATTTCAATGACCTAATGAAAGTCATTTCTGGTAATAACAATATCAAAGAGAATCTTTCATATGCACATTTCTATGACTCATTTTCCCTCTAAGGATTTAAAGTCAAGCTTCTTATTGTTATAAAACTATTGGTAGACCTAAATGTCATAATTATAACTGAACACTTATATTGAATAAAATCCTTTCTTGAGTGTTTACATGTGTTTGTACCCTATTCTCATTTGAAAAATAAAAACGAACCAGCATCTAAAAAAAAATTGTTTTGCTATTATGCCCCCTTCAGTTTCATAGAAAAGGTTTGGAGCTTTGATTTGAGTATATGAATAGAATTCTCCTAAATTTTATTCAGAAAATAAGGCTTCAAGGAGTTTTCCCATTTTTCTCTGAGTAGGACAAAAGTGAGAACAGTGGTGCTTGCTATAAATATTTCCTCTTGGAGTTAATCCACCCCTTTCTTTTCTAAGATCTACATTATACCTCAAGCTGTCTTAACTATATTTTTGTACTGGAGTCATGGGGCTAATTGTAACAAAGTACCTAAAGGTGGATGGTTTAGAAAATAGAAATGTATTCATTCACAGTGCTGGAAATTATAAATCAAAAGTCAGGTGTTTGAAGGGTCCAAGCAAAGGTTCTGTGAGAAAATTCTCTGCATCTGCCAGATTCTTGTGTTTGCAAGCAATCCTAGTGATCTCTGATTTATACAGCTGCATCATTCCAGTCACATGACTACTTTCGATGTTTACATTTCCTTCTGTATAACCTTGCCTATCTGCATGCAAGTTTCTTTTATCTTGTTTTTATTTGAGTTGGTTTTTTATATATAGGTTTGGGGCATACATTAATGACATTATTATAACTATACTACCACACCTGAAAAAATGAATGCAAATAAGGTCACATTCTGAGATAGTGGAGGTTTCAACACATTCTTTTGACAGTAAACCCAAGTAAAGCTTTGGGGTTTCCTTTGAAGACAACTCACAAAAATTAAAAATCCAGAGATTCTTGAGATATTGGTCATTTTATTTCTTTTCTTTTTACATTTTATTTATGATATATTATTTATGCCTGTAACTTCAAATTCTCGTATCTCCCAAAACCATAAATTTGACTCAAATTATTTTTTATTCAAATATTTTCTCTGCCACATTATCTTTTAGTTTCTTTCTTTCTATAAATACTGATGGTGATCATAAAATAGAACTACTTTATATTTTACTTTAGGGGTCTTCCAAGTGGTGCTCAGGAGACCTGGTGGTGATTTCAGTGATTCTTGTCCTACAAGGCCAACGGTTGAGCATGGGTCAAAGGATGTGGTGACACTCAGTCCCTGCAACTACTTTAGTAATGCTAGAGAGACAGTCAGGTACTCAATGACTGCTGTGAGATCATGTGGTGACAGGAGTGGAAATGGGATCGCTACATCCAAGGCGTGTATACCCTAATTCATGTACTGGCTCTTATATGAATCAGAACTTCTTGCAAGAAAATTTTAAAAATGCATAATGATATTTTGGTCATTGTTCCCCCTGCTGATTCTGATTTCTGGTGAGAACTTTCACATGAACAGGATTTTACTTATCCGCCAGTCAAGCTGAATAAGAAACACTGCAATAGCATTGCAGTATGAAAATCTCTCTAAGAATGTGATTATATGAAGAGAGGTGTCTCTTTAAGTTTTCATTATATTGATATATTACTTAAATAAAGCATAAAATAAAAGAAAGACCAGAGAGAAAAGGTACAGAAATCAAGGCACTTGCCTCAAATATGCCTGAACCCAATTTAATCCCCAGCACCACATATGGCTCTATAAATATTGCCTAGTATAATCCAGTAATACTTTAGCATAAAGCCAGAAGTAAAACCTTGGGCATGACCAGGCAAGGCCCAAAAATAAAACAATAAAAGGAAAAGATATTGATAAATGGCATAAAATAAGAACTCGTACCTTAATTATAAAAAATGTAATAATGATGAATAATGTTTTTTTAAGATGAGAGTTCTAATTAAAGTTTTTATTTGATTGATAGGAGTTTTCAAAGCTCCTTTCTCCACCTTGTTATCATGTACTTTAAATCTCCTAGATTTTATTTTTTTAATTTTGAGTCACACCTGGTGACACTCAGAGGTTACTCTTGGCTATGCTCTCAGAAATCGCTCCTGGCAGTGGGGGACCATATGGGACTCTGGGGATAGAACCCAGGTCCATCCTGGGTCAGACATGTGCAAGGCAAACACCCTACCTCTGCACCATTGCTCCGACCTCTAAGTCTCCTAGATTTTTAAAAGTGTATGCTGAATTAAAGTTATGCTAAGATATTGATATCATTTAGTGTTTAAAATAAAGATACCTTTTGCTGCTAAAATATCCATACAGACTCCTACCTTGACTCGTGTACCTTATAAATAGTATTTATATGTATCTGTGCCATGAAATATTAACACTTTAAAAAAAGGAACCAAAAGACAATTACAAACATTCCATCATAAAACAAATTTTGATTCTATTTATCAAACTGGACAACAATAAGGAAGAGGTTATAATCTTAGACAGCTGAATTTATGAAACATATTAACCCCCAAACCAGATAACCATGTATGTGCTTAGTCTATTCTGTGTGTCTGTATGTTTATAATATACTTCATAAAAGAGATCTAGCATGGAATGTCAAGTTTGGAAAATGTTAACATTAGGTGCTTTAAATCATTGAGTAATATTAGATGCACTATTTATCTAGTGGGTGGAAAATAACTTCCTTTCTATTTTATTTTTAAGTGAAAAAAATAGTTGTTATAATATAAAATACCAAAATGTGTTAATGTATGGGAAAGGATTGTTTCTTTTCTATGGTGTGGGAAGGACTAATGGGCCTAAAGTGGAGGTGCTTACGAGCTGCTCTCAGTCCTTGCTCTGGAGTCACAGCTGCGGGCATATGAGAAACATGGAGTGTCAAAGATCAAATGAAGGTCAGCTTCATGCAAGGCAAGTACCTTGCTAATGAACCACCAGTGCCAACTCCCATCAATAGTGTTCCCATACTCCATATATCATCACCACCTCTCACTCCTACCTTCCCACCAGCTGCCTTTCAAGCACATTACAAAGTTTGGTGGTTGCAGCTTAAATCTTATATTTTAAGCATTGTTACATCTGTGCTTTGGATATATAGCACCAATATAATATTACTTCCCTTTCTCGTCTTCTTCCTTCCCACCTTGATTTTTTTTTTCTCTTCTCTGTCCTTCTCCTTAGGCTCTGAGGTCAAAGTTTATCTTGACATTTCCTCTTTAGAACATTACATTTTTTTATTCAGTTATTCTTTATACCACAGATAATTGAGATTAAAATAACCTTATTGAAAAATGGGGCCTAAGGGAGGAGAGGGAGAAGGAAAAAAAAAACAAAATAAAGAAAAATGGACCCTGAGCAGTGATGCAAGCGGTAAGGAGTCTGCCTTGCCCTTAAAAGCCTAGGACGGACCTCGGTTCAATCCCCCGGTGTCCCATATTGGCCCCCACACCAGGAGTGATTTTGGAGTGCATAGCCAGGAGTAACTCCTGAGTGTCACCGGTTGTGGTCCAAAACCCAAAACAAACAAACAAACAAATAAAAAAAAAAATTCTTATTGAAAGAGTAAAGAATCAGCTTTAGAAAATAACAGTTTCATTTTTTAGGAATTGTGCAAAGTGTTTTTTCTCCAATACCTAAAAAGGTCATTATAATACTGCTACAATTATTTTATGAAGTTTATTATATATTTATACTACTAACTCTAACATTTGGAAGACTTTTATCACCTCCATAAATAGAGTGGAAGAAGTAACTTTATGCTTCTAGTAGTGCTATGTTATAAATGGTTTAATAGTTGTGGGTATGGATTGATAAACTATCAGAAAATACCTTCTGCTTATTTTTATTTTAGGGCTACACCCAGTGATACTTAAAAGTCTCTCTTTGCTCCACTCTAAAGGATCACTCATGATGGGCTCAGGCAACCATATGGGTTGTTAGGGACTGAACTAAGGTCAACAGTATGCAAGGCAAGTATTCTACACACTAATCTGTCACTCCAGCTTACTAGCATCTTTAATGATTAGCATCAGAGTCAGCAATCTATTCCATTGCAGCAGAAAATATACTACTTCAGAATATGCTTTAACAGCAGTCATTGTTTTAACTAAATTAAACTTGTTTTACTCAGGGGACTGTCCCAATCTTGAAGTTTTTATTAGAAGGACTCTTTTCCAAAAATAATACCTAAGCCTCTTTCAAAGAATGTTACTAAGAATCATGGACTAATAGATGAAAGTAAGCTTTCCTTATTGTATTTTGAAGGTGTTATTTGTGATTATATATATATATATATATATATATATATTATGATATAATAGTAATATAGTTTGAATTGAAAAAGCAGAAAAAGGGAGAAAAGAAACAAATAAAAAAAGAGAAGGGAGTAATAGTAATTTGCAAAAACATACTCAATGAATAGGACCTGTAACATAAGTCTATGGTGCACAGTTGCCTATTTCAGTGGTCTCTATGGTCAGAAGCTTTAGGTCATAGTAGAAGATATACTCAAAAGAATATGGGTAGGGGCCAGAGAGATAGCATGGAGGTAAGGACACAGAAGCACACAGAAAGACATTGGTTTGAATCCCGGCATCTCATATGGTCCCTCAAGCCTGCCAGGAGCAATTTCTAAGTGTAGAGCCAAGAGTAACCCCTGAGTGCTGCCTGATGTGACCCAAAAACCAAAAACAAAAAAAAGAAAGAAAGAAAGAAAGAGAGAAGAGAAGAAGAAAGAAAGAAAGAAAGAAAGAGAAGAAAGAAAGAAAGAAAGAAAGAAGAAAGAAAGAAAGAAGAAAGAAAGAAGAAAGAAAGAAAGAAGAAAGAAGAAAAGAAAGAAAGAAAGAAAGAAAGAAGAAAGAAAGAAGAAAAAGAAAGAAAGAAAGAAAGAAAGAAAGAAAGAAAGAAAGAAAGAAGAAAAAGAAAGAAAGAAAGAAAGAAAAGAAGAAAGAAAGAAAAAGAAAGAAAAGAAGAAAGAAGAAGAAAGAAAGAAAGAAAGAAATGGGTAAATTGGAGTATTTTATCAAGACATTGTCATAATGATATGGAGTCTAATATGTTAGAACACCGAATTGCGAAATTAGGGTGTCCAAACCATATCTCCAAGAACCTCTATAAACAAAAAAGTTGAAGAATTATTTTATACATAAAAAATTAAGGCACTAAAACACTGAAAGTGAGCACTGCAGCTGGATACCTGACACCCATATTCTGCACCTGATTCTGTGGATAAAAACATTAAGACATTATTATAGATATGCCTTTGTAGTGAGAGGTTGATTGAACATCTGTTTGATCTAAATAGGTATTTCTGTTGTTGAAGATTTCTTTGTAGTATAAAAGACAGTAAAGGCTTTGTTTTTCTTCTCTTCTTGATTTGATCACTTCTCTTTGCTATACCCTGGAGCTTGTAGTTGGTTTAATTACAGTATGCTTCAACAGTGGAGATACTCTGTATCTCTTAGGTCAAGGGAATTTCCTTTCTAATTTCCCCAATACTTACTGTGCTTATGCAAAAAACAAACAAACAGAAACAACAACTATAAAACTTGCCACACAGTCCCCCATATTGTCTTCTCTTTTTCTTTTTTTTCTACTTTTAAATTAATATTCATAGCTTCTAGACAAGGGATCCCACCTGCTTTTTTTTTTTTTGCTTTTTGTTTTTTAACAGCAACATAATAGGCCACGAATCATCTTGTTCTGCATCATATTTCTATGTCTTCCTACAAATTGAGAAAAAAATGGATAGTACCAGAGGCAAAGCAGTCTCATGAGCATTGAGTGGAAATAAAAACTGATCAGACCTAAATATCCAATTCCAATTCAAAGTCAATGACGATAAAATCAAGAGACCCAAACTACAACAAGTTATACACAAAGAGGACCTGTTACACTAGCAGTCCAGGGGGCTAAGAATGGATGTATGGGATGAATACTGTGAACAGTGGCAGCGGGAGGTCAACACTGGTACAGGAATTTCTCTAATTCACTGTCACTATGTATCTAAAATATAACTGTGAAAGACTTATAATTAAAAAAATAAAGCAAATTTCAGAAATTAAATATACATATTTTTTATAATGAAATGTTGGCAAAGGATGAACAATGTACCTTTGTATTACATAACACAGTTGGCAATACATCCAGTATTCTCTTCCTTGCATAATTTCACTATAGGGCTGACCATACGCAAAATTTGCATAGGATTTTTAATTGAGTTTTTTGTTGCAATCACGTTGGTGTGAGGTTGGGAAATGAACTTATGTTATACTTGTGGTAGATCTGCATAGTTAACCTACTCTTTAGGCAACACTCTAAATCTTGGAGTTCCTCTTTAATTCTTCTATGGTCATGTAGAATTTTATAATTGCAGAAAGTCTTCCAGATTTATTATGGTTTATTCAAATCATCAAAGTAAGAAGTTTGGCATTTTGAAATTATCATTGCAACTTCAGATGAGAGACATATGGTTCAAGTGATTTATACAGTTTTTGGTTTGAATATGCTTTCTTCTGTCATTTCTTCCCAACTGCTGATCCTAAAACATCTAGCTCAGTGCATATTTGGGGTACTAGATTGCATAGCTTAACTAGCTCTCCTGGCTTTATAATTTACAATTCCTTCCCCAAAAGGTAGTTATATGTTGAACTACTGGGTCCTACATTACTCAGCATTCATTGTCCACCCCAGGGAGTGATCTATTCTTAGATTACTGGGTCCCTCCCTATTCAGTATTTGTTCTTCACCTCAGGGAGTGATCTGGTGTTGGATTACTGGGTCCCTTCCTACTCCAACCTAGGATGTGGACTGGTCCTTGCTAATTTAAATCCCAGGTCTCGGTAAGACAGTGCACTCATTATCCAGTCTTCCTCAAATAAGATACCTTCCTTCTTAGGAGCAGAAGACTTGTGTGTTGGAATTCCTGAACCTGTTTTTACCCCTTTCACTGTTTGGACTATTTCCTGCATTGATGTTTGCTTTCAGATCCACATGTCTTCAGGTTCTGGTTTTGGAGCCTGAGGTTTTTCCTGATCAAATCCTAAAAGATTCAGGAAAAGATTGCTACCATTTTGCAGAAAAAAGTAGAATAATATATTAAAAATGAAAACAATTAACTTGGGGGGAAAAGGAACACTAAGAAGAATAGAATATGAAGTTGGAAACTAAAAGTATTTTGGTTTGTATTTTTAGCTTTGAAATCATGTCAACTCTATTCATAAATTAAAATAAGAACTAATTTAAAAACAAACAAATAAAATAGTGTCCCAAAATGAAAAAAAATGAATGCATTCATATATAGGTTACACATAATATTGATGGGACAATAATAACTAAAAATTAATTAGAAGTAGCTATTATAAGGTTCACTTTAAATAATACTGGGTAGTTATTTTATAAACTATATGGTACTGAAAGTAACCAGTGTGCTGCATAGTGAGATTCTGGTCCTTGTTCCTTGGGTAAGAGGCAGATAAATCATTTTTCATCCAAAAGCTCCTAGATGGACAGAGTATGCCTAGTACTTGCTTCATTGCTTTCAAATTTCCTTTGAAAAAGAGTATTGAAGAGAAACTTGCTCCATAAGAATGTTTTTTATTTAGATCTTTTTAACAAGTTCCAATAATAGAATTTTGGACTTATTATTGACTTGCCATACTTAGCTTTATTATAAACCAGAAGATTTAAAAGTTGCTATTCCTCAAATGTTATCTTCAAATAAAGATAAAGACAGACTTATTGGTGTTCATTGTACCCATGGCTTAAAAAGAACTCTCTAACTCATCTCCAGATATTTGATAAATGTCAAAAGCATGAGGCCAGATGGTAATATGAATAAAAATTTCACATATCAGAATGATTAACAAAAAGGCTACCTTCCTTTTCCTGGTCCTCCCAAAAGGACTATTCACAAAGGAGATAATCTTGGAATACTACTAATTCTAATGCCAGCCAAGAAGCCCAGAATACAAGGTGGTGTCATAAAATTTATTATGAGTTACTCTATCCAACTATTGTGGATGGAAAGAGTGACAAAATCAACACTGTGAAAAAAAACTTACTATTTTTATACAATAAAGTCAAATAGTGTTGATAATTTAATATAAACACTATGTGCTCAAGATGAGAAAAATTATATTGATACTTAGAGATTTACTGGCTATTTATAGTATTAGCAGAAATAATCTGTCATTACATTCTTAATTTTTTAAAGGAATATATTTTAGAAGTAATAAAATAATGAACATTCCTTGTTTAAAGAACGGAAAAATACTACATGGTATTGTTACATAGATATGTTTTTGTAAGATAAAGCAAATATAAGTTCTCTTGTTTCTAAACTTTTAGAAAAATAAAACATACAAATTTAAAACTCAAGTCATTAAAATATTTTAATGTGAATGGCAAATATTGTTACTAGGCAATGATTAACTCTCTAATAAAGATAGAAGCCAGTTTTATGACATTAGTTTTTAAAAAAAGTAAAGACTTTATTTCAAGTTCAATGACAAGGACACAGCAAGGAATACTCAAATCGGCCATCCCTTTCTTGGAACTGGAGGTTAAGAGTGACTGATGTGGATAAAACGGATGAGTTTTGTGAGTGACAGATCATTTTTGCTATAGGTCTCTCAATTTGGAACAGGCTCTGCTGATTAGCTTCAGAATCAAGTTACTAGCTTCTTGGTAACACAGATGGTTGAATTTGATCCCCCTTGAGCTCTGGGTCATTTGGAGGTCAGGTTTTGTTTTTACTTTTTATCTATGCACAACTTCAAATACTGTAGAGTTGTAAAACAACTTATGCTATTTAGTTAATAATACAGTCAATGTAGCGATATAAAACAAAAGTTTAGCAAAGTTTTTTTTATTTGGTACAACTTTAATATTCAAAATAATTTATAATTTGTTTTTCTAAAACCATATTTCTCATCTCTGCATGCAATACATTTCTCAAAGCAAAAATCATTCATACTATCATGTGTAAATTTAATTTTCAGTGAAGTAAACCTAGTTTCTTTACATAAATATCTCACTGAAAGGCTAAGGCAAAAATTATTCTGATTTAACCTTAAATAAACTGTTGTGCATAAAAAGAAGAAATCCATCACATAAAGGAAAGAACCACTGGCATTGGCAAAATGTCTTGACTATAAAAAAAAATAATAGCTGCACTGAACAGAAACTCTAACATTAATTAAAATTTGGTTCTTAAAATAAAAGTAAAACAAACAACAAAACAGTATAAACTGTTGGTCTGTTAAGGAATTTGCAAGTCAACAATTAATTAGAATCAATAATGAGAAGGAATAAAATATAGATTCTACTTTATTCAGTGAACTTTTAGAGTCATCACCAAATTGCTACTAAAGATCTTGGTTTTTTTAAAAGCTAAGTTCTAGAAGAATGTTAATATTGAAATGTCACAATTTACTTATATCTAATTAAAATATTTCTACCTTAATATATATATATATATATATACTGATATTTTTAAGGTTAACTTCAGAGGTAAATTTGATAGAGATTTAAGATATGGATGACATCTTAGAAATTATTGATGAGGGCGGGGGGGGGAGAAATTATTGATGAATCTTGGCATACTTAATTTAACAACCAAATATAATGTCTATAATTAAATATTTTACAACACAATTGACAGGAAAGATTGCTAAATTCTGGGACACAAAAATTCCTAAAGTTCTCAATATCTTATCTTCCTTTATCACCTGCCTCAGGATTGGCCAAGCAGAAATGTGTATGACAAATGGACTTTTTGCTTCTAGGAGAAAAGGTCACACCTCCATCTTTTCCCTATTGATTCATATTAAAGTTCCTACCATTACAACAACTGTTTATCAAAATTGAGGCAGAATTTTTCTCCTCTTTACTACAGATAAAAAAAAAATTTTTCTCTTTTTCTTTTCAAAAACTAAACAGTACAAAACCCTATTAGTAAACTTTCTTAATTTTTCAAGTGCATAATTTTTATTCTTTTTTTGAAGGCCCTCTGTTCAGATTTTGATATTTTTCTTTTTTAAGAATGTTTTAAATTTATTTAATTTCCTTCATACATTCTCATTATTAGGATAGTTAGAAAGCCTGTCTAGAGTACAGGCGGGAGTTGGCTGGAGAGCAGCGAGACTTGGGACATTGGTGATGGGAATATTGCACTGGTGATGGGTGGTGTTCTTTACATGACTGAAACCCAAACAACACAATCATGTATGTGATCAAGGTGTTTAAATAAAAATATATTAAAAATGTTTTCAATTTATTTAAATAAAATGCATCACATAGTTGACATAATACATTTGTTTCCAGATAAGAGAA
The DNA here is from genome assembly GCF_024139225.1 of Suncus etruscus. NCBI lineage: Eukaryota > Metazoa > Chordata > Mammalia > Eulipotyphla > Soricidae > Suncus > Suncus etruscus. The sequence continues at coordinate 52,335,026 of NC_064852.1, forward strand.
ATCAAAGTTATTGGGACAAAATTAAAAAAGAGAAGAAAGAAATTTAAAAAACAAAAACATGAACAAAGAAAAAGTAGAATAGCAGGAACATTTGTGGAAAGGATTGTTATCTCCAATGAAGTCATTAATACAATGGCAGAAGATTTAGTAAGCTCTTGGTAGCTTTTCATTCTGTTAAGTTGGTGTGTTTTATGGGGATGATACATTAAACAACCGAAGATAACCAAAGATTCAAAGAAATAATACTGATATTATGATTTATAGGGGCATGTACTCAGCTGCCAGTCCTCCTGGAAGAAGGAAAATATGAAGGGAGGGTCCCATACTCGCTCCAAAAAAAGCCTGGGTGATATCAGCCAAAATAAATGGTATACCTAAAGTTTGATTAGATTGGTGTCCCTAAAGGGAACCAGAGAGGGTCTGTGATGAGACAGGGCCATCAGGAAAACTATGATTGTGTGGGCTGGAAGCTGCAGGTGTGGCTTTGGGAGGGTGGGAGATCCAGAGATTAGCAGCTTTCTGCTGTGTGGGCTGGTGTACCCATGATCGTTCACAGCTTGGCTTACATCTCATTTGAGAAAAGACTAGGTTTATGCAGCTGGCCCAGTTCCAACATAGTGGCTGTGTTTTGGGGTGGGATTATAGCTCTAATTTCTTCTTTTAAACACTTCTTCTTGCCTTTCATTGATTAGTGTGTATATCTCTGTCATTGTAAATAAATGAGTAACTTTCATCTCATGAGTTTAGAATTGCAGGTTTAAAACTGTGCATAATTGCAAGGTTCAATGCATTAGAGAAACATTTAACTACAATTTAAAGTTTCCAATTTCCTTGATAAGTGATGACTTAAGTCAAATTTTCAAGAGTCAAGATCAGCACAGGTTCTTGGCAAATCTATTTTTCTCAAAAGAAAATAGTGAAACGAGCCTCAGGAGATTGGGACTGGTAAAATTTTTTGAGCACTGATAATGAGATCCTGCAAGCTGCCTTAAATAAGCCATAAGAAACATCTAGAAGAAGCACATACAGAGTGGAGTGTCCTGAGATGTTTTGGGAAACATATCTAGGCTTTCCACTTAAATTGCTTCAGCTTGAATTGATTACTGTTGCTAGGGGACTGTTTTCAAGGATAAGGAGATTTTAGTTATGGTGACTTGCATTAAGAGTCTTACCAGTTAATATGTACCTAAAATACTACTGTGAAAGATATGTAAGCCACTATGATCAAAATAAAAATTGAAAAAAATGAGTCTTACCAGTTCTTATTTTCTGATTAATTTTCTCTCTTCAAAGGAAGTAGCCGGTATTGCCATTGAGTTTAGGTTGGGCTGGGATGATTTTAAGTTAGTTTCTTAGGCTGGTTTTCATTCTGGGTCTGAGTCATTTGGCAGTTGAGTTTAGAACTAGAGCAGGGCAAGAAAATTCCTTTTCAGATCATATATGGATTTTATGGTTTCTGCTTTCTTTTTTCTTTCCAAAATTCCTTGCCAAGCAGCCTTACTGACTACCTTCTTCAAAAGCATCCTGCTGGGGCAAGTGCAAGAATACAATGAGTAGGATATTTACCTTGCAAGTGGCTAACTCAGGTTTGATCCAGTATTCCACATGGTCCCTCCAGAAATACAATAAGTAACCCTTAAGTGTAGAGCCAGGAGTAACCCCTGAGCATTGACAGGTCCCCCCTCAAAAAAAGTTCTGATGTTTTCCTTTATTAGTATAACTTGTATTTAAAACTTGCCTTCTTTGTTCTGCCCATCTGAAAACATTGTTCTTAATGGCTTGGCAGTAGTTCTGGGATGAATGATTCTAGAAGCTAGAAATTAGAATTTCTAAACAAGCCCTAAGAGGTCCAGCAACTCACAGGAGGAAGAGAGCTGCTGCAAAACTAGAGAGCTGCATTAGAGCTGTCAGGGGATGTTATCTTAGGCAACAAATATATCCACCAGTGGAATTCAGTTTTTACCATGAAGACGTTTGGCAAATGGATCTTCTAAGTTTTCACTTCCTGTTGTAGATACACAGGGTATATTAATGACTGGTAAACAGTAACATACTCTGCCTGAATGCTCAGGGCTTTATTTTTTTCCCTAAAGATTGCATCCGGGGAATATTTTTCAAAATTATTCTAAAGGTCATTTTGAATCTTTTTAAAACTAAGAGAATAATGAGAAATGTTATGACACTTTATTTCAAACTGATAGGTAAAAAACACAATAAAGCTTCAGGTATGTAACATTAAGACAGAGCTCATTTTCTGCAGAGATGTTTTCCTTCCAGAAGGAAACAACATATCTGAAAGTGACAGTGTTCACTAGAATGCATGCTGACATTCTCTAAACACTTACCCCAAAATGTTTTGCATATTTCTACAAATATAACAATTCATGCCCTACATAAATAATAATTAAGAAGAAAGCCTAAATCTGTAGTAGTACAGTTAATAGTACAATATGCCTTGCAAACACCCCAACCCTGGTTCAATCCCTGGCACCCTGAACAGTGACAGGAGTACTTCCTAACTGCAGAGACAGGAAAAATCCCTGAGCAAATCTTTTTTAGTTTTGTTTAGATTATTTTGGAGGGGGACACCCCTGGTGGTGCTCAGGGGTTACTCCTGGCTTTGTGGTTGTGCTTGCTTTTGGCAGAATCAGGGGACCATATGGGAAGCTGGGGATTGAACCTAGGCCTGTCCTGGATCAGGCACATGCAAGGCAAACATTCTGTCACTGCACTAAAATGCAAATTCTTTTAAAATGCACTATCACTCCACTGCCGCCCACCCCCGAGCAAATCTGTTGTGAGCAAAATATCTTAAAGAAAATTTAGGAAGAATTACAAAAAATGTAGAAGTGCAAAAATTTTACAGAAACAATGTAGAATTCCCCAATGTTGATTTGATCATGAGTGTGGTCACTCTCACCATCCCTAATTAATCACAATAACATATTTTAAAGATTTTTAAGTATGTGATTTACAAAGCTATTCATAGTTGAGTTTTAGATATACATTGTTTCAGCACCAATCCACTGTCAACCTTCCTCTACCAGTCTTCCCAGAACCCATCCCACTTCTCTCCCTGTCAGCCTGCCAAATTAACAGGCACATTTTTAAGTTAAAATTTGGGTTTCCAGGGCCAGAGAGATAGAATGGAGATAAGGCGTTTGCGTTTCATAAAGAAGGACGGTGGTTAGAACCCCGGCATCCCATATGATCCCCCATGCCTGCCATGGGTGATTTCTGAGCATAGAGCCAGGAGTAACCCCTGAGCACTGCCAGGTGTGACCCCCCCAAAAAAATTTGTTTCATAAAGAAGGACGGTGGTTAGAACCCCGGCATCCCATATGATCCCCCATGCCTGCCACGGGTGATTTCTGAGCATAGAGCCAGGAGTAACCCCTGAGCACTGCCAGGTGTGACCCCCCCCAAAAAAATTCGGTTTCATGATTTTAGTGATTTTGAATTTATGGTTTGGATATTTAGTTGTTTTTCTTTAACATCATCAATGTATCTGAATATACAGACCCCTGTTCTTTATTTTACATCTATCTTTCTCCATTTCCACTCTATTTCCTTCTCACTATATCTGGGGCCAAGAGTGTTCTAGGCAATTTCCATTTAACCATTATATTCCTTGTACAAGTTCTTTATAAGCAATGTTTTTCAAAATTATAGAGAATAAAGCACAAGTTTTACATGTGGCTAACCCCTACGTCATTCGTCCCCAGCACCACAGGGTCAAATGAGCATTACCAAGTGTAGCCCTGGAAACTTTTAAGCAATTTTATGGTAAGCCAGGCAATTCCTTGAATATCAGGGCTAGAGCAGTACACTGTCTTTGGGCCCTAGCATTTAATAGTCAGTTGAGTTGATTAAAAATTACTAAGAATGGCCCCCAGTCTCCTGAACACTTGTGGCAGCCCTTTACCCCAAAACAATAATAAAGATGCTGTTAATTAAAATAACCATAATAGTTCAATTTACTATGTTTTCATCTCCTAAGGATGGCTATTTAGTAGTGAGCAAGATAGTTGGTAATATTTAATGTTTGTACTTTATGACAAAACTTACTGATAAGGTTTGATTATTGACAAAAACAAGTTTTTTTTGCTTAGTAAATTGTGCACTAAGAATAATCACTGCAAAGTAATAAGCAGACAGGTAGCTGTATAAAAGCACTTTGGCAATGAAGTTTAGGAAGTAATAAAACCAAAGGTAAGATCTAGTTAGAACAAATAGTGGGGGTTCTTGTAATGAGCTTTGGGGAAAAAATAAAGCTTTAGAAGAAATTGATGAAGAGTGAGGTAGTCCAAAAGTTGAAAGCCACATTCTTTTAAAATGCAAATTTTTAGCTTTTCAAAGATGGAGAAATATTCAACACCTTTCTAAGAAGAGTAATCACCACAAAATGGAGAAGCTACAGCAGAATCTAAAGATTGTCTTACAAAAATGTATCAAGAATGCAAAGCTTTTTCTATGACAAAACTCAGATTAACTTTCATGTATTCAGAGAAGTCCAAGCCAATTATTTATGAAAATAGAATATAACCTCCCAAAAGCTGTTCTCTGACATTTCCACACTAGTAGCCCATGTTTGCTCCCTCACATCTCTCTAAGTTTCTTTTAATAAAAACTACCTTGCTTCTTTATTTCACTTCCTCTTGAAACTGTTTTCTGCAAGGGAAGATTATATATTCCTAAAACTCCAATTTTTTGCCAAAGTTAGAACTGTCTTTACCTTTCCAGCAAACTGCAGTTCCCGGCTCTAGACTGAGTTTACCCTCCTTGAGAACAAGGGAGTTTAGAACCAGTGCCTGTTCCATGCAGAAACAATGGATTTCAGCAAATGCTTGACTTCAGCACTGTGGGACTGGAGAGATGTGAGATGTGAACATCCCTGATACATAGGTTCTCAGAGCGGAATTTACCAGTTTCGAACCACACTAGGCTTTTCGCTGGGGGGCTGAGGTGATTTGAGCTGACATAGATGCACTGTTTTCTAGAGGCGACCTTCCTCATCTCTAACTTCAACAAAGCATCCACGACAATCGCAATAAAAGAAGGTATGCAATATAAAAAGGTACCTTCTCAATAAGAAGGCACTCAATAAAAAGAAGGTGCTAGTGTCCCTGGATGCAGTGACTGAGATCTAAGAAAAGTCTTTGAAAGTTGCCAGCACTAGCTCAAAGAAGGCTGAACTCATTCAGTATAAGGAAACTTCATCAGGGATAAACGGTCTTATATAAGTATGTAAGCAAACCATTAAAAAGTTCAAAATATTTCTCCTTTGACTACACTCTTACACATTTCTCTCTGTAGAAGTCTCCAGGTCTGAGCAATTTGGTGAAAATCTATATATAAAACCCTTTCTAAAAATCTGTTGGGATTCTCTTTCTCTAGAGAGGGCTTTTTTTCTCTTGAACACATTTTATTTTTTATCTTTTAAGAAAATTGTCTTCATTTTATTATTTGTCTACTCCTGAAATTTTAATCTATAAAAGCCGTTTTTGAAATTCGGTGGTCAGGTCTTAATTTTCTCTTCTTTTCTTCTGAAGAGCTGGCACTTGTCCTTTACCAATGCCAGAGCTCCCAGAACACTTGGGTGGAGGAACCAGTTTCCATGGTGCATGCAGATCTCGTGGGCCTTACCTGCAGTATGATGGCTACCTTTTGGGTTTACGGGATCTTAGACACAATATCAGGTATGTGCTCATGGCTAATTGTTTACCAGTCCCAAACTGTCCTTTCTCCCAGGAAATTCCCTGATTATCAGATGAATTGGGTCAAGTGAAAGGGTAATACCAACTCTCTTTTGAGGCTGCTGCCTCTCTGACCTCCAAGTCTCTCACCAATACTAATATATTCTAAGGAATGTACTAAAGAGGCAACATAGTAAGGAATAGTAATAGTAATAGAAAGGAATGAAATAGAGAAAAATGAAATAATTGAGATAATTTCCTTCAACCTTACTTTTTTTTCCCCTAAAAACATAGGGACCAGAGAGCTGGAAATTTTTACCTATGATAGTTTATGTCGCAGCTGGAAAGACAGTACAGTCTTGTATGCAACGAAACAGGTTCAATCGCTGACACCACATTTAGACCCCCAAACAATGCCAGGAATGATTCCTGAGTGCAGAGTAAGGAGTAATCTTTGAACACTGCCAGGTGTGACCCAAAAATAAAACAAACATAAAAAGTTGTTTAAGTCATAATTGACAGTAGAAATTACTCTTATTTTCAAATTTGAATGTAGTAAAGCAGTAAAATGTCAGGCAATGACACTCTCTTTTATAGTACACATAATTGCTTTTAATGTGGGGAGAGTATTCAATGGATCATTCCTTTCCTTTTTGATTTGTATTGCTTCCTGTTCTCTTTTTATTTTATTCATTTTTAAATGCACAAGAAAAGGGGGAAAGAAAAAGTTAGGGCAGGTAGATTTAGGTCAAGTGTGTGCAATTAATTTGGGGGTGGATCTGGATTTTTCCCACAACAACTTCTTATTCACCTATATGCAATTAAAACTTTTTTTTTATTTTTAATTATGAGAACAATGATGCAAAGAAAGAGGACAAGGTAAAGTTACAGTGGAAGGACAATCACCCATAAACAGAGTTCTCAGAAGAAATCCCCTTGCTGATGCCTAAATTTTGAACTTACAGTCAAAGAACATTAAGAAAAATAAAAAAAGAACCCATGTACAATTACTTTGTCCACAAGTCCCCAGACTGTAGTACATTATAACATTTCTGAAAGTAAAACTTTTTATGACATCAGAGGTCTTGGTCTGTAAGTATGCCAGTGATCATTAAAGACATATATGCTTCTTAAAACTTTTCATTCACCCTTGACGTTTTCCCTGTCTTTAATACTAAGGAATATTCTCACACATTTTATCTTTAATGTTAACTAGGTCTAGTAACAAATTTCTGAGATAAAACAAACATCAGGCCCTTTAGTGAGTCTTGAAGGCTGATGTAGTTCTCTGGAAATAAATTATTTTTAATATGCTTTTATTATATTTTTACATAAAATAGACCACTATTAGCCCATTCAACCATTAATGTCAGCCAGATGGCTACACTACTAGAACAGTTCTCTCCCTGTTGACAACTATTCATATTTTTATTAAAAAATTCCCATTTAACACTACATAACCCCCTACCCTCCATCTATGAGTTAGGAGGTTTGTTTTGGTTTTGTGGGAGGTAGGGTGTGTTGGGTATGGTTTGGGTTTCACCTGGCTTTGCTCAGGATTTACTCCTGTCTTTGTGCTCAATGATTATTTCTGGCAGTCCGCAGGGAACTATATGCAGTACTGGGGTTTGAATCGGGGTTGGTCACATGCAAAGCAAGTATCCCTCTGGCCCTAGATTGTTGGATGTTTATTTTGGGGGTTTCTTTAGGGGGTATTGTTGAGATATTACCTTTTAAGTAGGGAGAAACTAATCCTTTGATTCAGTAACAAATGCAATATGGAATAAATATAGGTAACAATTTAATATAAACCAGACACTGTTGTAAAGTTATTATTATAGATGATCCTTTTAAAGCTGTTTACAACTCTATGAGGAAACTATTATAATGATGAAAGCAAAACATTGAGATTCTAGTTAATTTATAAAAACCAAGCAGTCAATAAATATGATAGTTTAAAGTTTATTATAGGTCCTCTGATTCTGGAAACAGTGTTCTTGGTCAATTATTTTCTGAAAGATCTGATAATTATGCTAATTATGTCATTAAAGGTTATGTACTTAAGGATTATGGACATAATTTTTAATATTTTTATTAATAATTTCAAACTTACAGAGTATGTTCCAACCAAATAAGAAATAAATAACATTGGTATCTGAGAGATAGCACAGAGGATAAAGTGCTTGCTTTGTATAAAGTTTATCAACACTACATTGGACTCCTTGAGCACAGAACCAGGAGTAGCCCCTAAATATTGCCCAGTGTGGTCCCTACAATACCTCCACATAAAATAAAGTAAAAGAAAAAAGAAAATATTACTGATAGAATTTTAATTCATTTGTTTTGTTAATGGAATATAAGATAATATCTATGCAAGTGAAATTTGTGAGTCTAGTAAATATATTACACACATTTTGCTTGTTACCCATGGAAAAAGAAAAGAAAGGGAGATGTACAGAAAACAAAATTAGATTTTAATTATCAATTGAAAAACAATCTCAGAATTTCAAGCTCATGTATATGTTAGATTTAAACTTTTGTTTAACATCCTCTTAAATAGAATATATGATGAGTGGACAAAGGGAAACATTTTATTTATTTATTTATTGTTTTGAAATACAGATAATATATTTATTATATTATATAATACATAGTATATATCAGGGATACATAATATATAGCATACATGAATATACTGTGCACTATATTATATATCCCTGATGTATACTATATATAACATATTCCTATATATCAATATGTATATCAATATATATCAATGTATTGATGTCTGGAAACCATAGAGGACAAAGAATCCCATCTTCCAATATTACATAAAGGTAAATCTAAAGTGTTTTTCTAAAGACATTTACTTCTTGAGATATTTCATTATGGGAAAAAATCAAGCGTAGAATTAACAGTTCTTTGTTTAACTATCAAAAGAACATCTTAACCATTTTTTCTTCTTGTTTATCACTGAACTGACAATGAAAAAGATTTAGAGAATTTTTTAAAATCTATTATACACCTGCTATAAGAAACTTCTACCATATTAACTAAGTGTGTCAACAAGATTAATAGACAGTAAGATCTTGTAGAACATGGAATGCTATATTAAAGTCTTTTTCCCTCAGTGTTAAATCAAAAGTTGATGGAAAAATGAATTTTCCTGATTTAAAGCAACAGCAACAAACTTTGCAATAGTTTTATTTCTCTTATTTCCTTAGCCTTGTTTATCTCTTAATTAAAAATAGAAATAAAAATATTTACATCTAGATACATATTATTGAATCTTCTGCATTATTTTTATCACAAAATAGATGTTGTTCATATTAGTACATTAGAGTAGATTAAAATTGTTGGATTAATAATATTTCCATGTTCTAAAAATTCATGTAATTAATATTTTAAATAAAGCTTGTTGATTTAGAAGACTCATTTTTAAATGTGTCTTTGAAAGACAGTGTATAATAATTTTTAAAAAGTGGCGATCATCTGCAGTTTCTGACTACTATTAGCCCTTAATAATTGCAGAAGTTTTTTTTTTACAATGGATCATTGAGGTTGATCCCTTAATCTTTGTAAAATGAGTCTTTCTTAAGGCTTTCATAGTGGATTTACTCTCTGTGATTTGATCAATATACTGAGTAAATCCTTGAAGGTTACATCTTCCCAAGATGTTCAGAAAAGACACCTAGATATGGTTCTTTGGCATGCAGGATTATTTTAAACTGAGGTCATTTGAGGTCATGTAATCTCAGGAGAATCTTTTTCATTTCTCTAACTACCAAAAACAAATTTGGAGTCTTACCCTTGAATTAAGATGATGACCAGAAATAACCTATCAAAAATGATATATGTGACACAGTAATATTTAATAACAAAACATCTAATCATTTTGATAATAGTTTCAATCTACTTATTTTATAGAAACTGCATCCTTTTTCTTTAAAGTTCCACACCTGTATTTTACTCCTTTGCTTAGATTGTGAATTCCAGTTTTGCCTTTGTTTTGGAAAACAAACATCTATGTAGATTCCTTACAAGTATAATGAAATTTAATAATCATCTCAATTTTTGTTGAATAAATTATTGATTAATTTTCAGTTAGACAGTTCAGAAGTACACCCATCAAAATGCAATAATAACTATTTGAAATTTAGTGATATAGAAAACCTTTTCCTGGGCAGATACAGAGTGAATGGAGCAACTTACTGTAATTCGCAGACCACTAAATTGAGAAAGGAAAGTATCAAAGATAAAGTATCTGATATTTCACACATCTTGGATAAAATTAAAATATGTGTAAACCTTATAAATAAAAGCTATTGGATGATGATGTTTATATGGTTAATATGTAGATGGAATATGTGCCAATTGTGTCAATTGACATTGCTTTGGGATGACACTAATAATGAATGATTAGAAATACTACTGATCATTTTGAGAAAAAAATTATTGTGTTTAAGTATTGTAACAGATACAAGTAAATGCATAGTAAGGGTCCTCGTCCTGTGAGACACATTATCTAATGTTACAATAAGTAATATAATATTTGCCTTTCTATTATAGACGTTCAAATGAAATTCAGACAGGTTGACTATTAAGTGTACTGACTGTTGACTTGTTCAATATCACAAAAACTGCAAGAAATGTAAATGAGATTTGAAAAATTCATGTCATTTTTTTACAAAATTTTTGTTTTATTAACATTTTTAAATTTAAATTATCATGATTCACAATAGTCAATAATAGGATTTCATGCAAAAAGCATTCCAAAACCACACCTTCCACCAATGTTCACTTCCCTCCCCCATTGCCAATTACAATTTTATACAAAGGTAGAGAAATGGGACAACCACATGTTTAAAACAAAATAAAACATTGTTAAAATAAAAATAACTTGGCCCCTTACACTAAAACACAGGATAAAATCTTTGTGATCTTAAGCATAGGCAAATATTTTAGATAGTATACAAAACAACAAAAAATAAAAACGTAAACCTTTCTGACTGCAAAAGATACCATTACAAAGGACAAAAGAGCTGAGAGAAAGCATATGGCACAGCACTTTCCTTTATATTATTATTAATATCTTTATTTAAACACCTTGATTACAAAGATGATTGAAGTTGGGTTTCAGTCCTGTAAAGAACACCCCCCTTCACCAGTGCTACATTACCGTGACCAATGTCCCAAATCTCCCTCCTCCCCACCCCACCCCTACCTGTACTCTAGACAGGTTTTCTACTTCTGTCACTCATTCACATTGTTATGATAGTTCTCAGTGTAGTTATTTCTCTAACTGAACTCATCACTCTTTGTGGTGAGCTTCATGTCGTAAGCTGGACCCTCCAGCCCTCCTCTCTTTGTCTCTCAGGACTATTGCAAAAATGTCTTTTATTTTTCTTAAAACCCATAGATGAGTGAGACTATTCTGTGCTCATCAGGGAGATGCAAATCAAAACAAGTATGAGGTACCATCTCATGCCACAGAGATTGGCGCACATTACAAAGAATAAGAACAAGCAGTGCTGGCGGAAATGTGCAGAGAAAGGAACTCTTATTCATTGCTGGTGGGAATGCAGTCTAGTCAAACCTTTATGGAAAGCGATATAGAGATTCCTCCAAAATCTGGAAATTGAGTTCCCATATGATCCAGCTATACCACTCCTACGGATATACCCTAGGAACAAAAAAAGTACAATACAAAAATCCATTCCAAACACCTATATTCATTGCTGTGCTATTTACAATAGCCAGTCTCTGGAAACAACCAAAATGCCCTTCAACAAAGGAATGGCTAAAGAAACTGTGGTACATATACACAGTGGAATATTATGCAACCATCAGGAAAGATGAAGTCATGAAATTTTCCTATACATGGATGTACATGGAATCTATTATGCTGAATGAAATAAGTCAGAGGGAGAGAGATAGACACAGAATTCATATCATTTTTGTGCCATTTTTGTTTGTGGGTGTTATTGAGGGGAGTGGAAACATGCAGATGCTCAGAAGTGCCTCCAGGATCTGTGCACTCTTTTTGGTATTTGCAAGGATCACGGGTGCTGCAAATTAAACCTGGAACGCCAGCATGCAAAGCACCATATATGTTTTACTTTTTACCCTGAAAACCCATAGTAGAGGATAGTGTACAATAAGTAAAAGCACTTCCTTAAAGCAGTCAGCATAGACAACTATTACATTAGCTGTATCACATAAGTTTGCTGGTGGAAGTGTATCACATTTAATACACAAATTTATTGGTTTATAAACCAACATAAACCATCAAAATGCTACCACTACACTGCTTCCTGATTTGATATGTTTAATTAAATGACTAATTTTATTCTCTAATTTCATGTTAACTGAAGAAAGTTAAAGTATATTATCTTATAATAAATTCTTCACATTTTAATAAGTGCAGTGAATTGTTTAAAGTCAAATTAGAAAAGTATTTTTCTTTAAAACAACTTTGTGTTTGGTGTTTTATATTTTAAAACCGAAATTTTCAATGTGCACAAGAATGAGAAATAGTCTTTTTAAAAGAAAAATGAAGAAATTGCAATCCCAAAAGCTGAATGTTCCAGGGGATTATTCATTTTCCTCCAAACAAGTTGAAGCTTATTTCAAAGGCCCTTGAGTAAAATTTTAAACAATCAGGGAGATGGCTTTGGTCTATTTCTATTTCTTTCTAGAAATTGTCTATGGTTTCACACAAAGAGGTGTTAGAAAAGATGATGCTATTAATTAATTTTCTCCTTGTTTAAAGGCAGTTGTGTATTGACTATCTTGGGAGACAGTGAAGCTATTCTGATTGAAGAATGATATGAATAACTTTAGGGAGTTGCTAAGCCAACCTGGTTGCCATGTTGTAGGAATATTGCTGTCTTATTTAAATTTCTCCATGATATCTGAGAAAGTAATGGCACTGAAAAATATTGCCCATGAAGTTTTCTGGTGTAAATCACTTAGTCTGTAAACAGTTTAAAATAGAGAAAGCACTGAAAATTTACTTTGTAATACATTATATTAATTTTAAGGCTTCAATATATAGTTACACATTTGTGATTAAAAAGGCATTCAGGATAAAATATACATTGAATATTAGATGTACCTCGACAAGTCAGTTTTTCAAGCCTTAGATATTTAGGTTTTGGGATTTTTTTTTTTGGTGGGGGGGGGGGAGACACACCTGGTACTGTTTATTAATTACTCCTGGCTTTGTGCTCAGGGACCAAACCTATGCTTGGTAAGTGCCTTCCTTGCTAGGCTCCACTTTGGCTCTAGCCTGTTTTTGCATGTATCATTGTGACAGTAAGGCTATTATATAAGTGGCTATGTGGGAGCCAAGAAAATAGGGCTGAAAAGGAAAATAAAGAAAAAATAGGGAATATACAAAAAAAAATTCTACTTGCAATCCTAATCACTCTGTCTCTAGAGCAGTTCAATTCCAATCACATGTTCAAAATCCTTTTCTATTCAGTGTAACTGTGTCTAAGTATGTGCTTCATTGAGAAAGGTTGCAATAAATGCTATATAAACTTCTATTGGTGGTGCTAATCTCCTTATCATCAAGATTCATGCCACACAAATCAATTATAGGTGAATGTAGCAGGAAAGGGGGCTTGATGAGATGGCTCAAAGATTTGAAGAATATATGTTGCATACTTGAACCCTAAGTTTAATTTCTGGCATTGCATAGACAAAAAAGTAGTATTGGAAGTGTCTTCTGGACACCAATGGATATGACCACTTTTCAAAAAGTAAAAAATAGAATATAAAAAGTTTTGTTATTGTTATCAGATACTGGAGATATTATGCAAGTATTAATTCACCTGCAAGTTACAAACTCTGATTTAATCCCAGACTGCTAATTCCCAAAACAGAAAACTAGAAGCCCTCAAGCTTCAGTCTGTATAACCTACCCTCTCCCTTAAAAAAATTTATTGACTCAAAGTATTCAATATTAATTTATTCTATTCTTAAAGCTAGGAAAAGAGCAAGTATTAACATAATCCTCTGTCAATATCACTGGAAATATTTAGTAGACTGAGAATCACAGAGTAAAATAGTCACACAAATGAAGGAAAAAAAACTTTACCAATTAAATCTCCAAAGTTATATCTCCATCTTTTCTATTTGTGTTGTCTCTAATTGACAATGACATATTTAAAATATTAATAAAACTAAGTCTAAAATTTTAAATTTTACTTGCAAGTTATTATCTATCTTGACCAGATAATAAATGAGTAATAGTAATATATATTCTTTGAGAAATCACTTCGAACAGTTTAGAAGCAATATGCAAAAAAGTGACAAGTGTGAGTAACTGATAGACTTAAGTAGAGGAAAAGAAAAACATATAATGTGCTTTTTGTTGGCTTTGGTAATAAACAAATTTCCTAAGATTATGCTATCTATTTCTTATTATTATTATAAGTCTGATATTTCACATTACATGTGATTACCAAGATTCAACTGTGACTAATGGTGGAAGTACATCTCTTGCCAGAGTTCTTTGTTTAAAACTTTTAGGATTCAACTGTGCTTAATCACAATTATTATTACCCTAGGGGCCAGAAAGATATACAGTGAATAGGAAACTTGCCTTGCACATAGTTGACCTAGGTTTCATCTCTGTCATCCCACATGGTCCCCTGATATCTAACAGGAGTAATCTTTGAGTACAGAGCCAGGAGTAAGTCCTACTCCCTACCAGGTGTAATTTAAAACAAGAAGATTCTGATAATTAATCCTCACTTATTTTTTGTTTTTTTTTTTTGGGGGGGTGGGTCACACCTGGCTGTGCTCAGGGGTTACTCCTGGCTCTATACTCAGAAATCGCTCCTGGCAGGTTCAGGGGACCATATGGGATGCTGGAATTCGAACCAGCAACCTTCTGCATGAAGGGCAAATGCCTTACCTTCATGCTATCTCTCCAACCCTAACCCTCACTTGTTTATTTGTATAATTCCTTGTTATCTGTCCTCCAATAACTTCCTCAGAGTTTTCTTTTTTATAATATCTTTATTTGAAAATCTTGATTACAAATATGATTGTGATTAGGTTTCAGTCATGTAATGAACACCTCCCTTCACCAATGTAACATTTCCACCACCAATGTCCCAAATCTCCCTCCATCCCACCCCACCCCCACCTGTACTCTAGACAGGCTTTCCAGTTCCCTCGTTCATTTACAAGTTATGGTAGTTCTCAGTGTAGTTATTTCTATAACTTTAGCCATTCATCTGTTGAAGGGCATCTTGGTTGTTTCCAGAGTCTGGCTATTGTGAATAGTGCTGCAATAGTGAGGAAGGGGTTTTTGTATTGTATTCTTGTGTTTCTAGGGTATAGCCCTAGGAGTGGTATAGATGGGTCAAATAGGAGCTCATTTTCCAGTTTTTGGAAGAATCTCCATATTGCTTTACATAAAAGTTGGACTAGACAGCATTTCCATCAGCAGTGGATAAGAGTTCCTTTCTCTCCACATCCCCGCCAGCAGTGCTTGTTCTCATTCTTTGTGATGTGTGCCAATCTCTGTGGTGTGAGATAGTATCTCATTGTTGTTTTGATTTGCATCTCCTTGATGATTAGTGATGAGGAGCATTTTTTCTTGTGCCTTTTGGCCATTTGCATTTCTTTTTTTATCAAAGTTTCTGTTCATTTCTCCATTTGAGGTTTCTTTGTCTCGTGGCAAATACAAAGTAGATACTGAAGGAAAAGTTCAGTAAAATGACCAGAGCACAACTTTTTCTATATGAGACATATGGTTATGAAGACTTAGTGGGATTCAATGAAACTTTAACATTAAGTTAAAGACTTAAGAGTGCCTAGGTTTAGCTCAGTAGTCTGTGTCTGACTGCCAAGGGGAACAAGGGCTCAAGCATGCCTGACATTCAACCATTCACAGAACCATTTAAAGTTGGTGAGTTCCCTTAAATTGACTCAAAAGCCTGCACACTTTTGCTGAGGAGAGAAAAGCTCTGTGTGCTTCATGCATGTTTTGTAAACCCTGAGTTAGTTTCATGAAGAAAAAGAGAGAAATCCTAAATAAATGAGATCAAGAAAAAACTCAAATGAGATCAGAGATGAAAGAGGAAAATTGAAACAGGCATCTTAGAAATACAAAAGATCATAAATGGTTGCTTTTAATAATGGTGACTAAGCTACATAATCTTAAAAAAAAATTGAATGAGTCCTTTGGAGCATAGTCTCCCAAATGGTGTCAGGAAGAAGTAGAACATCTGAAAAGGTAAGTCCTGAGTAAGGAGTCTGAGTCTATAGTTAAAAATCTCACCCCAAACAAAAATCCCCTGTGTAAACTAGCAATTTGCTAATGATTTCTATAAAAACTTCAAAGAGCTAGTATGCATAATTCTAAAGCTCTTCCAAAATATCAGAGAAGTGGGAATTATTCTTAATCACTTCTGTCATATCAACATTATCCTAAAAAATTATGTAGAGATATTACCAAAAGAGAAATTACAGGCCTCAACAAAATCTTAATGACCAGAATTCAATAATATAAATATCATATGGATTTAATCCCAGGGATGCAAGAATGATTCAATATATGTAACTCACTTTGTATAATCCATCATATTCAAAAAATAAAAGATAAATATCATATGATTATATTAATTGATATAAAATGGCTTTTGACAAAATTTAATGTCAGATTCATTATTAAACACATCAAAATTAGAAAGTAGATAGGCACATATTCAGTTATAGTGATGACAATCTATAGCTAATAGATAGTCAATATCAAATCGAATGGAGAAAGACAACAGCGTGGTTTCCACAGAGATCAGACATAGACACAGGTTGTTCAGTTTCCCACTGTAATTTAATGTATTTCTCAAAGACCTGCTACAGAAATCAGCGCAAAATAAAGAAATCAAAGTAATTGAAACTGGAAAATAAGTTAAACTATTACTATTTGCTGATGACATAATATACATAGAAAACCCTAAAGATGCCACACACACAAAAAAAACTCTTAGAAACAAAATCAATACAGTAGGTAGCAAGAGATAATACAAATACACAATTCTCTAGTATCTGTTTGCAAATAATGATATAGAAGAAGAAATTTTTATAAGGCAACCCTATTCAAAATAGTATCCAACAGCACCTGATATCTAGGAATCAATTTTTTTAAATGCTATTAAAGACATAAAATGAAAACTTAAGTTATTATAAAGAACATAGAAAAGAACACCACAAAATAGAAAAAAATATTCCTTATTCATGAATTGGAAGAATTAACATTGTCAACATGTCCACTCTGTGCAAAGCATCATATAGAGTCAATAGAATCCCCTTCAAAATTTCAATTTTTTTCAAAGACTTAGAACAAACAACTAAAACTTGTATAGAATTGTAAAATTTCCCTAATGGCTAAAGAAGAAAGGAAGGATGGAAGGAAGAAAGGAAGGGAGGAAAGGAAGGAAGAATAGATCAAATGAAAGAAAAATGAGTGGTACTGAATTTCATAACTATTATTTTACTATAAATCTAGACAGTTTCAGAGATAGATGGCAGGGTGCTGCCTTACAAAAGGTTACTTGGGTTCGATTCCCACTACCTTTATAATCCTCCTGAGACCTGTCAGGAATGATCTCTGAATAAAGAGACAGGAGTAAGCCCTGGTTTAGTATGTCATTAAGAAACAACACAAAGCTAGTAATCAAATCTGAAGAACTGGAGTAAATATACTTTTCAGATGGAAGAGAATTAAAATTCCATAGATAAACCCATAGATTTATGGACAATTAATCTAAACCAACAGAGCTGGTTACGTGACATGGAACAGAGAAATCTCTTTAACAAATGATGCTGAGAAAATTGTATAACCATATCTGAAAACATAAAACTGGAACCACATTTCATACTATTCATAAAAGTGAACTAATGAGGCCAGAGCAACAGTACAGGTGCTAGGGAGCTTGCCTTGCACATGACTTATTTGGATTTATTCCCTGACATGTCATGTAGTCCCCTGAACCAACCAAGAATGATACCTGGTTACAGAGCCAGATTAAGCTCTGATCACAAAAATATACTCCCTAAATCTTAAAAAAAAATGAAATGAAAAAATGTGAACTCAAAGTGAATAATGAATTTGAGATTAGACCAAAATCCACTAAATACATTGAGGGAAACATAAACAGAACTCTTTGGGAAATTGATATCCAAGGTGTTTATAATGATTGACTTCAAAGACAATAAAAACAAAAATAAACCAATGGGACTAAATCAAACCATTAAATTATAGAGGTTTTGCATAACAAACATCTCAGTTTAGGTCCAGAGCAATAGCAAGGGGGAAGGGGTTTAGGGCATTTGCCTTGCAACCCAGGTTCCATCTATAGTATCTCATATGGTCCCCCAAGCCTACCAGGAGTGATTTCTTTTTTTTTTTATTTTGATCATAGTGGCTTACATATCTTTCACATTAGTATTTTAGGTACATACTAACATTGAATCAGGGTAATACCCATTACCAAATTTGTCCTTCCCCCTTCCCCGTTCCCTTTCTGCAACCCATATCTCCCACCATCACCCCCCCGGGCTGCTGGAGTAGGTGGTCCCCTCTTTGTCTAGCTTACTATCAGTGATCATACATCTGTTTGGTCCTGGTGCCCTCCCTTGTTTCTCCCTCTATTTGAGAGACTAAGCTAGATAAATAGAGTTATGTGGATTTGTTTGAGGGAAAGAAAAGCAATAGAATGGGGTAAAGAATAAGAAAAAAATTTTAAAAAATTAAAATATGCTGAAAATGGGCAGAGTCCTTCTAGTGGCTATCAACCTCAGAGAGAGGACATGAAAAAGGTAATTGAAATACCATAACAATACAAAAATAAATGTCAAATTAAATATCCAGTGAGCCCTAGAGTAATAAAAAGAAGCACTACACAATAGTTTCAGTTCTGAAATTAAATCATGCCTGAGTGCAAAAAGAAAGAGAAATAAAATAAAATAAAATAATATAAAATAAAAGGGAGACATCAACTTCAATATCTACACCAAAATAAGGACGTCAAAAAAAAACAATCAATAAATATATATGTGGAAAAATGATTATTTTGTGCTTTTTCTTTTTTTTTCTTTCCCCCCCCCCCCTGCATAGGCACAGTAACTATTGGGGATATTATAGAGGGAATTCCCTTGTCCTAGGAGAATCAGAGTTTCTCCATCCCTGAAGTATACTATCATGGGATTAACTATAGACTCCGTGCATGATCACTTACTCTCCCCTCGGTGCTTTCGTGGTATATGGAAGACTTCTGCTTTGTCATGGATGGTAAAATCAGGCCTCTGTATCTAGAGATCTTGGTGATTGTGCAGCTTAAGGAATGAATCTTATGATGAAGGCTTTCTTTGTGGTTCTAGCAGTTCTGCTTCTTCAGTGTCATTTTAATTCATCTTCTGTAGTTGGTTTTCTTGGTCATTATGTTGTTTCTAGGATGGAGTCTGTGATAGAGTCTTTTGTTATGTTTCTGGAAGACCCGTTCACTTGTGGTTGTCTCAGTCAGACATCTGGAATTGGAGATCTTGTTTGTTGAACAGATTGTAGACCAAAAGCTAGATTAGAGCTTTTTGTTGTTGTTGTTGTTGTTGTTGGTCCCAGGATGAGTACTGTCTAGTCCTGGTTGTAACAACCAGTCATCTGAATATAACAATCTTGGTTTTTGCACAAATCAAAGTTGACATGTCTTCTGATTTTGTCTTATTGTTGGTTGGTGAGGAAGGATAACTTGCTCTTAGGTCTAGTTGTTCCCATTTCCTCGTTGTCAGGTTATCAATTTAGAACTGGCGTATGTTGGTGTCAGAGCAGCATTATGAATGCCCTGGAGGGGATTTGGTTCCTAGAGCTGTTGTGGAGAACTCTGTCGTTTCTATGTCTGGGATCCAAGAGTCAAGGCTGGACGGTCGGTGCCTATTTCCCTGGAGTCTAAGTTGGTTCCACATGATATACATTCAGGGTGGGAGATGTCCCTGTGTTGTAAAAGTATAAGTTCTTATCCCTTCTATTTTCATCTGTTCCCATTCTTTGACTAATTTTTCCATTGTCTGTTCATTTGCTTTAAGTTTTTTTCCCAATCTCTTCCGCTGTATGGAATTGTTATTTATCTCATCTTTCACAGCACCAAGTCTATTCTCAGCTTCTGATACCCTGTCCCAGAGCTTATCCATTTTGTCATTCACTTCATTTACTGAGTTTTTCAGGCCTGTTAGTTGACATGTTATTTCAGTTTGGAGTTTTGTGATTTCTTTCTTCATATTTTTTTGGTTCTTGTTAGTGTTCTGTCAACTCAATCCTTGATTTCGTTGAGTTCTTTGAGCATCTTCCATATTGCTTGTCTAAAGTCCTTATCTGAGAGGTTGATTAGTTGGTTGGTCATTATCTGTTCATCAGAATTGTCATCTTCATTCTCTATATCTGATGCTGTCCTGTGTTGTTTCCCCATTGTCACACTTGTATTGTGGGTTTTTCTATGTGTTGTGGTGGTATTTATTGTCTAAATGATGTAGGCAGCCACACTCTTCTGGCTCCACCGTTTCTGGGTGGGTCGACTTGCCTCCAAGAGAGGGGAGTCCTCCATGGATGAAGCCTCTCACAGGTTCAAATCTTAGGCTTGAGCATGCAGCAGAGAGGACAGTCCGTAGAGAAATGCTGGGCTTCAATGATCCAGCACAGTTCTTAGTGTGATTTTTTCTTCTTGTTGTGATGGTGTTCTTTCCTTAGATAGAGTGCACAGCCATGTAGCGATGCGGAGCCAAAGTGCTCTGCTAGAGCCTCTTTTCGGCCCACTCCAAAGAGTTTCACGTGACAGGACAGGAGACAGACACACACAGGCAGCACTCACAATTTTTCAGAGTCGGGCCCCACTGGCCAGGGGTAGTTTCATAGATTTTCCCAGCCTGACGTCACAAACAGGGGACCTGGCTTCTGCAAAGTACTGCTTATAGCCGGTTTTCACATTATGAAGCAGTTCCTTGGCGTTCCCGCCCTAGAATGAGCTTCTGGGAGAGCGAGTTTTGTGGAGCTTCTTTTCAGCCCACTCCCAAGAGTTTCACGAGATAGGACAGGAGACAGACACACACAGGCAGTACTCACAATGGCTAAGCTTTCTGAGTGCTTTGTATATCCTAGGTATCAGCACTTTATCTAACATGTTAAGTACAAAGATTTTTCCCATTCAGTTAACTGTCTTCTTTTGTTAAGTAGGGTTTCTTTTGCCATGCAGAAGCTTTTTAGTTTGATGTAGTTCCATTTGTTTATTTTGATGCTAAAATTCTTGCCATTGGTGCTCCATCCTCGAAGACCTTTTTGATATATAGGTCTTCGAGTGTTCTGCCTATTTTATTCTCAAGAAACTTTATAGATTCAGGTCTGAATTCAAGGGTTCGGATCCATTTTGAGTTGACTTTTGTATAAGGAGTGAGATATGCATCACTTTTCAGTTTCTTACATGTGGTTTTCCAGTTGTACCAACACCATTTGTTGAAGAGACTTTCTTTGTTCCATTTCAAGTTCTTGGCTCTTTTGTCAAATATTAGTTGGCTATATTACTGGGGGTTTATGTCAGGAATTTCTATTCTGACCCATTGTTCTGAGGTCCTGTCTTTGTTCCAGTACCATGCTGTTTTGATCATTATGGCTTTATAGTATAGTTTCAGGTTAGGTAAAGAGATGCCACCAGCTTCTTGTTTTTCAAAATTCTTTGGCTATCCTGAGTCTTTTGTGGTTCCAGATGAATTTTGTGATTGATTGCTCTAATTCTTTAAAGAATGATGTCTCAATTTGGATAGGGATTGCATTAAATCTATATAGTATTTTGGGTAGGATAGTCATTTTGTCTTTGTTGATTTTACCTACTCATGAGCATGGGATGTTCTTCCATTTCCTTAGATCCTCTTCAATTTATTTCTAAAGTGTTTTGAAGTTTCACTGGTATATGTCCTTCACTTCCCTTGTAATGTTGATTCCTAGGTACCTATTATTTTTTGATACTATTTTAAATGGAATTGTCTGTCTAAACTCTCTCTTTCTAATATGTTATTTGTATAGAGAAACGCTACTGTCTTTTGTGTATTGACTTTGTAGCCAGCCACTTTGCTGTATTGGTTAATTGTTTCTAGGAGTTTTACTGTGGACTCTTTAGGGTTTTCAATGTATATCATCATATCATCTGAAAAAAGAGATAGTTTGAGTTCCTCTTTCCCAATTTGGATTCCTTTGATTCCCTTCTCTTGCCGGATTGCTCTTGCTAGGACTTCTAAGATTATATTGAATAAGAGTGTGGAGAGTGGACAGAATTGCCTAGTTCCTGACCTTAATGGAAATGCTTCTAGTTTTTCGCCATTAAGGATAATGTTGGCTGTGGGCTTTTCATAGATAGCTGTAACTATCTTGAGGAAGTTTCTTTCTAATTCTATTTTACTGAGTGTCTGCAACATGAAAGGGTGTTGGATTTTTTCAAATGCCTTCTGTGTATCGATTGATATGACCATGTGGTTTTTGTCTTTCTTGTTGTTGATGGATGTATGATGTTGATTGATTTGTGTATATTGAACCAACCTTGCATTCCTGGGATAAAACCCACTTGGTCATGGTGTATGATCTTTTTGATGAAGTGCTGAATTTGGTTTGCTAAGATTTTGTTGAGTATCTTTGCATCTATGTTCATTAGTGATTTGGTCTGTAGTTTTCTTTCTTGGTGGTGTCTTTGCCATCTTTGGGAATGAGTGTGAAATTAGCCTCATAAAAGGAGTTGGGAAGGATTCCTGTTTTTTTCAATGGTTTGGAAGAGCCTGTGAAAATGTGGTAGTAAGTCTTCTTGGAATGTTTGATAGAATTCACCTGTAAATCCATCTGGGCCTGGACTTTTATTCTTAGGGAGTTTCTTAGTTACATCTTCATATTCCTCTGAAGTGATTGGTCTCTTTAGGCTTTCTAGATCTTACTTTTCAAGTCTTGGAAGATGGTATTTTTCCAGGATTCTGTCGATTTCTACTGGGTTCTCCATTCTAACTGAGTATAGTTGTTCATAATATGATCATATGATATGTTGTATTTCTTGGGGTTCTGTTGTAATCCCTCCCCTTTCATTTGTGATCCTACTAATTTGGGTGTTTTCCCTCCTTTTTTTTGGTGAGTTTTGCCAGTGGTTTGTCTATCTTGTTTATTTTTTTGAAAAATCAACTCCTGGTCTCATTGTTTTTTTTGTATTGTTTTCTTAGTTTCTATGTTGTTTATTTTTGCTCTGGTTTTTATTATTTCTTGCCTTCTGGTTGTGGTTGGATTTCTTTGCTGCTGTTGTTCCAATTCCTTGAGATGATCCTTTAAACAGTTGATTTGGTCATTTTCCTCTTTCTTGATATAGGCCTGTATTGCTTTGAGTTTCCCCCTAATTACTGCTTTTGCTGTGCCCCACAAATTTTGACAAGTTGTCTCTTCATTATTATTTGTCTCAAGGAATCTTTTTATTTCTTCCTTGAGTTGCTCTTTGATCCAGCTGTCATTGAGCAGCATGTTGTTTAATCTTCAGCTACTAGTTCTTCTCCATTGCTTCTTCTTGCAGTCAATTTTGACCTCAGTTGCATAGTGATCTGATAGGGTGCTTCTAATATTCCTTACACTTGTAGTCTTACATAGGTTAAATTTGTATCCTAAGACATGGTCTATTCTGCAGAAGGTTCCATGAGGGCTTGAGAAGAATGTGTATTCTTGTTTTCTGGGGGTGGAGGGCCCTATATAAGTCTATTAACCCTAGATCTTCTAATTTTTCATTTGTGGCTCTTATTTCTTTGCTATTTTTCTGTCTGCTGGATCTTTCCAGTGGTGACAGTGGAGTATTGAGATCTCCTGCTATTATCACATTTCCCTTCATGTGTTTCTCCAGGTATGTGAGCAACTGCCTCACATATTTTGCTGACTCTACATTAGGTGCATAAATATTGATCAGGGTTAGTAACTCTTGATCTAGTATTACCCTGATTAGTATGTAATGACCCTCTTTGTCTCTGATCACTATCTTGAGCTTGAATAAAATTTGGTCTGATATAAGAATGGCTGTCCCTGCTCTTTTTTGTTTTCCATTGACCTGATAGATTGATTTCCATCCTTTTATTCTAAGCCTATGCCTGTCCTGTACTTGTAGGTGTGTTTCTTGCAGGCAGCAGAAGTCCAGTTTATGTTTTATAATCCAGTTCTCTACTATATGTCTTTTAATGAGAGAGTTTAGTCCATTAACATTTAGGGAGATTATTGACAGAGTGGGCTATTGTGCAGTTGTGTTGTGTAGGGTGGTTGTTGTTACAATCGGGGGTTTGGATTTTATAGTTAGTCTCTGAGTAGGTCATTTAGAATCGGTTTTGTTTACACAAATACTGAAAGATAATTTTTGTTTGAGAATGTTTTTAGGCTACCATCCCATATAAATAATAGTTTTGCTAGGTATTGTACCCTACGCTGAAAATTTCTTTCATTCAGTTGTTTAAATATTTCATTCCACTGTCTTCTTGCTTGAATTGTTTCAAATGGGAGATCTGGCTTAATTCTTATGTCCCTTCCTTTGTACTTGAGGGTTTTCTTTTCCTTTATTACTGTAAGTTCATCTCTCTTTCTCTCTCTCTCTCTCTCTCTCTCTCTCTCTCTCTCTCTCTCTCTCTTTCCATTTGGATTACTATATGTCTTGGTTTTGGTTTATTAGGGTCTATTTTCTTGGGGACTTTTTTCACTTCCTGGATTTGCATGGAGTCCTTTTTCCAAAGGGTGGGGAAGTTTTCTGTTATTATTTCCCTATCTACTTGTTCTTCCCATTCCCTGTTTCCTCCCCTTGTGGTATACCTACAATTCTTAGATTATTTCTTCTGTCTTTGTTCATTAAGTACTGGACTTTTCCTTCCAGTACTTTGCCTCTTATTTCCTTGCAGGTTTCCTGGTCGTTTTTGGTTTGCACTTTTCCTTCCAGTACTTCTATGTGCTTCTCCAACTCTGTGATTCTGCTCGTATAGCTTTTAACTTTGTCTTTTAATTCCTTTAATTCCTTTTGTATGGAGTCTCTCATGTTTTGTATCAGATCTTCTTTAATTTGGCTAATTTGCTCCTCTATGGATTTCTTGTACTCGGTGGCTAGTGATTCTCTCATTTACTTTACCATGGCTTGCATTTCCTTTCTAGTGGCTGCTTTTAAATCTTCATCTCTTGGATCTGTGCATTTCGGTGGACTTGGGAACTTACTAGGGCTTCTCTCAGTAACTCCAGTTGTTAGGGTCCTGCTCAGTCTACCCATGTATTTTTGCATTTATTAGTGTGGCTTGGAGAACATGCCTTCTGATTTCTGCCTGCTTTTGCTCCCTGTGGTGTGGGGTTGGGTCCCTTCTCTGGATTGCAGCTCTGGGTGGGATTGTTGGGTGGGCTGGTTGAGATTTGGCCTCTAGAGTGCCCTCTTGCAGAGCCTGATTAGTTGCCCCCTCTTGTTGCCAGCCAGTGCAGTACCACTCCTGGCTACAATGATGGAGGGTGCTGTTGAGCCTGGCTCTCTAGTCCTCCTAGAGATTTACTCTAGTAATTTTTACTCTAGTAAATTTACAGTAAATCCACTGTTCCTCTAGTCAGTGGAACTCCACCCCCTCCAGGCCTCTGATGGAAACCCCTCCCGTCTGTAGACTCTATCCCTCCTAGGGGTGCCTACACGCAGTGGGGCAGGAGCGGAGATAGAGGAAGGTCCCCTACTGACTGCCAGCCCCGGAAGCCTCAGGGATGTGATGGGGTAAGGGTGGAGAGGGGGGAAGGTTCCCTACGTCAGCAGGTTCCGGAAGCCTTAACGGACGTGATGGGGGAGGGGCGGAAGTGGGCGAAGGTCCCCTATGCCAGCATGTGCCAGAAGCCTGAGTTCTGATCAGGGGAGGGGTGGAGGCTGCGGAAAATCCCCTACATCAGCAGCCATCAAAAGCCTCGAGTTGCGATCAGGGACGTGATCGGGGGAGGGACGGAGGTGGGGGAACGTTCCCTACCGTCTGCACGCTCCAGAAGCCTCAGGGACGCAATAGGTGAGGGGCGGAGGTGAGGGAAGGTCCCCTACTGTCTGCACTCGCTGGAAGTCTCTCCAGGAGTGATTTCTAAGAGCATATTCAAGAACAACCAGAGAGCCTCTGGGTGTGGCCCCAAAACCAAAAAGACAAACAAACAAACAAAAAAAAAACTGAATCTCAAGTTAAGGGCACCATAGAGATAGCACAGTGGTAGGTCATTTGCCCTGTACATGGCACCTGGACAGACCCTGGCTTGGTTCTTGCATCTCATATGGTACCCCAAACCTGCCAGGCTTGTTGATGCGTAATGTGGATAAAAGGAAAATTCTCACTCATTCACTATTGATGGGAAGAGAAATGGCCACACTCTAGAAATTTCTATGAAGATTCCTGAAAAAATGAAAACTAGTACTCAACATCTCCACATCTCAGACTCTTTCTTCTTCAACTTTCCAGATGCAGTTAACCTTTCAACTAATGTCCCTGGGGCTGTTTTGGGACTGAAAGCAGATTCCAATTCCTTCTAGCTATGTCCCCACACCTCCACACCTGACTTCCACCATCTCAGCAGATTTGGTTCCAGATCTCCTAAATTATGGGACTACCTATGTGGTCACATGAAGACTATATTCATCATATCTCTCATACTCACAACTCCATTACTGGACAAAGTATTAAAAGTAACACCATGGAGTGAAATAACAATTTTGAATTTAAACCAGGTCCCAAGCAGAGCAAGCACTTCAACTTCTGTACTATTTCTATCATGCATATTTCATTTTCTATCTAATTCACAATTGGTTAACTAAAATGTATTGCAGTTGAAAGCATTATGCTTAAGCTGAAGAGAAAGCTCAATGTGTTGAGAACATGCTTTAAATGATAGAAATAAATTTAATTTAATTTAAGAAAAGAGAATAAAAAATGAAGAGGAAAAGAAGAGTTCAACATTAATAAATTATAGTGTTGTTAATGAGGTATATATGAGAGCCACAGTACAGAAGGAGCTGGTCACAATAATAATAATAGGACTGCACCTTCTTACTTGGTCCACACTGTCCTTATTAGTGAAATATCAGGGAAATCAGTATTCAAAAAAATCTTCATGAGCTCCTGTAAAGCATGGACATTAAAGTCTTTCAGCCATAAGATGTCGGTCGTCAAGCTGCACCTGAGACCTACTTGATGGCATAGAAGCTGATTTATCTGACTCAAATTTTCTGGAGAGCAAGATTCTCAGATAAAAAGTGAAGGTTCTCTCTTCACAGAAAAGGAAACTTTAAAGTTGGCCCCTGCCCAGCATAGGTTAGTTGTCTGTTTTCACAGAATAGAATTTCAAGTAAAGAAAAATACAGAAACATAAATTTGATTTGTAAAGGAATAGGAAATAGTAATGTATCTGAGAGCCCACTTACGAATTATTTGGGGAAAAGGTTGGATACAGTTGTTCCCTCAATGTGCTTTGACTTGCTGCAGTAAAGAGTCATTGGTGTTGCCAAGGGAAGTGATTTTCAAGCTTTGCTAATCCTCTTTCATAGCATTTATCTTTTCTGATTTATAAGTTCTGTCATAGAAGGGGTCTAGACTCTATGTCTGGATTCACATCATCAGAATCATTGATCAGATCTGATTATTTGCATCATTTTCAGGTCTCAGGAAGCAAGACTAAAAAGAATCTAATGTTTGTCCTTCATATATTTGGAATAATAAAGTAACACAAACTCAAATCATCTCCTTCTAAAAAATTAATTCTATTTATATAATCAAAATGAGTTATTATTTTACAAAGTTATTCATTGTTGAGCTTCAGAATACCAATGTCCCCTTTACCAACATCCCCTTCCATCTACTAATATCTTCAATTTTACTTCAATGTTCTGGCCAGCCTCTATGCCAGCACTTTTGCCTTTTTTACTTTTTCTGGGTTTTTTCTTTTTGTTTTGTTTTTGAGGACACACATGGGGATGATCAGGGATTTCTCCTACCTCTGCACTAAGATATTCCTCCTGGCAGTGCTCAGGCTCAGGGACCATATGGGATTTGTATCAACAGTGTTAAAGGCAAATGCTTCCCCCCTTTCCTTTTTCCTTCAAGGCACTGTGGGCCTCAGTACTGTTATGTTACTGAATTCATATTGTGGATATCACTTTGTTATGTCTGAGTCTTATGGCCTCATGAAAATCCTGCTAGGCCTTTCCATTCCACACTTGCCTACCTATCTCAATAGGAAGCTTACAGGATGGAACAGGAGATAACCACAGAAATAATTAGATTATACAATCAGACAAAGAAAGGCAGTTTAGAGAGAGAACTATAATTAACAAGATGGCAAGTCTCCATGAATGTTTTTTTTTTGTTGGAGTAAAAGATTAATCCCAGACTATAGTTACATCTCATTTCTCTAACACTCCATTCAGTCTCTGTAGCTATTTTATAATCTTAAAATTATAGTAGAAACTAAATTGGTTATAAGTAGCAATCCATATGAAGTAAAATTATTTTCTGAATGTATAACAAATAGACAAAAGAACAATGCAACTCTATACACAAAGATGATGTCAAAGACATAGCATAAAAATAATCTTAACAGTCTTAACAGGGGCTGGAGCAAAGGCACAAGTGGTAGGGCATTTGCCTTGCATGTGGCTAACCTAGAATGGACCATGGTTTGATCTCCCAGAGTCCCAAATGGTCCCCCAAGCCAGGGTGTGGACCAAAAACCAAAATAAATAATCTTAACAAATTTTAAGTGATAATATGTCACTATTTTAGAAACAATAGTGCATGATCTTTAGAACTCATTTTGCCTGACCAAAAATCAAACTTATTAGAAAATGTATAAAAATAAAATTAATATTTTTATTAAAAGAGAATGCAATCCTGTCATATCCTATACAATAAATTAATCTTAGAAACATTATATTTGAAAAAGAGAAATTGAAGAAAATAACCGTAACTATTCCACTTAAATTAGATTTTTAAAGTGGACGTCAATTAACAAATACTGAGGTAACGAAGATTTATATATTGTGGGTATTCTTCCATGATATCACTTTCTAAAACCTGACTAAGTCATAAGGATATTCCTTACCATCTAAAATTTTTTTTTTTTTTTTGGTTTTTGGGCCACACCCGGTAATGCTCAGGGGTTACTCCTGGCTATGTGCTCAGAAGTTGCTCCTGGCTTGGGGGACCATATGACACCGGGGGATCGAACCGCGGTCCGTCCAAGGCTAGCGCAGGCAAGGCAGGCACCTTACCTTTAGCGCCACCGCCCGGCCCCTACCATCTAAAATTTTACCTTCCCTGACCCTGCAATATTTATGTAAATGGAAAGGATGTTATAGACTTCATGGTGTTGTAATAATTCCATTTTGAAGATGGTATTAATTATGTGAGTCTTTACTTCCATGAACATGCATGACAGAAAATGTTGACTAATGGCTTTACTCTTTTTTTCTACTTTCTATCCTTAGTTTTATTTGAGCAGTTACATATTCAGAAAAAAGCAGGTCCTCCACAGACTTATGAAATAAACTATGACTAATTAAAAATGTGTGAAACAAGTGTTTCCACCTTTAGACAAAGACATGCCCAATATTGGAAAATAACATGTAAGCAAAATGTCTTGGGATACTATTGTATTTATTTTTCTCATAAAAAGAAATATTATGAACTATTGCCCCTTTATTCTTACTTTCTTTCGGTTTCTATCATTTTCCTACCCCCCTCTTCCTCCCTTCCTTCCTCCTTCCTTCCCTTTCCACTTTTCTCCCTCCCTTCTTTCTTCCTTCCCTCCCTCCCACCCTTCCTTTCTCCTTTTCTCCCTTCATCCCTCCCTTCCTTCCTACCTTCCTTCCTCCTCCCCCTCCATTTCCTTCTTCCCTCTCTCCATTCCTCCCTCCCATCTTCTCTTTTCACTTCTTCCCTCCCTTCCTTCAATTCTCCCTCCCTCCCTCCCTTCCTTCCTTCCTTCCTCTTCTTTTATCTTTTCTTTTTTCTCCCCCTCCTTTTTAGATCCCACTCACTTTTTTGTCAGTGCTTAGGTCATAATGATGGCTCAGTGCTCAGAGATTCTTGTGAACATCCCTTCTATGCTCTAAGAAAGGTGGTGAGGATTGAATTTAAACCAGGTCCCAAGCAGAGCAAGCACTTCAACTGCTGTAATATCTCTATGACCCATATTTAATTTTCTTTCTAATTCACAATTGGTTAACTAATATGTATTTCAGTTAAATGTGTATTTCAGTTATTATGCTTAAGCTGAAGAGAAAGCTCAATGTGTTGAGAGCATGCTTTACATGATGGAAACTCCAGGTTTGATCCCCAGCACTGTATTTGTTCACAGAATTGCTGCCACTGACTCTTGAGCATAGAGCTAGGATTAGACCCTGAGTATCATCATATGTGTTCCCCCCCCAAAAAAAAATTGAATCAAACAACCCCCTTAAACCAAGTTTTATGAACTGCTTGTAGAAGTTATCAAGAAGAAATAACTCATTTTAGAATTTTGTACACAACCATAATTTATGTTTTACCACATGTAATAGTTTAAAGTGATGCTTGTCAGAGATTTCTCTTGTTTGAAAATAATATGTGTGTGCAAGTGTTTCTTCAATCTGTTGGTCTGTGATCCACTGGAGAGTGATGAAGATCTTCTAATTGTTTTGTTTTGTTTTTGTCAATCCTAATTTAATACTTTGGAATCATACCCAGTAAGTATTGAATTGAGCATATTAAATATGAGGTCAATAGAAAAAAAT
Organism: Suncus etruscus; assembly: GCF_024139225.1. Lineage (NCBI taxonomy): Eukaryota > Metazoa > Chordata > Mammalia > Eulipotyphla > Soricidae > Suncus > Suncus etruscus. The sequence continues at coordinate 52,365,537 of NC_064852.1, forward strand.
TTTCCATGGATGTAAAAGGGTTTCTTTTAAGGATTAAATAAATTAATATATTAATCTATTAATAATAGATTAAACACACACAAATAAAGTCAAGAGATCTCAAATTGCTCTTTGTATCTACAAAATATCTAATTATCAATTTAATTATAAGGTTTAGAAACTTATAAACCTCGAAAGTTTTTTCCTTGCTTCAATGATCTGTTATTCATAGAAAAGCTCACTAGCATGACTTTTAAATTTAATTTAACTTTGATTGCCATTCCTTATCAATGTATTCTACTCTAAAGAATCATGTGAAATTGCTGAGTGCACTTTAATCTCTCTCAGTTCAGCAATAGAAACATCACATCAGTTTGGAACACTTTCCCTTTGAGGACATTACTGTGTGATAATATTGAAGCTAAAAATAACTACTTAGAATTCAGGATGGGTTGAAGACTCATCAACCTTCCAGGCGATAGCCTTCAGAAACTGTCAACTGTTACTCTAGCTATTTAACATAGCTGCAAGGCATTTTAATACCAAATTTTGTTCCCACAGCTTAAAATTATTTAAAATTGTGCAGGAGGCATTCAATGCTTTAAGGGTACTCAAGTGGTCTTTGTTACAGTCATGTGACTTTCGATTTAGCATTATTATTTAATTACAAATCGAGTTTTGTCTACAATAGAAAGCTTGAGAGCCTTGTAGCTTTCTTTGGGGACGGCACTTCAGTGATGCTCAGAGATTACTCCTGGCTATACACTCAAAATTGTTCCTGGCTTGGGACACCAGGGATCAAACCAAGGTCCGTCCTGGATCAGCCCGTGAAAGGCAAACATCCTACCACTGCGCTATCACTCTGGCCCCAAGCCTTATATATCTTTGAAGTTTAGATAATCCAATACTTTTACTACATACCACACTTTATTTGTTATTCAATTTTCTAAGATTATCATGCTTGGATATTTTACTAGCATTGATCTGAACTGGTATTAAACAGCTTTAGAATAAAGCCTTAATTTCATCTGATGCATTTAAACCTGTGAAACTAAAGTAAATGATAAATGAAAATGAACTTGTCAGTGAGTATCTATAGATGTTTTATATCTGTCTAAAATTAATTTTAAAGTTAATCACTATAAATATAACAATTATTTATGTAACAAAATCTTGAAATTTTTTTCAATCTGATTAGCAATCTCATGCTAAATACTGATATGGAGGCATTCTCTTACCCATCATTTATACTCTTTGGAATATCTATCAACATAAATAATAAATGTTTCAGAGTTTATTGGCTTATTATAAACATATTTATTTTGTTCCTACTCAAATGTTTGAGTAAGCAATGAGTGTATTATCTTAATAAGTGGACAATAACAACAAGAACCTTGAGGAGGGTCAGGATGTGCCTTAGTGGTATAGAATAGGTCTCTCACGTGTGCTAGTTACTTGGATCTATAATAAGAAAAAAAAGACAAGCAAAAAAACATTCAAGAGATACCTATAAAATAAAAAGAATCCCCACTGGGAAGTAACAAGATGTCGAACAATGTAAAATGTAGGAAAGAAGTAAAGTAATTAGGAACACTTAAAAAGGGACTTAGGAAAAATTAGAGACCAGAGAGATAGCATGCCTTTCATGCAGAAGGTCACTGGCTCAAATCCCGGCATCCCATATGGTCCCCTGAGCCTGCCAGGAGCAATTTTTGAGCATGGAGCCAGGAGTAACAACCCCTGAGCGCTGCCGAGTGTGACCCAAAAAACAAAAACTAAAAACCAAAAAAAAAAAAAAAGGAACTTAGGAAAAACTCAAGATTAACTTGAGTTAATTTAAAATAGCTAACAAGCCTAGATAGAAACTCCAAACAAAAGCACTTACAATAAAAATTATCCAAAAACAGAGGCAAATGGATTTCAGTTACTGCATGAAAGGCATATTTCAAAGTACAAAGAGAAAGAATAAGAGAAGCAAATAACAAATTGAAATAACCAGAAATTACATAGAAAATAATGACAATTTAATTAATCTCAAATCACTAAATTTTGTGGCCTAGTGACAATGTGATAGTACAATTAGTAGGGATACCTGCTTTGTACTCAGTTAATCTGGGTACAGCTATCTCAGAACCACATATTGGTTGGATTGCAACTCAGGATCCACTGAGATCTTTAGGAGTGATCCCTGAGTAAGCTCTGAGCACTACAAACTATGTTCCAAAAGTTTTCCCCCTGAAAAAATTATTATGGCCCAAACCCATCAACCATAAAATTATAGAACTACATGTTGGATTAGAAAATAAAAGCCTATTTTCTTCTCTTTAGAGAAGACCCACTGGAGTTTCAATATTAAGCAGGTTCAAAGGAAAAGATGGAAAATGATTCATAATGGCAAATGGTAGTCTTTAACAGACAATACAGATATATTGATATGGTAGAATGGTACCAATTCATCAACAGGACTTAATATTTATTGCTAATATGCATGATGCAAAGAAACATTAAGTTATGTAAAGAAATGATAATAGACCTAAAGAGAAGTTAGCAATAGCAACACAATAGTAGTAAAGGATATTAAAGCTCATTTTTTTAGAAGTGATCTTTATTTTATTTTTTAATAGTATCTTTCTTTAATCACCATGACTACAAACATGTTTGTAGTTGGGTTTCAATCATAAAAAGAACACCATCCTCCTTCACCAGTGCAACATTTTCATTACCAATGCCCACAAAACGACAGATCAACAGGAAAATATTAACCAAAAAACATCAACCTTAACTGAGAAATTAAAGTATTTGGTCGTAGAAAACATTTCCAGGTATCTTTATCCCTCCAAAAGTTGAATATATATTCTTTTAGATATTTGTGGAACATTCTCAAGGATATACCATAAATTGGAGCACTAAAAATTTGTCAGTAAATCTGTAAAGGTTGATCATATGAGTACCTTTTCAGATCACAATTCTGTAAAACTTTAGAAATCAACCATAAAAGGAACGCTGAAATTATATTAACCATATCAAAAAAAAATGTAACTAAAAAAAAACACAATTAGGTTCCCAAGGAAAACAAAGGGGCTTAAAAATAATCCTGTAAAACATAAAAACCCTGTAAAAATAAAGACACAAGCAATCATATCATAGGTGACATTAAAAAAGCCATGACTGAGAGGTTTACAGAAGTAAATAAGAAATAATTACATAAAATATAAATAAATTAATAGCAATTAAATAAAATAAAGATGACAAAATTATTTATAGTCACCTTGTAAAAGTAATACTTAGGTATTAGTTTAATAAAAAATTAAAGATTTGTATATCAAAAATTAGAATCCGCTGCAGTGGCATTAATATCCCCATGATTTACAATGGAATATCTTAGAAGAATAAAGAACACTAGAAAAAAATTTAAGAAATGTGCAGAGGACTTTTTATGTTTAACAGTCTACGAAAAAAACTGAAAATATAAGTATGACATAAATTGCAAAAATTTTAAAGATACATACTTGATTGTACTTTATTTTTAGTTATTTTGGGAAAGGTACTTGCAAGGTACACTCAGTAGTAATTAGAGATTACTCCTAGCATTGTATTTTGGAGTCTTTCCTACAGTACAGTACTCATCAATATACATATATGCAGTGTTTGATTCAAACTGAGGTCATAAATACAAGGTAAGGTCCTTAGCCACTGTCCCAACTCTTGGTCCTTGGTATTTGGTTTTAAAGGAAAAACAACTACTGTATGATTTTGTATTTTTAATGAGTTTGGGATGTAAAACTAATCTTTGACCTTAATAATGTAATTATTTTTTTTAATTTATTTTCATTCTGGAAAAACTACTTATTTACAGAAGATAACACTAAGACATATAAATATTTAATAAAGAGCATCACTAATTACATTCGTTCTCAAAAGTCTTCTTTCCGTAGGTAATGCCAGTATCATTGCTCAAAACTAAGTGGCAATCTATCATGTATTATTACTCTCAACAAACTCAGCTCAGTGAAAATGTGATGCTTTGAAATATTCAATATTGGTGTTACACAAAGACAAATCTATCTCCTCAGGATCTAGTGTAGCATTATAAGAAAGAGTTAAAGGGCAATGCCTGTTTGCAGACTTCTGTTTATTCTGTACTTTCACAACAATCTTGGAATCCTTGTCTTTTCTATCAGAAGAGAATTGAAATTGCAATTAAAGTACAGTTATTGAACATAAGGACAACGTTAAAAACGTGACATAAAAATATTCACTGTGTCTGGGGTATTAGTGTCATCTATTTAATGCATTTTAAAGAGGTTATTGCAAAATAGTTACTAAGAAATTAAACAGTCTCATTTTCTCTCAGAAAAGGCCTGTCAATATTCCTTTGAAACAGATCTATGGATTAAAAGCTAACAGAGATAAAAAGTTAGACTGTAATGATTATTCTCCATGAATAAAGGGAGCTATCAAGAGGATTCCTAAAGAAATCTGTGTGAGACCTCAAAATTAACATCTTTCACACATATCATCCCCCAAAGAAGCTAGATATACATTAATTAATCTGCAGATGATACTAAATATAGACCATTGTTAACAGCTTTGAAGGACAGTATTTTCAAAAAGGAATTTTTGAGTTGGAAGATAAGGTTATAAAAATACCTAAGAGAAATGAGATTATAAATCCATGTTTATCAAAATTTAATTCATCGTGCAATAGAAAATAATTTCCATTTTCTGTCACCATTCACTAATGTTAGTCATAAACAAAACTGAGAATTTACTTTAATTATGTGCTTCTTATTTTTTCAAATCCATACTCAGAAATCTAGCTAAGCATTTAGCTAAGCATTTATTTATAAAATAAATCTAAGTACCAGTATCACTTCTATTCTCTATTCCCACCTTTGGATTATAACCTCATATAACCTGTGTTCTAAACCTTGGAAGATTTCTTAGTAATCCTAGCTTGTTTTTAAAAAAGAGAAAAAAAGAGAGAGGAGAGAAGAGAAATGAGAGGAAAGAGAGAGAGAAAGAGAGAGAGAATGACTTCTGTAGAGGCAGGCAAGAGTTGGTGGGATGAAACCTGGAGACTTTGGTGGCAGGAATTGTGCACTGGTATCTACTCTACATTCTCTAGCTAAAATTTAATTTACATAGCATTTACTGGCATAATACCACTCAATCAATAATACAATTACTATTACCAAATTATATATTCTATTTTGCTCATTGGCTTATTTAATTCTATTTGGGTGAATCAAAAAATTATTTTTACTTATCACAAGCCAAAATTAGAAAATAAATAGAAAAGAAAGGTTATTTTTGTTTGAATTCCAAAGTGTTTGTAAAGGTTTTATTGTAGCTTCATATACTTGCAAATGAGATTTCCTACTCAATGCATTTACAATCTAGAAGGTTTCAGTGGACCTTCTACTTGCTGACTATTTTTCTTTTTTCCTAGTCTCTGGCTTCACATTTTATTTCTCATTCCTGAATTCCAGTAAGTTATCATGTTTAAACCAATTAGACAGATGTGATATAGAATTCTTGGTCTGCCTTATACAGAAACTAGGTGCTCCAAATTCTCAAGCTCTCTAAGCATCAAGTTATATTAGGAAAGAGTTCCCTATTTTGCTGACTTTTTCTTTTTTTTTTTTCTTTTTTTAAAGAATAAAATTAGATTGCCAGTGTGAAAAGCCTGGCTCACATTAAATTTCCCTTTTTCCTTTCCAGGAACTATTCTAATTCTCACTGAGTCTATAATTAGATCTTTAACTTTTTTTTTTCTTCTTTGCAGCATCTTTGTTATTCCCACATGCCACTTTTCTACAAACCTAGATAATGCTAAATATTTTCAGGACTAATTCCTGGCAGATGTATTACTAGTAATGAAGAGATGAAGAAGAGAATAGTCAAATCTGAAGTTAACCTCTAAATATTATTCATTATATTTTCATGTTCATTTTCTCCATGATAAAATAAAGATGTCTTAAAAGATACAATCATTGTCATATTAATTTGTTTTTTAAGGGTTATTTTACTATCAAACTACAGGCTTTCAAAGGAGTGTTAATTGTTCATTGTACTCAGGTGAATCTTTCCATTTTTATTAAAATGTGGTATTTTGTTTCAAAGTAAGCTTTTTTATTAAAGAAAAGAGAGTCGAGTCTGACTAAAGGTATTTTTCTCCTATGTTTTTTAAATGCTCAAAATTGTTATGAATAATTGAACATTTTATAATATGTTTTTAATAGGATCTAATTGCATGATCTGAGGTCTAAAGTAAATACAAAGTGATCAACTGTGTTTCAGTTTCTTCTGATCAACAAACTGCTCACATTAAGTTATATCTTAAAAGAGGCAGATAACCAAGATAGGATTAGAATTACAAGATGTGTTGCTGGAGAAATGACTAAAGAATATACAAGGGGAAACTGAGAATATTGTCATCTGTGATGGAAAAAAAAGAGAGGAACGTTGGGAAGAAGAAATTTCAGAGTCGTAGAAATGTTCTGAGACTAATTCTGTCAGGCTGATAAGAAATCCTCCAAAGTTCTAAGTTAAATAATTCTGGGTTCACTCACAGTAATCTCATAAGTCTGTATTAACACGCATACTATAATGCTCACTGTCTCAGAGCAGCTAGAGGAAAACGTGACTTTAGATGTGACCCAGGATTGGAAACAACTTCAATGCTAAAAGAATTCTATTTAAGTATTCTATTTGAGTTAGGTTATTTTTGAGAGGTATAGGACAAGTGGTCAAGTTTGTTCTTTTATATGCAAATATCCAGCTTTCCCAGCACTGTTTATTAAATATATTGTCTTTTCTACAGTAAGTCTACATGGCTCCTTTGTGAAATATTAAGTGACTATATACAATTACACTTATTTCTTTTATCTCTTTACTGTTTTATTGGTCTGTTCTATTGCTGGCACCATGCTATTATGATTAATACAGCTTTATAACATAGCTTGAAATTAGAAAGTATGGAAAATGCACCATTTGTACTTCCTCAGGATTTCTTTGTAAATTGGAAATCTTTTGCTGTATTATATAAGTTTTAGGAATTCATTTTCTAGCTCTGTAAAAAAAATGCTATTGAAATCTTGATAGGAATTTTATTAAATTTAAATATAATTTTTGGTACTACAAAAATTAGCAAGATTAACTTTTCTAATTTATATTCTATTTATTTGTATTTTCTTCATGAATGTCTTATGGTTTTCAAATTAGAAATCTTTTTACCAATTTTAGTTTAATTTACATCTAATTAAATTAAATTTAATTTACATCTTATTTTTAGTTTTTACTGCTACTGTTAATAGAACACATTTACTTCTCCTTTAGAAATCTCGTTGTTAGATTACATACTTTTGAAACATAATATTTTATTTTTACTCCATTACAATTTTTGTAACCAATTAAGTTAGGAAAATGTAAATACAATAATTGCTATATTTAAAAATGTTTACTTATTACAGCATATATACAAATCTACACATTTATTAAGAATAGAATCATCCCCATCTTGCTGAGAATTTTGATCAAGAATGGGTGTTGGACCACAAGCCAGAAGCAAATATTGTCCTCAATGGAGAAAAACTGAAAGCCTTTCCTCTAAATTCTGGCACAAGACAAGGCTGTCCTCTCTCACCACTCCTATTCAACATAGCACTGGAAGTTCACACTATAGTGATTAGGCAAGAAAAAGATATCAAGGGAATCCAGAGAGGAAAAGAAGAAGTCAAGCTCTCGCTGTTTGCAGATGACATGATACTCTACCTAGAAAACCCTAAAGTCTCTACGAAAAAGCTTCTAGAAACAATAGACTCATATAGCAAGGTGGCAGGCTACAAAAATTAACACACAAAAATCAATGGCCTTTCTATACACCAATAGTAATAAGGAAGAAATGGACATTAAGAAAACAACCCCATTCACAATAGTGCCACACAAACTCAAATATCTTGGAATCAACTTGACTAAAAATGTGAAGGACATATACAAAGAAAACTATAAAACTCTGCTCCAAGAAATAAGATAGGACACGCGGAAATTTGTTTAAATAAAAAATTAAAAAAAAAAAAGAATAAAATCATCAGTCCTGTTGAAAAATTTAGTCCCTTACTAAGAATCATTTGACAAGCCTTGAAGATTGTAGTTTTCATGTTCAAACTAGAGGATCTATGTGAGTTACTACATAAATATTTATTTTTTTCTCACTGTATGTTCAGCCATTTTAGAGATGTGTCCTATTGCACTGTTTGTGGTACAAGGCAAAGGGAGTTCACAATTTTGTAGCTACACCTGCAGTAACATGTGTAGTCTTCTATCAAGAAAAAGTACTGGAGAATTCAGTCCCAAATATTCTATGCATTTGCTCAGAAATGACACATACCATTTATATCACAGTCCATTAGCCAGAATTAGTCATGTGACCCTACCCTAATTGCAAAGAGGCTGAAGAATATAAAGGAAAAGATGAAATGTTTGATGAGGTCAATTCATTCTACAAAGGAGAAGAAATAAATACTAAAGTCAGGATGCCAATTAAAATATACTAAAGTCAAAGGAAAAGAATAGAGTAAAAATTTAAAAATTCTTGGTGAAAGGGGTGATTTTAATTAATTGATCAAAATTACATTCCTGAAAATATTCTTGAAAAATAAGGAGCAAAGGAGCAAAGACCATGTTATCAATAACTACCTTATAATAAAATTAAAATAGAGGTTTATGATTGAATGTGAAATTAAATGTTACAAAAGAAGTAAAAGGCTCAAATATATGTCAAAACAACTACAGGATAATACTTAAAATCCTAATAAAGAATGAAGCTAGGATGGTCAATGTCAAAATCTCAAACATTAATATTAAAAGTGAAGGCTACAAGTTTAAAAATTCCTGGGGTAGAGGAATCAGTAAGATAGACAATGTACTGGCATGCATGGTTTGCATGAAGGGTACATTACCGGAGCCAGATTTAATTTGAAATAATTACAGAAGTGATCCTGAACCTGAAATGGGTATAGTCATTGAGCACAGCTGGATGTGGCCTCCTTTCAAAAAAGTTCCCTTTTTCAAAATGGCACTCTGGCATGTGTACATTTTAAAAGATTTTAAGAAATAATTTCATGTAAGAGGTTGTCTGATATGGCTTGTGGCTCAATAATAGAGTTTGTGACATGTACATATGAGGTCCTGGTTTTTATCCTCAGAACTGAAAAGAGAGAGAGAAATTTAATATAAAAATGATGAAAGGAAAAGGAAGTCAGGCAGGAAGAGAAAGACAGAGGAAGAATAGAGGGAGTGAAGAAAGAAGAAAAAGAGAAAGAATTAATTTTTTCTGCCAATGATGGAAAAAGTAGATTAGAAATAAAACATGGCAGTCATAGACAATATGTCCTTACCATATCTTAAAACTTTATATATGTAAAATAAAGCATTCCCTGGGATATCTGAGAACTTTTAAAACTCTAATAACATAATGCATTTCCCCGGAAATGTGCAAACTAGTATTAAAGCACTAAAATTGGATACAAAATTTTCTGTTTGCAGTGGGGCATAAAACAAAACAAAAAAGTTCCATGCAGATAAAACACAATTTAATCAACAATATAGTGACCAATGAAAATAGCAACAAGGGATTAACCTAAGAGAAAGTTACAAGAGGTTCTGAAAGTAAATTCTCCTCTGCTGGGCTTCAGCTGGCTTAGATCCTTCATCTTCTCCATCTTCTGTGGTGGCTGATGGGGTCTCCTCGAAAAGCTGATGCAGGTAGGGAAGCCGTGGTTCTGGCAAAATAGGAGGGTAGAGGAAAGACAGTAGACGTTGACATCTGAGATGTTGCCCAGAGTCTTCAGCTGTCTCCCTTTCACTGCCTACTTCTGTCCCACCTGAGGGGACCTCTGCCACCATAAGTGGTGGGGTACCTGAATGAGGCTGGGGAATGCATCTGTAGAACCTATGATAATTGGAACTATATCTGCTCCCTTTCACTGGCATTCCTCCAGGTCCACATACATTAGCAGCTCTTGGACCCCTCTCTTTTCACGACATCAAATTCCATATCTCTAATGCTACACAAAAGCTTCCTGGGAATGCTTCTTTTAATAGCTGTCCAGTGGACAGAGACATCTTGTTTGGTATCATTTCTGTTGATAAATCTATAACCATTCTGACATTAAATAATTCCCAGAAATTGGGTTGTCCACCTGACTCAATTCTTGGGGACCAGGTGTATCCCTGGTTGAGCCATTTTTAGACTGAGTCTGCAGAGACAGTAGCTGGCTCAGCATCCTTGGTTGGATATGGTTGTCGCTCTGGTTTAGTGTCAGTTATAAACTATAAATTATCAGCCCCGAGAAGGCTTTTAGATTGAGAGTTCGCCACCACTGGATAGGCACCCTTCCCTTTTTGTGGCGTGTGTGCAGGAGAATCTCTAGGGAGCCTGGCACATAAAGTCCAAAGTGAGAAAAACAGGTAGATGGACCAAAGCAACACGAAGCTATTCAGAACAGGAGCCATGTGTACCAATGTTCCAATGAAAGGCACTGCTCATTCAATCCAGCTCGAGGGGGCTGTCAGGGTGATTATCCACCAGAAAGTCAGGTCACTCACCATCATTGTGGTCTTCTCAAGTCCCTGGATCCTGTGTCGCTGTTCGAACACCAATTGTAAAATAAAAATCCAAAGGTTATGAGATAAAAATACATGAGTGTGAGATCACCCCATAAGCTATGTTTCTAACCCGTTAGGAAATCCCTTATATCTAAGAAAGAAATAATACTCCAAGCATTTAGGATAAAAGTCAGCCTGCCTTTTTGCTTCATGGCCTCTCTCTCTGCCATGTGCACTCTTTGTGCCCCCACCCCTGCAAGGGAGAACTGTTATCTCTTTATTATCCAGCACTAAATCCACAAGAGTGGGGGAAGGTCCTGTAATCCAAGAGGACTTTTGCATCCAAACAGTCATATGAAAATCAAGTAGAAATAAAAAATGATCAGACTTAAACACCAAATCCAAAGCCAATGGCAACAGAATCAATACCCAATCTACAACAAACTAGACACAGAGGGAACCCCTTATACTAGCAGCCTGGAGAGCAAAGAAGGGGAATATAGGATGCATGCTGGGAACAGGATTGGAAGGAGGACAATATTGGTGGTGGAAATGCCCCTGTTTCAATGTCACTATGTACCTAAAATATTACTTTAAAAGATTTTTAATACACTGTGGTAAAAATAAAAATAAAAATTTCTCCCTCCCCCCAAAAAAGAATAAGGGTTCAAACCTTTCCACATTCTTTCCAACACTCATTTTGCTTTTACTTAAACCCATAATATCACCCTTATAAAGATAAAGTAGAATCTTAAACAAAAAAAAAAAAAAGGAAAAAGGGAAAAAAGGAAGTTGTGGAAATGCTGTTGTTTGGGTCTGTTAGTCTCATCTCACACATATCAGGAACAAATCAGTTTGTTTCTGGCATTTTATCTAATTCTGAAACTGTCTATTGGTGTTTTTCCCCCTGGGTTATGTTATATCACCTTATGTTTTTTGTCAAATTCTTTTTTGAACAATTATCTAAGGCATGTTATCTTAGTGTGGGTGGCCTCAGTTCTGTCATTGCATAATATTTATGGAGCTGGTTTCAAATATTTCAGGGAATGGGAAGAATAAATATATTTGGCTGTGAATTAACTTGTTGAGGTTTTAAAAGAAGCAGTCTTGATGACCCCAAGGTTCTGAAAAAGGAGCCAAGGAGATAATACAGCAGGGAAAGTAAGGCATTTAACTTATATGTGCCCTATCCTGTTCCATCCCACATATGATTCCCATAACATATAGTTATGATTTAGGAGCTGTAAAGGTAGTACAGGAGGTTAAGGCACTTGTCTTGCATGTGACCACCCAGTTTGATTCCTTGCACCTCAGATGGTTTCTAGAAGTGCCTCAGAGCACAGAGCAAAGAGAGCTCCTGAGCACTACCAATTGTTGTTTCAATAAATAAATAAATAGTCATTTGAGCAAAATTTTACAACTGATTTTCAACAGAACAGTAAGATTTAAAGATCTGGTACTGGAGATAGTACAGCTGGTAGGGTGTGTTTGTCTTAACCACGGCTGACTGACTGCTGTTCAATCCCCAGCATTTTATATAGCCCCCTGAACACCACCAGGAAGGATTCCTAAGAACAAACCCAGAAGTTACCCCTGAGCATGGTTGGGTGGTCAAAAAAAGCAAAAAACAAAAAAAGAAGAAAGAAAAGATATAAAGGTCTTTTTAATTCTGAGTTAGCCTCTGCAGTATGTTAATTCATCATTATCATGGACTTTCATGAAAATGAGATAGCAAGTTATATAAAATACTTGGAAGTGAGTATTTGCTTTTCCTTAAAATGAGACTAATGTGGTTAAATCATGACAAAATGATTCAATGCAAGCATGAAGAGTGCAAAATGGTAGGGAGGGAACAGATGATTGAAGAGGATTTTTTTTTTTTGGCAAGGATTAGAGATTAAAGGTTATTGAGAGGCATTTGTATTTAGGATCTTATAAGTCAAATTATGTCTTACTCTCTTTTTACATTACAAATTGTACTTTATATTTTTAGATTTTGCTCTTCTATTTCTTTCAGATTGCCTGGTGGCACAGCCTGTCACAGTATTCAACCTTTAAAAGATCAGGCCTATTAAAAAGAAAAAGTGCCTAAAATTTTTTCTGTTCTTTTATATATTCTGCTTAATTCTGCATGGTTAATTGGTAACAAGTTTCAACTTGAAATGCTCAGTTACATTGAAGACAATAAGCTTGTGCTTATAACCCTTGTAACTATTACACCTCCTTTGGCCATGTCTGTCTTTATCTAAGGAAGTTTGATTTAACCAGTCAACATCAGTCTACCAGTATCTCAGAAAGTAGGAGAGCTTTTAGCTTTACTATTAGTAAAACAAATAGAATACAGTGTTTTCCTGTAATACACTGTTTCTCCACCTTTTGTAATAAAATTTCCTATTATATATCAAACATGACTTGGTATCCTTGTTTTCTTCCTGGGGCCCATTTCTCATAATAGTTTGCCCCTTACTCTTGCCTCCATTTGAATATCCTGAGAGTCCACTGGGTGTGCTATAAATATTGTTGGGAAATGCTGCTTTAATAATTACAACTGTTGGTGACTATTAAATATAAAATTATTTGAGTTTATGTTCCTGCTGTGTTTTGATATTTGTAAGGAACCCTTGTCAGTTCTCAAATAAACCAAATTTCATTTGTCTCGTAGTGAAAGATCAAAGTGTAAATACCAAACAGTGTTTCCTTACATATTTATACTTATTTGTTGATAAAGCCAGAGGTATAGTTCATAAGCAGAAATATCCTTGCCCCTCTATTTACTATTTGTTCTTCACTACATTTCTAGTCTTCACTTTTTTAAACAATAATATTGAACCAATACTAGGATTCTGATGCAAAATTAACCTTTGTAATATCTTTATTCAACTGTCCTAAAAATCTTATATTTTAGTGAGCTGAGGATAGTACAGCATACAAGGTGCTTGCCTACCATGCAGTTGACCCAGTTTCAATCTCTTGTATTCATATGGTCCCCTGAGCACAATCAGAAGTGAGTGGTTCCTGAGTTCACAGCCAGGTCTAAGCCCTGAGCACAGCTAAGTGTGCTCCAGAACACACACATATATGGATACATATATAAGTATATATATATATATATATATATATATATATATATATATATATATATATATATATATATATTAAGCTCTAAAGTTAATAGGTGATACAGCTTAGACTTAACTATGTCTATATATAATTTTCTATAAAAATAATGTATAAAATTTAATTTATAAAAATTTATATATATAAAATAATAATATATGTATACTTATATGAGTGTATATATTGAGCTCTAAAATTAATAGGTGATACAGCTTAGACTTAACTATGTCTACATATAATTTTCTATAAAAAATAATTTGATGTTCCATGCATATATTGATTATTATTGTATTCAAGAAAATATGCATCTTCTAGATTTTATAGTAGAACTACTAACGTAGAATTACCAAAGTTATGTAATTTTATTCAATTCTCTATTGCTTTAATGTAATTGCTCAAAGAAAGGAGACACATTCATAGATGTTTCAAGCACTATATAGTAATCTGTAATATAAGTCAAAGTATAACAAAAAATTTGATATAAAGATTTGATTAAGAGGTAAATGATTAAGGCTAACTCATACAGAAAAAGAATTTCAGCTAGTCTTTGAGCATCAATTGGGTGTTAATAATGGAAGAGTATTCAGCAAGAATTAAATGAGCAGAGAGAAAATCAAATAAGTTTGAAGAGTAACTATAAACTTAATTATTGGAGTCATATGTTCAAAAATAATAGAAAATAAAATTTTAATAAATGGACAGAGATAAGTATTAGGGCAATTTGAATGTGAATTTAGTTTATATTTTTCATGGTCTACTAAAGGATTAGGAAATTTGCATAAATATATATTTGAGGGGTTCATTGTGTCACGTTCAACACTGCTCTGGGCCTAGTTTTAATTACAAGGTTGTTCATAATACAGTTTTTTCCACAGATAAAGTTGTTCATGATTGAGTTACAGTCATACAATATACAACAAAGTATACCAGTGTGTATTTCCCACCACCAATGTCTCCAGTTTCCTCTCACTCTCCCTGATGCCTTCTTCACTCCCATATACCCTCCCTCACCTGCTTCTGAGGCAGCCATTTTACTTTTCTCTTTCTCTCTCTCTGACACTGTGGTTTGCACAGTGATTTTAATGGGTGCCATGCGTATATGTTTTTTATAACCACACTCAGCAATGTTCAAGGCTTACTACTAACTTTGCACTCAAGAATCACTACTAGTAGTGCTCAGCGAGTCATAAAGATTCTGGTGATTAAACTCGGGTCAGCTCTGTATGCAAGGCAAGTTCTCTACCTGCTATAATATTGCTCATCCCCCCGAAAACCATAGAACTATTTTTCTTTCTTATTCCAAATTTTAATTTATTTTAACATATACTGATTGAAATTTTTGTATATAATTGTGTGAAATAAATCACTAAACTAACTGAAATACTTATAGTTTATTCGAGCTACCATATTTTTCACTATATAAAATGCACCTGACCATAAGAGGCATATAGTTTTTAGAATCTTTCCTCCCCTTCACTCAGGTTTTAGCTCCAGGCAACATTTGTTTTAGAAGATGCATTTTGGGGGGGTTCTAAGAGGTTATCAAGATGATGCCCATTTCCCTTGTATTATCCTATGGTTTTGTTTCCTATTTCAAACTTCTAAATATAAGATTGTAGAATTGGGATACTGGATATTTGGTTTAATTTCCCTTTTTTTTTAATCAGAGTAAAGTTCTAATAATTTGAAATCTCTTGTCAGAGCTTGTTGCTTTGCTAAGGGGTTCTCTTTTCTTGAGGGTGTCCCACTGTTTACAATCCATATGGGAACTTTCATTGTTCATGTGGTAGAGCTGGGGACTGTGAGGATGACTCTAATTTGGACTGGATTTTGATGTGAAAATACAAATTCTCTATATTCAGTTAGTTTAGAATTTTTTTGCATATATAAAATTACCTTATTGGTGAATATTTTTCTTTAATAAAATCTTTATTTAAGCACCATAATTACAAACATTTATTTCTACAGTGACAGAATAATCTGTTTTTTTGATGTTGAAACTGATGCTCTATAGGGTAGTCATACAAATCTTTCCAGTTTTCTATAGTCTCTGTCTTTGTTAATGTAGTAGGTGATTTATAAACTAACCATAAGTATTATTTGATCAAACAAAAGCAAACTGTACTCCTAATTCTACTGAACTATATCTATGATGTTCTATCATAATTTTCTGGTATTATAGATTTTATCAAATAGAACAGTCATTTAGGAGTTTTAGTCTCTAAAGTGTTTACAAGAACATAATCTCTTTAGTTAGTACTTACTATGGTTTCCTTGTGCAAATATCTGGAGATAGCTAAGTTATCTTTACAAATACAATCACAGTTTAAAACTAAATATATACTACCCGTCAAGATAAGGTGTTCATAGAACTTTATTTCTCTTTAACAGTTTAACAAGCATTTTTAAACAAGTTATGTTGATTACTTTTGATAAGTCAGTCTAAAATAAGAGATTGTCATTTTTATACTTACTTTCTCATAGTTATAAAAAAAAGCTCCATTAAATAGATTTAAACTGTTTTAGGTTACTACACACTTATGCAGAAGGAAATATATTTAGTAGCATAAGATGAAATTGACATTTAAATGGAATTCATATTACAATATAGTTTAAACAAAATAATTTATTTTGGGGTTTAGAGATGTATTTCTTACAATGTCAAAATTCTTTTGACAAAGGTCAACTGGAGCACCAGTGATACATAGGGTAGGACTTTGCTTTGCAAGCAGTTGACATTGTTTCAATCTCTGGCATCTCAGATGGACTCCACAGTACCACCTAATTCCTGAGTGCAAGGGTCAGGAGCAACCCTTGAGAACCACTGGGTATGACTCAAACTCTCCCACACTGGAAAAAAAATAAAACAGAACTAGAATAGGTTATCTATATTGGGATAAATGTTTTAATCTTTTAAAAAAATAACCCTACTTTTCCCATTTTTCCCCTCATTTCATTGCAGTTATAATAGCCAAACAAAACTTGCTTTGGTTATTGCCCCATTTTAATTGTGAAGCTCACCTGGGCTTCCACATCAGGTTGTTACATCCAGTCAAGGTTTGTATTTCTTTAGTTTGCTACTCACATAAAACGTTATGGTCAGAAAGGGGGTTGGATCACACATCCTAGTTATAATGTTCCCTCAACTTTTGCAGCAGAGCTACCTGGGGATTTCAGCATTTTGGATGGTCCTCACACACACACACACACACACACACACACACACACACACACACACACACACACACACACACACACACACACACACACACTTAGCTATGGAACATTTGCAAATTGCTTTCTGGACCAGAATTCACAGAAAGCACAGAGAACAAAACTGATGGGATCACGCTCTGCATATGTAGAAGAAATTACAGCACTCTTCCTCTGGATCCCAATACTTACTCAGATTTTTATTCACATATGTTTATTGAAACATGTTAAAAGGATATTGTTCAGCCTCAGATGTAAAATTTGTTGTTTTCAAAGAAAGGACAGCATTAGAAAACAATAAAAAAATGCTTATTAGCAAATCATAGACAGGTGGTCATTTAAATTTATGATTAAGAATTGGGGGCCGGAGAGATAGCATGGAGGGTAAGGCGTTTGCCTTTCATGCAGAAGGTCATTGGTTCGAATCCCGGCGTCCCATATGGTCCCCCGAGCCTGCCAGGAGCGATTTCTGAGCATGAAGCCAGGAGTAACCCCTGGGCGCTGCCGGGTGTGTCCCAAAAACCAAAAAAAAAAAAAAGAATTGATTTTTATATCTTTTTTGATTCATAGTCCTAACCTCTCCTGGTGGTCATTATTGTGGTGTTAGGGGGCATTTATGAAAACAAATTTGTTTTGTTTTGTTTTGTTTCTGTTTTGGGGCCACACCCGGTAACGCTCAGGGGTTACTCCTGGCTATGCGCTCAGAAGTTGCTCCTGGCTTGGGGGACCATATGGGACACCGGGGGATCGAACCGCGGTCTGTCCAAGGCTAGCGCAGGCAAGGCAGGCGCACCTTACCTTTAGCGCCACCGCCCGGCCCCTGAAAACAAATTTGTATCACTCTATTTCGTACCAGTAGTTGGCTATGCCTTTTCACACACAGCCTCCAAATTAGTTGGAGAGTTGTGGCTGAAGTTGTTAGCTCTGAATAACTGTCATGCAGCCATCCCCGGCTAAGAGAACAGTTTGGCCTTAAGCAATAATAGATGCTGCTCTAGCAGTTAGGTTACCTGTCTTCTCTTTTGTTTACACTAGCTTTTCTGGATTAATGCCTAATTTTAAATCCTTTTCATTTTCTCTCCTTACTACCTTTCTGTCCACTTCTAAAGTATCTGATAATACTGAGAGCACAGAAACATTTGTCAGTTTGAAATCATAGGTTTTGTTTGTGTGTGAATAATACTGCTGCAGTGGTTGTTATAGTAACCAGTTCTCCTCAACAGAAGGAAGGGAGAGGGGCATTTGACAATGCTTTATATTTAATAGGCAGAGATAAAGTTCTGATATTTTATATTTCACAAGGAAATGATTAAAGGGGACTGTTATTTTTATCTGTCCTAGGATTGAACCTAGTGTGGGCCACACTCATAAAAAATACGATTCTTATACATAGATACACACATTATTTAACATACATTATTATATATATATATATGATTTTCTGCTCACACTTGGTGTTCTCAAGGCTTTCTTCTGTCTCTCCACTCAGGGATCACTCCTGGAGGGGCTTGAGGAATGATAAGTGGTGCTGGAGATACAACTACAGCAACACAAATATCCTACTACTTTACTATCACTCTGGTCCCTCTTTACAGTATATATTTTAAGTAAAGAGTAAAGTAGATGCAGCTGCTATCTTCCCATTTATTTGAAAAAGATTGGATAAATTTTCTCTAGCAGGCACTTTAATTGGTTTAAATGGAGTTCCTCTAGTGCATTTCCAGAGATATCAGGCCAAAGTGCCTGATTTACCCAGAAATACAAGCAAATTACGTTGTTTTCTATGATATGGACACAGGAAGCAGGCAATTTGCAGATGACATCAAAGTTCTCAGTAAGCACTTACCTCTGTTTTTCTGTTTTATTTCACTTCTTTGTTACATTTATTCTTTAAAATGTACTTTGTTGGCTTAAAATGGTTTCTTTCTTCTACTTTACTTATTTATTCTCATTTGCTTCCCATATGTAATGTCACTAACATCTCTTTCTGTGAATCACTACAATATTAACTCATCTAGTCATATCTTACTTAATGTCTACATTTGTATGTAGATTTAAAAATACATTTATTCATAGGTAATGAGAGTTATTTTTATTCACATATGCTATTGAATGCTTTCCAAGTTTATGCATAAAGATGTACCTTTAAAAATGAAAACAGCAAGAGTGAAGGACATTATTACCGAGAAACTCCTAGGGCTAAAGACTGCATGCAACCAAATCTTGCAGGCCCAAAAAATACCAACTAAAAAATATCCAAAGAAAATTATCCTAGACACAATGACACGTCCTTATCACAATGACGAATCCCACAGATAGGAATAGCTATCAGACCCAGAACCACTACGTATTTTTAAGAACATGTAGGTAAAGCACTCCCTGACACTGAGACTAAAGGCATCTTCAAGGAGAAAACATCACTGTCTAAACAAGTGGAAGTAGAGATGAACATATGGGAGTATATTAAGATGAAAAGTGTTTGAACCTCAAAGCAAATAGTCACTAGGTTACAAAGGCCACCCACGGAATGGGAGAAACTATTCACCCAATATTCATCTGATAAGGGGCATTATAATATCTTACATATACAAGGTACTGACAGAACATAACAAAAAAATCTAACCCCATCAAAAATGGGGAGAAGAAATGAACAGACACTTCCTTAAAGAGAAATACAAATGGAAAAAAGGCACATAAAAATGCTCTACATCACTAATCATCAGGAAGATGCAAATCAAAACAACAATGTGGTACCATCTCATGCCACAGTAACTGGTATCATCACCAAAAAAAAAAAGAGGCAAAAACAAAAACAAAACAAGAACAATCAGCATAGTGGAGATGTGGAGAGAAAGACACTTTCCTTTATGGCTGGTGGTAATGCCTTTTAGTCTAACCTTTATGGAAAACAATATGGAGAACCTCAAAAATCTGGAAATTGTGCATCCATACGATACAGCTATACCACTCCTACAGACCTATCCTAAAAACATAAAAACACAATACAAAATTTCCCTCTGTACTTCTATGTTCATTGCATCACAATTTACAATAGCCAGAATCTGGAAACAATCCAGATGTCTTACAACAGATGAGTGGCTAAAGAAACTTGGTACATATATACAATGGAATACTATGTAGACGTCAGGAAAAATGAAGTCATGCAATTTTTCTATACAGGGATTGACTATGCCATTGATAATAATTTCTTATCTCCAATTAAAGGGGTAATTCAGTAGCCCTGCCAGATGAATTTTCCTGGCACAGATAACTTGATAACCCCATGAAATTCCATCAAAAGGCCAGCTGCAGAAACTTTATCTCTGCGTAGAGAGTTGAGGAAATTTCAGAGAGATATTTCTAAAATTCATGTCATGGTACTGACATTATATTTCCTTATTTTATTTGGCCTTAAAATTAATTCTCCCTTCTTCGGATATTCACAGGTAAATATAGCCTTGATTAAAACCCCTTTACCTGGATAACAATTATCACCAAATCAAAGACAATTTTTTTTCTCTTTCTTCAAAATGCCCTTGCAGCCTCAGCTTCTGGGATGCAAGAGCATAGCCAGAATGCAGATTCTGGGCTATTGACTTTTCCCAGAAAATGAGAACTTCACCTTAGTGGATTTAGTTCTTTTTTTCCCTTGACCTCTAAAATAATAGAACCCCATCCCAGTGAAGATAGAACTCCTAGATTTTTTTTTTACTTCTCACTAATCCCTTATTTTGCATATGAAGTTAGTTTGCAAAGAGTTGCCTTGAGTTGTGGCCTTTTCTTATGTAACTCATAACTGACTGCTTACACCCATAGCCTGATGTATTGTTTTATTGTTAAGCTCTGCTTTGTAATTGTAAACATCCTTCTAATACCTATGACAGGCTTTTACCCCTCAAATACTCCTAGCTTGAAAATTAAATGTATAGCATGCTTGTCAGAACATGTTTCCCCATACATTTACTGTATAGTCTCATTTTCTTCATATTACATCATCGTATATTCACTCTCCTCAAAGAAGAATCAAAAGAAACCTTCTAATGTATTTGGGTCCCAAGAGCCAGTCCACAAGATCTGGTGGACCAAAGTTAGCCTGTAACAATGGATGGACATGGAAACTATTATGAAATAAGTCAGAGAGGAGAGATAGACCAGAATAGTCTCACTCATCTACAGGATTTAAGAAAAATAAAAGACAGTATGTAATAATATCCAGAGACAAAAGAGATGGGGACTGAAAGGACTGGACCACGATATGAATCTTACTGCAAAAAATTGTGAGTGAAGTTAGAGAAATTATTACACTATCAAGTGTCAAAACAATGGTAATGAGTGAGAGAAATAGAATGCCTGTTTTGAATACAGGCAGGGAGTAGGGGAGCAGGGAGATGGGGCATTAGTTGTGGGACGATTGAGTGAGTAGAGCGGTTTTAGGTTGAAATGGCACTTTAGATTTATTAATGTTTATGTTGTTTATGGTGAATAGTACATAACCTATGAAACTAAGCCAGAAAATTCCATAATATTGCAAACCAATGAAAATTCTTAAAAAAATTTAATCAAACTTAGAAAAAATATCTGAAGGTCCAAGTTATTCCAGAACGCCAAGGAAATGCAGAAAATGTAACTATCATTATACACCCTTGAATTGAAAACTTTAAGTAGTTAGATAAGAATGTATGTTTGTTTGTTTACTATGAATGTATACATATATACATACATCTATAATTTATTACATATTTTAACATATGTGTATATATTTATTAATTGCACATAATATATGCACACTGGATACTCCTTCACCCAAATAATCCATATACTTTAAAGATTTCTTTAATTGGTCTATTTGTATATACATAAATTTGAGATATAAGTGCACAATAAACAAGTATTGATGTTCTTTAGAACTTGTCTGTGTCTTAAAAATGCATGCTCTTGGTTCAAAATGCAATTTCCAATTAATGTGTTCTAACTGAAGACTTAAATAGAATTAACCAGAGTAGCTTGTATTACAGGTTCTATTTGTGCCTGGAGCAGCTCCATATCTAACAGTGATAAAGTATCTCATCTGTTGAATGAGTGCTATTGGAGACACATTTGTTCATGGTTTGTTTGCTGGTATTAATAACTAAAATTATTTTAATGTAAAATAAAAGATCATGAAAGCAACTAGGAGTTCATCTACAGCAACACATTTCTAGGAGTATGCATCAGAACATTGCTCAGTGCCTGATGACTCAGCACTTCTGATGACCATGTCACCCTTTCAATATTATTTAATATGTGTATAGATGTTAATACGACTAAATATTCTAATGTAATTGTTTATTTCTCCATATGTAAATATGTCAAGTATTTAAGTTTAATCTCATCACTCTGCCTATGGGATAGAAACCTAAAATTATATATTGTGAACTGACATCTGTTTGCTAATTAGATTCTGTTGAAGTGAGACACTTGCAATAATAAAATAAATAGGATTCCATTTTATAACTATACTCTCAATGAGCAAATTGCTGAAGGCAATGACTATGGACTAGAGCTGTACTTGTAAGGGTCAGCACTTTAGACAAAGAAGGTTTGAGGCTTCTATAGTATCAGCATGTGACCTCTTAGCTGCCTGCTCATTTATTGTGATGGGCCTGAAAGATGGGCTCTGAATAAAATTACTATCTCTTTCACTCTCTAACCTCTCTGACACGTGTATAACCAATTCCTCTATTAACTACACTTTCTGAAATACCTGAAGCACATTTCTGTTTCTCAGCCTAAATGAATACATTGTGAAACACAATAGAACTTAAAGACATAAGAGAATTACAGAAAATAAGGGTTGAAGAGATTGTACAGAGCAATAAGGTGCTTGAATGGCAAGCAGCCAACATAAGTTTTATCCAAAACACTACATGGTCCTCTGAACACCACCAAGAGTTATTGAGTACAGAGCCAGAAGTTAGCAGAGAGTAATGCCAGTATGCCCCTGCCCCACCAACCCAACCCCCCACCCCCAAAAAAAAGAAAAAAGAAGAGGGTGAAATAGGTTGAGTTAAAACAGTTCTGAGCAGCAATTTTAGCCTCTTTGCTTAGAACATGAGACAAAATAGCTATGTTGGCTATCTTTATGTTTTCTTTGATTAAGTGTCTGCTCAACTCTTCTGTCCATTTTTAAAAGGCTCTTTGTTTTTTTGTTGTTGTTGTTCATATTTGTGAATTCCTGGATAAGTCACTTGTCAGATATACGGCATGAGAATGTTTTTTCCCATTCAACAGGATGTCTTTCATTTCAGTCGAATTATTTCTCTTAAAAGAATACTTTAATTTGGCATAATCAATTTGTTTATTTTTAGTTTTATTTCTTTTTCCATTGGAGTTAAACCTCCCATCATTACAGAACACAATATCATGGGAATTTTTTTTTTTCATGATGGTATTTTACAATCTTTAAGTATCAAATCAAAGTCTTTTGTCTTTTTGAGTTAATTTTTATGTTCTTTATGAGATAGTTATTTCATTCTTTTTCCCAACAAAATCCATTGATAAAAACATTCCTTGCTCCATTTTATGCAAGGTAAAACTTCTTTATCATGACTTAATTGTCCATATATGTAAGAATTTAATTCTGGATTTTGAATGCTTTTTCACTATTTGGTGTGCCTGTTTTAACTTTAATGCCATACTGCACTGATAGTGATCTACTTGTAGTACAGTTTAAAAAGACAGTGATCAAAAGTAACAGATTATTCATAGATATGTGTATCTGTCTGCTGCTTAAACTCATTATCATGCAGGGCCAGAGAGATAGCACAGCTGTAGGGCATTTGCCTTGCAAGCAGCGATCCAGGATGGAAGATATTTTGAATCCTGCCATCCCATATGGTCCCCCATGCCTGCCAGGAAATACTTCTGAGCACAAAGCCAGGAGTAACCCCTGATTGTGGCTGGGTGTGACCCAAAATTAATGAATATATAAAAGTCATTATCATGCAGACATGACCAGTCACTGAGTTACCCATGTTGAAATGGGACTTAGGATAAGCTGAGACCACGTCTCTAGCTGGCAGCTGAGCATACACTCAGGAAACAGCAAATAACTTCGTTAACTGTGTGACATCTGACATTTATCAAAGTGTACAGAAGGTTGAATAAGACCAGGATGCTGTTGCAAGTGTTTAGGGACACCAGCATAGAGTAGAACTAAGTAACAACCAGTTAGATCTATGCATGATTTCTCTGGGGCATCTGTTTGCCAAGTTCAAAAGGATCTGGAAGTGATGAAGCCTTGGATATTTGGTGGCAGCACCAAGTAAACTCATGAGTGTCAAGAGCAATATGTGCTGAGTTCAATAATCAGAAGTTTTGTAGGTCATGAGAATTCAGTGACATTACACAATGTTCAACTACTATAATCTCAGAAACATGATAAGTAATCAATAAGACTTTTGTAGATGATTTTAATACTTAAATTTTAATGAATGCAACTACCTCCTGATCAGAGTAATAAGAGTTCAATTGTGAAAAATAACTGAACAGCTTAAAACAGGTAATTACTCATACATGTGCATTTAATAATGAGAATATTATCAGGGTGAATTGAAACACTGATGAAAATGTGAAAAATAGGAGCTGGAGCAGTGGTGCAAGCGGTACTGCGTTTGCCTTGCATGCGCTAACCTAGGGTGCACCATGGTTCAATTACCAGTGTCCCATGGTAATTGAAAAGGGGCAATTTCTGGGCGCATAGCCATGGGTAACCCCTGAGCATCACCAGCTGTGGCCTAAAAAAGCAAAAAAAAAAAAAAAGTGAAAAATATTTGGAGACAAAAATAAAAATTCAGAATAATGAATGTTGAAAATTTACCCAGTCTCTGTAAAAGCATCTAATCCCATCAAAAAATGGGGAGAAGAAATGAACAGACACTTTGACAAAGAAGAAATACAAATGACCAAAATACACATGAAAAAATGCTCCACATCACTAATCATCAGGGAGATGCAAATCAAAACAACAATGAGGTACCACCTCACACCACAGAGAATGGCACACATCTCAAAGAATGAGAATAAACAGTGTTAGCGGGGATGTGGAGAGAAAGGAACTCTTATCCACTGCTGGTGGGAATGCCGTCTAGTTCAACCTTTATGGAAAGCGATATGGAGATTCCTCGAAAAACTGGAAATCGAGCTCCCATACGATCCAGCTATACCACTCCTAGGAATATACCCTAGGAACACAAAAATACAATACAAAAACCCCTTCCTTACACCTATATTCATTGCAGCACTATTTACCATAGCAAGACTCTGGAAACAACCCAGATGCCCTTCAACAGACGAATGGCTAAAGAAACTGTGGTACATATACACAATGAAATATTATGCAGCTGTCAAGAGAGATGAACTCATGAATTTTTCCTATACATGGATGTACATGGAATCTATTATGCTGAGTGAAATAAGTCAGAGAGAGAGAAAAACACAGAATGGTCTCACTCATCTATAGGTTTTAAGAAAAATGAAAGACATTCTTGCAATAATAATTTTCAGACACAAAAGAGAAAAGAGCTGGAAGTTCCAGCTCACCTCAGGAAGCTCACCACAAAGAGGGATGAGTTTTGTTAGAGAAATAACTACATTTTGAACTGTCCTAATAATGAGAATGTATGAGGGAAATGGAGAGCCTGTTTAGAGTACAGGCGGGGGTCGGGTGGGGAGGAGGGAGATTTGGGACATTGGTGATGAGAATGTTGCACTGGTGATGGGTGGTGTTCTTTATATGACTGAAACCCAAACACAATCATGTATGTAATCAAGGTGTTTAAATTAAAAAAAGCATTGGAGCGTCAAACGGGTGTGGCCCAAAAACCAAAACAAAAAAACAAAAAAAAAAACCTGGGACTGCTGCACGCAACTCAAGAGCCTTCCCTGTTGCATTATCACTCTGGCCCTCCAAAGAACATTTAAAACATGGGGCCGGGCGGTGGCGCTAAAGGTAAGGTGCCTGCCTTGCCTGCGCTAGCCTTGGACGGAC
Organism: Suncus etruscus; assembly: GCF_024139225.1. NCBI lineage: Eukaryota > Metazoa > Chordata > Mammalia > Eulipotyphla > Soricidae > Suncus > Suncus etruscus. The sequence goes on from NC_064852.1 coordinate 52,391,485, forward strand.
CATGGTTCGATCCCCGGTGTCCCATATGGTCCCCCAAGCCAGGAGCGACTTCTGAGCGCATAGCCAGGAGTAACCCCTGAGCGTTACCGGGTGTGGCCCAAAAAACAAAAACAAAAACAAAACAAAAAAAGTATTGAAAGTGAGATCAATACTAGATGAACATTAAATTCAGACTAAAAACTAACAACTCAAATGGTAAGTTTTGCTTAAAAGGGGGAAATTAGGGAAGATCAAGGACAAAATGGAACAATTTGTAAAGATACATACCTGAAACCTGAATGAGCAAAGCCTCTGCCACAAGGTTTAAAGGAAAGCACCCAGATGGACAAAAACAGAGACCTACTTGGTTGAAAGAAGCTAAGTAGAAAAGAAATGAAACTTCTTTCGCTTAGAATATTCCCAGGGGATGCTCAGGGCTGGTGCACATGCCTAATTTTTGGAGAGCTTTATCAACTCAATAAAGAAAGCTTAAAAAAAAAAAAAAGAATATTACCAGGAAACCAGTGTGTATTCAAATTTTCAGTCCTGTACTTATAATTTGGTGTTGGGAGAAAAGAAACTTTAGGGTGCAAACATAGGTCAGAGTCTTTAGCAGACCAACTTCACAGCCTAGTAATTAACAGAATAGATGGACCATAGCAACAGACCTGGGGAGAGTTAATCCGTCAAGAGAACTTCAAAGTCTTGTAGCAAAGAACTGAGCATTCTGGGGACAGAGAGAAAGTTGTCAAGACTGCTTATGCCTGTCAGAAAAATGGGCTTGTCGGCTGCCATATCTGTCTGCTAGCAAGCCATAGCCTATAGCAGAACACATTTGGACCTCAAATGCAAGTTATATCTTCAAATAAAAGGACATTTCAAGGGGCTGGAGAGATAGCATGGAGGTAAGGCGCTTGCCTTTCATGCAGAAGGTCATCGGTTCGAATCCCAGCGTCCCATATGGTCCCCCGTGCCTGCCAGGAGCAATTTCTGAGCATGGAGCCAGGAATAACCCCTGAGCACTGCTGGGTGTGACCCAAAAACCGCAAAAAAAAAAAAAAAAAAAAAAAAAGGACATTTCAAAAAAAATGTTGAAATTAGTTCATTAAAAAATCAACTTCTTTCTCCAAGGACAAGGACCTAGATATAATGATTATTTTTTAATACTTTCATTTTCTAGTTTTCCATTGAACTTAGAATGTAGATGATTTTTCTAGTGAATTTTATTTACCAAATCCATATTTTCCTTATAGTTTTCATTGATTTTCATAATTCTTCATGATATTTACTGCAACAGTAAGATAAAAGAATCACACATTTAATAGTTTTAGCATTTTATGAAAATTATTATTTAAAAAATGTATTTATAATACTTATGTTATATCAAACTATTGATTTGCTATTTGCAAATTTGTGTATAATTATCTTTTAGTTTACATAGTAATTAGTCTACAGAAGGCCTGAATATTAAACCAAACTAGAAATTGCTAACCTTTTTACTGTTTCTCACAATATAAAATTCATCTGAACTTTTATCACAATGAGAAAAATGTGATTGAGAGTTGAATCATCACTTTACTTCAAATTGAAAATTCTGGGCTTTAAAACAGAAATAAACTTAATATTTTAGGATAAATAAAAATGAAAATAAAAATATGTATGACATGAATTATATAATATGTCATAAAAGATTTCTGATATATTAGTATTTTATATTATAATACAGTGGAAGGAACTTAAAACCACAAACATCTACCTCAAATATAAAATAATTTGTTACTTGGACATATTCATTCTTCTCCATTTCATTTTTGTTTTCTGTAAAATGGTTGAGGAAATTAATTGGCATAGTTCTAGGAACTTCTGACATGCAAATATTTAAACATTATCAATACTTTGCCTTTATAAACATTTATAAGAGTAGCTACAGTCCTTTTTTAATTTGGACCAAAGATCTAAAGCTCTTTAAAGTTTATTGTTTTGTTCTTCCTAACTTATAACAATAAGAGGAAAATATTGAGGTACTGCAAATATAAACATATGACTAAAGTCACACAGCTTATGGAACCAAAATTCCAAATCCAAATTAGTCTGACAAATCTACTTCCTTGTAATATATATTAGTACACAATATTCGACATACAGATGTTCAAAAAAATTCTGTTCATACTTCCCTAAGATATATAGACCCAAGAAAGTCATATCATTCTTCTCTTAGCAAAATATGTCTGTGTTTCCATAAAACTTAGATACAAATGATGAGTAAGATAAATCTTTGCTACTCTAATGTTTAAAAATAGAAACAAAGTTGTGTGGGGTAAGAGAAAGACAATTTAGAAATTTTTTTTGCTGTAATATCTATACTTTATTTTATACTTGAAATACAGGTTTTATTGGACATTAATGTTTCCCTGCCACTCTTACTTCCCAAAGCATGGCCAATACTCATAGCTCTCTGTAGTCTTATTTGGATTGAATTTACTGCCAAAGAAAAAGTTTATTGTTGAGTAGCTGTGTAAGTTCACTATTGGTCTAACCAGCAGATCATAATATGTTCTGGGTATCATATTTGACCTCACTAGTCACCAGTCAGAGCAAACTGTAACACAGTGACTGTTTAGACTCTATCTTGCTAAAATGAAATACCACACACACACACACACACACACACACACACACACACACACACACACACACACCACACACACACACACCCTTCACTTTCGTTAATTTTGCCATCCTCCATTTGATCATGTATCTTCATTTAATCTCATTGTCTCTAATAAGTCTTGACGAGTTTGTCATTGAGCTAAGGCAAAGAAGTATTCCTCACTACAGAAGCTATGTCTCATTTCCATCAGTCTTCTACTTGTTCAGCCCATTAGTATATGTTTAAAATATACATAATCTGAGGCTTCAATTTCTTTATGCCAGAATAATAGGTTCTGTACCTACTATTATAAACCCTACATTTTGGGGTATGTACATGAATTATTTTTCAATTGTACTTTTCTACATTTTATAGTAATTTTTAAACATACTAAAATGCTTTGTGACCTAAATTTAAAAGTTTAACATATTATTTCATGTTTCTAATTACAATGCGGTTTGGAAAGATACATAATAATATACAAATTCACATAGCAAAAAAATTGAGAATTAACTTTTCTTAAGGATGTTCATTGTTGGTACCTGAATTCTGAACAAGGAGGGATGCATAGAGAGATGCCATTTTGTAAAAACTACATTATCTAAGCCACATGTTTGGTCTTCACAAACCTATTTCCATAGACCCCACCCCAAACTACTTTGCTATATCAGTTAACCTATCAGGGCCTAGACAAGAGCCAATCATTTTGTGTGTGTGTGTGTGTGTGTGTGTGTGTGTGTGTGCTTTAAAAGCTTTTTTTTATTAATTAATAATTTTTATTCATTTTAAGGATCATCAGAAAGCTGGAACCTCCCTATATCCTTTCTCTATATAATCTTCTTTATGACCTTGGGTGGGGCTCATCTTCCAGGGATGACCCTGACTGGCTAGGTTGGGGGCGTCTTGTTGGCAGACAGATTAAAGTATTATGCTTTATTCTAGTTGTGTGGTATCATCCTACTTCAGAAGCCTAACATTTATGAGTAACTAAAATGTCTCAATGACAAAGATATTTAACAAAAAATTAACAATAAAACTCAATAACAAATCTTTTAATTCCCAGATTCAGTGTTTTTGTCAATAAATGACATGAAACTATAGTTTTGTGAGTTATTCTCAGATAATTAAAATAAATAAAAACTAGTTTATTTTAAAATATTATTTTTAAATTTAATATTTAAAATTTTAATATTTTAAAATATTGTTCTGGAAATTATCAACAAATCTTGAGTCAACAAGTTATATCTGTTCTATATTGAATTTAAATAAAAATGAAAGTACATGACTACTGTATGAATGAACTGTCTGCCATCCTACTCCTAGAATGAATACAAATTTTCATAAAGCAAAACTTTCGGGGTAATTCCATTCAATCTGGAAGCTACTGCAAGTATTTTAAACTTGTCAGAAGACTAAATCTAGAACTATTAAAAATAGATTGGCTACTTCAGATTTCACTTCTGAAGACATATAATGATCTTAGAAGTCGTTGCTTCTTTCCTTGCAACACAAAGCTTCTTTTCCTTGAACAAAATGATAATCAGTAACTTTTCTTGGCTCCATTAGCTAACTATGGTCACAGGAAAGCTGCCACCCTGAAATCTGGAGACACAGATGATCGTTTGGGCATGTGAAGCCAGATTCTGAAGTCATGTATTAATTATGCCTCTTATTTCTGTCTTGTGATATGTTGACAGAGCTGAGAACGTTCTCACTTTGCAGGAACTGACCCTGTCAATGTTCACCATGTCCTCGAAATCATAAGACATTTGGCAGTAATCTTTCTCTTTATATGAAAACACCAACTCATATAGAATCCACAACCCAACTACTTTTATTAAGCTCTTATAATTTTTTCAACCAGAAAACAGTAAGACCTTATAGTTTCACTGATGAATTCTATCATTCATTTAAGGAATAAATGATACCAATTTGAAATCTCTTCCAGAAAACAAAAGCAGAGAAAACATCTTAATTGACTAAGTGAATTCCCCTATTACCCAAACTAGGCAAAAACATTGAAGTTATTTTGCTTAAGCAACCTGAAAAAGTGCTTAACTTTTTTTTATATCTAAGTGCTTAATAATGCTGGCACAGTCAATTGTGCTGTCCTGGCTAACATAGTGCTCTATGTCCAGGACAGTTCTGCTGGAATTGGCCTAGCCACTTTATTCTTAGGAATAGGCTCAAGTTAATTTATATGCATCTCACTCTCTTCACTTGATTGACTCAGAACATTTTACATACAACTCACAACTTTCTAGAATAGATATCTTACTCATTCATTTCCCAGAATTAACTAATTTATAAGAAGCAAAGAGTTCCCTCCAAAGCAAGCTAGAGACATGAAATAAAATATTCTTCAAGACTATGATTAGGAAATCTCTCAACAGCATCAGTATGAACAGTGGATCACTTTTAATAAACTCACTTTACTCTCACTTAAATAGTCTCACTGTCATAGAAAATTATTTTACCACTTCACTGCTTGAACACTGGAGAGCCTAACTTTAAACTTACTTTCTTCAAATATTGCTGAAACTTAAAAAACAAACCAAAGCAACTAACTACATTTTAAGAACACAGGTGGAAAAAGATCATCAACAGTACTAGAAAAAAATTAAGAAGTAAATTCCAGCAAAGTATGAGGTAAACTATATTCTATATGTTATATATGACCAGTGTAAGACTGGTTAATCATTTTAATATCAGGTATTATTATAATCTTAGATCAACAGAAAATGGAGGGAAATTGTGTGATCATGTCAACTGAGTCAAAAAATAGATAAATTTCAAAATCTATTTTTATAATTAATATCCACAAATTAGGAATAAAGAAAAATTTGCTCAACTTTGATGAAAATTACATCTTAAAAATTCTTCATAGTTTGTACCTTTGATATCATGTTAGTGACATTTTCATCTTTCTTCTCCAAAATTATGTTCTCAAATTAATCATTAACAAAATTTAGATAAATTATAATTGAGAGACAATTAAACAAAAATATCTGGTCAATAGTCTTCAAAATATTCAGTGATCAAAAGACAAAGAGACTGATAAAATGTTCACAAAACAAAAAACCCTAAAGATGCTACATGACAAAATTTTATGTAGTACTGTGAAAATATGGAACTAAAAAAAGGATATTAGGTAAAAGTTAAGTAAATTTAAATAAAGTGTGAACTTTAGTTAATGTATATCAGAAGCTAGAGCAATAGTACAGTGGGTATAGTGCTTGCTAAAAAGAACCTGGGTTTGATCCTCAGTATCTAATATAATCCCCAAAGTCTGCTAGGAGTAATTTCTTAACATAAAGCCCAAAAATAAGTCTTGAGCACAGCTTGTATGGGCCCCCCCAAAAAACAAAAACAAATAACAATAATTTATATATCAGTGTTAGTTCTCTAATTATGTAAATGTATATCTAAGATGTTAACAATATGGCAGTAAGATGTAGCTATAATCAGGGAACTAATGATTGCATTTATAATCTATTATATATTTATGATATAAATATAATTATAAATATATATAAATATAGAATATAATAAAATATACTTTATATGTAAAAAGAGATTAAAGGTACAGGGTGTTGGTCTTAGCATTTCCCAAACATTGGGTCTCCATTGAAAGATTCTCTGTATTAATTGATCTTCGGATCCTTACATATACTATCTATTATTTGTGCATTTATCTGTCTTTGAACACTTGGGTTCTTTCCATGTCTTGAGTTCTGTAAATAATAGTGTAATTAATATTGACATAAATATGTCTCTAATAATTTGTGTCTTTAATTTTGGTAAATACCCAAAAGCTAGAACTTTATATTTTATAGATATTTTTAAATTTTTATTTGAGAAATCTCCATACTATTTTCCATAAAGGCTCTTAATTAGAGTAAATGTAAAGATTCTTTTCACATCTTCTCTAAATCAGTTTCTTATATTTTGAATAATACTCTTATCACAAGTGTGAGGTAATATTTCATTGTTGTTTTGCTTCATATTTCTTAATAAAAAGACATGAACATTTGCCCACATGCCTATTCAAATCTGTTTGTATGTATGTATGTATATGTACATATTTAAATTACTCTCAGTTGTGCTCAAAGCTAATTCCTGGCTCTACACTGAAGGATGACACCTGGCAGTGATCAGAGGACCAGATGGAGCATCAGGGATAGAACCTGGGTCAGCCCTATACATGACAAGTGTCCTACCCATTGTACTATCTATCTTTCTGATTTCTTTGGTTTTAATCTCTAAATTTAATTTTATTTTAGGAACCATGGTTTACAAAACTGTTAATGTTAGCGTTCCCCACGTAAAACATACCAGTACCTCAACCTTCACCAGAAGTATCTGCTTCCTTTCACCATTGCCACAGTACCTCGATTATATTCCAGTTCTCTGTTGCTTTCCTCTTCCTCTAAGTAAAATTCTTATTAATGTACAGATTATCAATTTCTGTTGCCTTTGAAAATTCACTATTCTCTACTATGTTTCTTCCTATTCCATATATAAGAGAAACCATTCTGTGTTGATAGCTCACTTTAATGTTTTGGATTCTATCACAAATGAATTTCCTAATTTCCAGTTTTTCTGATTATTTTGATACTAGAGCGATTTTGAAAATATTTTTTAGTTCCCCTATTAATTATTGTTTATAATAAACATTTACTGCAGTTCTTGACATTTCTGTTTTTATTATGGCATCTGCATATAGTTATAGTTTAACTTCTTCCTTTCCAATTTGAAGATCATTTAGGTTCTTTTCTTGTCAGAATTTCAAATGGAGGGGGAAATAATGGAGGGTATCAAGACCAAGCAGTCATATGAACATTGAGTAGAAATAAAAAAAATTGATCAGACTTAGACAACAAATCCAGAGCCCACAACAACAGAATCTATACCCAATTTATAACACGCTAGACACAGAGGGGACCACTTATAGTAGCAGCCCGGGGAGTAAAAGAGGGGACTATGGAATGTATGCTGGGAGCACGGGTGAAGGGAGGACAACATTGTGGTGGGAATGCCCCTGATTTAATGTCACTATGTACCTAAAATATTACTGTGAAAGATGTGTAATCCACTTTGGTCAAAATAAAAATAAAAAAAGAAATATTTTCAAAGCATGTTTGCACATCCTTGTCTTATTCCTAATTTTATTTTATTTTTAATGGATTATTTGTTGTTTGTTTTGAGGCTATACTAAGTGGTGCTCAGTATTTACTCCAGGTCTTGTGATTAGGGATCACTCCTTATTAGATTTAAAGGACCATATGGACTGCCAGGGTTCCAACTTGCCACAAGCAAGGCAAGCACACTGCCCACTACACTTTCTCTAGAGCCCTTGTTCCTAATTTTAAAGGAAAAGTCTGGATTGTTTGCTTTTTCTCTTGTTTGTTCTTATTTCTTGCCATTAGTTATTATATTGAATATAATTTTGATATATATAGCTTCAGAAGTTGAGATACATTATCTCAATATCTAGTCTAGGAGTTGTATAATCGCTAACATTCTTTATCATTTTGCTAAATGCTTGCTATATGTCTATTAAAATAATCACTTAAGTTTTTCCTTTTTATTAAAAGGTTATATCACATTCATTGATTTAAATTACATAAGATGAATCCTTATATTTATGAAACAAATCATTTGATTGGAATATGATTCTCTTAGTATTTTGAATATTTTTGTATTTGTGCTCATCAGAAATACCATTTTAAATTTTTCGTGCTCGCTTTGGTAGCACATATACTAAAATTGGAACGATACAGAGAAGATTAGCATGGCCCCTGCACAAGAATGACACCCAAATTTGTGAAGAAATACCATTTTAAATTTTTCTATTTTTTTCTTTGTTTTATAATTTTTATTGAGAATGGTGTGAATTACAAGTCTTTCACAGTTATATTTAAGGTACATAGTGACAGTGAATTAGGGCAATTCCCACCACCAGTGTTTACCTCCCTCCTCCATAGTTCCCAGCATGCATTCCATACCTCCACCCTTAGCCCCCTGGACTGCTATTGTAACAGGTTCCTTTCGTGTATGGCTTGTTGTAATTTGGGTCTCTGATTCTATTGTCATTAACTTTGAGTTAGGTATTTAGGTCTGGTCATTTTTTATTTCTACTCAGTGCTCATGAGACTGCTTTGCCCCTGGTACCATTCACCTTTCTTTTTTTTCCAATTTTAGGAAGACAAAGAAATATGATGCAGAAGAAGATGATTCATTATCTATGGTTCTGTTAAAAACAAAACGAAAGTGGGCTGGAACCCCGGTCTAGAAGCTATAAATATAAATTTAAAAGAAGAAAAGAAGTGGGGGCTGATGTGGCAAGGCTTTTTGTTTTGTTTTGCATAGGCACAGTAAGTATTGAGGAAATTAGAAAGGAAATTCCCTTGGCCTAGGTGATACGAGGTTTCTCCACCCTTGAAGCATACTGTCATGATAGTCTTAGTGGATTGAGATCCAGGGTACATTTTCATCCTACACCATGGTCTTATTGAGTCTGGAAATGGTTTGCAGCAATAAAGGATCAGGTAGTGTCCTCAAGTTGGGAGTCCCTCTGGAGCAGAATTTGATAGTATGGGGAGGTGGGAAGAAAAGAGCTGCAAAAAATGAGTTACAAGAGTGGTGGTTGAAGCTTCTTGCCAGGGTGAGAGATGGAAGCCTGGCAGGGTGTCTTTTTGCTTTGGGAGCCGGGTGCTGGGGAGATGGCCTTAGTTCCCAATGAGTTAAGAACTGCGTGGAAAGAGAGTTAAATAGGGAGAGATAACTGATCAAGATTGAGAGGATGAGAGGATAGAAAGAGTTCATAACAGGTGGGAAGAGGAGGGATAATATATAACAGAGGATATATAAAATATAGGCATGAATTATTTGCAATGTGGTTTAAGCAAACATAGAGGATTCCACTGCATACAAACTCATGCCCACTTATAGAAAGACATTAGAGATCTATTCACAGATTGTAGTTGGAGGCCTGACCCTTATGGGATGGGTCAGAGCATGTAAGAAATATTGAAAAAAATAGGTAGATATTTAAAATTAAGAGGAAAAAGGTAAAGAAAAATAAATAAATAAATTGGCTAGCATATCAGAGGGGAAAAGTTTTCTAATTTCTAGGCACTTTATCAATGGCATGAGTGAACTTTGCTAAATGAAGCATTTGGGCTTAACTTGTGCATGGAGCATTTTAGGCTAAACATAATTTTTATGTCTAGAGTACTAAACAATATAAACAGGGGCCAGTTCACTGTCCCTCAGACCATTGGAGGGTCTGATTATAGTAAAAACAAAACTTATGAACAAATTCTTATGCACACTGCATATATCTTATTTTACAATGAAGAAACAAAACAGATACAAATACAATATGTGGCCCGCAGGCCATAGTTTGAGGACCACACCATACTGATAGTAAGCATTGCAGCAGAAGTCCTTGGCATCTAATCATATTTTGCATCTGATTCTGTGGATAAAAACATTAGAACATTAGTATAGGCCTTTGTAGTGAGAGGTTGACCGAACACCTGTTCAATCTAAACAGCTGTTTCCGTTTTTGCAATGTTTTGGAAGAGCCTGAGGATCAATGGTAGTAAATCTTTTCTGAATGTTTGGTAGAATTCAACTGTAAAACCATCTGGTCCTGGTATTTTATTCTTGGGGAGTTTCTTAATTACTGTTTCAGTTTCCTTAGATGTGATTGGCCTGTTTAGGCTTTCCACTACTCCTTATTATGTCTCAGGAAATGATATTTTTTTCAGTAATCTGTCCATTTCTTCTGGGTTCTCTAACTTAACTTAGCACAATTATTCAAAATAAGCTCTCATGATGTCTTGGATTTGTTGAGGTTCTGTTGTAATCTCTCTCCTTTCATTTGTGCTCTGATTTATTTGGGTGTTTTCCCTTTTTTTTTTTTTTCTCTGTGATTCTTTCCAGTGGTTTGTCTATTTTGTTTCTTTTGAAAAACCAGATCCTTGTCTCATTGATTCTTTGATTTATTTCCTTTGTTTCTGTGTTATTTATTTCTTCTCTGGGTTTGTTTGCTGCTGGTTTTCCAGATATTTATGGTGTTCCTTTAAGCTGTTGATTTTATAATTTCCTATGTCCTAATAGAGGCCTGTATTGCTATGAGTTTCTCCCTAATTAATGTTTTTATTGTGTCCCTTTGATTTTGCCAATTTTTCTTCATTGTCATTCCTCTTAAGACATTTTTTTATTTCTTTTTTGATTTTCTCTCTGATCCAGTTTAACAGTATGTTGTTTAGTCTCCAGGTGTTAGATTTTCTCCATATCTTCTTTTTACGGTCAATCTTGAGCTCTGTTGCTTGTGATCTGATAGTGTGGCTTGGTATAATTCTTATATTTGTGATTTTATGTAAGTTACATTTGAGTCCTAAGAAGGGGTCTATTCAAGAAAAGGTTCCACATGCACTTAAGAATAATGTGTGTTCTACTTTCTGAGGATGGAGGTTCCTGTATAAATTCCTTTCTCCTAGTTCTTCTAGTATTTCTTTTAGGGCTCTTATGTTTGCTAATGTTCTGCCTAGGGGATCTGTCTAGTGGAGATAATGGTTAGTTGAAATTTCCAAGTACTATCACATTTCTGTCCATATGTTTTTACAGGTTGCTTTTTTTTTTTTAATCAAAAGCCTTACATTATTTGCTTGCTCTACATTTGGTGCATAAATATTGATAAAAGTTAGTACTTTTTTTTTGGTGTTTGAGCTACACCTGGTGATGCTCAGGGGTTACTCCTTGGCTATGCGCTCAGAAATTGCTCCTGATTTAGGGGGCTAACTGAGGTCTGTCCTGGGTCATTCTTGTGTAAGGCAAATGCCCTATTGTTGCACTACAGCTCCAGCCCTGAGTTAGTACTTCTTGATCTATTGTTCCCCTGATTTAAAAGTAGTGACCATATTTTTCTATGAGCACTTTTTTGATGTTGAATGCAATTTGGTCTGATATAAGTATGGTTGTCCCAGATTTTTTTCCAGTTCTTGAATAATTAATTTTTTTTATTCTAAACCTTTGTCTATCTTGATCTTTTAGGTGCATTTCTTTTTTTTATGTTTGTTTGCTTTTGTTTTGTTTTGTTTTGTTTTTGGGCCACACCCGGTGACGCTCAGGGGTTACTCCTGGCTATGCGATCAGATGTCACTCCTGGCTTGGGGGACCATATGGGATGCCGGGGGATCAAACCGCGGTCCGTTCTAGGCTAGAGCTGGCAAAGCAGACACGTTACTTTTAGCGCCACCGCGCAGGCCCCATTTTTAGGTGTATTTCTTACAGGCAGCAGATATCTGGTGTTTGTTTTCTGATTCAACTCTCTACTCTGTGTCTTTTAGTGGAGGAATTTAGTTCATTGACATTTAAGGGGTTTATTGACAGAGAGGGTTATTGTGCTGCTATATTGTTGCTGTTGTTACAATTGGGTGTTTGGGTTGTGTAATTAATCTGAGTAGTTCATTTAGAGTCAGTTTGGTTAGCATAAATATTGTAAGTTCTTTTTGTCTGTGAATGATTTTAGTCCTCCCTCCCATGTAAATGAGAGTTTTGCCAGGTAGTGGACTCTAGATTGGAAGTTTCTTCCATTCAGTAATTTAAATATGTCATTCGACTCTTTTCTTGCATGAATTGCTTCAAATAGAAGATTTGGTTTGATTCTTATGTTCTTTTCATTGTACTTGAAGTTTTTTTTCTTCCTTATAACTTTGAAGAATGTATCTTTCTCATTGTTTTTGCCATTTGTATTACTCTATGTCTTGGTGTTGATATGTTAGGGTCTATTTAATTCAGAACTCTTTTCTTCTCTTGCAGTTGTACTGGTGTCTCCAGAGAGTGGGGAAATTCTCTATTATTTCCCTCACTACTTGTTCTTCCCTTGTTCCTCCCCTCCTGGTATTCTTATACGTCATAAGTTATTATTTTTTTTATCTTTCAGTACCTTACATTTTCTTCTAATGTTTTTTTGTCTCTCATTTTTTTTTAATTGACTTCTTTGTTGTTGCTGGCTTCCATCTTGTCTTCAAGTTCATCTATGTGATTCTTTATATGTGTAGTTCTGCTACTGTGGCTTGCTAGCATAGTTTTTAGTTCCCTTATTTTTATGTGTATGGACTTTCTCATATTCTGATAGAGTTCTTCTTTGAGTTGGATAAATTATTCATCTATTTATTCCTTAATTTCTTTAGTGATTCTTTGAAATCCATTGCTAAGACATTAAATGCTAATTTTAGGTCCTCATCTATGAAGTTTGTGCTTTTTGGAGGACTTGGAAATCTGCTAGGATTTCTTTCCATGTCTTCAGCTTCTGGTGTCTTCCTTAGTTTCCACATTGTTCTTTGCATAGTTGGGTTTGGGTGCTGGAGTTTCAAGGTGAATTTTTTTTTTTTTAAAAAAGGTCTGTTTAATTCAGCAGGATGTGGTTGGATCTGTTTTAGGGCTTATTTAATCTAGGTACTCAAGGTTACCCAAATATGGTAGTGTGTTGGCTTTTTCCCTTTGTTTTGGGGCTATATATTTTCTAAGGGAGAAAGAAGTTGGGCCTGGTCTGCCTAGGATTATCTGGTATAGCTGACATTTCAGCAGGGTTTGTGGTGCAGCAGGACTATGTTCAGAGTGTGTAGATACAGATCCTTGGATCTCTTCCAAATCAGGAAGATAGGCTTCTGACAGGCGGCTGGAGGCTGAGTGGGGTAAGGGGCCGTTTACACTCTGTCCGGCTTTTGGGTCCCTGCATCCCAGTCCCACTAAAAAATAGGGTCTGCAAAGTTGGGGTCACCAGGGCTTATGGGGGTTGTGCTAGGCTTGCTCTTGCCAGAGGGAGGGGGTTTCTGACTGGCAGCAGCTGGAGGCTGATTGGGGGAGGTGTCGTTTGCATGTGGTCATGCCCAGTTTACCCTTCCAGAGGGGAGGGGGCTTCTGATAATGGCAGTGGGAGAAGGGCCTAATTTGTTCTAATTTTATGGTGTTCTTAACTGATTTCAGAATCAGGATAGTGTTGACTTTATAGAATGTAGACGTTTTACCGCATTTTTAATTTATAAAATAAAAGTTTATTTGAAAGTTTGGTAGAATTTGCTAGTGAAGCCATCTGGTCCTAGGTTTTTTGTTTTTGGAAACTTGATTACTGTTTTGATTTCTGTACTTGTGATGACTCTCTTTGAGTTTTCTATTTCAGTCTTATTCTATTTCAGTTTTGGAATGTTATGTTTCTATGAATGTCTCCATTTATGTTGGGTTGTCCAATTTGTTGCCATGTATTAATTGTTGATAGTACTCTCCTATGACATTTTATGTTTCCATGTAGCTGTTATTGCATTCTTTCTTTTGATTATAATGTGTTTTAATCTTAATTTTGTTATTTTTTGCTTTATTATTATTTTCCTACATCTACTGACTGCTATCTTACTTGCTTTATAATTTCTTTAGGATAAGAAAAATAATTTTTATGAGTAATACTTCTTATTTGCTTAAAGGCGGTATTCCTATAAATCTTCTCGTCTTGCTTTTTCTCTGTCCTTAAATATTTGATTATTATTTTTGTTTCCATCACTCTCTAGGATTGATGGGTTTTATTTATTTGTTTGTTTGGTTGGTTAGTTTTTGGATCACACCCAGTGACAGTGGTTACTCCTGGCTTTTTGCTCAGAAATCACTCCTGGCAGGCTTGGGGAACCATATTTGGATGCTGGGGTGTCAAATCCCATTCAGCTATTTGCAAGGCAAATTCCTACCTGCTGTGCTAGTGCTCTGGCCTCTTGGGTTTTTTGTTTGTTTGGTTGGTTGTTTTGCACATAAGTTCTCAGGGCTTACTCTTGGCTCTACATTCAGAGATCACTCCTGCTGTGATTTAGAAGTCCCAGGATGCCAGGGATTGAATCCAGATAGGCTGCATTTAAGGGAATTGCCCTATCTGCTGTATTATCTCTCTAGCCCTTTTATCTTTTTTAAAGTTACCTGATTTTTTCTTAGCCAATCTCCAGAACTTTTCAGTTAATAATAGGATATCTCGAGGTCCGAGAGATAGCATGGAGGTAGGACATTCACCTTACATGCAGAAGGGCGGTAGTTTGAATCCCAGCATCCCACATGGTCCCCCAAGCCTGCCAGAAGCAATTTCTGAGCGTAGAGCCGGGAGTAACCCCTAAGCACTTCTGTGTGTGACCCAAAAACCAAGAAATAAAAAAATAGGATATCTCAAATTTAAAAAAAAATCTATTTTGTTTATGCAAGATTACTTCCACATTTATTAAAGTAAGTCCTTTGATAAAGTAAAAATGGAAAGAAAACTATGTTTTGGTAACATGTCTTTTTTGTAGAAATAAGAATCTAGTTCTACAAAAGTAATTGAACCACTCTGATTTTTTCATTTACCCAATGTTCAGCAGCATGTTTTTATCCTCTATTATTTCTTTGGTTTATTTCTTGGCCCATAACTAAAAATATTCTTATTTCAGTTTTTATAAATTTATTGAGACTCATTTGTGTCCCAGTTTTTGGTCAGTTATTGAGAATGATTCACAAGTATATGAAAACTATATGCATTCCAGTGCTTTAGATTGCATTCTTCATAAATATTAAGTTCATATCACTTAGTTTGTCATGTAAGGACTTTTTTCTTGATGGCTTCTTATTTGGATGATCTGTCCATTGTACTAAGTGGAATGTTAGGTTTTTGGTATACTTTGGAGCAACTCTGCTAGGCACAATATCTTAATAATATATTATGTATGTTAAATCATCATACTACTTTTGTTTATCATCCTTTCTACTGCTATAATTTATGCCTAAAATCTCTTGTATCAAAGTTTAAATTTTTTGTATCTAAGTTTAGTATCCACTGCCTTTTTTTTTTTTTTCAGTTAGCTGAATTTTATATTTTTTTATTTATTTTTTTTTGTACGTAAATCTGACTTTATTTTTTTTTTATTTAAACACCTTGATTACATACATGATTGTGTTTGGGTTTCAGTCATAAAAGGAACACCACCCATCACCAGTGCAACATTCCCATCACCCAAGTCCCAAATCCCCCTCCTCCCCACCCAACCCCCGCCTGTACCCTAAACAGGCTCTACATTTCCCTCATACATTCTCAATATTAGGACAGTTCAAAATGTAGTTATTTCTCTAACTAAACTCATCACTCTTTGTGGTGAGCTTCCTGAGGTGAGCTGGAACTTCCAGCTCTTTTCTCTTTTGTGTCTGAAAATTATTATTACAAGGGTGTCTTTCATTTTTCTTAAAACCCATAGATGAGTGAGACCATTCTGCGTTTTTCTCTCTCTCTCTGACTTATTTCACTCAGCATAATAGATTCCATGTACATCCATGTATAGGAAAATTTCATGACTTCATCTCTCCTGACAGCTGCATAATATTCCATTGTGTATATGTACCACAGTTTCTTTAGCCATTTGTCTGTTGAAGGGCATCTTGGTTGTTTCCAGAGTCTTGCTATGGTAAATAGAGCTGCAATGAATATAGGTGTAAGGAAGGGGTTTTTGTATTGTATTTTTGTGTTCCTAGGGTATATTCCTAGGAGTGGTATAGCTGGATCGTATGGGAGCTCGATTTCCAGTTTTTGGAGGAATCTCCATATCGCTTTCCATAAAGGTTGAACTAGACAGCATTCCCACCAGCAGTGGATAAGAGTTCCTTTCTCTCCACATCCCCGCCAACACTGTTTATTCTCATTCTTTGTGATGTGTGCCATTCTCTGGGGTGTGAGGTGGTATCTCATCGTTGTTTTGATTTGCATCTCCCTGATGATTAGTGATGTGGAACATTTTTTCATGTGTCTTTTGGCCATTTGTATTTCTTCTTTGTCAAAGTGTCTGTTCATTTCTTCTCCCCATTTTTTGATGGGGTTAGATGTTTTTTTCTTGTAAAGTTCTGTCAGTGCCTTGTATATTTTGGAGATTAGCCCCTTATCTGATGGGTATTGGGTGAATAGTTTCTCCCACTCAGTGGGTGGCTCTTGTATCCTGGGCACTATTTCCTTTGAGGTGCAGAAGCTTCTCAGCTTAATATATTCCCATCTGTTAATCTCTGCTTTCACTTGCTTGGAGAGTGCAGTTTCCTCCTTGAAGATGCCTGTAATGTCCTGTAGTGTTTTGCCTATGTGCTGTTCTATATATCTTATGGTTTTGGGGCTGATATCGAGGTCTTTAATCCATTTGGATTTTACCTTTGTACATGATGTTAGCTGGGGGTCTAAGTTTAATTTTTTGCAAGTGGCTATCCAATTGTGCCAACACCACTTGTTGAAGAGGCTTTCCCTGCTCCATTTAGGATTTCCTGCTCCTTTATCAAAAATTAGATGGTTGTATCTCTGGGGAACATTTTCTGAGTATTCAAGCCTATTCCACTGATCTGAGGACCTATCCTTATTCTAATACCATGCTGTTTTGATAACTGTTGCTTTGTAGTACAGTTTAAAGTTGGGAAAAGTAATTCCTCCCATATTCTTTTTCCCAATGATTGCTTTAGCTATTCGAGGGTGTTTATTGTTCCAAATGAATTTCAAAAGTGTCTGATCCACTTCTTTGAAGAATGTCATGGGTATCTTTAGAGGGATGGCATTAAATCTGTATAATGCCTTGGGGAGTATTGACATTTTGATGATGTTAATCCTGCCAATCCATGAGCAGGGTATGTGTTTCCATTTCCGTGTGTCCTCTCTTATTTCTTGGAGCAGAGTTTTATAGTTTTCTTTGTATAGGTCCTTCACATATTTAGTCAAGTTGATTCCAAGATATTTGAGTTTGTGTGGTACTATTGTGAATGGGGTTGTTTTCTTAATGTCCATTTCAACCTTATTACTATTGGTATATAGAAAGGCCATTGATTTTTGTGTGTTAATTTTGTAGCCTGCCACCTTGCTATATGAGTCTATTGTTTCTAGAAGCTTTTTGATAGAGTCTTTAGGGTTTTCTAAGTAGAGTATCATGTCATCTGCAAACAGTGAGAGCTTGACTTCTTCCTTTCCTATCTGGATTCCCTTGATATCCTTTTCTTGCCTAATCGCTATAGCAAGTACTTCCAGTGCTATGTTGAATAGGAGTGGTGAGAGAGGACAGCCTTGTCTTGTGCCAGAATTTAGAGGGAAGGCTTTCAGTTTTTCTCCATTGAGGATAATATTTGCCACTGGCTTGTGGTAGATGGCCTTCACTATATTGAGAAAGTTTCCCTCCATTCCCATCTTGCTGAGAGTTTTGATCAAGAATGGGTGTTGGACCTTATCAAATGCTTTCTCTGCATCTATTGATATGATCATGTGGTTTTTATTTTTCTTGTTATTGATGTTGTGTATTATGTTGATAGATTTACGGATGTTAAACCAGCCTTGCATTCCTGGGATGAAACCTACTTGATCGTAGTGGATGATCTTCTTAACGAGGCATTGAATCCTATTTGCCAGGATTTTGTTGAGGATCTTTGCATCTGCATTCATCAGTGATATTGGTCTGTAATTTTCTTTTTTGGTAGCGTCTCTGTCTGGTTTAGGTATCAAGGTGATGTTGGCTTCATAAAAGCTATTTGGAAGTGTTTCTGTTTGTTCAATTTCATGAAAGAGTCTTGCCAAGATTGGCAGTAGTTCCTCTTGGAAAGTTTGATAGAATTCATTAGTGAATCCATCTGGACCTGGGCTTTTGTTTTTCGGCAGACATTTGATTACTGTTTTAATTTCATCAATGGTGATGGGGGTGTTTAGATATGCTACATCCTCTTCCTTCAACCGTGGAAGATTATAAGAGTCCAAGAATTTATCCATTTCTTCCAGGTTCTCATTTTTAGTGGCGTAGAGTTTTTCAAAGTAGTTTCTGATTACCCTTTGAATCTCTGTCATATCAGTAGTGATCTCTCCTTTTTCATTCCTGATACGAGTTATCAAGTTTCTCTCTCTCTCTTTCTTTGTTAGGTTTGCCAGTGGTCTATCAATCTTGTTTATTTTTTCAAAGAACCAACTTCTGCTTTCGTTGATCTTTCGGATTGTTTTTTGAGTTTCCACTTCGTTGATTTCTGCTCTCAGCTTTGTTATTTCCTTCTGTCTTCCTATTCTTGGGTCCTTTTGTTGAGCATTTTCTAGTTCTATTAGCTGTGTCATTAAGCTACTCAGGTAAGCTCCTTCTTCCTTCCTGATGTGTGCTTGCAAAGCTATAAATTTTCCTCTCAGTACTGCTTTTGCAGTGTCCCATAAGTTCTGAGAGTTTGTGTCTTTATTGTCATTTGTTTCCAGGAACCTTTTTATTTCCTCCTTGATTTCATCTCGGACCCACTGGTTATTGAGCATGAGGCTGTTTAACTTCCAGGTGTTAAAGTGTTTCTTCTGAGTCCCTTTGGAGTTCACAAATAATTTCAGAGCCTTGTGGTCAGCGAAGGTAGTCTGCAAAATTTCTATCCTCTTGATCTTATGGAGGTATGTTTTATGTGCCAGCATGTAGTCTATCCTGGAGAATGTCCCATGTACATTGGAGAAGAATGTGTATCCAGGTTTCTGGGGATGGAGTGTCCTATATATATCCACTAGGCCTCTTTCTTCCATTTCTCTCCTCAGGTCTAGTATATTCTTGTTGGGTTTCAGTCTGGTTGACCTGTCCAGTGTTGACAAAGCCGTGTTAAGGTCCCCCACAATTATTGTGTTGTTGTTGATATTATTTTTCAGATTTGTCAACAGTTGTATTAAATATTTTGCTGGCCCCTCATTCGGTGCATATATGTTTAGGAGAGTGAATTCTTCCTGCTCTACGTACCCCTTGATTAATATGAAATGTCCGTCTTTGTCCCTTACAACCTTCCTGAGTATAAAGTTTGCATTATCTGATATTAGTATGGCCACTCCAGCTTTTTTATGGGTGTTGTTTGCTTGGATAACTTTTCTCCAGCCTTTTATTTTGAGTCTATGTTTGTTCTGACTATTCAGGTGCGTTTCTTGTAGGCAGCAGAAGGTTGAATTGAGTTTTTTGATCTATTTAGCCACTCTGTGTCTCTTAACTGGTGCATTTAGTCCATTGACGTTGAGAGAAAGAATTGTCCTGGGATTTAACGCCATCTTTATTTCAAAATTTGGTGTGTCTTTTGGGTAGTCTTGTCTTAGATTAGGTCTTTCAGTTTTTCTCTTAAGACTGGTTTTGTGTCTGTGAAGTTTCTGAGCTGTTTTTTGTCTGTGAAACCATGTATTATTCCATCAAACCGGAAAGTGAGTTTTGCTGGGTATAGTATTCTGGGTGAAGCATTCATTTCATTCAGTCTTGTCACAATATCCCACCACTGCTTTCTGGCATTGAGCGTTTCTGGTGACAGGTCTGCTGTAAATCTCAGGGAAGCTTGCTTGAACGTGATTTCCCCTTTTGATCTTGCTGTTTTCAGAATTCT
Source organism: Suncus etruscus (assembly GCF_024139225.1). Classification (NCBI taxonomy): domain Eukaryota; kingdom Metazoa; phylum Chordata; class Mammalia; order Eulipotyphla; family Soricidae; genus Suncus; species Suncus etruscus. The sequence goes on from NC_064852.1 coordinate 52,411,511, forward strand.
GTCTCTATCTGTGGGATTTGTCATTGTGACTAGGATGTGTCTTGGGGTGGTTTTTCTGGGGTCTCTTTTGGTTGGTACTCTTCGGGCATGCAGGATTTGATCACATATATTCTTTAGCTCTGGAAGTTTCTCTTTAATGATGTTCTTGACCATTGATTCTTCCTGGAAATTTTCTTCCTGGGTCTCTGGGACTCCAATGATTCTTAAGTTGTTTCTGTTGATCTTATCATAGACTTCTATTTTCGTCTGTTCCCATTCTTTGACTAATTTTTCCATTGTCTGCTCATTTGCTTTAAGTTTTTTGTCCAATCTCTCCTGCTGTATGGAATTGTTATGTATCTCATCTTCCACAGCACCAAGTCTATTCTCAGCTTCTGATACCCTGTCCCAGAGCTTATCCATTTTGTCATTCACTTCGTTTACTGACTTTTTCAGTCCTGTTAGTTAACATGTTATTTCAGTTTGGAGTTTTGTCATTTCTGCCTTCATATTTTCTTGGTTCTTATTAGTGTTCTGTTCAACTCGATCCATGGTTTCTTGGAGTCTGTTGAGCACCTTCCATATTGCTAGTCTAAAGTCCTTATCTGAGAGGTTGATTAGTTGTTCAGTCATTATCTGGTCCTCAGAATTGTCATCTTCATTCTCTATGTCTGATGCTGGCCTGCGTTGTTTCCCCATTGTCACACTTGTATTGTGGGTTTTTCTACGTGTTGTGGTGGTATTCATTGTCTATATGATGTAGGCAGCACACTCCTCTGGCTCCTCCCTTTCTGGATGGGCTGACTTGCCTCTAAGGGAGGGGAGTCCTCCGTGGATGAAGCCTCACACTGGGTCAAATCTTAGGCCCGAGCATGCAACAGAGAAGACAGTCCAGAGAGAAATGTTTGCTTCTGTGATATAGCGCCGTTCTTAGTGTGATTTTTCCTTCTTGTTGCAATGGAGTTCTTTCCTTAGAAAGAGTGCACGGCCGCGTAGCGAAGCGGAGCGGCCGTGCTCCTCTGAGCCTCTTTTTGCCCCACTCGCAAGAGTTTCACGCAAGAGGACAGTAGACAGACATAGACAGGTCACACTCACAGTCTTTCACAGCTGATCCCCACTGGGCCGGTGTACTTTCGCGGATTTTCCCCGCCTGGTGTCACACACAGGGAGCCAGCTTTTGCAAAGGTTAGCCGGTTTTTATGCTCTGAAGTCCCTCCCTGAAATCGTATCCACTGCCTTTTTAAAAAATTATTTATTTGTTTTGAGTACCAGTTTTCATCCTTTCATTAAATCCATTATTTGTCTTTTAGCTTAAGTGAACATCTTCAAGCAGCATGTAGTTTAGTTTTTATTTTTTTAATCCTTTGACCTCAGCCTTTTGAATTGGGTGAATTGAATTGAATTGAATCAAGGGTTTTTATATATGTGTGAATTTTTGCTACTGTTAGTTATTTTACTTTTCTTCTTCCATTTAAATTCTTCTTAAATTATTTTGCATACTTTTAAATTCAAATAGCATTTTCTCAATATTTCTTATGGTGGGGAGCCTAGTGTTGATAAATTTTTTCAGCTTTTGTTTGGGAACGCCTTTACTTCTTCCTTCTAACCAGTAGAGCGTCTTAAATGATGTAGTATCTTTAGATGGTAGGTTTAGTTTTGAGTCTTTTCAATGTCATTTTATTATCTCTTGGCCTATAGAGTTTCTGCTGAGAAATATGATGGGGCTGGGAAGGTGGTGCTAGAGGTAAGGTGTCTGCCTTGCAAGTGCTAGTGTAGGACGGACCGAGGTTTGACCTCCCAGCATCCCATATGGTCCCCCAAGCCAGGAGCGATTTCTGAGCGCATAGCCAGGAGTAACCCCTGAGCGTCAAACGGGTGTGGCCCCAAAACAAAAAACAAACAAACAAAAAAAGAAATATGATAGAAGTCTTTTGAGAATATCTCTTTAATTACTTGCTTTATATCATTGACTCTTTCAATGTTTTTTATATTGAATATATAATTGTGGTGCCTTAACACATGCTTGCGAGTGGTTGAAAATATGTTTCCTGTGGCGCTGGCAGATGTTCTAGTTTCAGTGCTCATGGAAGGTTGTCATGGTGATCACACATATACTGACCAGGGGTTACCATCTATCTTAGTTGTGGCCATAAACACTTCAGATATGACACACTCTGTTGTGATATCTTGAATGGGGTAGGGTATTTTTCAAACAACAGGAGTCTTAGATGTTCATGGTGTATTTAGGTGATAATAGAAACTCAACTTGTGTCCTGATGCTTGAAAGTGAGGCCATTTTAGCCTTTAAATTCAGATTTTAGTCCCTAAATAAAAATTTGGTGAAGAAATAAGGATCAGAGAAGGCCTCCTTGAGAAGGGTAGCAGATAAGGAGTTATCTTCATTTTGTTTATATTGAAAGCTTATAGCTGTTAGGCAAATCTGGGAGGAAAATTGTGTGCTACCTCTTTTGGTTTTAGCAGGAAGCTCAAATTTCATAAGCCTCACCCAAGGCCAAGTCCTAAGAAACATACAAGCCGTGCCAGTTTTCTCACCTGCTCTTTCAAGTCACTTGAACACATGGGGTGTTACCCTACTCCCCTCAAAAAGCCTCCATCAAAGAGTAATAATTCTCTTACAACACCCATCTTATATATTGGAAGGCATCAATCTTAATATCAGAACTAAATTTTGAATGAGATGTTAACCACTCAATCTAGACATCTACAAGATTATTATCATAACCAAACCCTAAATAAGAGAACAAATGAGGGAAGAGAAAATAATAATTACTTCCATAATCCTGTTTAAATAGAAAGAAATATCTTAGAATGGAGAATTTCAGTACATGTGGAATCAACAAATAACTGATTTGCTGGCTATTAACTGCAATCTCCAGAATCGGAATGGTCACAAATGGGAAAAAATTGCATCACAAAAGTAAAGCTATTCAAAATATAAATTTAGGGGCCTGAGAGATAGCATGGAGGTAAGGCGTTTGCCGTTCATGCAGAAGGTCATCAGTTTGAATCCCGATGTCCCATATGGTCCCCTGTGCCTGCCAGGAGCAATTTCTGAGCATGGAGCCAGGAGTAACTCCTGAGCACTGCCGGATGTGACCCAAAAAATCACAAAAAATATATAAATTAAATAGGATCACATGATGTTTAAGTAAAGCAATAAAATTCAATAAAAAGATGATCAAATACATTATTTTAGTCAATATTTCTATTTGCTGCACATAAGCCAAATAATGCATATTGTCTTGACACATCTCATTTTTTTATATAGCTCCTCCTAATCTTTGTCCTTATTCACCTAATAAGTTTGAGGCAGCCTTCTAGTACATCTTATACTGTGTTTATCTTTCCAATGGAGTCAAATATTTGCCATATATGTTCTTCATTTATTTCAATATATGTTTATAGTTTTCATTGATGAAATTTATATTTGATTTCTGATACTCTATTTTATATTTTAGTTTTTTGGTTTTGGGGCCACACCGGCAGCGCTCAGGAGTTACTCCTGCTCTGTACTCAAAAATCTCTCCTAGTAGGCTCGGGGGACCAAATGGGATGCCGGGATTCAAACCACCATCCATCCTGGATCTGCTGCATGCAAGGCAAATACCCTACCACTGTGCTATCTCTCTGGCCTTTTCTGATACTCTTTATATTATGAGGTTGATTCTACTTGATTTCAAGTTTTACTGAATTTTATTCAGTCTATTTTTCATACTCAGAATCATTGTTTGCAATGATTTAATTTTTTCAATGCCTTTGATGAACACTTCTTATTTTGTTTGGTTAAAAATCCCTACATTTGGATAATTAGTACATATATTAAGACATTTTTATTATATAAACAACCCAGACTCAGACTCTAGCACTTTATGCAGTTCCATGAGCACCACCAGGAATGACCCTGAGAAATAAGCACTGAGCACATATCTCCAAGAATCTCCTTTCAAACAACAAACAAATAAAGATTTCTAAAGTCATTATATTTTGTTATAAATACTCTTCCTTTGTTGCAGCTTCCAATTCAGAAACTTTAAGAAGTTTCTCCTCTGAAGACTTGAGAGTTGTTGGAAAATAGAAAAGATTGGGAGAGGGGAATGCCATCTTATCTTTGAGATTGACAGGAATTTTTTTTATTATACCTGTGATTTAGCTTCTCTTATTTGCCTGCAGGTGGCACTAAGTCTTTAGTGTTGGATCCCCTTGTTCCTGTGATTACAACAGGTAGAAAAAGGAAGATAAAAAATCTGACTTGATCAATAATAATTAATGGAGAACAGGTGGCGATCAGCCAGAGGAGGGTTTCACAATGCCATCTTAGTCTGCTTCTGGGACTGGGTTTATGGATGGATGGTTTCACTATTCCTTGATAATGAAGAGACTCATTGGCACTGAATTCTGTAACCTGCAATATCAAGACCCTCTTTTTCTACCTCTCATCCTTCAGTTTGCCAAAGTGCAGCATCCCCTTCTGTTTAAATTCAGCAAAGATTTTATTTAAGAACATAGAAAGAAGGGGAAAGGTCAGGAAATTTTCTCATAGTATGAAAGGGGTCTCATAAACAGGTTTCTCCAGAGTACAGAATTTTACCTCTGAAGCAAAGATGAAACATTTTACACCATGTTTCAAATTTTCCCTTGCTAAATTAGATCTGATGTGCACCAACTTCTCAGGATTGCTTTCCTAATTATTCTTCTCCTTGCATATAGTTCCACATTGATCAGATTCCCTATCGTTTCATCAGAGGTCTCTACCTAAAAACCTAAACTGTTTATTAAAACACAAACTTTTAGTTTCATAAATCTGTTTTAAAATATATCTTTTTGTAAGAAAAATACAATCTCAGTACTAATCTTAAAAACACTTAATTAAAAAAAATAAAAATAGAGCATTGAAAATAGAGCCATCAAACAGAAGGAAAATCTTACTCTTCTAAAGCTGAACCAAGAAGTAAAATAGCACAAATTCAAGATGGCAGAACAATGGAGCCTGTACTGCTGTAATATCTCTCTCTCTCTGATTTTACACATACACACACACGCAAACATGTGCAGTATACAAAACTTTAGATTAATTTATAAAAAATCAACTAAAATACAGAAGAACTTAATATATTGTACAGATTATGAAGACAGTAACCAAAAGATAAAATATAGAACAAAGGCTCATGAACAATATATCAGCTAGAAGTAGAAAGCCTGTGAAAAGATCGGCATCATACATTTGTTGAAAATTTAGCATAATATAAGAGACATTTCTTAATATTCATGTTAGGGCTTGTAGAAAGAGACGAGAGAGATTAAAGAGGAAAAAATCCACAATTTATATGAAGAAATAAAGGCTGAGTATTTCCTCCAAATAGGAGGAAGAAACAAATATCAAATTTAGGAAGTTCAATGACATCCATAAAAAGTAAATCCATATGAATACATAGCCACACATTACGATTTTAAATAGAAAATATCAAAGACAAGAATCTTAAAATTATGAAGACAAATACGAACATATTATACATAAGTAATGTCCATGCACCTATAAAATTTATTTACAGAAATCCTTAAGGTTAGCAGAGATGAGTTGATATATTCAATATGCTAAATACAAAAAATGCCAAATAAAAGCATAATTTGCAGTCTTAATAACTTTTTTTTCAGGAAAGCAACAGTTAAAAGTATTCAACACCACTAAACCTGGCCTTGCAAGAGGGGATAAAGAATCTTCATTAAAACAAACAAACAAATAAAATATACTTTTTGTAGTGGCATTATCCAAACAAAAGAAAATGACAGAAAGAATTAATATTGAGACATTTAGAACAAATTCCAAGATGAATGCTTTTAACTTAAATTGAACAATAGAAGCTTAAAACCTTAGAAGTAAACCTCTTGTAAAGCCTAAATAAAGCAAATGGGAATATGGAACAAATGCAAAGAAGAAGCAAATACAAAGAGAAAACTGCAACCCCATAATTATACCAATGGTAGATGTCAAAGTATAATATTAGAGAGTAAGAAAAAACTGATCAGAAAAAATTCAATGATCAGAATCGACATAAAATTTCTAAAAGTACTTTTATTACAGTAATTACCTTTTTATATATTTTTTATTTAAAAACATTGATTACCTACATGATTGTGTTTGGGTTTCAGTCATGTAAAGAAAACCACCATCACCAACGCAACATTCCCATCACCAGTGTCCCAGATCTCCCTCCTCCCCACCCAACCCCCACCTCTACTTTAGACAGGCTTTCTATTTCCCTCATACATTCTTATTATTAGGATAGTTCAAAATGTACTTATTTCACTAACTAAAATCATCACTCTTTGTGGTGAGCTTCATGAGGTGAACTGTAATTTCCAGCCCTTCTCTCTTTTGTGTCTAAAAATAATTATTGCAAGAATATCTTTCATTTTTCTTAAAACCCATAGATGAGTGAGACCATTCTGTGTTTTTTTTTCTGTCTCTCTGACATATTTCCTCAGCATAATAGATTCCATGTACATCCATGTATAGGAAAATTTCATAACTTCATCTCTCGTGAAAGCTGCATAATATTCCAGTGTGTATATGTACCACAGATTCTTTAGCCATTCATCTGTTGAAGGGTATCTTGGTTGTTTCCAGAGTCTTGCTATGGTATATAGTGCTGCAATGAATATAGGTGTAAGGAAGGGATTTTTGTATTGTATTTTTATGTTTCTAGGGTATATTCCTAGAAGTGGTATACTGGATCATATGAGAGCTTGATTTCCGGTTATTGGAGGAATCCCCATATCACTTTCCATAAAGGTTGAACTAGATGGCATTCCCACCAGCAGTGGATAAAGAGTTTCTTTCTCTCCACATCCCTGCCAACACTGCTTGTTCTCATTCTTTGTGATGTGTGCCAATCTCTGGGGTGTGAGGTGGTACCTCATAGTTGTTTTGATTTGTATCTCTCTGATGATTAGTGATGTGGAGCATTATTTCATCTGTCTTTTGGCCATTTTCTTTCTCAAAGTGACTGTCCATTTCTTCTCCCCATTTTTGGATGGGATTAGATGTTTTTTTCCTATAAAGTTCTGTCCGTGCCTTGTATATTTTGGAGATTAACCCCTTTTCTGATGAGTATTAGTTGAATAGTTTCTCCCACTCAGTGGGTGGCTTTTGTATCCTGTGCGCTATTTCCTTTGATGTGCAGAAGCTTCTCAGCTTTATATATTCCCATCTGTTAATCTCTGCTTTCATTTGCTTAGAGAGTGCAGTTTCCTCCTTGAAGATGTCTGTAGTCTCAATGTCCTGGAGTCTTTTGCCTATGTGTTGTTCTATATATCTTATAGTTTTGGGTCTGATATCGTGGCCTTTCATCTATTTAGATTTTACCTTCATACATGATGTTAACTAGGGGTCTAAGTTCAATATTTTGCAAGTGGCTAGCCAGTTGTGCCAACACCACTTGTTGAAGAACCTTTCTTTGTTCCATTTAGAACTTCTTGCTCCTTTATCAAAAACTAGGTGATTGTATGTCTGGGGAACATTCTCTGAGTATTCAAGCTTATTCCACTAATCTGAGGGCCTGTCTTTATTCCAATACCATGCTTTTTTGATAACTATTGCTTAACGTTGGGGAAAGTAATTCCTCCCATATTCTTTTTTCCAATGATTGCTTTAGCTATTCTAGGGTGTTTATTGTTCCATATGAATTTCAAAAGTGCCTGATCCATTTCTTTGAAGAATGTCTTGGGTATAGGGATCACATTAAATCTGTACAATGCTTTGGGGAGTATTGCCATTTTAATGATGTTAATCCTGCCAATCCATGAGCAGGGTATGTGCTTCCATTTCTGTGTGTCCTCTCTTATTTCTTGGAGCAGAGTTTTATAGTTTTCTTTGTATAGTTCCTTCACATTTTTAGTCAAGTTGATTCCAAGATATTTGAGTTTGTGTGGCACTATTGTGAATCGGGTTGTTTTCTTAATGTCCATTTCTTACTTATTACTATTGGTGTATAGAAAGGCCATTGATATTTGTGTGTTAATTTTGTGGCCTGCCACCTTGCTATATGAGTCTATTGTTTCTTGAAGCCTTTTTGTAGAGACTTTAGAGTTTTCTAGGTAGAGTATCATGTCATCTTCAAACAGTGAGAGCTTGACTTCTTCCTTTCCTATCTGGATTTCCTTGATATCTTTTTCTTGCCTAATCGCTATAGCAAGTACTTCCAGTGCTATGTTGAATAGGAGTGGTGAGAGAGGACAGTCTTGTCTTGTGCCAGAATTTAGAGGAAAGGCTTTCAGTTTTTCTCCATTGAGGACAGTATTTGCCTCTGCTTGTGGTAGATGGCCTTAACTATATTGAGAGAGGTTCCTTCCATTCCCATCTTGCTGAGAGTTTTGATCAAGATTGGGTGTTGGAACTTATCAAATGCTTTCTCTGCATCTATTGATATGATCATGTGATTTCTATTTTTCTTGTTGTTGATGTTGTGTATTATGTTGATAGATTTATGGAGGTTAAACCAGCCTTGCATTCCTGGGATGAAACTTTCTTGATCGTAGTGGATGATCTTCTTAATGAGGCATTGAATCCTATTTGCCATGATTTTGTTGAGGAATTTTGCATCTGTGATCATCAACGATATTGGTCTGTAATTTTCTTTTTTTGTAGCATCTCTGTCTGGTTAGGTATCAAGGTGATATTGGCTTCCTAAAAACTATTTGGAAGTGTTTCTGTTTTTTCGATTTCATGAAACTCTTGCCAGGATTGGTAGTAGTTCCTCTTGAAAGGTTTGAAAGAATTTATTAGTGAATGCATCTGGGCCTGGCTTTTGTTTTGGGCAGACATTTAATTACTGTCTTAATTTTCTCAATAGTGATGGGTGTGTTTAGATATGCTACATCCTCTTCCTTCAACCGTGGAAGATTATAAGAGGCCAAGAATTTATCCATTTCTTCCAGGTTCTCATTTTTAGTGGCATAGAGTTTCTCAAAGTAGTTTCTGATTACCCTTTGAATCTTTGTCATATCAGTAGTTATCTCTCCTTTTTCATTCCTAATACGAGTTATCAAGTTTCTCTCTCTTTCTTTGTTAGGTTTGCCAGTGGTCTATCAATCTTGTTTATTTTTTCAAAGAACCAATTTCTGCTTTCGTTGATCTTTCGGGTTGTTTTTGTGTTTCCACTTCATTGATTTCTGCTCTCAGCTTTGTTATTTCCTTCTGTCACCCTATTTTTGGGTCCTTTTGTTCAGCACTTTCTAATTCTATGAGCTGCATCATTAAGCTATTCAACTATGCCCCTTCTTCTTTCCTGATGTGTGCTTGTAAAGCGACACATTTTCCTCTCAGTGCCACTTTTGCTGTGTCCTATAGGTTCTGATAGTTTGTGTCTCCATAGTCATTTGTTTCTAGGAAGGTTTTGATTTCCTCTTTTATTTCATCTCGGACCCACTGATTATTCAGTATTAGGCTGTTTAACTTTCAGGTATTAAAGTTTTTCTTCTGTGTCCCTTTGTAGTTCACATAATTTTTCAGGGCCTTGTTGTCAGCAAAGGCAGCCTGCAAAATTTCTATCCTCTTGATATTATGGAGGTATGTTTTATGTGCTAGCATGTAGTCTATCCTGGAGAATGTCCCATGTACATTAGACAAGATTCTTATTAGTGCTCTCTTCTATACTTTCTTTGAGTTCTGTGAACATCTTCCATATCGCGACTCTAAACTCTTTATCTGAGAGACTGACTAGTTGGTTGAGTATGTTCCGGTCATCAGAGTTGCCATCTTTATTCTCTATGTCTGACACTGTCCTGCGTTGTTCCCCCATTGTCACACTTGTATTGTGGGTTTTTTTTTTACGTGTTGTGGTTGTATTCATTGGCTTTCGCTGCGCAGCCGCGCTCCTCCCTCTTTGGGCGGAAAAACTCTGCTCCAGGAAGGTTAGCTATCCACAGATGAAGCCACACACACAGGAAATCAGGCCCACAGATGCCGCATAGAAGACAGATAGTCCAGAGAGATGTGCCAGGCTTCAGCGTTCCATCAGAGTTCCAACAGTAATTAACTTAATGTCATGGTGTGTACTCACCAATCAGTCAAAAAACAGTGTAGCAGGATGAATCAGAAAAAAAAAATATCTAAGAGACGACCTATTTGACTGTAATGAAAGTATAGACTTAAAACAAATTATTGGAAAATCATCATATAAAAGAAAAAGAATATCATATACATATCAGATCAAATAGATTTTAAAAACTAAAAGGTTTCAAGAGCTGGAGTGGATATATGTAATTATTATATAAATATATTATTAAATTTATTATTACTATATTAAATATATTATATAACATTATAATATTACCAAGGCACCAAGTATCAAGAGTATCAACGGGCTGGAGAGAACATAGCTGGTAATGCATTTGTTGCACGCATCCAAAGTCAGCATCCAGAGCTTGCCAGGAGTAATTTCTTGTCTTATTTATTTATTTATTTATTTATTTATTTATTTATTTATTTTGGTTTTTGGACACACCTGGTGATACTCAAGGGTTACTCATGGCTATACACTCAAAAATCACCCCTGACTTGGGGGACCATATGGGATGCCAGGGGATCGAACCAAGGTCCATCCTAGGCTAGCATATGCAAGCAAATGCCCTACCACCTGTGCCACCTCTCCAGCCCCTAGCCAGGAGTAATTTCTGAGGGCAAAGCCAGGAGTAAATTCTGAGCACCATTGGGAGTGGCACAAAATAAATAGTATTTTATACTTACTGAAAAATTATTGAAGAGTATAGCTTTAGAAATTCCTTCATTGATTATTTATTATTTATTAATTTTTATTACAAACTTTGGCTATGCTTTTCAACAACCTGAAGAAAAACCTTCACACTTTTTATGAGTTTAACATGATACTGCTACTTAAAGCAGAGACATAGACATAGAACAAAATAATGAAACTACAAACACCCTTGAGGAACACAGAAAAATTCTTAATAAAATAGTAGGAGAAAACAACCCAATAATTCATTGTTAGGGTAATATTTCATGAAAAGTGGTATTTATTCCAGGGATGGGAATATATTAAAAATACAAATCAGTTAATATCAACAAAAGTGAAACTTGAAATCAACTAATAGATATAGAGAAAGTATTTGATGATATTCAGCATTGGATATTAAAAACAAATTTAAAAATTGGGTATAAGGTAACATATCCCAATATTTAAATTTTATAAATGACAAAAAAAATCACAAATATCATCACTTAGAATGTGTACTTGCTTTTTCCAGTCTGAAGAAACTGAAACCCATGTGATCTCTCTCTTTTTCTATCTCACTCTCTCTCTCTCATACATTTTTCTCTTTATGGTCCTCTTTCTCTTCTCTGCACACACACCTCACTTTATTTCCCAAATAAACTTATTTTGCTTCATCTTTTCCAAAATTTTTGGGTTTTTTTTCAGGGGGGTCTTCTCTCAGCAATGTTCAGGATTTACTCCTGGTTCTGCTCTCAAAAATCACTCTGGTGAATCATATGGGGTGCCAGGAATTTAACATGCATTGACCACATGAAAGGTAAATGCTTTGCCTGCTATATTCTCTCTAGCCACTGAAATTTTGTTCTTTGAGGAGAGTTTAAAGCCTGAATAAAATTTAAGAGTCATTTTCCTTTCCTGCAAAAGCAATTTCTCCTTATAGCCTTGGTTATCTTGCTCCTTGAGAAATCAGATGGTGGGGGTCATTTTCCACACTGGGCAAAAGAAGTAGACTCTAGAAATCCAAGTGGTAGAACAAGTAGAAGCAATTTGATGACGCATTATGGTTCTCTTGAGTCTTACTTCAGCTCTGTACTATACAAGTGCTTATTACAGACTTGTCAATCCTAGTTTTCTTTAGGCATTTCCTTTGGTAAACAAGGTGGGTAGAGAGGGAAGTGGTAGCTTCCTTTTTAGAGTCTGCTGCTTCTCTCTTTCCCATTTCACAAAAACAACTGAGGAAACTGTACTTCCATAGGGAGTGAAGTCTGCCACCAGAAACAAAAGTGGCAAGTTAGACAGAAGAGCAGCAAAGGTTTTTATGAGAAAAGAGACAAGCCAGGAGAATCTGCTGTGCAGGTAACCTAGGCTCCTCTGAGAAAATTTCACTACTAGTGAGTTTTCTTTTAATATCTCCACCATTCCAGTACGTTTTTGACAGATTTTTAAGAGAGATCTGAAGCCAAAAACGCAGGCTTATCTTTAAGCAAAATAAACATGCATCTAAGTCCAATGAAAAGAGATACAGTCAGCTAGCCAGCAAGATAGAACCCTTTTGTCTCCAAGACCCAGTGACAATGACAGTGATTTTTGCAGAATCATGGCTCTAAAACCTAAGTCAGTATGCATCAGTGTTTGAGCTGGGTATTATGTCATACTACCTTGGAATGCCTGAGTGGTACAGAAGAAAGAAATATAAAGCATTTTTTTCATGTGCCTTTTGACCATTTGTATTCTGTTTTCTAGTAAATAGAATTCTAAGGATAAAACTGTTCAAGATCCAAATGTTCTAATTAGTTCACAATGTGGAGTGAACTTTCCTGTCTAATGTATTATGTGCAATCCATTTCCTTGTGTGTATTTTAGTGCCTTTTCCTGTTATGGAATTATGCTAATATTTTGTTCAGAATCATTTGCAGAAAAGTTATTAACAAGTACTGCGATAGAGAATAAAACATGTACATTTCTTTGACCACACCCTGGGTTCTGCTCTCAGCATCAAAAAAAAAAAAAAAAGTCCTAGGGGAAAAAAAAGGAAAGACATAGACTCCTGTTTGTTCTATGTTTTATGGAAAAGTAGAGAGCCAACTTACCACTTCACTAAGCTAATTTCATAACATTGGTCAAGTCTGTGTAAATCTGATGTAAAATATGAAATTATTACTATTTTTATTGAAGGTGAATCACATATAGAAGTCATAGCTTGGTCAGTGGAGAACTTAAACTCAAAAGATGAAAATAGTTGCTCTCACTCAAGTCTATAAATTGGTTTAAAGAGAGCTAACTTTTAGAAAAACATCATATTGATTGTAAATATGCTTTGTCAGTCTTATATGCTCATGGAAATAGATGGAAGAAAAGAAAATATTATCCAATAAAGAATGGAGAAAAAATTAAATATTTACATACTGCAGGGGTCATCAAAAAGAAGATATGAGGTAAATGAGGAAAATAGCTACGTGGATGCCACAGCTAGGAGGACCACCTTAATTACTATTCATTTGGAATGACTTATAATCCATCCATGGAATATTTATATTAAGCTAAAATATGCTAAAAGAGAAGAACAAAGAGCATTGCTATAAGGTTTCCAAAAGAAAAGGATGGAATGGTTTATTAAACAAGAGAAATTATTATTCCCTTGCTAAATGTGGTTAAAAGTAGCTAAAATATTTCATGAGGCATTCTACTAGAAAGAGAAGTTAAACTATAACTATTTCATAATAACATGATAATATATTTAGAAGATTCTAAGAACTCACCAAAACATATTATAAACAGTAAACCAAAATAGTAAAGTACCAGGTTACAAAATCAATACACAGAAAATGGGTTACAATGCCTTACTATATGCAAACAATAAATGGAAAAAAAATTTAAAAGCCCTCCTTTTATAATAGTTTCCTAAAATGTAAAATAGCTAATCTTTCACTTTCCAAAGGATGAAAAGTCATATATCAAAAAGTTACATCATTATTTTTAAAAAATAGAAGCAAAACACCAGGAAATAGTAAAATATTTTATATTCATGAATTGAGAAAATTAACATTGTCAATAACCAACCTTTTCAAAATATTATTCAGAATCAGAACAGGCACAATCCTATTAAAGGTCCAGTGACTGTCTTTAAGAATTTAGAATAAATAATGTTAAATTTTTATGAAACCATAAAACTCTACAAATAAGCAAAGCAGCACTTGGAAAAAGAAATAAAATCATGAGACATCGCATTTTATGACATTAAACTTTCTTATAAAGCAACAAAGAAATAGTATCAAGTAGAGAAAGACATTTTATTCAACAAATAATGTTATAAAAACTAGACTGCTACAAGCAAAAAAATTTTTAAGCTTTACTGCTATCTTACACTATATATAAAAATTAATTCAAAAAGGTATTAAATACCTTAAGATTAGTCCTGACTCCATCAGATTTATAGAATACTAAGGCAGAAATTTCCATAATATTAGTCTCAGAAATGTCTTCACTAAATTTTCTTCATTGTCAAAGAAATCATAACAAAGTAAAACTCTAAATAAAATTAAGTTTATTCCCTGAAAAAGAAATATAATTGACATAAAAGGTAACCATTGAATGAGCAAAAATATGTGTATGCCTTACATGTAAAAAAAGGACTAATATTCAAGGTATAGAGAATACTTATAAAGCTCAAGAGCAATATATATATACATATGTAAAACTATATATACATATACATTTTGTAAAACAAAATGAATCTATCTTTCCATTTAGTGTAACTTTTAGTTACCTTTAGCATTTAAATGAGCTGAGAGCTGTTTTCTAATTAGACTCTAGCACTTTTAATTTAAAAATTTTAATAACAGTATTCTATGAAAATAGAATTAAGTACTCAGAAATAAGCCATAATATATGTACTCAAAGTTACAGTAAAGTGATTAATTTACAGCAAAAAGCCAAGAGCATAAAATAGAGAAAGGAGAATCTATTCAACTAATGGCAGAGAAAAATAGACAGCTCACATGCAAAAACCAATGTGATCATTACTGTACATTATGTACAAAATCCAACTCAAAATTGATTAAGCCTTGGATATTAGATCTTAACCTATACAATATATAAATGAAAAGAAAGGCTAGCCACCTCTCAATATTGACTTAAGTGACATCTTTGAGGATTTGACACAAATGGCAAGGGAAACAAAAACATAAGTACAGCAATGAGGGACCATATCATGCCACAGAGACTGGCACACATCACAAAGAACAAGAAGAAACTGTGCTGGCCGGGATGTGGAGAGAAAGGAAATCTCATTCACTGCTTGTGGGAATGTTGTCTAGTCCAGCCTTTATGCAAAACAATATGGAGATTCCTAAAAAAAAAAAAAAAAAACCTGGAAATTAAACTCCCATATGATCCAGCTATACTATTCCTAGGAATATATCTAGGAACACAAAAATACAATACAAAAATCCCTTCCTAACACCTATATTCATTGCAGCACTATTTACAATACCCAAACTCTGGAAACAACCAAGATGCCCTTCAACAGATGAATGGCTAAAGAAACTATGGTACATATACACAATGGAATATTATGCAGCTGTCAGGAGAGATGAAGTTATGAAATTTTCCTATACATGGATGTACATGGAATCTATTATTTTGAGTGAAATAAGTCATAGGGAGAGAGATAGACACAGAATAGTCTCACTCATCAATGGGTTTTAAGAAAAATAAAAAACAATTTTATAATAATGCCCAGAGATAATAGAGATGAGGCTCACCACAAAGAGTGGTGAGTGAAGTTAGAGAAATCACTACACTGACAACTATCATAATAATGTGAATGAATGAGGGAAGTAGAATGCCTGTCTCAAATACAGGCGAGTGGGAGGAGAAAAATGGGAGCATTGGTGATGGTAATGTTGTGCTGGTAAAGGGAGACGTTCTTTATATGACTGAAACCCAACTGCAATCATGTCTGTAATCAAGGTGCTTAAATAAAAATATAAAAGAAAAGCAAAAGCAAAAAGTGGGTTAACATCAAATATACCAACTATAAAGCTTCTGTATTGAGAAAAGAAACTACATTTAAAATTAAAAGACATTCTCCTGACTGACAGAAAACAATCATACATCCCATATCTTACAGAGGGTAAATATCTATAGAACCGTCTTACAGAGGGTAAATATCTAAGGAACTCACGAGACTCAGCAACAAGAAAATAAACCCATCCAAAAAATGCAGAGAATAGTTGAATATAGATACTTTATCAGAGAAAATATCCATAAAGTCAGTAGCATTATGAGAAAGAAACTTCTTGCAACTTATTATCAAGTAAATGAAAAACCAAGAGGACACTGATAATCACTTCACATCTATGAGAATGGTCTTTTTATTTGAGGACCATTCCCAGTGGTGCTTAGGGTTCATTCATGGCTCTGCACTTAGAAATCACTATTGGGTGATTACTAAGGGTGTCAGAGATCAAACCCAGGTTGGCTGTGAGCAAGATAAGTGTTTTTTCTGTATTACTTCTGACCTGAATATGGTTTTTATCAAGAGGATCAGATACTACAATTACTGACAAGAGTGCAAAGTAATAGAAACATTCAGAGCTTTTTGTTTTGTTTTGTTTTGTTTTTTGGGGGCAATGCCGGAAGGTTCTCAGGGCTTATCCCTGGCTACTCCTGGCTCTGCATTTAGAAATAACTCCTGGTGGGTTCATGGGACCATGTGGGATGCCAGGATAGAACCCGGGCTGGCTGTGTGCAAGTCAAATGCCCTGTATCTGGCCCCATAAAACAGTGTTGATTGGGGTAGCAAAAATGGTTTTACCTCCATGGAAAACATTATGGTGGTGTGTCAAAATGTCAAAAGTAGATGTACCATATGGTCCAGTAATTCTACTACTTGAATCTCTCTGCTGAACTAAACACTAATCAGAAAACACTAATCAGAAAAGTTATATGGACACCTATGTTTATTGCAGTTTTATTTACAGAAACTAAGATATGAAAAGAATATAAAAGCCTAAGGACATGAAGAGGATGTGTGATATAGAGGTATAGACACATGAGTGAGTGAGTGAGATAGAGAGAGAACACAACTTTAAATTAAACTAAACTAAATTAAATTAAAGTAAAAAATGAAACTTGACAATTTGCTGAAACTTTAAGGGTCATACTACATAAGTCAGAATAAAAAATACAAATATCAGGTGATTTCAGTAATGTGAGAGATAACCAAAGCAAAGGCACAAAGTTAAATGAAAATGAAACTTTGGCTTCTGACACCAGAGCTGAGGTTACCTGATCAAGGTGGGAATAAGAAATAAATAGGGTTGAGTGTGTAAAGTGAACTGTGACAGAGGTAACTTTGTTTTTTTTTTTTTTCCTTTTTTTTTAAAATTTTATAATAGCTTATTTTTATTGAGGATCAGAAGTTAATATACGGTTAACATTATTTCTGCACACATCTTTCCAACAATACCCCCATGGCCTGAGCACTTCTTACCTTCACAGTAGCCCAAGGGCCCCTTTCATAATAGCTCAATCCAGGGCCTATTTTAGTAACATAGGATTGAAACATAAACCAATCAGATTTGTACAAGTACAACAATTTTAACCAATGGGAGCATAAACACATTTTGATGGCTGGAAGGATAAAGAGGAACCTGGCAGGATGGGGGGAGGGGAAGCAAATTCTTAAACAAATAGCTAATTGATATTTACGCAAATACAATTATTTGTTTAGCCTATTTTCCATTTAGATCTATCTTTTGTGCAAGCAATAAGGATCATAATTTAAACTTTACAAAAACATATCTATAACTACATGCTTGAGAGCAGTTACAAAAACAGGTTCCATGGAAAGGTTAAGGCATCTGGTTAAGCCAGATTCTTTGTGCTGAGCTAAATTTATTTGCAGAGTTTTCTGTTGGTTCGGGGCTATGCAAACTTTTGTGGCTTGAATCAGACAGGCGGTGGAAAATTCATTCAGAGTTCCTTTGATATGTGGGGTGCTCGATCTCCCACATCTCCCCCTGTTTAGTATACAATATAGAAGGGACAGACGTGCCTCGGTGGACTGGCCACACTGGGTGAAGAGGTGTGGGGCTTCCAGTCACCGCATCTGCTACCCTTGATTCAGTCGTTTCCAAAGCTTGGCAAGGCACATATTGAGGTCTATGCACCAGCTCCTCCATAACTTCAAACTTAAGTGGCGGAGAGTTGGCAGGAGGGGAGATGTCAGGTGTCAGCTGGTCTTCTGAGGTGCATAGTTGTTGGTATAGAACCTTTGAGTCCTTTCTGGTTGCTTCATCCACTTGATTCTTTACGAAGGTGGTGAGTTTGCGAAAAGCCCAAGGACCAACGGAAACTAGCAACATAAAGCCAATGAAGGGCCCCAAAACGGCTGGGAGCACTGTTGTTATCCATGGAGTGGTAGAAAACCAATTTTTGTACCAGCTCTCACTCTGCTCTATATCTTTTTGTCTATTTACTAAATTATCCTCTATGTGTTGAATGCTATCTCTAGCTAAGCCGAATTTATTTTAAAAAGCAACATTTTACTCTAAGGATGACACAAATTCCCCCCTCCCTCAAAAAAATGTTAAATTTTGAACCACGGCGTTTAGACAGAGGTAACTTTGTATTGGCTTACTATGGTAATAGTAATAGTATGCCTTGTTGTCTGACCAAGGTTCCATCCCCAACAACCAATCCATATCGTCTTCAAGCCTGCTAAGAGTGACTTCTGAGCACTGATCCAGAAGTAACTTCTGAGCACTGCCAGATGTGGCCGCAAAACAAACAAACAAAAAAAATTGTCCAGTGGTGCTTAGGGTTTACTCCTGGTTCAGTGCTAGGGAATCAATCCCAGAGGCCTTGGAGGACTATATGGAGCACTGGAAATAAAACCAGAGATCAAATGTAAGGCAAGTCCATATCTGCTGTACTATGGCTCTGCCCCTTGAAATACCCACTTTCATTCTTCTAAATAATTATGGAAATGAGAATCACTTCTTCAAACAAAGCAAGGGCAGAAGTTTTTAGAAAAAAATTTTAGTATCCTGTATACAATTGACTTCAGCTCAGAGAACTCTGCATGCCAGAGAAGAGAAACTCTCAGTAGTTCTGTTCAGATTTGAGAATCTTGGAGAGGACTGCTCTGAACAACTTCAACATCAAAAGTGTAGTGTCTTGGATTGCCTCTTTTCAGACATACAAGTCATGATTTTACAATGGATTTTCTAGAAATCTTTAGTTTTGTCTAAATTTTTCTAGTATCCAAGAAAAAAATGACTTTTTATTTATTTATTTCTGCACAAAAAATGTTATTTTTTATGGAAAAGTAAACTTACAAAAGGATAAAGAATTATAAACAAGCTTTAATGCAAAAATACAATAGCAGGTTAAAATGAAAGATAAACAGATTAATATACATTATAAGAAAAACTTTCTACATCTAACAAATATGAATTCATATTAAATTCATAAATTCATATATCCTGATTTCAGTTGAAAACTGACTTTTTAAATATTTGACTTATATAAAATGTTAAGTTTTAGGTCTGAAATAATAAGCAATATTACACTTTCAGTGTGATGCATTAGAAGAGGAGGCCTAGATAATCTACTAGCTTTGCCTTGTCATTAATTACTTGCAAACATTCTGACAGGCCAAGAGACCTTTATTATTTTTTCTGTAAAATGAAAGTCTTGAACTGAGTCTGATTGATTTCTATGTTCTAATCCTGTGGATGGACAATCCAATATTGTGTGCCAACAACAATCTCCCATCAGAGACCAGACGGAGCACCTACTGCAGAGCCATTTTATGATGTTGTAATGATGCCCATAGCTTTCTTGTTACTTAAAAGAAGTAAAAGAGAACTCAGCTAACATCTACTAATCATGAATCTATGCAATGGTGACAGTTAATCTTCCCTTCCTATTAATAGATGCAGATGCCTAGGGGCTTAACATTTTTTCTACTAGCTTAATAAGGAGAGAAAGATTGAAGGGGAGGCAGGCAGAGAAGCCTAATTGCATATCTAGCAGCAAATGCAGTGTGGCTCAAAGGGACAAACTCAAAAAGATGAGAAAGAAGCAAGATGGCAATTCAGCATTGCCCATGCCAGCAAGTTGTCCCCACAGGAAATTAAAAACAAGTCGTTTTGATCTGTTTTGGTTAATCTCCAGAAGCATATTTGATTAAAAACCTGGAGGGGTTAAGGCACATGCTGTTTCTAATCCCAGTTTGAGCTCCAGCACTACATGATGCACCTAACACTTCCATGTGTGACCCTTGAGGCTCCTAAGCAGCAGGTGGTATTGTCCTGCAGGCTGAGCAGGCTCTGTAGAGGTTGAGCAGAACTTTAAACTCTTTCATTAAACTGCCTACCCAGTTGGTCAATATTTGCTCATTATGCCCCTGGGTCTCTTGAGCACCATTTCTGAAGAACTTCCTCTCCCCCAACATATGCATGCACGCACGTGCACACACACACACACACACACACACACACACACACACACACACACACACACACACTAAGCAAAATTTAAAATTAAAAAAGTTAAAACTCATAAGAACATGTCATCATCAATGTCTTACCCAGCTACATAAAAGGTGAAACTATATTGAACTCCCTGAATGCATAATAAAGTACTTTCTGCAAAAATAGAATAATACATGTATGCATGCATGCATACATAAAGTAAAGTTCCCTGGTTTCATAAAACCATTATGACTTCCAATTCAAAGAGTTATCAGTTCTTACTTCACTCAGAAGTTCGATAGGTATTTGAACACAGAAACCCTAGATCATAAATGTTTATAAAATGGAAAAACAGTATTTATAAGGGGATTTTTGCATTGTTTCCAAGTTTCATTTCTGAATTAAATGTATTTTTGTGAGATCTAAGTAGCAATAGTGCCTACTAGTTACCTTGACTTCCTCAATATGTTTTTGTTACAAAAAATTCTTAAAAACTTACATATACATTAAGAAGAAATCGCAAGGTGTATTAAATAGGCTGAATCTTCCACATTGAATAAGTTCTGCTTTTATTTATTTGGGGGGGGGGGTTTGGGCCACTACTGTTGGGCACTCAGACATTCTTCCTGGCTTAGGGTACCATATGGGACATTGGGGATAGAACCGAGGTCCATCCTGGGTCAGCCACATGCAAGTCAAACACCCTACCACTGCGCTATTGTTCCTGGCCCAATTTCTGCTTTTAAAAATGCCCTCCCCAAAGAACAGACCCAGTGGTTGGTGAGATCACTGAAAAGGCTATGCTTCACATGCATGAGACTGGATTTGATGCCCTCCACTACTTGTGGCCAGTAGGGTGTCCTTAAAACTAAAAAAAATAATAAGGAATATCCACCATATTAAGTAATGTTTTAATGAACTTCTTACAATAGAATGAAAAATATTTGTTTTGGGTCACAGCTGGCAGTGCTAAAGGACACCAGGTATTCCTGGCTCTAACTTGAGGAATTACTCCTGGTGGTGTTTGGAGGACCATTTGGGATGTCTGGGATAGAACGTGGGTTTGGCTACATACAAGTCAAATGTGCTACTTGCATACTATCACTCTGGCCAGCAGCATAAATTTTTCCCTGAACCACTCAATAATTTAAAATTAAACCATTCCTTTTGAGTGTGAACTTTGAACTAGAATTTCTAGTATATGTTGAGCACACAGGTATGAAAAGTTAATTGCCTTCGCCCCTAGCAAATTTGTAAGAAAGTAAAGCAGCTATTTCCCCAGATAAGAAAACCTCTGGCAAACTTTTTGTATTTCCCCAAAAGGAAAAGTATGCTAGGATTCTGGAAAGCCTGAGGAAAATAATGTCTACTGCTACTTTAATAATACTTAAAGTTAGAAAGTTAACTCTCCAGAAAGTTATATAATTTAAAATAAATATAAGAGATTTGCCTGAGGCTGGTTGGAGAGTCAGGAAAGGGCTCATAGCAGACATAGTACTTGAGCTTAAGAGGCAGTTATAGGCTC
The DNA here is from genome assembly GCF_024139225.1 of Suncus etruscus. Lineage (NCBI taxonomy): Eukaryota > Metazoa > Chordata > Mammalia > Eulipotyphla > Soricidae > Suncus > Suncus etruscus. Next base: position 52,433,251 of record NC_064852.1, read on the forward strand.
TTTCAATTTTGTGAACTATTTTCAGATTGCTCTTTGAAGTGGCTGAGTCAATCAGTCATTTATGAGTTCCTGTTGCCCCACCTTCTTGCCACCATTGACATTATCAGACAGATAGACATAAGATTATAAGTACTTATGGTTTCATTTTGTATATTTACATTTAGTCTTGAGGTTGAATACCTTTCTTTTAAAATTGTATTAACAAAATGTTATTTACAAAATTATTAGTAGTTAAATTTTAAACATTAATGTTCTGCCACCAATTCTACCACTAGTGTCAACTTCCTCCCACCCATGTTCCCAAACTTCCTTCTATCCCCCAACACCTTGATAGGTTCATTTAAAATTTTTTAGTTATAATTTGGAATTTCTTGTTTTCAGCATTGTTAACTCTGTTGTTTTAACATATAGCTGTACCACTCACCTCATTACTAATCTACCCCAGACCCTTGATATCTCCTACTCCCCTTTACTTTCCTTTCTTATCTTCTTACTTCTCCCTTTGATTTATTTCCTTGTCTGTACTCCTCCTCCCTGAACTTTGGATTCAAGGATGATATAGACCTTCTCCCTTTACTACATTGCACTCCTCATTCAGTTTTTCTATATACCACAAATAAAATAAAGGAGACCTTCTGTGTTAGTCTGTCTTTCACTAGACTTGGTAACTTCCAAGTCCATCATGTTGCACTAAATTGCATTTTCATTGTTCTTTGCCTCTAAATATTTGAATGTCATTTTTGTGTGATTAATTCATACTCAGAAAAGTTTTCTATTTATACCTCTGTTATATTTGTTATTGTCATTTTCCTATTAATTTGTCAATGGATAGTGTAGTGTAGTTTCCTTTTGAGTTAGAAGTAGATTATTATGGGGTCGGAGTGGTGGAGCAGAGGGGTAAGGCATCTGTCTTGCCAGCCCTAGCCTAGGATAGACCACAGTTTGATCCCTCAGTGTCCCATATGATCCCCCAAGCCAGGAGAGATTTCTGAGTACATAGCCAGGAGTAACCCCTGAGTGTCACCAAGTGTGGCCCAAAACAAACAAATAAACAAACAAAAAAGTAGCTTATTATGAATTCTGGCTGTGAAAGCCTTACATATATTATAGATGATAAGGTAATATAATCATATATTACATGTAATACATGCAACAACCATAGATCATTATGATTGTTACATGTAGATAAATTATTACATGCAATATGTGTATCACATTGCTATATGTAGTATGTAATATATAATCATGTATTATAATACATAATAATATGTTATTGGTTATTGATTACAAATGTAAACACTATTATTATGATTATTATGTGTACTAATCATATATTGTAATAATAATGATGCACTAATAAATAACATATTAACCATTTGGTTTTTGCTTGACATAAATTCTACTGCAGATCTATTAAATGCCTCAAAGATTTGAGTGTCTTTAGAATGTGTCACATCTTTTACCAAGTCAGTGAAAGAAAACTAAAGCACAATTTTTTGGGGGGGGCCACACCCAGCGTTGTTCAGGGGTTACTCCTGGCTGTCTGCTCAGAAATAGCTCCTGGCAGGCACGGGGGACCATATGGGACACCGGGATTCGAACCAACCACCTTTGGTCCTGGATCGGCTGCTTGCAAGGCAAACGCCGCTGTGCTATCTAGGCCCTACAATTTTTTTTTTAGTTTGTTTTTATTTTGGGATTGTGATTATTGTTTGGTTGTTGTCTTTATTGCTGTGGTGCTTTTTTTTTTGTTGTTGTTGTTGTTTGTTTTTTAATGTTTATTTTGTTGTTGTTGCTTGTTTTTTCTTTTGTTGTTATTGTGTTTTTGTTTTCTTGTCTGCCTGTTTTTGGAGGGGTTGTTATGTTTTCTTCCTTTTTCCCCCTTTTCTCTTAAATAAATATTCATAACCTCTAGATGGACTCCTCTGGGTTTTTTGTTTGTTTGATTTTTGCCCCCCTCTTCTATCCTTCAAAAAAAAACCCCAAATAACATGAATCATCTTGATCTGCCTCATAAATTGAGGGGGAAATAATGGATGGTACCAAGACTAAGCAGGCATGTGAACATTGAGTAAAAAGTTAAAAATGATCAAACTTTAACACCAAATCCAAGGCCAACAACAACAGAATCGATACGCAATCCACAACAAGCTAGACACAGAGGGGACCACTTATTCTAACAGCCCAGGGGGCTAAGGAGGGGGATATGAGATGCATGCTGAGAACAGGGATGAAGGGAGGACAACACTGATGGTGGGAATGCCCCTGATTCAATGTCACTATGTACCTCAAATATTACTGTGAAAGATTTGTAATTCACTTTTGTCAGAATAAAATTATTTTAAAAACACAACTCAGAATTCATTAAACATTGGTAGTCAATTGGCTCTGGAATGCTCAAGAATCTAAAAAATGTAGGGTAAAGAGGAGAGTTTGAAGAGCTTGCTATTTCATAAAAATATTTTAAGAAATAAAATTAAAATGCATTTTTATAGGGCCAAGGAAGTAATTCAAGTGACAGAGCAGATGCCTGGCATATAAGGTCATGAATTCAGGCCCCAGTACTGCAAGCCCCAAAGCAGTGTTCGGTATAGCCTTCACAGCCCCTAAGCCACTGAGGCCCCAGTGATTCCCAAGCTCTGCTGGCCATGTGCATAGAACTCTGTCAGAAATATTCCTTATTAAAAAATGCCTCTGGGGCTGAAGCAATAGTACAGTGGCATTTGCCTTGCATGTGGCCTACTTCTGGTTCAACCTCAAGGAACCTATATAGTCTCCTGAGTCCACTAGGAGTAATCTCTAAACTCAGAGCCAAGAGAAAGCCCTGAGCATTGTCCGCAAAACAAGCAAATAAAAATCTTCTTATCCTGTGTTGGTTACTAGTCTACTAATTATATTTATTTTGAATGAATGCTTTCTTTTATAAAGTTATTTCTGCAATTTCTATTTGTTTTTTTATTATATCAATGTGATTAATTCATAATCAAAGCTTCCCTGTTAAGTAGTCTTGGCATTAGTGCTAAAAATACAAATTATCCATGAACCTGCTTAGGATTTTGCTGTTGTTTGTTTTTTTGGTTTAGTTTTTAAACTACCCCAGTGATGGTCAGGGCTTACTCTTGGCTATGAGAGCAGAGATCACTCATAGCTGTGCTCAGGAGACAGTATAGAAAGTCAGGGATCGAAGCAGGATTGGCCATGTACTACAAGGCCCTCTATGCCATTGCTTTTATCCCTAAGTTTCTCTCTTTCTTTTCTTTTTTTCTTTTTTTTTTAGTTTTTGAGCCACACCCATTGATGCTCAGGGGTTACTCCTGGCTATGTACTCAGAACAAACAAAAACAAAACAAAAAAGGAATCCAACATAAACCTTCACTTTTAGCTTTTTTTTTCTCAAGTCCCCTCAGAAATATTGAATGATCAAACCCAGGTCCATCCTGGATCAGCCACGTGCAAGGCAAACGCCCTACCACTTTGCTATCAGTCTGGCCCCTTCCTTAGGTTTCTTATCTTACTATTTTCATAATATTGAACTTGAGTCATTATTGCCATTTTCCCCCCTGAATTTGAATCTTTTTAGAGAATTTTAGAAGTCTATTTTCTGAAAGAGCTTAATTAAGATGAATTTGCTTACTCTTTGAATGTTAGTGAAGTCATATTTTGTGGGAAGGTTCTGAATTGGGGGTGGTGGTAGGGTGGGTTAGTGAATGGAAATGGAGATTATTTACTGATATATATTTATAAATATGTTAAGGTCTTCTATAATTCTTTATCAGTTCTGCTAATTTTGGAAGGAAACTTTCTTCTTCATCTTTGTTTTAGCACAAAATATTTCCTTTTCAATTGCTAAGGTTGTTACCTGTTTATATGACAATTTTGGATCTGCTTTTCATTTATCTTGAGATTTAAAACAAATTTCTACTTATTTGGCTTGTCTTTCTTAGTTTATACTTTAAGCATTCTTTTATTATCCAATATCTTACGTTGAAACTTGATTTTAAATCTTTATATTTTCTCTTTTGTAATATAAAATTTCAGGAAAGAAAATTTCCTGGTCACAATGTGTCACATTTTGGTTTGTGTTATATACTTTACCAATTACTTCTTTATGTTTTTCATAAATAAATAGTTTGCACAATAATTATTTTTTATTTGTTGACAAGATACTATTTTGAAGTGACATGCGTGTTATCTTTAGACATATATTTCTTATTGATCTAATTTTTAAAAATATACATTTAGAACAGTAATATTCTACTATATGTAAAACAGTGAATAAAATATTCTTATATTTTACTCATAAAGTATGATTTTTATTAATAGTCTTCAAAAGTATGCAAATTCTAATTCTAATAGCATAGAAATCAAATTGATCACTTGTAATGCTAAAATAAGCTACAGTTTTGGGTCAACTTGAAAAATAAATTAGTAAAAAGTTAGAGTTATCATAAACTAACAGAGAATGCTTGCTTTATGCGTCAACTTGAAATGGACTTTAAATAAACCATTTATTCTTAAGTAGTAAATATATTGGTATGACAATGCAAGTTTCTTAAAAACACACAGCAATATTATTTTAGTTATATTTCACTAGATGTTTTGTTTTTACAAATGTTTGATTTTGGCTTTAATGATTGCTTTTATTTCTTGAATCTCTATTTAATATTCCTCCAAATATACCTATATTTTTTAAATTGTATCAGGTTACTTGACCACGTTTTTATTTTTCTTATTAATTAATATGTATCATCAGTTTAATTTGCTTAATAGGCTCTCAACCTTTCTTTTTAATATTCTTATTTTGTACAATTTACTATTTAAAAGTGTACAGAATTCTATGTTAATTTTGTGCATTGTTTTTGCTACATATTGTTGTTAACAATGTTCACTTGGTACTTATTTTGTAATTTTGTCTGTGTGTGTGAAAGTACCTTAACATGGTTTAGCACCATAAAAATAATGAGTTCTATATTGTGGGTAAATTTTTTAAAGGCATGATTTATGTTTACATTTTTTTTGTTTTGTTTTTTGGGCCACATCTAATAACTCAGGAGTTACTCCTGGCTATAGGCTCAGAAATCACTTCTGGCTTGGGGGACCATAAGGGACGCTGGGGGGTCAAACCAAGGTTCATCCTAGGTTAGCACATGTAAAGCAGATGCCCTACCGCTTGCACCACCACTCAGGCCCTGATTTATGTTTACTTCTACCAAGTGCCTTAAAATGCTAAAGTCATAATTATTCGAATCATCATTTTGCTTAGGGGTTTCTTTTACTATATGTTATAAATTTTAAATGGGAAAATTACAAACCACAGACTGTCAGTACAGTGATAATAAATTTGAGAGACATTTTTTCTATCTTAAGCATTTGGCAGTAGAAAAGTATTACTAAACTATTGTCTTTTCAGACCAGTAAATATTTCTAGTTCCATATTTTGAGGATGAAATGTTTTGTTGGGGCATGCTAGCTCATCCTCTTACTCCTCCTCTCACTTGGACTTGTTTCCTTTTATGGTATTCCTATATCACAAGTATTTCAATTATGAAGATTTGCATACCCATAGCAATTAACACTTGTTTCTGTTCCCCTGGAATTTTTAGATACTATGAATCTTGCTCAATTTGGGGAATATTTGGTATATTGATTCTGATATTTTGAGTAGGAGGAAACATTTGTAGGCAATCTTAATTTCTAGGTTACTAGAATAGATACAAGATGTATGTTCTTTTTTTTTTTTCTTTTCGTAAGTAATTACTTTAAGAACTGCTTCATTCTGCCTCTAAATGTGGAAATGTTCACAGGCAGCAGAATGTACTATGTCTGGTACCAAATTGTCCAGATTCTCATTCTGACATCACTTAGATTTATAAATTTGGGTAAAATGTCTAACCTTTATCTGCCTTGGTTCCTCATCTGTAAAATGAAGATGATGCCTTATGGATTGCTTTAAGAAATAAATGAGACAGCAATGACTGTGTGAATTAGGTTTTCAAGACATAAAAATTCTTGTACAAAAGCTGAAATATAACTATCATCTACTATACTGTTTTTATATATAGTTACTGTATAATATTGATTAAATATCACAATCTGTAGTATATACATGTATTTTTCTACCTATAAAGGAAAATATTCACCTGACATTACTATTACACTTTCTTTTTCTTATCGGGGCAGATTTAATTTTTTCAATTCATACAGTTTCTACATGGTGGAAGCAGAAATGGAATCTAGGCATTTTTTTCCATAATCTAAATTTGGCATAAAGGGCTTATATTTAAGTTTAAAAGCCTCACTTATATATTTTGTAATAATAATATTCAACATTTATATTGTATATTCTATATACCAAGAACTCTGCAAACACTTAAGCTCATTTTTTGTCATAATAAACATTTGTGGGGGGCACATCCGGCGGCACTCAGGGGTTTCTCCTGGCTTTGTGCTCAGAAATCGCTTCCTACAGTTTCAGGAGACCATATGGGATGCCTGGGATTGAACCCAGGTCCGTCCTTGTCAACTGTATGCAAGGCATACATCCCTACCATTGTGTTATCACTCCACCCCCTATAATAAACTTTTAAGAAATGTTTGAGAGGCCAGAGAGGCTCACCTAGAACGGTCCTCAATTCAATCCCCTGGTGTCCCATATGGTCCTCCAAGTCAGGAGCGATTTTTGAACACACAGTCAGGAGTAACACCTGAGCGTCATTGGGTGTGGCCCAAAAACAAAAAGAAAAGAAAGGTTCAAATCATTATTTTCAGCACAACATATTATAGATGAGGAAACTAAGATGATTTTTGTAACTAGCACGAAGTCACCCAATATAAAAGGTAAAGAAGAAATTAAATTCAGAGACTTTAGGGGCAAAATTTAGTTTTCATTCATAAGCACAGCAAAACATATATAAAATCACTATGCTTTCTAAGTTTTAGATTCCTCATCTTTTTTTGGTTTGCCTTTGTTGTTTGTTGATTTGGATTTTGGATTTTTTTGATGCAATGTTGAGATATTAGAAATGGATATGTTAAGCAAACCCAGCCGTGCTCAGGGCATACTCCTAACTCTGAGTGTGAGGAACATCCTTGGAGGGATTGGAGAATCATATGAGGCCTGGTAGTTTGGTTTGGCCATGTGAAAGGCAATCACACCTTACTAATTATACTATCATTCCAGACCTAGATTTTTCATCTTTTATATGACAATTATATATGTACTTTAAGGGACTTTTATTACAGTTAAATAATACCATACATATGAAAGATTGTTATGTTTTATCCCTTAAGGCATCTGAAAATAAAGTATTTTATATAGAAACATAATAACTTAAGAACACAGATGAATGAATTATAATATTTATAGTTCAATACTTTTAATTGTGTTATATCCAAAAGAGATTATCAACACTAAAATAATTATTTTATAATGTTTTGTAAAAAATGAATTTCATCAGAAGGATTACATCTTGACTATCACTTATAAATATTTATTTAGATATATTTTCCTTCCCTATAACAATGACTAATCATGCATCATCTAATCGTGATTATGTGAGTGATTTAAGGAACAATGAATTATTTTACATGATTGTAGGTTTGGATATACAGGGTGCTAAAAATTGTTAAAAAGAGGTATCTGTGAATAGGAGAAATTAGAAGTTATATTGTTCAAGTTGGAAATGTGAGTTAAAATACATATATACATATATCTCTACACACGTACATATATATGAAATGCATCTTCCCAAACCTCATTCCATGTCCTTAAATTTCCATTATATGAAATATTCATATATGTATTCCTTTGTAACAAATAAGAAGCTTGGTGAGGTAGATTTTTTTTATGTCACAACAAGGTAATGGAGAAATGGTTTTGGATATAATTTGAATGGATATGTCCCTACTGCCATAAATAAGAACTGCTTTCAAATTAAGGTGAATAGTTTTCTTTTGCTATTTTTTGGGAACAGTGTTCTGTGTTCACTCCTACCCTGTGTTTAGGGGTCACTCCTGGTGGTGCATGTGGTATTATTTCATGGATCAAACTGGGGTCAGACACATACAAGAAACTTAACCCTTGTATTATCTCTCTGGCCACAATATATACCTTTTAGTTCAAAAACTTTTACATTAGTATGTGGATTATAATATATACTGTATATTTTATCTACAAATATGACTAATTTATTTTAATAATCTCACTTATTTATAACTTATTTATTTATACTTACATAAACTCTTATTTATGAAATAAGTCAACTTAATATTTAGCTGAAGCAAATCCTTATGAGAGAACTTATGAGAGGACTTATGAGAGGATTAATAAGATACCTTACATATGACCAATAAAGCTCCTAATACAAATGGAAGCAGTGAGTAGGATGTTTTGAGGAAATCTGTAACATACTTCAGAGGTAAATCACGCAGTTCAACAGGGTACAGAACTTGAAAAGAGTTGAAAATAAGAACTTTAAACCATGAAATATATGAAAGGAGTAAAAGTTCTGACATTTTTGTAGTAAACTTATTTAATTACAGGAACAATTTATAATCCCTTGATTAAGGCAGGAGTTGTGCCTGAGCACATAGCCTGGTATGGTCCAAACCATCTCCCCTAAATAATAAATGAGCACATTTAAATTATAATATTATCTAGGGGATATAAAAGAATTGAAATAGCTATTTAGAAAACAAGCTGGCAAACCAATGACTAAAATTATCATCCTGTTCTTTGTTTTCTCCTTGAATGACTTTCTGGGATATGCCAAATGTGGTATATGAATGACTTTTAATCAGTAATGGGAATGTAAGTAATGTCTTTGTGTCTTTGTGTGACTATAAAAAGCATTCATTTGATCTGATATGCTTTCTTGCTCTATTCAATGGTTGGGTATTGATTTCCAAGTGGAATTTAAAGGACAAGATGTTCAAGATGGCAGAATATTCATCAACTTGAGTACTGAATCCTCAAAAGGCATATACCTTTTCACTTACAAGTTTAAATAAACAATAAATAAATCTTGGGGTATATAGCCCATCTGGTTTAATCCAGACTTCCTAAATATTCCTGCAAGCCCCACGTGGAATGGTACATGAGCACAGAACCAGGAGTAAACACAGAGAAATAAGACTCAAAAAACTTGTTAAAAAGAAAAAAAGTATGAGGCCTGAGAGACAACATTACTATCCTGTTTGCCATGCATGCAGCCAACTTATGTTTGACAGTGGTTCAATTCTCGGCTTCCCATATGGTCCCCTGAGCCTACCAGGAGCTATTTCTGAGCACAGAGGTAGGAGTAACCCCTGAGCACCTCCAGATATGACCCCCTAAAAAAACCTTAAAAAAGAAATAAATAAATAAGCCATAATAATATTAATCTATGAAGATATGACCAATATATATACACACACGTCCAACTACATATGAACTAAAAAATTAATCCATGGGTTAAGCATATTTGGATATATAAAATAAACTAAAAATTTAGCTTTCTCACTTTGTTATTATTAGAATGTATTTAAATACATTTTACATTTCTATACAAAAATTTACATAGTTTTGCTTTGTTGAAGTAAAGATTTTAATCTCTCTTAATCATTTACTCTACCTTTTCCTTCATATAAATATTGAAAGTGAAGAAAACAAAAAGTAATATTATAAGCTGTGGAAAGAAAAATTTTGAGGGTACTGAGGGCAACTGTAAAATATTCTGAGTTATTTTTAAGTTTCTTTTAATTTTATTTTCTTTTTCTGGAAGATTGGTTATAATACCAAGTGACCTTGAATTGGTATTTGAACACTCACTTTATATTCTAAGCTTATAAAGCCAAACTGTAGCCAAACTCCTCATGGAAAATAAAAAAAAATCTATTTACCCAGTGATAACTTTGATTATAGTGAGATTAGCAGATACCAAGTGACCTTTTTTTCCTGGCACAATGAAAGAAAACACATCTGCTAAAATATATTTTACATGTCTGACATTGTTATAATCCAAATAATTTTTGAGGAGCAGAGATTTTAGAAATACCATAGCAAAAGAGGAAGGTTAACAAGTGTGTTAATAACACCCATTTTAGAAATTAATTGTTTTATAAAAAAGATCAATCAAAGAACAAGACATTTCCTCCCAGCAGCCCATTCCAAAGCCCTGTGCCTGCACATGAAAGAAAGGTCTGTGGGAACAGCCCAAATCCCCCCACAAACTAACCTCACAGTCCCTAGCTTGTTTGTGGGGCACAGGGACCTCCAAGTTAGGACTGCAGTTAAAATAGCCTGTCCTCCAATCTTCCACCTTCTTACTTCCAAGCAGCTGACACCAAAGCCCCTTTTCTGCACAGGAAAGGTTTGTGGGAATAGCACATAGTCCCGATGACCCACAAACCTCACAGACACTTCACCTTATACCAAATGGTTCTAGTCAGATTGGGCCTAATGTTTCTTTCTCTTAGAAAATATACAGACCCCAAAATAGACGAACAACCCAACAAAAGAGTTTACAATATTTCTATCCTGCTTGGGTAACCTCGCCTACCTAGAATAAATAAACCCCAAAACAGACATACTTCCAACCACCTCTATACAATTAAACAAACCACTTTTTTTAAACACCCTGAGACTTGGGCCCTCCAGTCAAACAATGCAAAGAACAATGGGGAAACTAAAGAAGACACCAGCAGGTGAGGATATGGAGAGAAATCCTAGCAAAAATTCCAAGTCCTCCAAAGCGAATGAGCCTTATGACGAGGACCTAAAAATCAGCATTTAATATCTTAGCAATGGAATTCAAGGAATCACTGCCTAAAAAATTAAGAACTCGATAGATAATTCAACCAATTCAAAGAAGAACTCCATCAGGAGAGAGAATCCCTACAAATGGAACTAAGGTAACTAAAAAAAACATGCTAGCAAGCCATAGTAACAGAATTACACACATCAAGAATCATATAGATGAATTCAAAGACAAAATGCAAGCCACCTACAACATAAAAGTCCAAAAAGTGAAAGGGAAAGAACAACTAGTAAAGGAAATAATAGCAGAGAAATTTTCCACACTCTGGAAAGAGACTGCTGTACAAATCCAAGAGGCAAAAAGAGAACTAAACAAAATAGAGCTAAACAGAACAACAAGACTTATCATAATCCAAATGACAAAAAAGCAAAGAGTGAGATGACCTCTTAAAAGCAATAAGGGAGCAAAATAAACCTCAAGTCCAAAGAAAGGAACATAAGAATCAAACCAGATCTTTCATTTGAAACAATCGAGGTAAGAATAAAATGGAATAACATATTTAAACTACTGAATGAAACAAACTTCCAACCTAGAGTCCACTACTAGCAAACTCTCATTTACAAAAGAAGGAGGATAAAAAATATCCTCAGACAAAAAGAACTCTCAATATATACACTAATCAAACTGACTCTAAATGAACTACTCAGAGATTAATCACACAAACCAAACACCCAATTGTAACACTACACAATATGTTACAATAACCCTCTCTGTCAATAATTTCCTTAAATGTCAATGGACTATACTCTCTTATTAAAAAGCACAAAGTAGAAGTTGGATCAGGTAAAAACAAAAAACAAAACCTGGATATCTGCTGCCTGCAGGTAACACAGGTAGCTTGAAAGCTCAAGATAGACACAAGCTTGGAATAAAAGGACAGAAAAAAGTTATACAAGCCACTGTGGGGGGAAGCTGGTACAGCTAGACTTACATCAGATCAAATTGCATTCAACCTCAAGAAAGTAAGCAAAGACAAAAAGGGACACTACTTATTGGTCAGGGGAATATTAGACCAAGAAGTACTAACTCTGATAAACATTTATGCACCAAATGTAAAGCCAGAAAAATATGTAAGGCTTTTGCAAGCAAACCTAGAGGAAGATATGGAAGGAAAATGTAATACTGGTGGGAGATTTCAATTTACCATTATCACCACTAGACAGATACACTGGGCAGAACACTAGCAAAGCTATAAGAACCCTAAATTAGAAACTAGAGGAACTAGGACTAATTGACTTATACAGGGCTGTCCATGATCAGAAAGTGGAATACACATTGTTCTCAAGTGCTCATGGAATCTTCTCTAGGCTGGATCATGCAATAAGACACACACACACACACATATATATATATATATATATATATATATATATATATATATTACATGAAGTCACAAATATAAGATTTATACCAAGCACCTATCAGACCACAACACAGCAGAGATCAATATTGACTAAAAGAAGATGTGGAGAAAATCTAACACCTGGAGACTAAACAACATGTTGCTCAACAACAGCTAAATTTAAGAGGAAAACAGGAAAGAAATAAAAAGATTCCCGAGATGAATGACAATGATAATGAAGAAACAAATTGCAAAAATCTATGGGACACAGCAAAAATAGCAATTATGGAGAAATCATAACTATACAGGCCTACATTAAGAAAGAAGAAAATGACAAATTCAACACACCTCAAACACCTGGAAAACCAGCAGCAAAGGGACCCAAACACAAGCAGAAGAAAAGAAATAATAAAATATATAGCAGAAATGAAAAAATATAGAACAAAGAAAATAATACAAAGAATCAATGGGACCAGGTTTTTTTTTTTTTGGAAAGAATAAACAAAATTGACTAACAGTGAACAAGATTCACAAGAATAAAAGGAAAAACACTCAAATAAAATGGATCACAATGAAAGGGGAGAGATCATAACAGAACCTCAATAAATCCAAGACAACATGAGGGCTTAATAAGAACAACTGTGTTAACTTAAGTTAGAGAACCAAGCAGAAATAGACAGATTCATGGGAAAAAAATCATCTCCCGATAATTAATAAAGAGAAAATAGAAAGCCTGTTTACAGGCCAATAACATCTAAGGGAAATGAAACAATAATTAAGAAACTCATCAAGAATAGAAGTCCAGGACCAGATGGTTTTACAAGTGTATTCTATAAAACATTCAGATAAAAATTACAACTATTGATCCTTAGAAGCTACCAAAAGCATTGAAGAAACAGGAATCCTCCCTAATTTCTTTCATGAAGGTAATATCACCCTAATTCCTAAAACTGACAAAGGTACCACCAAGAAAGAAAACTACAGACCAATCTCACTAAATAATGGGTTCAAAAATCCTTAACAAAATTTAGCAAACGGAATCCAATAACACATCAAGAAGAAGATGCATCATGACCAAGTGGGTTTCATCCCAGGAATGTAAGATGGTTCATCATATGGAAATCAATCAAGATTATATATCGCATCAACAAAAAGAAAGACAAAAACCACATGATCATATTGATGCAGAAAAGGTATTTGAAAAAAATCCAAGACCCATTCATGATGAAAGCACTCAGAAAAATAGGGGTGAAAAATATCTCTCTCAAGTTAGTTACAGAAATTTATACAAAGTCAAACGACAACATTATAGTTAATGGAGAAAAACTGAAAGCATTTCCACTAAGGTCAGGCACTAGGAAAGGCTGTGCATGTCTTCACTTTTATTCAACATACTATTATAAGTCCTACCAATAGCAATTGGACAAAAGAAGGGTATTAAAGAATTCAAATAGGGAGACAGAAAATCAAACTATCTCTGTTTTCAGGTGATATGATGATATAGATCAAAACCTCTAGAGTCCATAAAAAAGCTTCTAGAAAGAATGAACCAATATAGCAAATTGGCCATCAGCAATGTCAATACACAAAAGATAGTAGCATTTTTATACAAATAATGAATAAGAGGAGAAATAGATCAAATACCATCCTGATTAAAGTAGTATCTAGAAGTATAAACTACCTAGGGATCAACCTAACAAGAGAGGTGAAAGACCTATATTACAAAAACTTCTAAACACCTCTGAAAGAAACTGAAGAGTGCCTAAGGAATTGGAGGCATATCCTATGGTCATAGGTTGGAAGAATCAATATCACCAGAATGACCATCTTAGCTAACTTCTATATAGATTCAATGCAATCCTTAATCAAATTCAGACATCACTCTTTAAGGACTTAAACAATTAATTATAAAGTTCACGTGGAATTACAAAAGACCAGGGATAGCCATCAGTTCTTTGTTCAAGGTGGGAGGTGCCCTTTATTGTAAAATGTCTGAGTTCTTATCCCCCATATTTAAGTGTACATATGGTGATTTGAACTATTTCTTAAAGACTTTTACAATTACTCTTCATTCAATGGAATATTTCTAAAGATATAGTTCTTGGTACTTCTTTTTGTTTTGTTGTATGTTTTAGAAAATTGTAATTGGTTTTTTTGCTCTTGCAATACATGGGAATAAGCTAAACAGATTTTCAAGAAACTGAGAAACAAAAGGCACCAGTTTGCATGTCCCCTTTATTAAAAATTGTGTAAAACAAGCCTTCTTATAAATTTTATTTCATTAGTAATCAGAATCACTATGTACTTTAATTAATTTAAGTTTATTAAATTCCTCAGGGTTGTTAAAATTAATTAGCAGTTTGCTACTGAAAATAAAAAATAATACGATGTCTTTCAAGTACAAATTCCATCTGTCCTCATAAGTAAAATAAAATCTGTTTCAAAATATAGAGATGTATTCTTATGGTATTTATTAATTTTAATAATCTTAAAGGTGGCTATTAAATATATCAAATACATATTTTAACCTGAAGAACTTATATGACTAATAGTGTAAGATCTTATGTGATAAAAAGCCAATGAGATCCATTTGTTCTTTCTAAATTAATAATTAGAATTTGAAGTTTAGAAAATAAAGCAAAATATTAAGGGAATTTTGTATATCTGGAAGTGAAGGAAAAAATTGCACATAGTTAACCTGTAATATTTGCCATGCTTTAGATGAATTATTTTACGGAATTGGCACAGGACTTCTCTGAATGATATAGCTTTCCCTATGATCAGATAGCTAATCTTCTAGAATTATCAGTGAGAGAAATATGGAGACATAAATTTCACTGGAATCTTTACCTAAGATTATTCTTACCTCTCTTTTCATTACTTTCTAAGAGCTTGATTCTGTACCTTCTCCTAAAAGCAAAATACAACTCTCTTTGAGCATTCCTGAGTTTAACCTCCAATTCTTCCAAGTTTGCACAAGGCATTAAAATACAAGAGAGCGAAATCATTATGAGAACACTGAAACTAAAGCCTATTTGCTTGAATGACATAATTAACTGGCAGAGGGAAAATCACAGTCTTGCCATCAAAGTGAAACAATTCATTTTATAGGTTTACTGGCCCACACATTTCCCCCTATTTGGTCACTGAAGAGACCAAGATTGAGAGTAAAACTTTTGGTGAAAATTTGCCCAAGAATTTTGGAAACCCTCTGGTCTGCAAATTCTCTAGGGCTAAATTTTAGGAGAATAGGCTTCTTAGAATAGAAAGGAATAAACCATGGTAGCAAGATTACCTCTTTCTCAGTGTCAGTTGGTTTTCTCCATCATCTCCTTATAAATTAGAATGATGTGAGATTACCGTCAGCAAGTTTAGCCTTGGATGATTATTGTTTATCTCCCTATGTCATTCCAACTCCAGACTACATGTCTGAGTCTTTTTTGTATCTTTTTTTAGTTGTGGTGTTTTATTCTTTTGGGTATTTTGGGGTTTCTTTTTTTTTTTTTTTTGTTAATAAGCTTTGATTTTATTACAGAAAATTGTGTGATTTACTTCACACCAGTGTGTTCTGGCACATTTCCAATAACAGAATCACGGGGACCCATAATCAGTGTTCATTCCCTAGTCTAATTTCTCAGATCATGTCCAATTCAGTGTTATTGTCACTAAAGTGCTGGATACTGGTCTTGGCTAACATGGTATAGTAGTGATTAATTTCAGATTTTCTTAACTCCAGGCAGATGATGATGAAGATGTCTGGTTTTGTTGGACCATCCTAAGCATCTACTTGTAACCCAGCATGTACTAGCAGCTTTTCATAAAGAGCTAGAGTCATAAATTAATGGCCTCCAGCTACTTTTTTGAATTCTCTACAGCTACCATCTTCCTGCCTCAGGTATGACCACAGCCCAATCCTACTACATACATGAGACAGGACAGGAAGTTTAGGATCTGGGGTGTCATGATGTCGTCACATGCAGGGATCCTCCACAGATGTCTGAACCTCCAACATAACACTTTATTTTATAAGAGAAGAAAATTTTATACCTAGTGATATTGAGAGCTACTCCTAGTTTAATTCTCAGGAGAGAGTTCATGTAATGGTTGGGGGACTATATCATACTAGGGATTGAACCCAAGCCTCCATACTTCAGCCATTTAAGCTATCTCTTCCAGTCTTTACTTAATTATTATTCCTCTGAAACAGGGGAGATTGGAGGTGTGGTTTGAACCACACTTGATGGTGCTCAAGGCTTGCTCCTGGCTCTGCTCTGAGATCACTCCTGATGGGGATTAGGGGACATATATAGGTGCTAAATATAAAACATACCCTGCCTATTGTAGGATCACTCATCCCAGCCCCCTTTTACTTAATTCTTAATGCAAAAAAATAGTTTATGGACTGCGGTTCAGAACATTCTACCCCCAAATATAATATCTTGGCCTACTGAATATTTTTAGAAGGATTAAGAGATGAAATATGCAAAATGAACTTTTGATATTCCTATAAAACACGTTATACAATTCAGGCTATTACCTAAATTATGTTGAAAATATCTCAATGTAACTTAAGATAAAAGCAAGTAATACTATAAAAAATAGATGAAACCTGAATAGACATTTGTCCAAATAAAACATACAGATAACCCCAGAGACATAAAAAAGATGATAAAACATTGTTTTTTAATAGGGCAGTCAAATTAAAACTCCAATGGAGTCCCAGTTCACAGAAATGAGAGTCTTAGAATAATCAGAGATTGTCTGTGAGCTGAAGAAATAGTAGAGCACTTTGCCCTTCTCCTCCTCCTTGCCAACCCAGGTTGAACCCTTGTATCCCATATAGTCTCCCGAGTCCAGTCAGAAGTGATCATGTACTCAGAGTCATGTGAGCACCACCGTGTGTGGCAAAAAAAAAGAAAGAAAAGAAAAGAAAGGAAAGAAGAAAGAAAGAAAGAAAGAAAGAAAGAAAGAAAGAAAGAAAGAAAGAAAGAAAGAAAGAAAGAAAGAAAGAAAGAAAGAAAGAAAGAAAGAAGAAAGAAAGAAAGAAAGAAAGAAGAAAGAAAGAAAGAAAGAAAGAAAGAAAGAAAGAAAGAAAGAAAGAAAGAAAGAAAGAAAGAAAGAAAGGAAGGAAGGAAGGAAGGAAGGAAGGAAGGAAGGACGGAAGGAAGGAAGGAAGGAAGGAAGGAAGGAAAGAAGGAAAGAAAGAAAGAAAGAAAGAAAGAAAGAAAGAGAAAGAAGGAAGGAAGGAAGGAAGGAAGGAAGGAAGTAAAGAAGGAAAGAAAGAAAGAAAGAGAGAGAGAAATAAAGAAAGAAAGAAAAGAAAGAAAGAAAGAAAGAAAGAAGGAAGGAACGAACTAAAGAAGGAAAGAAAGAAAGAAAGAAAGAGAGAGAGAAAGAAAGAAAGAAAGAAAGAAAGAGAGAGAGAAAGAAAGAAAGAAAGAAAAGAAAGAAAGAAAGAAAGAAAGAAAGAAAGAAAGAAAGAAAGAAAGAAAGAAAGAAAGAAGAGAAGGAAGGAAGGAAGGAAGGAAGAAGGAAGGAAGGAAAGAAGGAAAGAAAGAAAGAAAGAAAGAAAGAAAGAAAGAAAGAAAGAAAGAAAGAAAGAAAGAAAGAGAAAGAAGGAAGGAAGGAAGGAAGGAAGAAAGAAAGAAAGAAAGAAAGAAAGAAAGAAAGAAAGAAAGAAAGAAAGAAAGAAAGAAAGAAAGAAAGAAAGAAAGAAAGAAAGAAAGAAAGAAAGAAAGAAAGAAAGAAAGAAAGAAAGAAAGAGAAAGAAGGAAGGAAGGAAGGAACGAAAAATAAACAATGAAAGAAAGACAGCAAGAAAGAAAGATAGTAAGAATGTAAGTAAGAAAGAAAGTAAGAATGAATGAAGGAAGGAAGGAAGGAAGGAAGGAAGGAAGGAAGGAAGGAAGGAAGGAAGGAAGGAAGGAAGGATGGAAGGAAGGAAGGAAGGAAAGAAAGAGAGAGAGAGAAAGAAAGAAAGAAAGAAAGAAAGAAAGAAAGAAAGAAAGAAAGAAAGAAAGAAAGAAGAAAAGCAGAATGAACAAACCAAAAATAAATAAATAAATAACCCTCAAAAGTAAGAGCTTGAAGATAACAAATGCTATGAAAACAAAAATGTATGCAACAAAAAGAAACTCCTCTATACTGGAAGAGCTGAATGTAATTTGGTACACCTTCTATAGAAAACTGTACAGAAATTTCTTTTATTAAAAAAAAAAGAAAACACCATTTGGTCTAGCAATGCAACTCATAAACTTTAATATGAGGAATATGGAAGCACTTATCCTAAAACATATTTTCACTCCTATATTTATAGTATTATTTATAATGACCAAACTATAGAGTCAATCTAAATTTTCATCAAATAACTGAATAAAAAAGTGTTGGAACATATGCTTAGTAGAATACCACGTCGCCATTAAGAAATTTAAAATTGTACCATTTGGGATGACATGGATGGAACTTGAGTTGTTTATGTTATGTACAATGTCAAGAATTAAAAGGCAAGTGTCATAGTTTTACTTGAATGTGAATATAAATCACTAATCAAGTAAAAAAGTGGGGTGTTCTTTAGTCTGTCAGAACATGATCATTATTAGAGGGAAAGCCGCTTGAGATGGGGTTTATTTAGAATGTCTAGAGGCACTGGATGTTTCTTTGGTGGTATAGCAGTGCAGCTATACACAAACAGAGGTGTAGAAGGTGACATTTTAAATATTTTAACTTATAATAACTCAATAAAAAATGAAAGAAAAAAATCAGTATCAAATGAGTGTTGTCTAGCAATTGCCCAGAGTAAAGGACCATTCCTATTTTATAAGACAAAGACATTCAGAGACCAAGATGAGTGAATAGCTTTGTTAAATTTCCTGGGCTTACTACTTTTTTATGATGTGTGTGTGTGTGTGTGTGTGTGTGTGTGTGTGTGTGTGTGTGTGTGTGTGATATCGTTTAGTGATTTCCTGGTGTTAGAGAGCTGAGCATAAGAACACAGGTTTCAATCATCTCTTTGAGTTTTTACTTCTTTGTAAAAGTGCCTATGTCACATAAAATTTTTATTAAATGTGTGCAAGGTTTTTTAATCTGTATTTTATTACAAGAGACTCCACTGTAAAGTTAGAAGAGTAGAAGAAAAGTATATTTCATCCTTACAAATATATTCACTTCTTCCTGGTTGCTTTGAATGACATCTGCATTCAAAGAAGTGAGAAATGAGAAAAATATATGGATAGCATCAGTAATAAAATTCACAGTGATTTTAATTAAGTGGAACAAAGAATGTCTTTAATAATAAAGAAGGAAGTATTAAAATTCTTGATAATAGGAACAAGAGTAATAGTTCAGTGAGTAGGGTGCATGCCTTGCATCTGGTCAACTCAGCATTGATCCCTCGGACTAATTATGATTCCCAAGTCCCAACCAGAAGTGGTATTTGAGTACAGAGCCAGAAAAATGACCTGAGTACAGCATAAAACAAAAACAATATAAAATTAGTAATAAAATAAAATAACGTCTGTTTCTGCATGCTATATCCATTTATTTTGTGGCTGCTTATATAGGTGCAGACTTGCAATCAAAAAACCCAGGCAATGCATTAATTAATACTCTGTTTTGCTCACTCACTTTTAAGTGGGGGGGTGGGCTATAACATGCTTTCATATTTACCTCTTGATTTTCATAAAGAACCCTTATATTTCTAGAAAAACTAATGCTAGTCTACTTGAAGTCCATTTCCATTTTTTCAGTGAATTGTTTCCTGAAATCCAGCATGCAAATGATGTTAGATTTTTTTAGTAATCCCCTGCAAATTAAATAAATACATATGCAAACACATGCTAACTATTGAGAATTTAGCAGGTGCAGAAGATTTACTGAGATATAATATAATTAAGTAAATACTGCAAATGGTAAAAGCCTAATAAAACTATTTTTATTATATAACTGTCAATATGAAATTTGTTAGTATGTTTGAACAGTGATTTGGTATCTTTCCTAAAGCATTAAAGAAATGATCATTACCCATAGATAGTCATTTTTCTCCATTGACTGAAAATTTGATATTTAACTAAGCTAGTTTAAATTGAAGTGAATTTCAATAGCACAATTTCCTTTGTGAGCATATTGCAATTCTAAAATTTATCATGCTGTGATACATAGGATATTACCATACTAAGAAGGAGACTAATTTCTTAAGCAATTTTTATCTAAGGAAAAAAGTAAGAAAAAATTGTAGACATGCAAATTGCAGGAATGGAATATTAGGTCAAAGATAATATTAGTAACAACAGGAAAACGACACTGACTTGGAAAGCATGTTGTGATATAGCTAAGCTAATTGCTAATTTACATTAGACATCATTTTTAGTGACTACTTAAAGCTAAAATAATTCTGTTTTTATGACAAAAGACAATGACTTTCAAACACCTGATTGTTCACTCACATTTTCATTCGTTTTTCTCTTTCCTCAATATTAAGTCTCCACTAAGCATACTATTTAGAACTAGATATAAAATATGTATATTGTAGGTATATTGATGGGAATCATAATAATCAGAAAACTATATTTTTATTCACAAAGGTGTCTTGGCTATTTTTATTGAACATTTATCTCTTTGATTATTTTTATTGAACACTCATTTGTAGATAATAACATAGATATCACTGTAAATTATGACAAGACTAGATTGGAATGGTCAAGTTTTAAAATTTTCATTCCGTTTGAAAAGAGATTACTTTTAGTCAGACTTCCTGAAGTCTTGATAGTTTTCTATGAACAACATACCACATTCATTGAGTAGGTGGAGACTCATGCTATCTAACTTCTCCTATGTGTAGAACTTGCATAAATAGCTCTCATGAAGAGTTTTACTGCCACCTCACTTGTTAATGTGAGTCAGAAAAGAGCAACTCTATTCCCATAAATGGTCAACTGACAAATCTAGAAAAATTATAAAGCTTAAGTCAAAATAAAATTAAGGGGTAAAAGGGCTAAAGAGATAGTTTAATGGGTAGAGTGCTTCACTTGCACAAAGTCAACATGAGTTTGATCCCCAGCACCCAGTATGGTACCCCTGGCCTGACTAAGAGTGATACCTATGTACAGAACCAGTAATATGCCCTGAGTACTGCCTGGTGTGACCCCTAAACAAACAAACAAACAAATAAAAATAAGTGACTTTTTTAACCTGCTTTGTAAGCCACCTGTTTTTGTAAATTATCTATTTTATATTTACTGAATTAAAAAGCTGACTTATTTATTTTTATCAACTTATTCTCTATAATAAACCCAATTAAAAATGAAAAAATTTGACCAAATATTACTATCATAGTCCTTCAGTTTTACTATAGCACAAATTTGTTAAGAATATTGTTTGTAATTATTTTTTAAGTTTTTTATTTAATTCTCTCAAATTTAATTAGTTATTAATAATGATTTGCTTTACATACCTTAAAATTGTTAAGTTGCCATTTTCCTTTATCAACTCCAAGAATATTAGAATTCTATAATTTTTTGAAAATTTAACTAGTGAAGAGATCAACTGAGGCATATGAAAAAGAAATTTATTTAAAAATTTTTATTCAGCATAGCAGAGTTAACTGGTGATTAGGAGCTCTCAACTAAAGAACTATAGCAAAGACTTTTATGGTGTAAAAGCAAAAACAAAACAGAAGCAAGGAAATAATTAAGTTGACAGGAGCTTAAAAGTTTGCTTTATTTTATTTGTCAAGGTCTACTTAGTTGTTGGCAATTAGTTAGCCTTAGTTTATTCTCTTAGACTTGGGCTTTTAAGGCAGAATTTCAGTTTGCACCCATTGACCACCCCCCCCATCCCAAAGCATTAAAAGCAACAGAGAGGCTTCTTAGTTGAATTGATTTACTGTAAATAATGAAGTTGACTATACTTTCAAGTGAATTTTATCTTTTATTACCTTTATTTGTCATGATAGTCAAATATCATTACTGTGGCAAAAAATTTCCATCCTATTTGCTTATTTTATTGTGGGGCACACCCAGCGGCACTAGCAGGTTAGTCCTGGTCCATGTTTAGAAATTACTCCTAGCATGCTTGAGGCACCATATAGGTTTGCCAGGGATTGATCCTGAGTAAGTCTTGTGCAAGGCAAATTCCCTATCTCCTGTGCTATCCCTCCTGCCCTTCTATTTGCTTTTTCTTTAAAACTCCCATGTTCACCCTGAAAAATGTATGTGACCCAAAACATTTATTCTGTTATCCTTATTAAGCAGCATGATGTAAAAATAAGTGTGCAGTATATCCAAATGACTCTTATGCAATAAATAAAATTTACTTGATTTCATAGAAAAAATACTTAATTCCTCAACATGTCACTTTGGTCCCCTGAAGCTTACTTTCTTGCTCAAGTCTTGGCCCTGGAACTTTATGCACCTTCCTTGAAGTACCTGCTATCCCAACGGCAAGCTCTCCTTTGTGTTTTCATTTAAATTATCTCCAATAATAGCTATCCTCCTCTTTCTAAAAAAAAAAATAAAACATAGCCAATTTAAAACTGCTGATATACATCTGCTTTCCACAAGACACAGCAACAAAGGCTTTATTCAAGTAATTTAGCAACCTAATTATGTTCTTACAATATAAATTAACATCTTTAAAAAGAAAAGTAATAGTGATTTTTTTTAATTTTTAGTTTAAACTATGATTTTTTTAACCTTTTACCTTTGATTCGAGTCCATTACATTATGGAAAATTAAGGATATTGTTTAATTGTTATCATTCAGCATGCCTTAATGAGATACATGAAACTATTGTAAAATATGGAGATCTTGGGGAGAACTCACTTGCATAACTTCCTGCCAGAAATTCTTCCTTACTGTAAAGACATAATTTGAAAAGTTGTCTACTGTTTAAATTAGGCTTGTCTGGGAGGGAACTCATTAGATGGATATTTATGACAACAGCTAAAGGAATAACAGTATAAAAAAGACTTATTTATGGGTTCCGTTTTCTTTTGAGGGCTGTGTGTGTTTGGACCAAATACTGCAGAGCTCAGGGCACTGCTTTCAAGGACCAGTCCTGGAGGGCTTGAGGTCCTATATGGAATGTTGGGAAATGAACCCATGTAGGTTCTGTGCAAAGCAAGCACCCTACCTACTATACTATCACTCCAGTCCTAATGGCTTCCATTTTCTCTGAAAAAATTAACAAAATTAATGTACTTATTTTTACATTTTTATGTTTATATTATTTCCACATTAAAGGTAAAAAGTATTTAAGACAAGGTACTCATAATTTACCATACCCACTAAAAATCCATTTTGGAGATAACATTGGTCTTGACAGAGCTTTTGTTAAGATACCAAAATTAAATATAATTAGTTTTATTTTGCTGGTTTGAGGGTCCACATTCAGAAGTGCTGAGAGATTACTCCTGGCTCTGCATTCCCTGCTGTACTCAGGACTACTACGGACTCTGAGCTCAGGAGTTTCTTGTAAAGATGCTTGCTTGACCAAAGTCTCTTCTGAAGGTGTTTGGTGTTTGTGGGTACCAGAATAGAACCTCGGTTGGCAACATGCAAGGCAAGCACCTTACTCACTGTACTATAATTTAGCTCCTAAATAAATACTACTTTAAAGAACTTAAGAGTAGTCATAATTTTATCAAGAACTATAAGGTAAAATCTATTTCCTTCATAACTATGCAGCTCTCAATTAGGATGCTTCAAATTCTGGGAATTGTTTGGAAAGGTAAATTCATGACTGTTTCTGGTATATACTATGTCCTTCACTTGGACAAGAATGCTGAGACAAGACATGTAAACATCTTCTTGACATCAGGAAGTTTATATCTTTAAAAAATGATTCTGAGTTTATCACTTCTATGACTGTTGTTATGATCAAATGTTATCCCCACTTCTGGCTATGGTCCTTGCACATTTCTACCTTTACTGTTTACTGGTAAATGTGTGTAAATCCACATCAAGTCATGGGTCTTGCCTGCTTGGCTGTGGTACACAACAATGTTTCTTTCCTTTAGCTGTGGTACTCTTACCTGGGTTGGCATTTCTGAGATTCTCAAATAGATGGTTGTAGTATTAAATTGGGTGTGTGGAGATTTGCAGTATACACCCACATTTACACCAGGGATCATATTTTTGGTCTTAGCACTTGGTTAACTTTTAGTTCCAGTGCTTGCTGTCAATCACACACAGTTATGGGGCTTTCACACAACTGACTAAAGTGTAGTAAGAAATCACTTGCAAGACCCCAGATTGCAGACAGCATTGCTGTCAGGTTCTAATAGCAGAGCTGACACCATAATCTTGGCATGTGAGGCACTGAAAATTTGAGCTCATGATCACATAGTGTGAAAATTAGGAGCAGACCCAGAGAATCGGAGGCAAATTCTCTGAATAATCCATTGTAGAATATAGGAAAAGATTAATAGGCTATAAATCATAGACTTATATGCAGCTAGGTCAGAGAATGGATCATTATTATAATAATAGTTGAACTTACACTTTGCACAAGAACTGGGAACTAAAAGAAATGAGTGATAAAACGGTATGTATTATTTGCCTTCAGTAACAGTATTGCAAACCATGGTGCCTAAAAGGGAAAAAGAGTGGGGGAAGTTGGGGACAGAGAAGACAAGTGTCTTCCAGAAAGTCAGGCTGGAGGTAGGCAGTGAGAAACAGAAAGGTAACTGGGGAGATTGGTGGCAGGAAATGAACCCTGGAGAAGGGAAGGATGATGAATATTATGTGACTGAAACTCAACTATCAACAACTTTTTAACTTTGTATCTCATAGTTATCTAATAAAAATATCTATAACCAAAACGAAGAACCTGATGTATATGGTTGCTAGAGTAGCAGCAGGATGGAGTCACAGAAGAAATTAGTAAATGTCCTTATAGAACTTGAAACCAAATGTATTCATCATTGATTGTACAAAGCATTGGTATGTTAGAAACTGCTGTGTATATTTGATGAAAAATTGTTTCCATAGAAACACTTTATCCTGTATCTAATCTATATAATATCTATGTGACTGCATTTGGTTCTCACCCATTTGAGGAGTCTACATGTATAAATAAACTTGAATCTCCCTCTAATCTATCCATGATTTATGGTTCTTGGTCAGATTTCTGTTACAATCATAGGCATCCATGGAATAATAGGAAGGAAGGAAGGAAGGAAGGAAGGAAGGAAGGAAGGAAGGAAGGAAGGAAGGAAGGAAGGAAGGAAGGAAGGAAGGAGGGAAGGAGGGAAGGAAGGAGGGAAGTCAGAAAGGAAGGAGGGAAGGAAGGAAGGAAGGAGAAGGGAAGGAGGGAGAGGGAAGAAAGGAGAAGGGAAGGAGGGAGAGTGGAAGGGAGGAAGGGAGAGATGTAAGGAGGGAGGGAGGAAGGGAGGAGGAAGGAAGGAAGGAAAGAAGGAGGGAAGGAAAGGAAGAAGGGAGGGAGGGATGGGACAGTCATGCGCTTCATCTCACAGATGCAGCCCTAGAAATAATGAAAAACTACTCAATTCTGTCATGAGGGACCATTCCTGAAGGAGTTCAGGGGACCATAGGAGATGTTAAGGATCAAACCCAGTTCTACTCTATGAAAGGCTAGCACTCTACCTGCTGTACTATTATTCTGGCCCAGAAAGAATAGTTACTTTACAGGACCTTGACAAATGATTTGTTATTAAAACCTAGCAGAGGTATCAAAAGTTCTTCCACACCGTTTTATTTTTCACAATTTTAGTTTGACCTCCTGCCCTCTTCCCCACAAAGAAGCCTGCTTCTTTGGTCTGAACAAAAGTGGCATTTGTTTTTATAAAAACTAGAGTGAAGGATTCATATCATTTCTCTTTTAATGCTTCTCATTGAGCATTTCCTCTACCTGTCAAATAAAAACCCACATTATTCTCTCTTATACTTGTCTAATATGTTTTTATTTTTTGTGGAGTGTTTTTCTATTTTACTTTACTTCAGCATTGCTTTTTAAACATGCTACTTTTTCTTACTGACACACATGTCCATGCTACATTTTGTAACCTAACTTTGCTGTTCAATAGGCTAACACATTTCTAAGTCCTAAGTATCTGAAAGTATGAACCAAATAAATAGCATTTGAATATATAACAACACATAATTGTGAATTAGATGATTGTATAAAGTTGGATACATATTGCTTGAGGAATAAACAGTTTAATGATGAAAGACAAAAGTTTTTTTCCTTGTCAATCATATATAGTGTGATAGTGCCAACATTAACTCTAGAGTCACAAGAAAACTCTAACAAGTTCTATCATCCATGCAAGCTATTTCATCAGTCTGATCCTCTATTTTCTCATTTATAAATATACAAATCTTCCATTATATATGTATAATTATGAATATTTATTATTAATATATAAATATGCTTTATTTATAAATATATGGTCTTTTTCAGGTAAATAAACTGTTATTTGTATAATAGTTTCCAATAGACTTATTATTTTCTATCTTATTTCTATAGAAAATTAAATGTCTAATATATTTCTTAAATACAAACAACCAAAGTGTTCATTTTATTTGCAATTCTCCTAATGATTAAAGAGTGGCTTATAGGAAAAATAATTTAATATTTTTATAAAATTACATATTATAGAGATTATAAGTGTTGTTTATTAGACATTACTGTATATATTTTTTATTATTTAGCAGCAGGAGGCCCAAACCCACTGTGCGCAAGTGGTATACCGGATTCTTAACTCAGGAATCACTCACGGTAGTGCTCAGTTACTGTATGGGTGCCAGAGATTTAACTACTGTCGGTCAGCCATATGCATGGCAAATAAAACCAGGTGCAAGGCAAGTGCAACTCATTATCTGTTGTATTCTCTCTCTCTTGCCCGTGATATTATATATTTTTCAAGAAACTGGCTATTTGACTCTATCTCCTGTGGAATATAGAGAAGCAAAAGAAAATAATAAAGAACAAAAACTAACCCTTGGTCTTAGATAAAAAAAAATGGAGAATTCCAATTTTTATGGTTAAGTATTTAAAAGGATATCCCCCCCATTTTTGGGGGGGAAGGGGGATTTTGAGCCACACCTGGTGATGCTTAGGAGTTACTCCTGGTTATGCACTTCTGGCTTGGGGTACCATAAGGGACGCTGGAGATCAAACTGAGGTCCATCCTGTGCAAGGCAAAAGCCCTACTGCTGCTCCATCACTCCGGCCTCTCTAATCCATTTTTTAAGCCATCTTTAATATGACTATTGTGTTCTGAATCAATAAAAATTATTTTTCCTACAAAAATTGTTTTTGGTGTCCAGAGAAATGAATAGAGCACTTGCCTTGCACCCTGCTGACATAGGCTCTATCTAGTATCCCATATGGTACTCTGAGAACCCAGGAGTAATACCTGAGTGCAAAGGCCAGGAATAACTCCTGAGCATTTCTGGGCATGATCCAAAAATCTCCCAAAATTGATTTTGGTTACTGATTATTCCTCACCCAATGTAAACAAAGTAGAAAAAGAATATTCTCCAAAATGTATCCTTTATATATGAATTTATATATTATTTTTAGAATAATTACTGCTTTGATAAAAATCTGGGTAGAAACATATCACAAATTATTCATTTCTGGGACATTGGACATCAAAAGTTTAGTCTGTAAGAGTTTAGGTGGTTTTGATTGGGCAAGCGGTAATCTGTAGTGAAAAGGGTACATACAGAATTTAAAAATTGAGATCTGGGCTTACTAAAATTCCTTGTTGATTAGAAATATTGGGATTAACAAAATACACATGCCAGGATTCACAACTGTAAGTAAAAGAAGCACATTTTTGCCAATTAGAAGAAATTTCGGGATAGGAGACTATGGAGAATCGAATGAAACCAATGGTAGTTCTCAAGGACTAGAAAGACAACATAAATTGATTCAAAGCTGGTACAGCTGCAGATATAAAACACAAGACATAGTAATATACTTCTTGCATTTTTATGTCTTTGGAATAAATTACCTTCTAATACAATTTGACCTCAGATGTACAGTACTCAGTTCCTCAAATAAAATTGATACGAATTATGACTTGTGGGACTCAGAGGTAGTTGGTCCAGCAGAAGGAAGATGTGACTTTTCCTATATTCATGATGTCAGATATTCATTCTTCCAAGATGACCAAAAAAGCAGCATAT
This sequence comes from Suncus etruscus, assembly GCF_024139225.1. Lineage (NCBI taxonomy): Eukaryota > Metazoa > Chordata > Mammalia > Eulipotyphla > Soricidae > Suncus > Suncus etruscus. Next base: position 52,461,543 of record NC_064852.1, read on the forward strand.
TTTATCAATATAAAATTAAAGTGCTATGAAGCAAAAGGAAATTGACTAATGACCATTGCATAGTAAATGTACAAAGACAAATTATTTAATTTCTCAGAACATTTTAGTTACTTTAACTTAAAAATTATTCAGAATAATCATCACAAAACCTATCAACTTTTAGTTCTGGAATTCCATAGTGTCTGTCATTTCTGTACTTATTATTCATTTCTATATTCATAAATGAAATGTATTATAGAGAAAGGATAAAGATGTAATTTGTTCTCTGGGAACCATAAGTAAGACAGTGGAGAGCTTTTAAAAATTGTCTATGCAGACCATAATGTCATTTGTAGAAAGCTTTTGTAAGAGTTCTGTAATTTTTCCAGATTTAAAAATAGGCTAGAGGGGTCGGAGAAATAGCATGGAGATAAGGCGTTTGCCTTTCATGCAGAAGGGTGGTGGTTTGAATCCCGGCATCTTATATGGTCCCCTGTGCCTGCCAGGGGCGATTTCTGAGCATAGAGCCAAGAGTAACCCCTGAGCGTTGCCGGGTATGACCCAAAATCCAAAAAATAAAAATAAAAATAAAGAACTCACACCATCCATTAGTTTAATAAAAATAGGCTAAGACCAAAAGTGCACAACAGAATATTATATATTTATCTATAAGTGTATTCTTAACTTTTAATAGTAGCTAGTATTGTATCAACGTTACTCTCCATTAAGCACATGGTCTTTAAACAGTTTGAACCACCTATACTAGGGCTTGCTTTGTAACTCTAGACAATCTCATAAACATTTAAGTTTTGATTATATAAAAACTGTAAATGAGGGGCCAGAGTAATAACACATCAGGTAGGGTATTTGCTTTGCACACAGTTGGCCTGGGTTTGAACCCCCAGCATTCCATCTGGTCCTCTGGCCTACCAGGAGTAATTTCTGAACACAGAGCTAGGAGTAACCCCTGAGTGTCATTGAGTGTGGCCTAAAAACCAACAACAAACAGTATATGAACGAATATTTCTAAGCATTATGCAAATATAAAAATTTAGATTTAAATATTAGTCTTCCAAATGTAAATACAAATTAATTTAAATGAGATAATCAAGTAAATGTTTCCTAAAATCACTGATTGTCTCTAGAAAATAACAATGTTTTAGATACTGGACATAGATAAAAAAATCAATGAATGTGTATTATTTAAACAATAAATATTTTCAAATGTTATTTATTGGGGCCAGAGCAATAGCACAATAGTAGGACATTTGCCTTGCATGGGGCTGACCTAGGATGGACTGTGGTTTGATCCCTGGCATTGCATATCAAGCTAGGAGTGATTTCTGAGCACAGAGCCAGGAGTAACCTCTGAGGATCACTGGATGTGGCCCAAAAACCAAAAAAATAAATAAATAAAAATTATTTGTTGCATTTCATTTGTATAATTTCTTGAGAAAAGTTATGTAATAACATATATATTCTGAAACTGATATTTCAAACCTATGCAATTTGACATGTTAAATCTGACATTGGTAAGTGGTTATTTGAGAAAAATTATGAAGACCTAAAATTGATTTAGTTGCAAAATATTAAAAAGTTTACTAAATTTGATCAATAAATTTAATTAATTTTCTTTCTCACGTTCTTTCAAAAATTTAAATCATAATTCATAGCTCTTGGCTGAGAAAATGATTAAAATTTTTGTTCAGCTCTACTGAATCAAAACTTATTCCAGTCTAACTTAAAATATTTAGTAATAAAATAATTTACTCTTAACATGATTGCAGGAGTTTGAGACCACTATGTTTTTTAAATATCTCTTTTTTTGGATTTTATCCCCCAATTATTTATGAATTTCTATCTCCTATTATACCTGCAGCCTGGTTTTTAGTCTGGTTTTAGTCTGGTTTGACCATATATGATTCACAATCTCATAAGAAAATGAGGTTAAATAAAACCTGGTCATTTTCCTTTTACATGTCTTTATAAATAGCAAATGACAGGATTAGTCATCCAGGAACTCACAAATAAAGGATATGTTTATTCATAACTATGTTAATCAGGTTAGCAGAATTTTCTGGCTAGCTTTCTGATAAATCAGTTACCAAAATTTCCATAATATTTTTTGGTGTAAAGGGCAGCTTGATCACTTGTTAAAATACTAGCTCTAACTTAAAGAATATAGAAGTTTGGTCATACTTTTAAAATATTGATTATATTTTAACAGAGTCATTATAAGTACAATATTTATAGAACCTTTTAAAGTCTTATGTTTCAAACACAGAAAGAATTAACTTATGATATGAGATCTGGGCTTTAAAATTTTTCATAATTATGACTATTTGCCATGAGCAATAAGCATTTATTATGTACAATCTTTATTTACTGTGAGAATTTTACTTGAGAAGTAAGTAAAAGTCATTTTCCCATATTAGCCCCAGAATATATTGATATAACTAGAGTAAGTAGTCATCAATTTCATTATTAATATGCTTAAGCTGCTTGCTGATAGAGGCAGATTTCTGATTGTCACATACAAAATTTCTTCTTGTTAGACTTTAAAACTATTCTTAGAGATTCTGGTATGGAAGCTCAAAATCATGCTGTTGAACAACTACTATCATGTAAAGAATCCATGTTAGATATGTCCTTAGACTTTTCAGTGTGAGTGGTAATTGTAATTAGGTGGGCGACCCATACTGAGATGTCGCTTTCACTGTAGCCTTACTCTCAGGATGAGTCTACCTTGTTAACAGGATTTTGACTGTAATAGCAGGTAGCATTCTCCTCGGGCATCTTTGCCCAATTATGACTGCAAGTACCTTAATGGATGCTTCTTTGGGCTACCTATGACCTGTGAAATTGCTATTATTGTCAGTGAAAAGATGGAAAAAACTCAAGTTAGCCTGGAAAGGAGAAAATTATTACATGTAGCTACCGGTATTTTTCTCTTTGAAGAAACCTTACTTCGGTAATTATATTATATTTTCAGCAAGAATGACAATGCATGGTTCAGTTACAACAGATGCACAAAATAGAAACACCAATGTGTAAAACAATATTGTTTTACAAAAAAGTCACAAAGAATAAATGCACTTTTAAATAAATATAATTTAATATTTGTGAGATACAATTGCAGAGTTGTTCATCATCTTTGTTATACAATATCCAACACCCAATCCTTCACCAGTGAATATTTGCCACCACCAATATCCCCAGTTTGTTTTCTGTCCTTCCCCTGCCTGCCTCCATGGCAGACATTTTTCTTCTCTTTCCCTCTCTTGAATTTTTTTAAATTTTATTTTATTGAAACAATTGTGATCAACAGAATTCTTCATAGTTGAATTTGAGATAAACAATGAGTCAGGGCCCTTCCCATCATCAGTGTCAACCTCCATCTACCAATGGCCCCAGAGTGCATCCTATACCACCAGACTTTGCCCACTGGCCTGCCAGTATAACAGGCCCCTTTAAGTTTAGATTGTTAAAATTTAGGTTCCTTGATTCTATTATGGTTGACTTTGTCTTGGATATTTAGTTTTGTTTTTATTTATTTATTTATTTCCCTGCCAATGCATCCAAGACTACTTATCCCCTGGCCCTCAGCATTTCTTTGATCCTTTCTTCTTAGTTTAATAGAAAAATACAGGAATATGTTGTAAAATAATCTGTGTCCCAAGGTTCTATGAAAAAGGCAGGAGCCATAATTTAAAAGATTTTTTAAAAGAAAATTTAAAAATCCAATTAAAAAAAGTGTGTGTGGCAGGTTTTGTTGTTGTTGCTTAGGCACAGCAAAATATGAGGGAAATAGAGAGGAAAAATATTTGGCCTAAAAACAGGAAGATCTTACTCATGAAAAATCCTGGCATAAGACCAATTGCAGGCTCCAGGCATACTAAGTTGTCTAAGCCCAAAGACTTTATCTGTGATCCCAGTAAAAGTTCTTCATATTCACTGCTGTCATGGTCAGATTTCTATAATTAGAGGTCCTGGTATTTGTACGGATCCTATGTCAAAGACAGGATCACCTGAGATCTTCTGGTTTAATCTCACCATTAGGTGGCAATGCTGGGTGCCCTGGCCTGAAAGCAAGTTAATGCTATTACTAAGTCATCAGGGTATCATATGAAGCCACTACGGAATAAGTAGATTTCAGTGCAGCATTAGGGCTAACCCTGGTAGAAGACTGATTCTTGGTGCTGGTGTAGAAAATTGTGCTAATTTCATAGATGGATCCAAGGTTCAGGGGTGAATTGCCAATGTCTGATCATCTGAAAACTAAACCTAATCACTATGACAAATGTTCAGGATGTAAGGCCCCACTGCAGTATAAAATTTATGTGTTCCTATGCCTATTATATATGAGCTTGTTTCCACACGTAAGATTTTTCCATTTTAATGTGTCTATGCAAAAAGAACAATACCACATGGTACTACTGGTGCATATGGAGGAAAAATAACAAGTGAAACAATCCCAATATCCTGGTTCTAACATGAACTCGGAGCAGAAGAGAACTTATCTACTAGAATTTCCTACTAAATAGATCCAAAAAAGGAATGGGGAAAACTATTGCTACATAAGAAGATAGACAATAAGAATTATACTTATTAAGGAAATTCATCTAAAGAAATATTTGAAGGAAATATACATGTCCCTTTAAGTTTTTTTTATGTAGTCTTGGGAGAATAAAATGTGGAGTACAGCTTCAGCCTATGACATGGTGTTAAGGAGTCTGAAAATGACTCTTAGCAGTCATGTATCAGGAAATATCCTTAAGCTGGGGGTTCTCAGAAGCCAAATCTGGTAGTGAAGGGAAAGGAGCGGGAAGGGGCTGCCAAGAGCAAATCAGCAGCAGCAGTGGCAGCTTCTTCTCGGGCTGAGGCAAAGTGGTCTGAGAATCTGTATTTCCACTTTGGAGGTAGTTGGCAGCTGGCTGTGGTGGGGGGTATGTTCCAGTTCCCAAGGAGGTAAGAATTGAGAGTAACAAGAGTTAAATGGTTGGGGGGGAGGAGAACACAGATATGAGGTGAGAGTGAAGGGATAGAAAATGATTTGTAAGCTGGTAAGTGGAGGGGGGAGAAGGGGTTATATATAATAGGGTGAAGGACAATATACAACATAGACAGACATTATGTATATTTAGACAGATATTATACCAAACATTGAGATGGACAACACACGCCCTCAAGCACACACATTGACAAACACTGAGGACTGAACCATGGGTTTTAGTTGAAAAGCTGACCCAGATAGAATGGGTCAGAAAGCTTAAAACAATATAAAGCTGGCAAGATGGAAAACCTTTCATCTTCTTGACCAATCATCATTGTAAATTAGAGTTTTGCTAGGTAGTGTACTCTAGGTTGAATGTTTCTTTCATTCAATAGTTTGAATATGTCATTCCACTCTTTTTTTTTTTTTTTTGCCTAGATTGTTTAAAATGGAAGATCTGGTTTGATTCTTATGATTTTTCCTTTATAATCGAGGTTTTTCTTCTTTCTTGCTGCTTTAAAGCATCATCTCACTCTTTATTTTTTGCCATGTGGATTACTAAATGTCTTGGTGTTGTTCTGTTAGGTTATATTTTGTTTGGCACTCTTGTTGCTTCTTGTATTTGTAGAGAAACCTCTTTCCCAAGGGTGGGGAAGTTCTTTGTTATTATCTCCCTCACTACTTGTTCTTCCCCTTTCCATATTATTCACCTTCAGTATTCCTATAATATAGAGATTATTTCTCTTGTCTTTGTTCATTATGTATTTTACATTTTGTTCTAGTGTTTTGTTTCTCCTTTTTTTTTTTTGACTTCTTTATCGCTGTTGGGTTGTAATTTGTCTTCAAGTTTGTCTATGCTATTCTCCACCTGTGTAATTCTACTATCATGGCTTGCTAACATGTGCTTTTTTAGTAGTTCCTCAGCTCCATTTATATGGATCCTCTCATATTCTGAAAGAATACTTTGAGTTGTTTTAATTGTTCATCTATAGATTATTTTAATTTTTCAGGCTAGTTACTCCTTGATTTCCATTACTAAACCATTAAGTGTTGAGTTTAGGTCCTCGAATATAAGGTTCAGGATTTTGGGTGGAGTTGGAGATTTGCCAGGATTTCTCTCCATATCCCCAATGTAGGTGTCTCCCTAAGCTTCCCCATTGATCTTTGTGTTTAGTGGTTTGGAATACTGCAGTATCAGGTGTTTAAGAAAATGATATATTGAATTGTTTGTATGAAATATGGCTTGAGTTATATCCTGATATAATTTGAAATGACTTCAGTCACAATAGTGTCCGTACATTTTGGGGAAAAAAGGGTTGATGGAAACTGGAGAGGAGTTTTAGTAATGGCACTAGAACCCAGAAGGAGGTTGAGGGAGAACTGGAAAGGAGTCCCCATTCACACTTGGTGGAGTGGATTAGGATGGTAATTCCTTGTTCCCTCCCAGACACAGGCCTAACTGTCCCCACAGGACAAAAGATTAGCAATGGCAGCCCTGGGACTCAGAGGGGGGCTGAGAAAAGACCAATCAAGGCAGTCCCATTTGCATTTGAGGAAGAAATTAAGATGTGAGGATCCCTATAGTTTTCCAAGCACAAACCTGGATAGCCCAAAAGGGTAGGTAATCAGGGATGGCACTGGAATCCATTAAGAGGCTGCCTCTCTTCCATTTTTCTTTCTAGCACTGTGGTTTGTAATATTGTCCCTGGAGAGGTGTTTTATATATATATATATATATATATATATATATATATATATATATATATATATATATATATATATATATATATATATATATATATATATATATATATATATATATATATATGTATATATATATTTATATAACTTTATCTTTACAAAAACACTTGTCATGTCCAGACATGGAAACTATTGTTTAAAAGTACATAAGAATGAGATGTCATATTACATTACAAATATGGTTAATGATATGAAAGAAGTAATGGTCTACATTAGAACTTTTATAATGAGAACTGGCATATTGTTATAGTTACTAGGCATAAATTCATATGTTAATAAATCATGTCTCCTTCTATCTTTGCATATTATTTTACATATTTAGAAGATAAGAGTAATAATAGAGTGTTTTTGTAGAAAGAACATCTAAGTCCATACAAACTCCTATTTGTATAAAATAGAATGTAAATAAGCTAGGCTTATTCCTGGCTTTGTGCTCAGGGATCAGTCCTGATAGGACTTGGAGGACTATATGGGATGCCTGGGCTCAAAATCTGGGTTGGCCTCATAGACAAATGCTCTACCTATCGTTCCAGCTACAGCTCCAAAATTCTTTTAGCCAGAATAATATTGATAAAAACAATTTACAGAATTTTGTTATACAAGAAAAATTCATTTCACATATTTAGTTGAATAAGAATTTTTATGGGGGCTGGAGCCATAGTACAGTGAATAAAGCACTTGTCTTGCATGCGCTGACCTGAGTTTGATCCCAGGCATTCCATATGGTCCCCTGAGCACCATAAATAATTCCAGAGTGCAGAGAAAAGAGTTACCCTGGGCACTGTCGACATGACCAAAAATAAATAAATAAATAAATAAATAAATAAAATTTTATGTGAGTTCAGAATGAACATTGAAGATTACCATAGACAGTATCATCAGTGATAAAGTCTCTTTACAAATATAGAAGTAAATTTACGATGACTCATATCTTAAATATATAAAGAAAAAATGAGTATAGGATACTCAGTAAGTTATCTTAAAAGAAACAAAAAAAAATGTCTCCCAATATATTACTTTCTGGTTCTCAGCTAAGAATTATATCAAAGTAAGAAAATATAGTATTGCATGGAGGATGAAAAAAAATTTGCTTAAACGGAGATTCATAAATGTTACTTTCATAATTGTAAACTTAAGGGAGGGTGATCTGATGTGGATTGATATGTTACTGGTCTCAGTGCTGATTTATGGCAAAATCTTACTGTACAAACCATCTGAACAAGTGACAACATTGATGTATTAAGGAATTGAAGAAGTTCATCCATTATTTTCTCTTCTGTAAATAACTGTTTCTACACATATGTTCCAATATATTTCCCATATTATGCTTGCTAGTTAATTAATTTTTATAATAATTTTTTCTGTGCCCTTTCTTTACCAGGAGATAAAATTTAAAAAAAAAATAATGTCCTTAATTATCTCTCTTTCCAATTCTCAGAACATATCTCATGAACACTCTTCCTACTCCTAAGGATTAATTGCCTTAAAATATGTCATTATATAAGGCCTGTGCTATTTATTTATTTAAATATTTACAATTCTAATGACAAACATCTATCTCAACTATCTTTATCTCATTTTCTCATGATGCAGAGCATTTCTTCCTTTTCCATTTAATTAGGGACAATCTGACCAATCCCATAGTAGGGGTTATCTTTCAACAGACTTTTAATTCTCCAAGGTCCCTTATTCTGTGCTAGACATTTGGAATATTCGTTGTCTTTGTCAAAAATATAACTAGCTTGGCTTGCATCCTCTTTTAGTATAATAATCTTTACATCTCTTCGTCTGCAAGTACCCTGGAAGGAGTGCTGCTGTGCTCACCTGCATTTCACATAGAAGTGATTGATTACTCCTCTCCACTGACTCCATTGACTGATTCAACCCTGCACTGATGATTTAAAAACATGTAAACAAAGAATATAGCATTTCCAAATTGTTACAGCTGGAATAATTAAAAGACACATTCTCTACACTACTCTTAAAAATTCACCAACACTGTGAATTTCTAGCTAACCACAGCACTAGCTGATTTGACAATATACAATAACATACTCCAGCCCTTCCCTGTTTCACTTCTTTTTGTTTGTTTGTTTGTTTGTTTTTGGGTCACACCCGGCAGTGCTCAGGGGTTATTCCTGGCTCTATGCTCAGAAATTGCTCCTGGCAGGCTTGGGGGACCATATGGGGTGCTGGGATTCGAACCATCATCCTTCTGCATGCAAGGCAAATGCCTTACCTCCATGCTATCTTTCTGGCCCTCCCCATTTCACTTCTATAAATGTATGGGTACTTGCTAAAATCATTCTCCAACAAAACTTCTTACATTCTAACTCTCTTGTCTCAAGATTTATTTGGGAACAATACAATTTAAAATAATAATAAAATTTAAAAAATAATCAACACTGTACACACTTGGAGTCTCTCACATCATCAGAACTGTATAATTATCTAAGGAAAGAATAAATGAGTAACTGAGTAAGATTAACAACCAGAAACTCTCTTGCCCTGTTATTTAGATTGATGTAAGCCTAACTTGTCTTTAAGGTTTGAAGTAAATCAACAGCTAAAATTACAATATTTTATACTAAGCACAATTCAGAATTATCTCTAATGATAGTAAAATTAAAATTATAGTAAACTTAAATTCTTGGCTGTAAATTGCCTCCACTTAAAACTTGAGGTCACACTCAAATTGAGTTAAGCTCTATTCCTCACTGTCAGATATTATTTGTGTATGTTTTTCACATACATATGTTCCTAAATTACAAAAAGGCTTCCAGAACAATAAAGTATGTGTCACTAAGAGTGGTTCATACAGAGCAGAAATTTAAGTTAGGGATGCTTACTTGACCTAAATCACAGGGTCAAAGATATGGCTCAAATGAGAAGACTGTATGTTTGGCAGGAACAAGGTCCCGAATTTGATTCCAAGCACTGCATGAATCACATGAGCACCACCTTGAGCAAAACCCACCACCTTGAGCAAAACCCTGGTTCCCCTGGTACCCTAAGCACAAGTGGGCCTAATTACAATAACAGTTTTTGGGCTAAGGGGCCCAAACCCTAGCCATAGAAGGGACATCTGTATCAGGGGTAGATCTTTTTGGAAACCTTTATTATGCTCACTTATGATAGATCATCATAGTTTTATATCTTTCAGTTCTTTGTAATTATTTTTCTCTCCTTGCCTATCAATAATTACAAAAGTTAAGTATCTTGTTGTACCAATAATTATAAACAGAGTTAAATTTTATGTCAGACTTTAGTATTGAAGATGCTGTCTCTGTATCCTTCACAGTCCAGCAGAGGGAGTAAAGTGTCACCTCGAAAATCCTCAATAACCTAGATACCTGAATATTGGTCTCTGTAAAGTAATAGAAGATCCGGCTTCAACAGGATGTTATGCCTGTCAAAAACAGATCAGAAGCTCAAACAAAAATGCTTGTAAAAAATCAAAAAGATAGTTATTTTTTGGGGGAAAGAATTTAAGAAACTTGGAAAATTTATCTGAATCAGAAATCTTTTCATGATCAATTCTCTTTACTCAAGTATTAAAGATTCTTCTGGAAAAATAAACATTTTTACAAAATAATAAAGCCACTGTATCATCATAGCCCATAGACATCATTATGTGGGCTAGAGAGCAGCAAGTAGTGTATATGAAGACTAAGAGCATAAAGACTGAGATCACACTCTACTTGAGTCAAACTCTATTCTTCACTGTTTTATATTAGCTGTGTGGCATTATACAACTGGTTTTATCTTTAACACTTTTATTTCTTTATTTTTTTTAAGGAGGAAGAGGACATTTGATCCACACCTGGCAGTGCTCCAGAACTACTCCTGGTATTGCTCGAAGAATCAGAGGGTAATGAGGATTAAAACTGGGGTCTGCTCCAAGCATGGCAGGTTCCTTAACACCACATACTAGCTTTCCAATAAAAATACCCATATTTCTCACCTTAAAAAATAGAACTATAACATTTACTAGATTGTATATTTGTTCAGTATTAAATCAGCTAATGCCTATGAAGGGATTACTTTGTGGGGGGGAACACCCGGTGACCCTCAGGGGTTACCCTTGGTTCGGCACTCAGAAATTGCTCCTGGTTTGAGGGACCATATGGGAAGCTGGGAGATTGAACAGTGTGTGGTTCGTCCTAGGCTACCGCTCCTTGCCACTGCTCCAGCCCCAGATTTCTATTTTTTAAAAGTCAGTAGTATCTTAATAAAAATTCACATTTATTGAGTGCTTGAAAGTATTTACCATGACTCTGAGGAAAAGCATTGGTGTCTTTGGTGTTTAGCAATCTTTGAAGTTGGTGTAAATAAAAAAGTAAAGAGAGTTACACAGGAAGATGAAATAAGAGGTATTTAATTTTGGAGGCCACCCAGCATGTTAACCAATATTAAGTAGCAGAGAATTAAAATGTAAAGGTGAAGAACTTATCAAAAAAAGCATAGGAATAAACTTTAAATAAAATATTGACATTTTTGCAGTTCCAGGGATAGAACCCCAAGGATATAAAAAACATGCGCTCTACCACTGAGCTAAACCAAACTCAAGCACTGACCTCTACATTTAAGTAAACAATTTTTCTTCCACTAGAATCTAAGTGTTAGAAGAAATACAATAACTTAATGCAGAATTTTGTTCAAGTTAAATTTTCTTTTCTTTTCTTTTTGTTTCTGTGCAACACTCAGCAGTGCTCAGAACTTGCTCATTGCTGTGCATTCTGGGATCATTCCTGGCAGGCTTGGGGCTCCATATAGGGTGCTGGGAATGAAATTTGGGTTGGCTGCATGCAAGTGCTCTACCCATTGTACTATCTCTCAAGCCCCAGTCCCATTTTCTTTATTTATTAAACATATAAAATGACATCAAAGGTAGGCAGTCAAGGTAGACTGGGTTTTCTTTTTAATGTAGTTTTGCTTTGGCTCTCTTTGATTATAAGCCTGCAGTGGAACATAATTTATTTCCTCACTTCTACTAAAGGAATCATCACTGCATTCATTTCTCTTGCTTATCTTTCAGATCAACATCACTCTGTTAGACTTTCAGAAGGCATATTCAGAAATCTATGTGATCCGAGATGACCAATATTAAAATCTTCATGTTCCACAGTCTCTTCTTTTTCTTCTCTCCATTTTTCATATGACATTCATCCCTGAAAATCAACTATATGACATGCATTTCACCTGTCCACTGCATTTTATTTTATTTATGACCTCATCCTCCAAACACATGTATGCATGTCAAAGGGATGTTGTTGCTATAGAATTATTCATTTCTGTGAAGAAGCTTTCAAGCTATTCACTGCTGTATATTTAAAAAAGGATTCTAGCAGATGGAGTAACTTTTAATAGAAGAAATTTAGCTAAATTTATATTTAAAATTTAAGAAAACATCAGAACTCTAGAGTATAAGAATATTCTTTTATTGAGTTCCTCATTTACAAATATTATTAGAGTTATTCATCTTTGTATTCATTTTAACCATGGCTTTGGAAAAGCACTTCTATCTTCTTCCCTTTCCTCTTAGAGCACACTGCAAAGTGGCATCTGCATACATTGTTTTCAGGTGTCTTTCTGAGTATGTGCTATTATGAGTATAATATGAATACAATAATTATGAGTATGAGCTTTCTTCTTTTTAGTTTTTAATAACTATTAGCTCATACTGTCTTTTTCTCCTCTGAATTACTCTTTGTGAAACAAAACTCTCAGCTATAAAAGGTGAATTGGTTCCTCTTTTAGATGAATCTGTCAAGCCCCAGAGCTTCATGAATTCTTTGCATTATGCAAATGCTGTAATTTGTAAAGGTGACTCTCAGGAGTGTATCAAGAAATGGGAAATATTGATAGTAAAGTCTAGTCTACAGTTTTATCTTTTCTTTATACTTTAGATTCATGAAAGAATATTCTCACTCTCACAAGCCTTGCATATGGGGATATATATTTACATACACAAACTAAAACACATGCACACTCTCCTCCTCATCCAAAGAAATAGCAGATCACACTAAGAATTTACATGCTACTTTCAGGAGTTCATATTTTATTATTATAATGGTACTAATATTTATAGTTTTAATATATACAACTATTTTTCCTGCATCTCAATACCACCAGAGTGCTCAAAACTCTACAAGCTGTTCTCATGTTACCTCACCTTTGTCTCTTCTTCCTATCCACCTCAACTCCTCTCCACCTTGATATTCTGTTTTGTAATTCAAAGATATTTTCATCATACAGTACACCTGGTCCTTTGTTTTGTTTTTCTGTATACAATAGATGAGTGAGATCACCTGGCATTTGTCTTTCTCCTTATACTAACATGATAGCATTCAGGTCCATCCACATTGTAGATAAATGTAATACTACACTTAAGTAATGCAAAGAAAATAGGTGTTCATTTATTTTTTGAACTAATATTTTTGTGTTTTGGGGTTATGAATCACTGCATTACATGAAAGCTTATTTTCTTTTTTAGAGAAATTTCCAGGACCAGAACAATAGTATAGCAGGTAAGTCACTTGATTTGCATGTAGTAAACCCAAGTTGAATTTCAAGATGACTCCCAAGTCCACTAAGTGTGATTCCTGAGAGCAAAACTAGGAGTAAGTGATGACCACTGCAGGGTGTAGCAAAAAGGGATAAATTTTCAAACTGATTTTGATAAAGGTTATAATGTGTACATTCTCAACAAGGGGAAGGGTTTTATTTTCACTAAAATTCTATCAGTCTTTTTTATGCCATTTTCAATTGTATGAGGTAATATCGCATTGTTATTTCAGTTTGCATTTTCTGATGATGCTGACAATCAACATTTTATTTGCTGACCATTATATGCCATTTTTCAGGAATGTGTTTGTTTACATTACCCCCACATTTTTTGATATTATTGTTTGCTGTCGTTGTGTTCTTGATGGGGTAAAAATAATATTGCATCCCATAGAGCGTCCTTCATTTTAACCTGTTTCTTTTGCCATGTAGAAACTTTTATTTTAATGTAGTTCTGTCTGTTTACTTTGCTTTTTCTTATCTTTGTCAAAATAGTTGAATCATTGAAAACAGCATTGAAAATTCTGCCCATATTTTCTCCAGTATACTTTATGGATTCCAGTTCCCTCACAGTCTTTTCTTTACTATGAATAAACTTTAGTGCAAGCATTAAGTACAAGCATCGATTCATAGATCTTTACATCTGATGATTTGTCTCTGAGCTCTCAATTCTTTTTTATTAGCCACAAGTCAATCTTCATTCCAATTCCATGCAACTTCAGTTACTATAGATTTGCTATATAATTCAAAGTAAGATAAATGTAGAACCTCAGGTTATTTTTTAAATGTATATGTATACAGATACATAATATATATATTCTATTGAGATAATTTTATGATGCCATACAAACTAGAATTTTTTTCAAATTATTGGATAATATCTTAAAATTTTGAAGGAAAGTTAAATAATAATTTCAATAATTTCTACTAAATAATACTATATGGGTTAGGTTGGCCATTTTGATAATGACAAATCTTATAATTTGTGAAAGTTGAAATATGTTTCATATTCCTGCTATTCTCTGCTATTATTTTCAAAGTTGACAGTTTCTAATTTATAAACCTTAAACATTCTTTGTTAAGCTTATTCCCAGTTAATGGAATTTTAAAAGCATCGCAGTTGATGTATTTAAATGGGAATGTTTTTAAATTATTTTTCTAGTTAGCTGTTTTTATATAGAAATGCAACATTTCTGTGTATTGACTTTGTAGGATAAGACTTTAATGTATTCACTGTTTCTCAGTGCATTTTGTGGAATATTTGAGTCTTTTATGTATAATATAATATTATCTCAAATTGCAATACTTTAACTTATTTTCAATTTGTTCCTTTGATTGTTTCTCTTGCTTGATTGCTATGCTAAGGACCTTTAATATTATATTGAATAATGGTGAAATAAAGAGATTGCTTGTTTTGTATCTGATCTCAGAGAAAATAAGGCCCACAAAGTTTTGCCATTATTTCTGTTGTATTATTTAGTTGTAAATGGTCATTACTATTTTAAAGTGTATTTTTTGTTGATTAATTTGATCATGAATGGATCATGCATTTTGTCAAAAGTTTTCTCTAAATAAATTTATAAAATTACATTAATTCTCTCTTTAATTTTGATACAGTATATTACATTAATTGATGCATTAGAACCACCCTTGCATTCCTGAAATGAAACCCACTTGATTATGGTGTTTGATAGCTTTGGATATATTCAATTTACTAATAATTTTTAAAATATTTTATTTAAACATTGTGTTTTACATATTTGCTCATAATACATTTTTTTTGCTACTCCATATTTCAATACCTATCCTACCACCAATGTAAATTTCCCTCTACCACTGTCCCTAAATTTCTATCTACCTCCAAGCCTGCCTCCTTGGCAGGCATGAAATAATCTACATTATATTGATTTCTATACAGCTAAGTGGTATTTAAGTTATTTTTTAAATGACATCAAAAGAAAATTTGTGAAATTATATCTAACAATGGGATTCTTAAGTCATTGTCTGAAGGTTTTTGTAAGCTATTTGTTATTAGATGATCATTTTATTATTGGTTTTGTTTGTTGATCTTAGGTGATATTTTTATGCTACTTTGACATGTAATTTGGTGTGTTCCTTTTAGAGTGACAGTACTGAAAAATTTTGAAGTGTATCATGCTGCATGCTGCATGTGCAACTATATATTCTCAAGGAGTTCCAGGATCTGTGGCTAATATTACAGTGACTAATATTACAGTGACTGTGGATTATGAGCACCACTGCCTGAACTTCCAGAAGAACAGAAAGGCTGGGAGGTACCCTACTCACTTTGATGAAGTCCTGGTGATGTCAGTCTAAAAACCACCATACCTAGTTTTATCAGTTAGATGACTGATCAGTCGTAAAGTGGTGAAGTTAGGCCTTTAGCAAAGTGGTGACTGATGATTCTGGGTGCAGTTGCCAAAGCTTCTGCATGGTAATAATTTGACCTGCTCCTCCTTCTGAGATTACTTCACTTTTCAGTTGTTAGGCCTGTACTCTCTCTCTCTCTCTTTCTCTCTCTCTCTCTTTCTCTCTCTCTCTCTTTATATATATATATATGCCATATATATGTATGGATTTCATTTCAATGATTCAAGGGTAGGTTCTAATGCATCAATTAATGTAATACACTATATAAAAATAAAAGAGAATATTAATCTGATCATATAAATTTGTTTAGAAAACACTTTGACAAGATGTATGGTCCATTTATGATCAAATTATTCAACAAAATAATATATCTTAAAATGAAAGACCATTTACAGCAAAAATCAGAGCTAAATCAAACTAATTGCCAAAACTTGGTGCACATTCTTTTCTCTATATACCTAGATACCTTGAAATAAATAAAAATCTCTTTTAAGAATAAAATAGGTCTAGTTAGCCCATGAATGAATATGGCATGGATGTGGCTGTGGGCATCTCAGTTTGCTAAGGTTTGTTAAAATTTGTATCAATGTTCTTCAGAGGATAATTTTCTTTTTACATAATAAGCTGGTGCAGACCAGCTTTTGGTTGTAGACTGGCATTGGCTTCATACAAGTTATATAATACTGTGTAAGAATTGAAGAACTCTGACAGGCCTATGGAAAGTACATATTTGAAAGTTTAGTAGAGTTCATTTGTGAACTTGTCTGGATTTGGGCTTTTGTTCTTTAGGACTCTTTTATTTAAAGATGACATTGATCTATTTTTAATTTATCGGGGAGGAGGGAAATTGGTGTCATAGCCAGCAGTACTCAGGGGTTACTCTTCAATCTGTACTTAGAAGTTGCCCTCATGGCTCTTGGGGAATCATATGTGGTGCTCAGGATTTGAATTAGGATCAGCAACATTCTAGGCAAATTCCTTACATCTTACTGTTTCTACATCAAGTATATATTTTAAAGTGTCATTTTAATTGCCTTGGTTTGTTCAGGTTTCCTACTTCCTCTTGATTCAAATTTGGGAAGCTGTATGAGTCTAAGAATTTAGCCATTTATTCCAGATTCTCTAACTTAATGTCATACAGTTTGTTCATATTAAGTTTTGTATTTCAGAAGGAAATATTTAAATGCCTCTTCCTCACAGTTTATTTGTCTTGGTTATTTCTCTCTTGTCTTTCCAAACCTACATTTTGGAAAAAGGTTTTTATTGGCATTAACTGTAGACTATCTAACCTGAAAATTCATGAGGTCTTAATATGATTTAATTATTTTTAGATACTTCAACATATGTTTGGTTTATTAAAAGTAACTAAAAATTATTTGTTGAGTTAAATACTTACTTTTTTTCCTTGGGAAAAATTAAGCAAGACAAGTTTTATATGTCCCACAATATTTAAATTTCATAAACATTACCTTAGGTTTATAGAGAAAAATGATATCAAATATATATTAATGATATTAAATAAAATTTATGTTAATATTTATTTCACTTTTTGAGATAGATTAATTGTATATGGCATATATGAATATTTAATTATGCATCAATTTGTTATTTATTTGAGTTTGTATAAACTTGCAATTGCAATTACTATAACAATGTAGTACTGCAGTTTGTATCATCAAGTAATATTTTACAAATCCTAATGTCAAAATATTATGGCCCTATCTGCTATATTTGCTTTAAAATAATTTTATTCTTCAAAGCAAAATTTTAAAGGTTGTTTGTTTGATTGATTTTGGGCCACACCTGGCAGTGCTCAGGGGTTATTCCTAATTGTAAATTTAGAAATTACTCATGGCAGGCTAACGGGACCATATTCAACATCAGGGATCAAAACCAGGAAGGTCACATGTAAAGCAAATGCCCTATCCACTATGATATCACTCTGGACCCAAAAAGCTTAAAGGCTTTATTTTAATATATAGTTACTTTTCAAACTTTATTTTCTCAGTTCTTTCTGTGAGTTTAGTGTTAATTATGGCTTCCAGTAGAAAAAACTTGTAAATTAATTTATTTGTTTAAATTAATCAATTCTAATTTACCACTTTCTTACAAAGTCATCAATAGTATGATCACACAGTTGCTATATTTGGAATTTATGGTATTTCAGTAAGTGTGCATAAGAGAAACAAAAGCACCAAGCTAAAGCATTGGCTCAGAGATAATGAAGACCTGAAAAATCCCACAATGTGTTATGCCCATGCTAGATACTAGGAGAGTTAGTTTCAAAATAAATGAGTTGGTCGTGCAAATTCCACCTAGGTGGAATGATGTCATGTACCTGGTTGAAGGACAAGCCTTCACAGTTCCTTTTCCTTTTGTAATGTAAATTACAAAATAAGGAATTTTATTTCACAACAGTCATTTTAAAAATGACTATTTCAAAGACCCATGAGTCAAGTGGTCTCAGGTCAGAGCTAAATACCCAAGCCAGAGTCAATAAAATTGAATCAAGAGACCCAAACTATAACAAGCTAAGGATAAAATAGATCTGTTACACTACTCAAACAGGGGGCTAAGTGTGGGAGTATGGGTTGTATTCTGGGAACTCTAGTGGAGGGAGGTCAACACTGGTCATGGGAATGGCCCTAATTTATGGTGACTATATGCCTAAATACAATTATGAGGGACTTGTAATTCACGATGATTTCAATAAAAAAAAATTTAACTGGCTATCTCAAATGAACACAAGCCTCAATAAAATAAATACCTATACTCTGTTCGCCCTCTCATCCCCAGTTTATTTTGCTTTGTAAATCTAGAATAATTTTAATAACTCACCAGTAGTGTTGCCTGTTTTTTCCTCACATAATATAAATCCTCATTCTTTTGCTTTAAATTGACTTATTCAATGTACGCCTAAAGGCTCCCATCTCCTACATCTGACCTCATTATGTGACCCTAGTGTGCTAAATGCTCTCTTAGACCTTTGAGCAATAAACATCCACACTAAAATTTTCCTGATTATTTCTTATGGACACCCTTCAATTATTATATTCACAAGAGCTGCTCCAATCACAAAACTTTTTATATGGGTGGGGTTGAGACTGGCACAGTGCAGTGGAAAATGATCTGTATATAATATATATAGTTATTATTATATTATTATTACTGGGCAACCAGTAATGTAGTAACTTGATCATTGAAAGCTGTTCATTTGCAATCCATGCATATCTCCTTACTACCCTTTATTTCAAATGAAAACATTATCAAGTAATAAGTCTACCTTCAATCACATAAACATTTCAAATACAATAAAAATATGTACTAAGTAACTTCTATATCATCTGAAAAAGTTAGTCATTCAGTAATATTACTCTTTTTGTATCCTGTATCATAAATCCTGTAACATACCTTACTCTGTATACTAAATTAAACAGAGATACACACAAATATAGTCATAAAAATATAATAAAAACATACTCATGGTAATTGCAAGTTTGTAACTGATAATGCAGTTGTAAACCAGATGTGTATAAGTAGTTTTTATTATCTAGTATGACTTTTATAAAGTTTGCTTTTAGTAAGTTTTTTCTTTGTCTTTAAGAAGGCTCTCTGCTCATCACGGTTTGTTATGGGCATACCAAGCCTTCAGATCTTGAAGTGGTGTGGGTAACTAATCTTTTTTTGTTTGTTTGTTTGTTTGTTTTTGTTTGTTTTGGGCCACACCCTTTTGATGTTCAGGGGTTACTCCTGTCTAAGCACTCAGAAATTGTCCCTGGCTTGGGGGTACCATATGGGATGCCGGAGGGGGGGGGGTGTCGAACCGGGGTCCTTCCTTGGCTAGCGCTTGTAAGGCAGACACCTTACCTCTAGTGCCACCTCTCCACCCCGGTAATTACTAATCTTATCTTGATTGGGTTGAAACAATTTTCTGCTGACCTTAATTCAAAGGCATGTGAAAATACTAAAAGATGCTCTAGAAATTACTGGTGTTATCTTCTCTTTTTTAACTGCACTGTGGAGAAGTAGTATATTTTTCTGTAGGTAGTCAGGATCAATTAGCCCAGTCACTATTGTTAACACTACACCTTTTTTTCACTTGTTATTTGAGAGTACTAAAAAATCCAAAGTGGCTTAGGATGACAGTCATATCTTCTTAGCTTCTAGTTCAATTGAGTCATTTTTTATCTTCTGATAAAAACATTTATCCCTCTGGCACTAAAATATCTAGCCTAGCAGAGCATAAAGTCCTGGGAAGAGGAAGCAAAAATTGTGGTAGTGAGTGACATGCTAAGTGATAGTGAGTAGTGCTTTTTCCATTCTACCTCTTGATCCCTACAATAATAAATTTTATTCATGGGAGAAACAGAACAATATTTTATGTGCTTAGTCAGTTCAGATAAAACCCCTGTTTTGTGAAGTACTGTCTGCTAGCCTTGAAACAACCATTTTACTATACTATCAAAAGATCACTAAATTCCCAAATAGACACATTGACCCTATTTTTTTCTGTCAAGTTAGTTATTGATCATGCACTATATTATGATAATAAATAGAGACCACTGTATATAATACAGTATGTAATACTGTATATAATACCAGTTTTGTCAAAAACATTACATGAAGAAAGGAAAATATGTGTTCAGAGTAAGAACCGAATCTACTAAGAACAAAATTCTATTCCTTCTGTGATGAAAGTGGTCCAATGTAATCAACCTGCCACCCAGTACTTGGCTGATCATCTGGGGAATGGTTTCATTCAATAATTCACTTTTGGTCTCTTCTACTGACACTTGGGCACTCAGCAGTGGTCATAGCCAGACTGTTC